>NW_028277177.1:16321666-17052500 GCF_051122295.1 Plectrocnemia conspersa
GCTTAGCCATAAGATATCAAAAATAATAAAATACAAAAAAGCAATGCTTTTTTAGGAAAATAAATATTTAATTAAAGTTCTTTATTAAAACAATTATTTTTTCACTGACAAAATACCTTTTAATTTAAACCAGCACGAGTGGTATAAGTTTCTAGCTGTTAACTTGAAAGACCTAGGTTCAAATCTCACATGGACCTTACCTTGAGATCTGAATTAGTGATATATAATTATAATTATGATCGATCATCACAGATTAGGTTTACCTAGATTTTCTTAATCTCACTGATAAATACCTTGAGGATTAATTAAAATCGAACTAGTTCGTAGTGAAGAATCAATCGAGCTATTAGGTATTGAAAATTCTTTTAAAATGAGCTACTTCAGCGCATAGCAAAAATATTATATATCTTATTAATATATACTATATAATGTATGTATTCTTTATAGTATTCTTTCTTATTAACTGAAGATGAAACACAGAGCTTCTTGGAATTATAGGTATAATAGTTACCCATTGTTTTCTACGGCGTTTTTTTTATATAATTTAGAGGCATTTGAAAGTATCTAAATAATTTTTTTTATAATTGCTAAATAATATTGAGCAATTAATTGTTTTAATTAATCCGTTTTGTTTGACAGTTCAATTATTTGTTTCGATTTTGCTTTAGTTAGTTATAGGATAGATATTATCCAAAACTTTTGGTAATTGCTTTACATTGTTATTTTTTAATAATATTTTAATATTAAATACAAATATCATAAAAATTAGTTAAGGTTTTAATAATGTTTAAGCATAATTTGTTTTACAATGGTAGGTCGTAGTATACGGTTACAAAATCCTCTTGCAAAATACACAAAATATGTTTTTACCTGACAGCTGTGTTCAACGCCATTTGTCTTGTTGAAAAGCTGGGATTGTTATCAAAATTTCTGTAATCACTTCAACAACAGTGTTTAGTGTTTGAATAGTTGTATTATTTTGATCTTAAAAATACATTTATTTTTATTTATATCAAGCGCTTAATTCACTGAAGAGTCAGCGCGCATCAAAGGGATTACGCTGATCGATTTTGTCCTTTGAAATTTCAACCCAGTACCGACGTCGAAGGGACTCATGATGCAATTATGTGGCATTATCGGATAATGGAAGGCTGACATTAAATCAGCCCCGGGTATACGGACGACCGAGCCTGATAACGAGCGGTACATTCATTCCGAAACGTCCGCCCTGCTAAAATGATAACACTTCCAGTGGACAATACACAATGTAAAAATCTGCCGACGAAGCCCAGGGCTTATACTCTAGCACAGGTACATATACAATGTATAACATGTACCCAAGTTAAAACGTTTACTTTGTAATAAAATGATTTTCAAAACACATATGCTTTTAATAAATATATAAGATTCAGTGTATATGTGAAGCAATAAGTTGCAATTGTGTCTTTAAAACTAAAATAATTTACTCAAATTTATCCTAAACCAAAATAGTGACACATATTACCAGCTAAAGAGTATGTGCCACCTACCCCATAGTAGTGAAAACAACAATGTGTGCTGAAAATTACTCCGTGTATATGAATTAAAATCCCAATATATATATATATTCATGATTTTGTACAATTGTTCGTTAAAAATATGGTTTATTCAGTTTTAGCAAGAAAATGTCATAAGACATTACTTATAAAACAATTTATTAAAATAACTGTACTAATGTGAACGGAGTATTTATGTCTATATAATATTTCAATAGAATACAATGACAGTTTTCAACTGAACTTGAATTTTCGGTCGGTCTCTATATTTTTAAACTCATAACATTGATTTTTCGTGCTGATATGATAATATACCAAGTATTATTTCTTACGATAAATGTCGTACATTCACACGTGCATGTAGAAAATCCATAAAATAATATAACCTCTTAGTCAATCACATTCTGTATATTTCCCTCGAGAACATATTGCTTTCACAGCACTTTTATTTCGCATTATTACTAATATTTACGAGCGTACATATTGCAAACATTTACGTATTTTTATGGTACTTTACCATGTAGTACGTATAGCACGAGATTAATACTTTAGCTCCAAGGATTGTATAAAATGCGGTGGTGATACGCAACTATGGCAAAGTCAAACTTTTCAAATTTAAACTTTTAAGCTTTTCTATTTTATGGATTATGTATTATAATGCGTACAAACGTAAAGTAGTTGTATAAATACAAACAACAGAAAAATATACTTTTTCTTAAACCAATATTTTATATTGATGTTATTATGTTTTAAGAAACGAAAACTCATGTACATATTTTATGATTAAAAAATATATTTATACTGTTTTGCGACTAGAGATTTAAAAATCCTTGTTATCAACTAAAATAGACGTACAACACAGCAGAAGCCACACAAAAACAGGTTTTTGTAATGTACTATTTTCAGAGGGTTTATTTTCTATTTGTTCAACAAATTTCGCACTGGTGACATTAGCCATAAGAATAATCCTTAATGAAGATCTTTTTTTGGTGTTGTGAAAAATACTTTTAACATTAGTAACAAGTCTCTGCTCTCTAAATGTCAATGAAAAAGTAAAAAATGGATTCCGTACGAGTTGACTGAGATAAAAATTACACTATTTCTTCACAACTAACAACTTTGAAACTATATTTTATCTCTTATATTTCCCTGTATTTTTTTTCCTTTTTAAATTTAATTTGAGTATTTCAGTTATTAATACAATAACACTAGTAGGCCATTTTTATGATATGCTATTCCAGAAATAATCTTCATACACATATATATATTTACTCCATTACAATAATAATCATATCTTGATTATCGTAATCCTTTAAAAATGTTTTAAAAATTCTATTTTCTTTTTAAAACACTCACAATTCAATATTTTATGACGTATGAAAAATGGCCATGAAACCAAATAACTTGATGATTATTCAGTTATTTAAATCTCATAAATCACCGGTCTTATGTTTTCGTAGCCTTCGTTTTTCATCATTGGCCAATAGTTCTTTAGCGGACTGGTTTGGGTGTACGTGAAGTCTCCTATGGTACATCACACTAAAGTTAATTACTGTTTCTTTGATTGTTTTTATATTTTAGTAATCACTGTGTAGGCTATTGTTTTGAATGTACCAGGGGCATTTGTAATTAAAGCAGAACTTTTGATCGGAATCGTTGAATAGCTCTAAGTTGCAGTTTTTTCCTGTACCCCAAAGTTGAGTCCCGTACGTCCAGATCGGTTATAGTATTTTTTTTATAGAGTACTAGTTTATTATTTAGTAATAGTTAGGTCCTTGTCAAAGAAGCCAATACATATTTTTAAGTTTTAATAAGTTGTTTATTGTTTTACCAATGAAGGAATTCAATCTTGATCGTATCTTAATAAATTAAATAAGTCTGACTTCAGAAAAAGCTAGATGTAATACTTGTTAAAATTGTACACTTATTGTAAGTACTTACAATTAGTGTAGAATTTTATAAAATATGTGGTGGATTTTTTTATTGCTGTTTTTTTCACTTTTTTATCGTCGGAAGTCATATTTAATATTGTTTTTGCATTGTATCTTCTGATGAAAGAGAGCCGATTTGTATGCTATAATTTATATTTCATCATCTTCATCATCAATCCGATTTACATGAGAAGCTTAATTTTTTTCTTTCCAATAAAAGCGTTTTAGTAGTCTCACAACTATTTTTAGTAATTTTGATTTTGTGATAGGTTGAAATATGTCGGAGAATTGATAAAAGTCCGTGAATGTTTTAGAAGTGTAAGACATCTAAAATATCAGTTTGTTCATCTTGAATCTTTAAATTTAATTTGGTCTTAAAGAATAAGTCAGTGTTTTTAACTCTTTAAATAAAAAACCAGTGTAGCATTTTCACTTAAAAGAGTTGCTACACTTAATATAATTGGCAATAAACAATAAATTAAATATGAAACGGTGGTAAATTCATCAACAAAAAAAGTGTATTTTACGTTATTATCGATTAATAATTTCTGAAGACAGTTTTTTATTTATTTTTAAGAAAAAGGCATCATGCCACATCTTATCAAATATCTAAAAGATACCTAGAAATGCAGCAAAGCAATATTATTATTTTTTCTACTTTTTTATTAATTGTCCAAACGACTCTCGAAATAAAAAATGGATGTATTAATTTTTACTTCGTTGGAAGAAGAACCTTGAAACAATTTTTTTCTTACTATAAAATCACTTAATGTTAAATTACATAATAGTATTCTTTATGTGAAATCCGAGTTTGCAATTAATATTTAATTTCAGCATGACGTCTGCAAAGCGGAAAATGTAAATTTTCCAACTTTTTCTACTGTTGCGAGAGAAGTCCAGAATCGTCTGGAAATTTTTGCCAATCCCACCGGTCGGTGGGGTCGGACCTGTGCAAAACGGGTGGGAAAATCAGGCGGCGTGAGTTCGGGGGTCCACCGGACGGATCAACCTGTTCGGTCAATGACATTTGGCAAATTATTACCGCAGACTGTTGTCACGTCTGGGCCTCGGCACCATCCATTGGTCCTTTCCCGAGGCTTATTTATGGTCGAAACACCGACCGACACTCTGCATACTATTATTGGTCAAAACGACACGTGTCCCGCGTGTCATAATGCCAATTTGGTAACTCGAGGTACCTAGATTTTTTGCTTATTACTCTTGTTTGACTACAAATCTTTTGAAAAGTTTTTAAAACGGAAAACATTGACCCGCAACTTTGCGGCGAGGTCGAAATTTATGGTAACGATGGGTCTTTAGAATGTCTTTAACTTTGAAGAAATTTACTACTTTGTGCGTGGTTTTTTTCTTCAGTTAAAAGCATATTGTTTGAATTTTCCAGATTATTATTATTACATTGAGTGCACTTTAAACTTATATTTTTGCTTTAAATAACCATACTTAACATGCATTAAACATATATATATTTGCATTTATATAAGAATAATAAATTGATTATAATATTATATACTCACAGCAATGTTATTTACAAAATTAATTAAAATTCTATAGTGCATAGGTGGACGTATCGGTTTTAACGTATTTTTATGTCGCTAAAAATCACATAAATAATAACATTGAATAAATCATACGTATTTTATTTTGAACATATCAAAGCACTTCTGAAACTTTCCTGAAAATTTTCAATGTAGTTAATATTTTAAAACAGTTCAGAACAGCAATCAATACATTTTGTCTATTTAAAGATTAGCTATTAAGCTAAATAAATTAATAAAATAATAATAATAATAATAATTGCTTAACAAATATTAAATAAGATTGTACCATTGCTCCACTATAATATTATTAGTCATTGGAAATTACTAATCGAGATATCTAAATCCTACTTTTTACGGATCAATTATAATGATTGTGCTGTTCAGAGATGTTTTTGCACTCTTTTAAAATGTATATATTTCCCTAGTATTTTAAAAAAGGTTAAATTTTGATTCTATGCTTAATGTTTTATTTCCATCAATGCAATTTTTAGTTTCAGATTATTCAAAAGACTATTTTTTGTATGAGAATTGCATAAGTTAAAGAGTTAAAGATGGCCACTAGTCAGCAATGTTACAAATATACAAATTGATATATTATTTTTTTATTTAATTAATTTAATTATCAGTGTGTAATTATTACTGTAAATTCCACCGTTAAAACAGTAGCTCTATGTCGTCACGTGATAGATAATATTCTGTGTAGGAGCTTAACCATTTTATTGGGTAATGAATGTTATATAGTTAAAGTCCTGATATAATGCCGCCGCTGAAGGATATTAAAATTCAGTGTCGTACGTGACGTGAATGCTAAATTAAAGACCAAGACGTAGTATAACTTTTTATTCGATTCTCTCACCCAAACTCACAACAGAAACATGGAGGAAGTATTTTCAGCGAGTTTCGTTATAAGCGCAAATTATATGCAGCGTTTTATAGGTGTGCAAAATTTACGGTGCACCCGGAAAGTTTTAAGACTTTTAGAGGTGAAAAAAAGTGTCTGGAGTCCGCATGCATTAAACAAGGCGCGCAATAAAAGGTGCAACACTTTTTAATCTTTTATTTTTTCAAGTTGTAAAAAATTTGAACGTTGGACGTAGTAAAAACGCTAAAAGAGATTTATGGAGTAGACCGTATGACTTTTCGACGGCGCGAATAATAAAATTAAGCAAAATGATGCGAAATTAAAATTTGCTACTGATTTTATGAGGTGTTTATGAAAATAGCGTCGATTTTTACGTTCAAGATTCTCGTAAAATTTGCGTAATGATCGCTTCCGAGCTTGGAAGTTATTATTAAAGTTTTTATCTATTCAGTATACTTTTATTGCTATATTTTTATGATTTTCCACAACTATCTCCGTGGTATTTGCCATACAATATAAAAGTATGTAAATAAAACTAAAAACATATATTGAATGAATAAATACAAATTACAAATAAAACGCACAACGATAAAAATAAAACGATTGCAGAAAATTAACTCAATATTTTTTTATAACACGCTTATTTTACTATGATAAATAAATGTACATACCAAATTAAATACATAATACTGGTTATACAAACATACACATGTCTGGTGTTACTCTACGCTGAGCAAAAATATGTTAAAATGTGTCTGATTAAGTGATTATACATAAAAAAATCATTTTTGCATTAATAATAAATATCGGTCTAAGTGCCGCAATAGCAACAAACCCGTTCTATAATTTTCTTATATCAAACAAAATTGATATAAATTAATTATATCTAGTAATATGCGTATGTACTGTGTACACATGTATATATTTACTATGATTTTGAATACGGCGAATCAAGGGTATCAAACCAAATTACGTCTGATTTTCTATTCTTTATCATCCGTTAGTTTAGGTTATATTCTTAGCCAGTTATTAAAGGTTCTATCCTAGTATGTATTTAATAACTTGTAACAGTACTTCGCCACGCTAACAAATACAGAATACACCATTTATTCATGTCTGTATAATTTGCATATCTTATTGTTTTCATTAAGTATGTATCACATATTTGAAATTATATTAGTAATAATTAAATCTAAATTGTCTACGAAACGTCTACGATAACGTGTTATAAACAATTTCGTCGCCGGCATGTATCAAAATATAAATCTATTTTACTTAGAAACAATTATAATATTGAATACATTATCCTTGAGCATGTTACGTGAATATCTAATTTTATTTTCAATAACTAAACAATATTAGTATGATAAAATATTATTATCGTGTTTAATAATCCGTCGACCGATGGACCGTGTAAGAGCATTGTAATATTTCAATTTTCAACCTAAAATTTCGCTTAGCCCAAAACGCTGGTTCAGTAATTATGCTCAGCGAACTTATGTTCTGCCATAAAGCAATTTAATTAAATTAATATCTGCGCTCTCAATGCCACAGTCTGAATTTAAGCTGAAGGGCCGTTTTCTGCGATCTTTCGCTATTAGAAACTCGATTATTAAGCACTTTGAGACGCTTACGCGCAGGTAATCTCGAATCGAAAACTTTATTCACTTTGATCGCAAGCACAATGTGTTTAATCTCCTCGTAATATTTCATAATTATATCATTTGCTGTTTTCGATATGTATGAAGAAGATTAATGCAAGTTAAAAAATATAATATAATAGTTTATTTTACCATGAATTTCGATTAGGTCTATATATGTATGTATGTACAATAAAATTAAATTAAATTACCTATAATTACTGGCTTATGTAATTACTTTTATACATTTATTATATCTGCCACACAATATTTTTTTTATTAATTTATGCAAAAATTGTTGAAAATGGATAGCACATTTTTTATAAATGAATATAAAATGCACGATAATAATATATTTTAATTAAAGATAAAATTAAAATCTCAGAACTTTCTTTCTTCAAAAGGGCTACCGTATTTCTATTTCTTACTACTGCTATAACTACAAGATGATATTTTTTACTTAATTTTCCTTAAAATGAAATAGCGACATAATCTCCTGTAAATAATTATAAAATGCACGATTAGATTATATAATATTTGAATCCACAATGAAAATAATATCTTTAAAACTTTTTTTATTCAAATGGGTTAACGACATCTGCTATAATAAATATATGTTTATTATTTTTTACTAGCCTTTAAATTAAATATGCATAGTAATTTTAGCAGACATGAAAAATAAATAAGGTTTTAAATGTAACTTTAATTTAATACATCAACATAAAATATTACTAATTATTTACTTGTTTGCTTATACGAGCATTGGTTTAACTGTTTCTGTTGTGAAAAGTAAATATTTAGGCATCACAAAACGTTTAAAGAATTAAATTTTCCAATTTACTGGTATACCATTATATATTTTAGCTAATTATTGGCAACATATGCAATAAATTAATACGTAATATTACTATAATTGATGCTAATAAATGTAATAAAACCACCATTCGATTATTGTAATATATTGCAAATGATCTCAGTCCGAACTTTGCAGGTGTCTCTGCATGATTTATTTTATATATAAATATTTATGATATTTATTATTTCTATTTGTTTTATATATTCATATTTTTATATCAGATGATATAACTGCACTATTTCTGAGTTATATTAGTGATCTTTAAAAAATCCTAACCTATTGCGACGAATATTTTACCTCTTCAGGAGTTCTTTTGTGGTTTAACTTAGACCCTCTGCTATTTTCTTATTCATGAACGACATAAATACAGCAGTTACGAATTCCAGCTTTATTTTGTATGAAGATGCATTTAATCTGTTACTGACTATTTTGGGATTATCTGTGGAATAATCGTACGTCAACCGTACTGATCTCATTAGCCATAAGTTTATTCCTACAATCTTGATAGAAACGTTTTTGCTAGAGAAACTTCGTTTAAAGATCTTAGAAACACATTTGAGAACAAATGGAAATTATCTGTACGTTGAGTCGACATCTGCGAACAATTTTCCAAGATGCTTTGAGGCTTTGTTATGAGGAACGCGTTTCACTTCAACAATCCGTCAGTTATTTGTATCCTCTGCGGAGGATAAAATTTTAAATAGCGAAAGATCGCAAAAGAATTTACAATTCGTCCTAAATTTTTATTTTTATTAGCTTTTAGTATGTAAATATATACATGTGTATATAAATTTAAATAAACGTTAAAATACATTTCGGAAACGGGCAACTTACCTAACTGAGTTGCTATGTTGATAGATTAAAATGCTCGTATAATAATTATACATTGTCATAACTTTAAATAGCATATCGTTTACATCAAACACACCGATTAAGTCACCCTTTTAATTTTTCACGTCACACCCTGTATCACCATGTCATGGCGAGACACGAACCAACGCCCAGATTATAATCAACATTCCAAATTATCATTGCCTTATTTCGCTTTTGATTGCTATTTTAATACACCATAATTGCGCTTCGATTTGTCAACGTCACCGTCTATGAATCGGACCAGAAACGGATCATTAGATGGCATAATGCCCGTTTAAACCATTTTCCAATCCGCTGGCTCGTGCTATGATTGATGATTGCTCCATGCCTGTCGATACCACTGTAGTTTTTTTTCCCTGCACACATTTATTAATGGTTAAATAATTAAAAGTCCCTGCGACGAGATGTCGTTTTAAACTCAAGTTAAATTCAACTCGCAAAATTATTAATGATTTTGCGGACCGGCCCGGCGTCGTACTACATACGTGTGTTCTCTGCTTATATTGCATACACACGTTATTTGCATGGTGGAGAGATCGTCAATTAAAGTACCACCTGGCGTTGACAGGTAGTGAGTGGGTGGCGAAGCTTGTAATAATATAGGGGTATTCATTTTTTCGTGAATAATTATGTCACCAAGACGTGACTGATGTTTTAAGAGGGACTGGGATAGGTGTTGAATACTTTATAATTAAATGGACTTTGGAGAAGCTCGCCTTGGGGATTTATATCACCATATTTATTACGCCCGGTTGTGATTTGATCGAAAACGAATTTATTATATACAGAGTGCATAATACAGGTGGATTCATTATGAAGAAGGAATTTTAAAATGGCGTTTATATACATATATTTTAAAATGTAATATATATTATATATAAATACATACATAAGCTAAAATGCACATTATTTAATAAAGCAGAATCATTTGTATTTACGAAACCTAGACAAACTTTTCCACAACCTCTTAAAAGTTAAAAGGACAGTAGCTTAAAATGTATATCTTGTGTTAAATATCAGGGACTTCGTTCGAAAGGTCCGATATTCAACAGAAAGAGTGTGCTTAATACAGAAAAAATCCTAGTATACATTATATTAATCAGACCCATTTTAACATATGTCTGCCCAAAGTGGAATAATGCCAGTAATACTAATTTTAATAAATTACATGTTATCCAAAATAATTCAATATAAATACAATTATGAAAAGTATACCTTTTTATACTTATCTTAAAACTTCATAAAAGGCTTTAAATGATCATTTTTAAGAATATTTGTCATTTTCATAATAACAGTAAACGTGGAAATTCTCATATATTGTTTTAATTCAACTCATGCACCTTGTGCAATTTTAAGATTTTAACTAGCGAGTTTAACTTAGAATTAAAATTATAAACTTATTTAATAAAATAAAACAAAAAATGCACACTTTTACACAATATTATTACCAATTTTATTGACTAATTAAAATTTAATTTTTTTGATATTTATATAGTGCTACTAATAAAATAAAAAGCTATATTTTTAATTACTATTTTATATTATGAATAATATTTGCTATTAATATTAAATATTTGCTACTTATAATAAAATAATTTCTATTTATAAAAATACCCAATTTAAAAAAAGTCAAAATAAGTATATATAAGTATCATAGCGGTTAAGGCCTAAACCATAGATTCCTGGAAAAAATTATTACATCGACCACTTTCAAGAGATCCTAAAACGACTATACAAAAGATATATAAGTAATAAATGATTAAATATTTTAGCACAACATTATTTTTTGAATAAAAACTTTTGGCCCACTTCTCCGTCTCCCCCTTGACTTTTCCGTCGCTCACCAAATTCCCATGGAACCAGTGTTGCCAACCGAGATTTGTCCATCGCCCACCGGTGAACGATATTGCCCACTTTGAGAACATATAATTTAGAGGCCTGAGAATATATTTCAATGGTTCCATATATTTAGCTAAATATACTTAAAATAACATTTAATCCGTTGTTTTTTTTTTATTTTTTCTTTCTTTACACTTTTAAAGTATTTTTCCTCAAAATTATTACACTAACGTTTTATTTTATATTCTTATTATATTGTAGTTAATAACGAAAATAGTTAAAAACCAGTAACACGTATTGTACACGTTGGTATGTGGTAAAATTAATTATCGTATTGAAATAAACGTTTAATGTATAAAAAAATACACGTTTCATGTAAAACGTTAACAAACAGGTTAGTTAAGATGGGGATGTTGAGGGTGTGCAAGTATAGAATTTGTAATTTATATTTTTTTTAAATATTAGTTAATTTACTATATTAACAGATTAATCAAAAAATAGTGCAAGATTCTTTACTATTATTTTATTGTAAAACCATTTTATCCATATTATAAAATAGACTTTACTATGTTACTGTATGAGATTTGAAGTTTATAATTATGAAATATTTTCCTTAATATTCTAGACAGTGGTAGAAATATGTGATTAATATTAAATATACTGATTTTTATATAATAATTAAAGCACATCATGGAAGCATAATACTAGTCACAAACATTATAATATATTTTGTATTATGTTTACGTACTTGAAATAGCATGAAAGCCACAATGTAACTATACTTATACGTCACAGCTATCTTATAGAAATATAATATATGTATATAATACTGCATTTTTATTGGGTGTAAATAAAAATTCCGTTCACGATATCGCCTTCAGCGGTACATAGCAAACCACTTAGGTGGAATATTCTAATTTTACGCTGTCGATTTGTTTCGCATCCATCTCGGTGAGTTTGTGATTAATCTCCGAGGATGATATCGTCTCGTCTTCTTCTATCAACAGCTCATCTTATTCCCAATACGCGTTGACACGACCCTCCGACCACCCAGTAATCCCCTTTCTCTTTCTCAGGAGTTGGGGTCTGGGGTGGCGAAGCAGCACCCTATTCCTTCAATCTATTGTCTAATGTCTTTGTTTTGTCTTCAGGACATTTCCTTTTTAACAAATCTTATCGCCTTTCGTTGGGACCACGCATGTCGACAGAGACTTTCAATAATTGTATAAAAAATAAAAAAATAAAATTTAATACAGGTGAACACGCAAAGCTTTCTCGGAATGAGAAAATTGTGTAGTAACGTATATGTTATTCATCGAACTAGAATTTAAATGAAACCTACTTTATGAATTTTAAATATAAACAGGCTTTAGTAGTGTTTATCTAAATATGATGGCAATCAAATATTCACAAATACCATGAGTTAAATTTAATGAACAATGCAGCAGAAGCCATAATAAATATGTATATGGATTTTCAAAAGTCTCCTTGCTACTGCTTATTCACAATATTTATTATTGATTTCATTAAAAATTAACCTAAAGTTAAATTCAAAAATGCGTTTATGAAATTTAAGATTGCAGTCCAGGTATAAGCCAAAGTAGATTTTCATTATACATAACTGCCCTGCTTACTTTAAAAAGGAAGTGGCAAAGTTTTGTGAATATATTTGACTATGTTATATTCTGTTTGATTTTAATTTTTCATCTCTCTAAAATTGGGAATTAATATTTCATACAATCGATATAGTTTATTTTAAAACTAAGTTTTAAATATAAGCTTTATTTAATACTTTATTTTTATAACATATTATTTGTGAATCCATAAACTTTTGATACCATATTAACTGTTATTTTTAAAGTGTTATTATTCAAATTTCCATATTCTTTCATTCGTAATAATAAAGATTCACAGCTTTACAATGTATTCTTGAAATCTTCTTTTATACTCTCAACTATATAATATATAGGTTTTCGAATCCGGAATTCGAAATTTATAGCCCTGCAACGTGAGACGTCTGCGTCTCCTTAGACGTCTCACCAGAACAAAAGCCGTCCGATTGCGTGGCGGATGCGGTTATCGCCATTTTATTTCGCACAACCCGCAACTTAAAGAGCTTTCGCCGGGAATGCACCTTTTTCGTCCCTTTAATAAAAAATAAAACAACTTTAAAATTTATCTCACACCCAACGAATTTATTGTTCAGTTTGAACGATAAAATATTTTAAAACGGGTTGTAAAAATTTAACGACTTCCATCTCGAATATTGCTATGATTATATTTTTTGCATAATAAAATATTCCATAATTTTAATAAGCGGTTCTGAGGTAATAATCGTGATAGTTTATTAAAAATTTGCATAAAATCCCTTACATTTTGTGAGAAGTATAATTATGTAACGTGTAATTATTAAATATGTTTCATATCACGCGCCGCCACTGTCTATCCGTCAGATCTAATTACACGTAAGCAATGCATACCAATGACTTTAGGGACACCGCCTGAAACACCTCTATGTATACGTACTTGCACTGCTTAACAGAAAATCAGGAAGTGATAATATTTAAAAGTGCTGTACAGAATAAATAAATAAATAATAATACTTGACAAAAATTATTAATACTTAATTTTTTCTTGATTGTTATAGCACATATTTTAGTTTTTTTGAACTAGACTTGTCTTAAAAATAATAATATGGGGTCAAAAAAAACTTATACAATGAATACGAATTATAAAATATGGGTTTTAATTAAATAATTTATTATTGTATAAGATTTGTTCAAACAAATAAAAGTTAATAATGTTATCGGTATTTTAAAACCACATAAAAATTAGTTAATATTATTTTTTATACAGAACGCAAATTAGTACCGCTAAAAAGTTACTATTTGTTTGGAAAAGATACGCGCTAGACAATACATTCTACCCTATGCATAATACTATCATCTTATATCCTTTAATTACCTATCGTCGAAGTGGCTATCTGGACCATTTCTCTTTTTAATGCGTGTATCCAAAAAGCAAAGTTATTGGCACGTAAATATTCTTATCTGTTTTAAATATAATATAGTAAAGACGCCACGGAGTCATAGAAACAGAGATGATCCAGGCTACTGCATGGCCACGAAACGCATCAGTGGATTTTCCAGAATTATTGCGAGTACACATCACGACAGATCCCAGCTGCTCCACGAAATCACAGTCGACAATAATACAACTCGACACGCCAGCGAAAACTCTTCGACTTTCTATCAGCATACAATCTTCTCTATACATGTTTTAATTAATATATGTGTATAAATATACTTATACCAGATTTTCCGGCATTTCTTTTGGCTGCAAAGTCACACCCCTTCGACTTTAAGACCCTAAACTTTTCTTGGAAGGCAGAATTATCAACTCACTGTCACTTTAGATTTTAAAATTGTAAGTTACTAATTTTGTCATTAATGGTCAGTAAAGCTGTGATTACCAAAAACTTATTCATTTTTCATTACATTTAAAATTTTAAGCGTCTTAGAATAATTATAAATATGAGTATATGTCATTTTACAATATCGATTTTTCGGAATGTCTAGTAATTATTATTATCGCTTTCCGTCAAAATAGCAATATTAAGTAAAAATTAAACTTTCTATTTACTATAAAAATAAAATTATAAACATTTGTATATGTAATAAAATATTCTGTAAAAATAATACATAGACTTCTTTTATAATTTAGTTGTTTTTTAGTTTAGTTGTATTAAAAACTTTTATATAATTTTATTTATGTTATTTTTGTGATATAGAGAGTCCACTGCTACTGGTGAAGTGAATTTATAAGCAATATTCAGCTAGATTTATTCTTATCAATTATTCTAGTTTTTGGTAAATTTTAAAGTATTTAAAAATATAATTTACAGTATAAAACAATAACTAAACACAAATAACAGGTTAAAAATCAGCTTATAATTGTACATATTAAAAAGATTATATTTGAGTGGTTAGTAAATGTTATAATAGAAAAAAAATATTTATAAAAAACATAATTGGAATATTGAGCCCTTAACTTGCTTAAAAAATACGATATATACTATGCACCATTATATATTATATATAGTAATAAATAACACAAATTAAAATTTTAAATCATGTGCTTTTAAACAAAATTGCCGTTTAGTTTATTTTTTTTTTTTTAAATACTTAAATTGATATAATACTTATAAAATGTACATACATGTGCAAGTTGAACCCTTCACGTGTCGTTAGCATGCGGTTAGATGCGATTAGACAAACTGTCTTGGAGGAAAGCTTCTCTTCCGAGTAATTATCACCTGTCTTATCTCGTGAAAGCTGTCAATAACATCTCGACTAAACGGGGTGGTTGTCAAATACTGATGATATTTTGCACACAAAGGGGAAGAAGCTATTAAGAGATAACCGTTTTATCTTGACACTGCAACATACTTACATTTATTATTCCACACACTCAAGATTTGAGACATTTCTCGGGTCACTCTCGAAAGTCTATTGAAATTCACGAAAACCCACTTGACATTCCGTTTGGATAGAACCCCGCCAAATATTCGACAAATTGTCCAAAGGTCTCCTTTAGAAAGGGATCGACTGTGAATACCGACGTAAACAATGTTAGTTATTAGTGTAATTATGTAGATATTAAGTCTTTCGACGTCATTTGTCGAAAGTTAACCCTAACGCTAAATTCGTAACTTTTCATTCATATTCATATTTTATCTTTCCGGATCTTTGAATTCGCACTTATTGTGCGCAAAGTCAAAGGGTAGACTTTAACGTATTTCATTATATGAAAACGGCGTTCGCCATTAGGTTTATTGTTGGCGAAGACGAGTTTTAGACTTGTGACGTGACAATTGCGAATCTTCTTCGTGCAGTTAGCAAATGGGAAACTTTTGTACTGATTTCAATGCGAGAATTACAATACGAGCTATACGCATATTAATTTGAGCTTCAAGCAAAAATATATGGGGAATATATTCTGGATAAAGTTGAAACGAACTTTTGTTTAACGGAAACTGTTTAATCAGATAGTCAATCCATTATTGATTGTTGTGAAAAGGCATAAATATCCCTTAAAATGTAATATAAATAATCCGTACAAACAGAAGGTACATATTATATACATTTTATTTTTAGTTGTAAAGCACTAAATTTATGTATTAAATTAATTATTAACTAGAAATGGATTTCATTTTTTTAGATAGTCCATCATAATTTTGGATTTTACCGATGGGATAGATAGCAAATTCGTGTCTAACGGGTATATTATGAAAAAAAATATAACATAAAATTCAAGCTTACAAAGATAGTTTCACGCAAGTCTGAAACCACTGACCAACAAAATGTTTCTCAATGATGAACATTGATTAATGTATTATATATGTTGTCAAGATGTCCACGACAAATATATTATAGATATACTGTAGGTTATAGCTGGTAAATAAGTCTAAAAAGTAGACAAAATAACAGTGTAGATGCATTTAGAATTCAGGATATGAAAAAACATTTTTCTGTATTAATAATTTTATTAAAAATAAACGTGGCATCATTACGCAAACGCAATGCGATTTGACTATCCGGGAAAATTGTATACATAAAAAAATAGATGTTCATAACTACTTCACAATACATGAATATTAATGTGATCATGCAAAGAGATACGAAAAAAAAATATTTCTATGAAATTGTGCATTGGCGTCAAAAGCCAGTAAAAATGCTCATTATAAAAGATATTAGACCAACATTTGCTGACAAGTAAGCAGGTGAATAACGTTTTAGTTACGTTATTTTGACCTTTAGTTTTGTAAAGGTCAGAATAATATAAAATTTGCGCTACGCGAACTAATATAAATGAATGAAAATGTGTAATAATGAAGATAATTAAATATTTTTTAAGAAAATAATTTATACGTGAATCAAAATTAGTTCAGTATTGGAATTATTTATTAGGAAAATCTAAGTTAATTAAAAAAGCAACATTTTTCTTTTTTTGAAGATAAAACAATATATGATTTTTCAAATTTTCACACGTGAAAATGTAACATTTTTTAAGTAAAATTGTAGTTTCAAGTAAAATAAACAACAGGGCTATGCAGGTAAGCGTAATATGTTTTTCCCATTATAAAAATTTATTTATATTTTTTACCCATAAGTTACTGACTTTTGAGTACATGTGAACATAAATTTATAATTTTTTAAACTAGTAAAAATATCACTGTGGATATATTAATTTTAAAAAATCTTTACCAATATCATTAAAAAAATATGTGTACTTAGCTAATTAAATAAATAAACTGTGCTTTTTTTGTGTTATTTCATATTTTCTCAAAATTAACTGATTTAATATTATATGACTTGTTAGTTAATTTTTAATATTTTAATGTAACAAACTGTTTATTAATTATATAATCTAATAAAGTTCAACGCCAAGTTTACTGTATTTTGTACAATACATTTTGTTATACGATACTAATTCATTTGAGCTATGGGAAATATCGATTTCGTCTGAACATTGCCATTGGAGACCCATTGGGAGTTTCATAATTGATAAATACTCGAGTGATGTTTTGTACGGGCTATATTGCAAACCACGAAACCTCACACTCTTGGATTCATACATTAGAAAAAGCTCGATTCAACATCTTATATCGGAAATAGAAATTTGTTTATATTACACTACATTTGATTTCAATAAAATGTAAAGTATGATAAATTTTAAATAAATGTAAATAAATATAAGTACATTTAGGTATTTAAAAATTAATTTAAAAATACCAAGCTAACTAATTCACGAAACAATCTTCAAAGACAAATTTGATCTACTAAGTCGATAATCGCATTATTTTATTCTAAAAATGCGTAATTTCGTACATAATAATATACATTGTGTCTCGAGCATTCCAAGTTGCTGTATAGAATTATTTATTTAACTTGAACAAAAAAAGTACAAAGTAAACGTCTTGCATTAGTAAAAACACGAGTCTCAAGATTTTATTGTCTTTGAAACTTACGAACGAAAAAGCTAAAATAATTTAATAGAATCAAAACAAAGCCGACGTTAAAAATATTACGTTTTAACTTTCTGAGTGAGATCTGTTCGAATGAAAAAATAATACGATTGATGTTATCTTTTATGATGAAGAAAAAAATGGATAAATCAAAACGTTAACATTGACAATCGAACATTTGTTTTGGGATCATATCATGCATTTCAAACATACGTCAAAACCACTCAAACATATTGTTATCAACGTTTATAGATTTTATAAAATAATTCATGTACAAAACACTTTTATTTCATTGATTAATAAGTACCAGTGATTCACTATTGAAATGTCTTAAGCATAAGGCAATATAAGAACTTAATTTAGCAAAAGCTCGTCGATTATGACTATAAAAAAATCATATAGATATGTATGTACAATATATATATTGTAGAAGTAATTTTAAAAAGATTTTTATGACAAAGAGACGAATATATCTTAATGTGTTTATTCAACGAAAATTATTGAAGTGGAATTGCGATTGAAGAACGGCATTCCATTATTGATTTTACTTGAATGTTCACACAGGATGATGCAAATATTAATTAATCATACATACATATTTGGAAATATATTTATAAACTAGGTTTTATATTGAAAATTCTCTTATCGGCAATATTGAAATATTTTTCGAAGGTTATATTTATCGTGAACTTATATAAAATATAAATAAATCTGTTTCTTTTGACTCCACGTAATGCATTAAGAAGTAAGACGTAAGACTTTTGCTATGGTTACCAAATCAGTATCAAGAGGATTCATACCTTCGAGTTCCGACCTTCAATTAAATACCTTTAAAGTTTGGACATTGGCAGCCGAGCAATATCATAACTTTAAACGTCAGATTTGGCCGAAAGTCCAATGGTCGCCTAGGAGCAGTCAAGAGCTAAATGTAAATTTGAGAAGACCCAATTGCGGCACCAGTAATACCAGTAATTTGGTTTGTGTAGTGTATTTCGCACATTGGTCTACTTTTCCTGGCATAGTTGTTTTTTATCACTGAGTTACTATTTTTCTACAGCTACGAATAACACCAAAGCTAATTTTAAATATGTTAATGGATAGCATTTAATGATACACTTACATTAAATTATATTACATCGTGTTAATGCATTAAAATAAAAAAGTATATAGATTAAAGTAGTCATGAACTTTCTGAATCTATAAATAATAATGATGTTGCTTTTAAACGATACAATTTTCGATTTAGTTTTTAAGCGAATAAGTTTACCGCAAAATGTAGTTCTACAAAAACTTTATTTAATTGAGTTGTACATGATTTTATCATCTAATTTTTTTGTTATTATATGAACCAACTTCAAACAGCGCTCAAGCATGTCATCGTATTCAGCTGTGTATGCCACAGTTAAAAATCGCGGTTATCCTCGCGTGCTCAGCTGTATTAAACCGAAATTATTCGGATCGCGGGTCTAAACGTCAGTAAAGCCGCCGCTTTCTGAATATACTATAACTAAATTTGTCGGAAAAAAACGTAATTACTGGTATTACTGTTTTCTGATACATCCCGTCAAAATAATTTTGACCCCCGCGGGGTCGGCGGCGCCCGCAATGTCAAAAGTTTATTCGGGGCCATCTCTGCAGAGGCGAATGCGAATCTCGACAAAGGCTCGAATTGCGGACGAGATTTATGGAAATGGGGAGTTGATAAGGCGGCTCGTGCAAATTATTTACGTGGCATATACGTGGTGCGCGTTGGTGTGTGTTTACGTGGTGTGTATGAGGGATTTACGGCCGATCCTTTGTTTGCGCTCGCACAAGTGCGAAAATCAAAGATGCGAATTTGTTGCGATTATTGCATGGATTAGATGTGAAAAATATTCTATATATATATACATAAAATATATTTAGTAAACTTGTACAGGTTTATTATGTATGTAAACTGCTTGTCATATTGGAATCTCTGGGGTTTTTTTCCAGGGTAGTGCTAAACAGAGTGCGTGCCAGTGCATCACCCTGTCGCAGACCATTAAGCGCATGCAAGGGACTGGACAGCACATTCTTCACTCTCACTAGACATTCGATACTTTCATAACCATGTTAGATATTATATTCAAATAAATAAATGAAATAAATTCAAATAAATAAATGAAATAAATTTAAATACTTTAAAATTTTTCATCTTATAAATATTTGAGAAAATTAATGAAATATGTTTTTCGAGCCTTGTATTGAATTTTAATCTATATGTCAATATTATACCTCCTTATTATAGTTATATACATATATATATATTGTGTACACAGTATTTCTATTTTGTTTTTAATTTTGTTCATAGTTATAATTTTATATAATTGTTGTTCATTTAGTAAGGGAATGTCTACTTGTAAAAAATATGAAAATTTTCTTTTTTCTGAGTATTAATTCCTGTGACGTCTAAAAAATATACAAATAAAGCCTTCTCGAAAACAATTTAAAAAATGATACCACAAAATGAAAAAAAAGAAATGGTTGTCTAGTTTTCACTCCGATTGTCTTTCGACAGTCTTTTGTTCCGGCCCTTCCTCGCTCTATTAAAACTGAGTTCTTCGGTCTGGAACGCTTGATAAAGGAGCAAAAGTTCTCAGCAATATAATTTGTGGGTGTTTCTTTCAAATTTATTTACGCCATTTGCATAAAACAATAAATTTTGCAACTTCGTCGCCGCAACAGACAATTGTAATTGTTATAATTGTTTCGCTAATTCCTTAACATTGTTATTAAGTACTAAAACAAGATAACCTTTCAAACAATTAATATAATATTACGAAAAACTATTGACAGTAAAATTTATAAAATATTTACTATTATATTATACAACACCCAGTGTACATAAATTGTAGGCATTCTATTACTATAGGCGTCGATTTGTAGCCAGACTTTAAGTTCTAAATATTTGAAATAGACTCGATATTTATGTTTACGAATTTCGATTCAAAGCTACGCGTAAAAAAATCACTTTGTCTGAATCCGGAGGAAATTTATATACGCGCCGTTCGAACTTCTACCGTATGCTTTATTACTATAGATACTAGAGATACATACATACATGCATCTAAAAAATCTCTTTCTAGTCGCGGTTTCTCGCGGGTTACTCTCGTCGCTCGTTTAAAGTAATTTATCGATGCGTGGTGGTGGCCGTTGGGTTTACCAATCTGCATAATGCGGGGTACGTGGTGAAAGGGGTCGTGGACACGCCATTATATCTGGTTGGATTTAAGATCTCTTTTCGTTACACATATGTGTGCTATCCGACAAATGGATTCCTCTGCGGCTTTGTAAAATGCAATTTATATTGGCGGGCCATACGTTTCGATAATCCAAATGGGCGTATGCTATAACGTTGATGTGTCTACGTGACATAAAATTTTGTTTATTTTTATTGTGATATGTAACATATTGTACCATAGTATATTTATACAACTATGATGTGCTACTGGTGGGTGACATATATGATACGCTTCTAATAATATTTTAATTATTTATTAAAATCAGTATGTAGTTGTAGTGTAAGCTATTTTGTAACGTTAAACATTTCAAAGAGTTCGGAAAGGATTTTAAAAAATATTTTTTAAAACCATTCGACTGAAACGTGAGTGTAGAGTTCCACCTCAATGTGTTCACTATCGACTAAAGTTTTAGTTCTATGAAATAGACAATTTACCACGATGGTGTTGGGAATCCGTATGAACAAGTATGTCACATGTACTCAGTAGGTTTAAATTTTAACGAAAAGATCGCTATATATTAAACGTTTATAACCCTAAACTTCATCTAAATAAAATATAAAAAAAAAATTGTTTTTTGCTTCAAAACAAGCGATGTATCAGATCAATCGGACCCCCATACGAGCCATTTTGAGACTTGCAGAAGAGTTAACGCTCTTAATTGCTTGATTTTGAAGATTTAGAACTCAATTTATAGTATCGTATAGAACTACTGAGCACCCCCTATACATTCTGTATGAAAAAAAATATTTTTTTTTACAAAATGACGGCCAATGTAAAAATTAAAAGTGTCATAACTTTGCGAAATCAAATCCTACTGAAAAATTTAGTATACAAAAAGTGTTCAAAAGCTTAATTTTGATTAAAAAAATATATAAAAAATAAAAAAATCTTAAAAACAAGTTTTATGGTAAATTACTTATAAGTATCACGCATGTACTTATAAGTATCTATTGGTGTGCGTGCTTTTACGGTAAGCTGTAAATTGTGGGGGAGTGGGTAAATTGATTTACATATTGTATACAATCAGGAAGGCTGTCGACTTCCGTTCGGTCCCATGTTCAAAACACTGACGTCCAGAAAAACTTCTTGGACTGCCGCTTATTTCGAATATTTGAGAGTTAAGCTTGAAATCTGAGCTACCGCCGAATTAATCTAGATGACTATTTGAATACCGAGAAAAGCATCCATTTCCACATCAATCATCCGATCTGGTCCAGCCAAGCAGTTACCTTTAATATTCAAGAGTTGTACTCTATATTTTGATTTGAAACTCTTACAATTTTTGGATTAAAATTAACACTTGATGTAAGCATTTATTATGCAAAATGTAGAAAATCTTTATTTTAAGCGTACAATATGTCTGTTGACACTTTAATTATATAGTTACTAAGCTCAACGCATTTTATTCCTAGCTTATCTGTTTCTAAATACATATATATATAAAGTACAGATTATATTATAGATATATGTATATATTATTTGTATTTGCAGCATAATCAGAAATTTAGTTTCAGTTTCTTGTAAAAATAGAAATGGTTTTTCAATTTCTCAATTGTATGTTATAACTTCTAGTAATGAAAAATTTTATTATATATAATATAGTAAATTAAATATATATTTAAATCTTAAAAAAAATTCAATACTCAAATCTCTTTAAGCATACATGATAAACGTTCGACATATTTTGCCTGCATACCATATCCATCTTTAAATTCATATGTAATACCATGAAATATTTCACTCGGATTCTTTTCCGCATCGGACCCCGCAAATCCGGCCCAATGGCCCCCCATTGAGGAGCACTCGACAAGATATACCATAGAGTAACGGGGGGAGCCATCTATCAGGATAATATTGGCAAATGGAAATTATACTGTGTGCTCTCTTTCTCAATGTATACATACACATACTAGAGTTTACACTAAATTTACATAAAAGCTTAACTTTGCATCGACTGAATATACATATTGATGGAATAATGAAGTTTCGACTTACGACTCTCCCAAACCCTACCCACCATTACGATTTAATAGCACATTATAATGGCTTTTCGTTAAAATTAATCGAAAACCTCCCACGGGCGCTGAGTCGCAGTTATTGTAATGCTAATTGCCGTTTATGTGCTATGAAATAATTTAGGTGAATAAAATGATTTTTATCTTAATTGAATATATCTATTCATTGATAGTTTAACTTAAAAAAATATATAGATTTTAATGCTACGATATGGCTTTGTTATAGACTTATCTACGTATAGTAAAAGTGAACAATATCCACTTGAATAATATAAGTCCCAGTGGAGACGTATTAAAATTTGTACTTACTTATATCATTGTATATTCTCTTTATTATGTCATTAGAGAAGTTTAAGGTTTGGAGAGACGAATTTAAAATTAGATATTCAAAGACAACTCCAAAAAATAAAATATTTTCAGAAAATAATATTACTATAAGGTAATTTTAAAAATAATTTGAAACAATATTTAGTAAAACACGTTTTAAATTTATTATTTTTTTCCAATTATAATCCTTAAAACATATAAGTTTCGGTAGAACAATATGATAAAGTTCAACGCATGGAAGAGCAAGGGCCAAGATGGAGTTTTTTTAAATAAAAATACGAATTTATACATATTATTTATTTTATAAAAAAATAAACGAACTTCTTGTTAAAAAAAATAATTTGTAATTATAATTATCACTGTCAAATGTAATTTATCTTATGATTTGATACTTAAGTGTTCAAAATTTAATAGACAAAACCTTTTATAATTTTAATAATAGAAATATGTATTTAACGCTTAATTTTAATTATATAAAGCACCTGGCTTTTATACATTTTTATTAAGCATATATTAATACTGTATTTTGTAGATGGAATCAGTAGATGGCGGTACGGTCGCATCGATTCACTTTCACTATCATTATTAGCGCCTGCGCGTTTAGTGGTTATATAATATATCCAACACTAAAGCAAATTCTTTGCCTACCAACCAGTTATCAGGCGCAACTTGACCTGCGTCCAACACACAATCTTATCGCATTATTGTGTGTTTCACTGTTGCCGATCGCGAAATAGATTGCATTGTTGCGAAATCCTTACGGTGAATTTGATTTATGACATTCGATTTCATCCCCCGGGGCTATCTCATATTTTTTCCACCCGCGACACACGAGCATTTTTTAAACCCTCTTCCCCCAATCCCAATTTACATTTTCGAGTGGCGACGTCAGGTTACGTACCTACCGACGAGGTTTATCATTTGTTAAACGTGAAAAATGAGTTGCTTTTTTCCTATTCAAGGTAATACGAGATCGCCCTTTGTGCGGCTAAAGAGCGTCGTGCACTTACTGAATCCCTTAATGCGAGTCTCTCAATTTTTAATGAGGCAAATATTGCGAATTTAATATGTGAATCGATATCTTTGAGCGAGCTTTAATGTATAAATAAATATTTATGGTATTAATGTATATTATAACAAAACGTGAGAATTTGTGTAGAATTCAATTATACTCTCAGAATGAAATAGCTCACAGTGCTGGATGAATATAAAAACTCTTTTTTGGAACCATAAGCGTCCAGTGTTTAAGTCCAGGCTTTATCACTGAACGAAGAGTGACATTTATGGACGGATAAATCACCGAATTGTTCATCAGCCCGTCAACCGCCCACGAACGCATTATCCTCACTTACGGCTAGTAGCCCTTCGCCGATTTATTTCATTTTTTCGTATACACTCGAGAGTGAAAAGCTTTATTTTTTTAATCCGGATGCAACTGGACAATATCACAGGAGTGATATACGCATGCCGAATTCACAATATAATCTTTGACGGATATAAACCACCCCTAGCGTATTGTTAATTCAATCGTAAAAACGCACGACGCTAGCATAAAATTTAACGCGTTCAAAATATGAGTTTATGCAGCGAAATTTAATTAAAAAACATTTTTATTGACTAATAAAACGTATGTATGGGTAATAAAATTTATTTAAAAAAATGTTCCTAAAAATAAATATGTTTAGTGATAAATTATTTATAAATATCGACTCGAGCTTTAAAATTTATATGAAAATATAATATTTCAAAATTAAAATAAAATTTTACGTCCATTTTATTAATTTTCTAACGAATGCGATATTAAATTAAAATATCCAAATCAGATGTTGTACTTAATATATTTTACAATATAAATAAAATAACTAATTTATATAGCTCTAAAATTACAAAAAATAATAATTTGTTGCTTAATGATTATAAATTATCAATGCATAATATCTGTGAAAATGAATGTATGTAATATCTGATTGTATTTTAAATCAAAACTTGTTAAGCTATGTACAACATTACCAATTAGTTAGACGTTAGGTATAGCAATCACTTACAGCTAAATTTTGAAGAATGTTCAAGTTTATTACTTGCTTGTAAAAAACCTCGCAACATTTGTAACATCCTTTGTGACACAAAACCAATGCGAGTAAATCACAAAAATTCTGCAGCGTTTCGCAGTCGTCTCGTGTGTTTTTCCACATCGACTCAAACTGGAGAACGAATTTTTCAATGCACCCAGACAATCGTTGTTTTATGGCAACAAACGTTTTCATTTTGGCCTGATTGCGGCGCAAATGTACCATAAATCAAGCGATATTACCGATGGAGTCACAAGCCCTAAAAAAGCACAAATGCCTAAAAAAGTACATAATATATGTATGTACTCCACATAACACGTAATAATAAACGCTCGTAACTCATATTTTTTGTATATGGAGCTCACGAGTTAATGGTTTCAAGTCGATGTTTAATTAGCTAAATTTTATATAAGGCATGTTTGAACAACATTAATAATTAATGACATGTCCAATTATTATCTTGTTTTTTTATATAAATATAAAGTGCAAAAAGTGCGGATTGTAGGTGAATGTTAAATTAAATTAATTAATTTTATTTTTTGGAATTTCATTTTGTATCTATAATTTAATACCTATATATGCCTTTAATAAAATAAGTTAACTTTTAAAGTTATGTTTTACTAATTGCACAATCAGAGTATTTCAACACGAGGTACACAATTAGTTCATTATTTAAAATACTAATTAAATTAAATCGCTTATTGGTGTCTATCTTATATTTCATTTTTTTCTTTAAAATCCTTTATATTTATTTTACAACTAGTTTATAACTTTAAATATATAGATATATAATCAATTGCGTTTTATTGGCATTGACAATTTTACTTATAATCGCTGTAGAAGTATCATTTCAGATCTCCAAAACTAAATATAATTACAGTAAATAAACGCCGCTGACGCATAATAAGATAGAATTAAATTATACGTAAAAAAATAATTTAACATCAAGCAATTTATTTTACGTACCGTAAATGTAATTTAGAAAAACCGGAAACTACATTTGCGTAAGTTTTAGATTCTAGACCGAAGTACATAAATATTATATACTCTGCGTTTTATTTTTATTGTATATTGTAAAATAAGTGTGTCTTATAATCATTGACATATGGTTTATTCAACATTGTTCAAAAATGTCAAATATATATTATAAAATATATTTAAATTTTCAATCTTGAAAAATTAAAAAATAGGTTTAATTATGGGGGAGATAAATATATTTTCGAATAAATTTTTTTTTTACTAATACAACTAAACAGTCAATTCAATTTATTTTTTAAAGCACAAGTCATTTAAATATTTACAAATAGAAACCTTAATGCTTTAACAATTTATTACAATTAAATAAATCTATGACTTTCATACAATTATTACTTATTTAGGAACTATATACTATAACTATGTAGAGCAAATTAATTGAAATTCTAGTATCATATAGAATTAAAGGATAGTATAAAAACATTATGCAAAATAAAATTATTATAAATTTGAATTCCTGAAAGCTAAAAAAAAGTATATAATGAACATTGTAAGTAATCATCTTATTTTGTTTATTCATAGCTATTAATATTAATAAATATTAACGTGAGGTCCATTTCTAACTTTTCACGAAAGAAAAATGTAATATCTTTAGTGAGAAAATATTTTTAAAAATATGTAGTTTAAGGAAAAAAATTTGACACATTAAAAGCTTTTTTAATTATATTATGTGAAAATTAAAGATAAAGTTGAATTTATTTTCTTGAAAAAGCATAATATATTATAACTAAATATAATAAATAATTACGTATAATATTTTAGCACTAATTTAATATACATATATATATATATATTTGATTCCGAATTTATTGTAGAAATAAACAATCAGTGATAGTTTAATAATTGGCAATCACTAATAATTTAATGGTAAAATAATTTAATAAAAACAATACTAATATAATAATATAATAATATATAACCTAAATTATTTCATTGAGACATATCACTTGTTGCAATAAAATTAATAATTTATTTTTACAACTAGTATTCTATCCAACAAATAGCTTTCGTCCAATTAAAAAAACTGATACACAAACCAACATTCTAATTTTAGCAAGTAAAATTCTGTTTCTATTTTTTTTTAATAATATACTAATATAAGTTTGTAAGCACTTAGGTCTATAATTATATGTTTTTAATTAACTATCCGATTTAAAAAGAAAATTTCAATACGCAAATAATAAAAATAACGTTCACGCATATATAAATTAGGGCAACGTCACTAATGAGCGCGGACAAATGGGCGTGCGTCAAAAGAGCGCTGCCTTATAAGCGCTGCGTCATAAGAGCGTTTACCAAAGTAGTGCTGTAACAAAATAGCGTTCGTCAAATGCGCAGACAGCCATATGAGCGTTTGACAAAAGAGAGCACGTCATAAGAGCGCAAAAATACTTGGAGAAAATCAAGTAATGAATATTTTAGGAATTAGGTATACAAAATATATGTAAATTGTGAGAAATTTCAAAAAATAAAAATTCACGAGATATAGGTGGTAAAATTAGTATTTTGTGTGCCAGAGCGTAATGACGATTAAAATAATTAGTCAATAAAAACATTATTATTTATTAATTATTACGTACATACTCGAGTATGGCTCCCCATTCCCATACGTACGATATACATATATTTTTACTAAAATGAAACGCTGATTTTGAATCTATCATTACATTTGTTCTGTAATGTTTTATTAAATTGACAAATAATTATCAACTCGACTTGGCAGGTATACAAAGGTCGTCCGACCTTTTTTTTTCATTTATTTTAGACAACTACATTTTATCGTGAAAGTCGAAAGCAAGCACAATATAAATTTTAAGAGCTAAGTGTAAGATAAAAAAAATAATCTGAAAATAAATGTGATTGCAAAGGGGTAAAACATTAATTTTGCTAAATTCATTTTAATCATATTATATAATTATCAAAAAGGAAGTTACCTATGATTTTTTAAATACCTAATTGTAACACTTTACAAAAAAAATTCACCGCTGTCCAGGTGCATAACAATGCATGACATTGGTGAATGACACGGACGATACGCAATTGTTTAAAATTATTTTTACGATATTAAAACTAAAGTAGTAATTGGTGAATCAGTATGATTTTTTTTAAATACTTTTTTAATCTGATATTTAGTTTTAATGTGTTATTCCTAGAGACTTTAATTTTTCGCGATTATGATAAAAGTATTTTTTTGTGAATTTTGTGCTTTGTCCATTTCAAAATGGGTAGTATTTATACAAATAGAACAGTTAGAAAAAAACAGTAATCTGTCTAATATTCTAATATTTTGTCCGGGTCCTTGCCTTTTTACCTGGCTATCGATATCATATTTTTTCTCTTATGTTACATATTTGTTAAGTTTCAAAAACTACTTGGCGTCACGCACATTTAGAAACTGTTATAGATTAAATTGTTATCTATAAAGAAGATTAATCCTTATAGATAGTTGTAAGTCATTCGTGGTAATTTTTTTTTATACTTTTCAAAGACGCAACGAAACTTTTTGCGAACGTTTTCAGTCAAAATTCAAAAGCTATTATATTTATATATAACTAGCCTATTTAGCTTTAAATAGATAACTGTAAAATGCAATTTTTGTGAATTACTAAAGTTTATTCTCACACTAATTTCCAAGGCTCAAAACATAAAACAATTTCGCGATAAGGGCCAAATCCACGATAAACATTTATCAGCGCTATTTCTTGGTTATTATATTTATATATAACTACCTTATCCAGTTTAAAATAGATAACGGTAAAAGATTGTTCTCACAGTAATTTATAAGTCGCAAAATATAAAAAAATCGCGTAAAGGGCAAACCCACGATAAACACTTATCAGCGCTAGTTCTGTATTATTATATTTATATATAACTATCCTATCTAACTTAAAATAGATAACTGTAAAATATGCGATTTTTGGAAATTCCAAAAGTTTGTTCTCACAGTAGTTTCCAAGGCTCAAAACATTAAAAAAATTCGCGTAAGGGCCCACTATAAACATTTATCAGGTAGGTATTTATAATAAAATTACCGACTTAAGCCTAAGTGTTTAATGATATCGGGTAGCTCTCTTAAATTCTTGAATAAAAAAATCAAACTGTTTAAGTGATATTTTATGATTAAATATGCACAAATGATAAGTAAATATTTACATATATGTTATGTATGTATATTATATTTTGTTTAGACCGAATAATGTTTTCATCTTTCAATTCTTTTCTAAAAAATATTACTTATATTTTCGTATGTACGTATATGTATATATATATATATATATATATATATATATATATATATATATATATATATATATATATATATATATATATATATATATATATATATATATATATATATATATATATATATATATATATATATATATATATATATATATATATATATATATATATATATATATATATATATATATATATATATATATATATATATATATATATATATATATATATATATATATATATATATATATATATATATATATATATATATATATATATTTTAATATGTATTAAATTATGTTAATTATTTAATTAATTATAAGATCATGATTTGCATCACATTTATTTGTAATGCATTTTTATTGTATCGCCCAAAAGACCATCGCCAATTTTGACCGATTGAATTGTATCTATAGTATGTATGTATACTAAACACAATAATTCATTAAAATACTAAATTAACCTAAATTTTCGATATACAAACATATGTCATACGTGTATGATTAATGATAGATTAATGTTCTTACAGTTTAATATATAAAACAATAATCGTTTAATTAACTGAAATATATTATATAATATTCGTACTCAGTCGTTATTCGAGATAGAGTGTAGTCGTATAAAATATATACCCAAGAACCAACCAACTGTTTATCGTCAAATAGCAAAAAAAAGGTATGGCGTCAAATAGCAAAAAAAAGGTCTATACCTGCCTTAAACTTTATGCATTCATTGCAGGTAGAGTATATATATATTTGTCAATTTAATGAAACACTACCGAACAAATCTAATGATAAATTTAAAATCAGCGTTTCATTTTAGTACAAAATATATGTATATCGTACTTATGGGGATGGGAAGCCATACTTTCGAATGTACGTAATAATTAATAAATAATAATGTTTTCATTGACTAATCATTTTAATCGTCATTACCCTCTGGCACATAAAATACTAATTTTACAGCCTATATCTCGTGAATTTTAATTCTTTGTAAATTTCTTACAATTTACTTATATTTTATATACCTAATTACTAAAATATTCATTACTTGATTTTCTCCAAGTATTTTTGCGCTCTTATGACGTGCGCTCTTTTTTAAAGCGCTCATATGACTCTCTGCGCATTTGACGCACGCTATTTTGTTACAGCGCTACTTTGGTCAACGCTTTTATGACGCAGCGCTTATAATGCAGCGCTTATATGACGGTGCTCATTTGACGCACGCTCTTTTGACCGGCTGCCATAAATTAGATATTTTTTTTAATTATTACAGATTTATTTTTCTTTTAATCAACTATCCAATTAAAAGTAAAATAGCGAACCCTAGGGATGATTGACATCGTGACCAATGAGATTTAATGTGGAATCTACTTTTTTATTACAATATTTATATATTTATGTGCGACGGACAATTAATGGCACGTTTCCTCCAAGCGGTGGTAAAGCTGGCGCAGGGATGATGTCCGTTTAAGGCTGAATGGGTGATTTTGCAGCTAAATAGTAGCCGGTAAAGCTAGTAAAGTTTATTTTATAAACATGTATAAATCACAACATATATAGATTAATGTAGTTTAAATGGCAGTTGAATTCACATACTTTTTAACTGCCTTTAGTGAAAGAAAGGTAGCAACCTGTTTAAAGTTTTTTGTGAGAGCTTTCACCCAACACCCCCGTAGATGCAAAATTTATTAAAGTCTCGATGCGCGCGAGGAATGGCGTTGAAATCGTGAATGTATTATTATATTCGCTACTACGGAAGGAGCGTGATTTCTCGAGAGTTGCATATGCGCTCGGCGTTTATTGCCGAGATGCATCCAAGCGAATGCATAATGAGGCTGCAGTTGTTATTTTTTTATTTCCACGTGGTCGTAAACGGAAGGCAACGTTCGCTTAACGTGCACGTGAAAATTTTATATTTAAACGAATTATATCTAAAAGCCCGCCATACATATTACAATATAGTATGTTATATGCTGGTGATTTAAAAATAATATAGCTAGAAAATAAATTCCGATTTGTCATCTATGGAGACGGACTTTGATATGAATGTCATATCATTATCAGAAAACTTTTCTTATAATCTTGGTGTGAGCATATATAAATTAAATCGTTCAAAAAACATCAAATAAATGTGTTGAAAATCTGTCCTAAAACGGTTGGACATGAATCTTTTTAAAACAAATATTTTTTTTATTTTTTTGCGCTGCAATTATTTTTTATATATATTTCAATACTATAAATTATTTGTGCAGAATGTTTTGAAAATTTTGTGTGCAGTTATTATATAAACAAAAAATGAGAACACTTAAAAGTAGTTCAATTTATATGAGCTATTCACGTCCGCCCACGTGTAGGCATAGCTCCCTCCCCTTGATATACGACGATGGCAATCTAGTATAAAGTACCGAGTTAAACCTTCGAACATAATATTTTGCGGCCTTATCTTCATAAAGCTTTCAAATATCTCGTTTTTCGTTTGGCGACGCCGGAGGAGTACGCAGCGGCGTCTGGCGGCGAAACAACGATTTATTGTCGAACAGATTGCGACCTGCAACTGGAGCAACTCCTTACCTCTCACTGGATTTATGCCCAACGACTCTAGGTAATCCCTGGGACGACTTTCTCGCAATTGCCAATTGATAAAGTTCTAAGGGAGAGAAATCTCGTGTGGTCATCGCACTGGAAGAGTTTAATATTGTGTACAAATAAACTTATTAAATAATATTGCAATAAGTTATTCTTATCGTTCGTTGCGTCTCCAGATATAATTTTATTTAATTTAAAAGTTTCATTTATAATTTCTCAGTTCTTACAAATTAAAAAATGCCGTTTAATTTATGAAAAATGAATTATTAAAATTATTTAAAGCCCTTCAGAAATTCAAGGTGACTGCTTGTATGGACAAGATCAGATGATCGAAGTGAAAACAGCGGTTTTATCTGGACTCCAATATTGTCTGTGTCGATTGGGCGTAATCTCAACTGAATTCAAGTGAGAAGCGAAGTATGAATTTCCAGTGAAATTTTTGAAGGGCATAAGAAATTCTAGTAATAATTTGGAAGTGATTTATGTAGAGTTCTGATAATATACGACCGGGGAAAGGTGAGAAGATCAACGGTCTTACTCTCTCTCTCTCGACTCTTTCTTTCCTCCAACTTGGATGATTAGTGACACAACAATAATCTCTGTTTTAAATGAGACTTTTTAGCGTTCTGAGAGAGTTCTGTTACTGTGAATTATAATTCGAAAGCATAGTGGGAAGTTTATAATGGAAGTAGAAATTCAAATTACACCTGAAGTGATTTTTTTTATTGCTGTGAATTGTGAATTAAACGATACTCTTTTCATAAAGTTCTCTACGAAACTGCAATCTTTTTTTTTATTTGATAATCTCATTCGAATATTCTGGTTTTCTGCGTCTGGTGTTGCATAAATTTAATTCAAAGTTTAAATATCTACTGCCAGATAAGATAACGATACTAGCTAGTTTGTGGTTTTTTGATGACGGCTAATTATGTTTTAAAACACGCACATTCTTTCGATATTCGTGCCGTTTATATTAGATCTAATTTTATCATTGAATTATTTTTGTAAAATAAAAATTTCTTTTAGCCGGTCATAGAACAATAAAAATATTACTTTTTTAACTAATGGATAATGAATGATCGCTACAAATTTGTTGATATTTATAAGTAAAAATGGATGATAAAAATATGTTATAACATTTGTACAATAAGATAGCTTCAAAAGCTATATTTTTACATGATTCTATTAAAAGTGGCACTGCGATCCACCGTTTGGTTACTACTAGCATAGGTATATAAATAGCTTTCATTAAAATTGTTAATACATTTTTTATGAAGCACGATAGATAAGCAAAATTCTTAATAACGTTTACTTATTTCAAAGAAAGAGAAACTTTACGCATGAGCTTAAATAAAACTTTGTAACTCAATTACATATATATATTTATAAAATATCTAAAACATCCATATCAAATATGATAAATCTCAAGATAAGCTCGTAGCATGCAAATTGAATTAAAGTTCAGAAATAACGCCTCGTGTAAGTAATATACGATATTACATTTTTCTAGAAAAAAGTATCGAAATAAATATAGCGTCACGCCACTGAATGGTTTCAACGATATTTCGGCATATTAAGGCCATAAAGTGCACATGCGAGCAGTTTAAATTAAGTACGTGTTATAGCCGTGTAACTGCAGATTTAAGTCGGAAAATCTCGTTTGGAAAATCCGTCCTACGAGAGTTTTCCTACAAGGCGGGCCCTGACGACGTTATCGGCGCCTTAGCGTGTAATCCCTGGCCTGACTAGAGAGCACGAAACATATTACCACCACAAACTCTACATTGTTAACTTCAGGATGTAAATAAAAACTATGATTATAATGTAAAAGTTAACGAAATAATAAAAGTAAAGTATATTCAATTCCAATGTATGTATGTCTTACTATTTATTAGAATAAATAATATAATGAATATCAATGATCTTATCACTTCAAAATCATTGTCAATATTATTAGTATTTTAATAAATTAATGGTAGGACATGTTCATTTGGTTAATTTTTTCTCTGGGTCATTTTACGCGTGAAAATTATTTCTACGGTCAAAAATCATGCTAGAGATGTGATTTTTTTTTACATATTCATATATCAGAAAGCTGGTGGTACTAATAACTAAAGTTATAGGTATAAATACTATATATGTATATTTATCTGGAATATTTTTAGAGGCAAAATAATATCGTTCTATCAAAAAATACTTTTTTTTATTGTGGTATTAGTATTATACATTAAAACGCTAAGTGGCATTGATAAGTTATTTTCACTTAACACCATGAACCATATGATCAAATTATTAAAAATGTCTACTCATAATATTCACCTTATAAATAGTCGTGTTTTCTTTACTGCTCAGTGTTGCCATATAGTGAATTTCCAGCTCAGGTCAAAAGCAATAAAATCGTGTAACAGCGGTGAAAACGCTCGATTATCAAGCGTATATATTAAGACTTTTTATAACAATATTATGAGTAAGAATCGAGTAAGGTACATCTAAACCGAATTTTGCCCAATAGGATAGCACAAAAAACAATTATCACTTCTCAGAAGTCAGAACTCCTCGTCAAAAGCAATAAAATCGTGCCGTCGCCTTCACAGTGGGAACGCTCGGTAACGGCGCCGACACGATTTTATTCCTTTTGACGTGAATTCTTGCTTTCTAAGAAGTGATAATTGATTTTGCGCTCTTCTTCTAACCAAAATTCGGTTTGAATATACTTTGATCAGCCCTCTTATATTAGAAGTCCATGGTAATATCAGTAAGGATAGCTATCATATTTTTAAAACATAGTGTAATATCGAAATGCAGACAAACTATGGAGCAATATGGGAGATGCGATGTCTGTCTGTATTTATTCTTCCCCTTATTTTCACTTCCGAGATGAGTTGGCTTAGTGTATATTTTGGGCTTTACCTAATAAAAGTTCTAATACTATAATTAGTTTTAGATCTTTCATTAGGTTAGGTGTGGGTTTCAACAGCAAATGGATGTTTTGCAACTGTCTAATTGAGTTTCATAGACACTTTAGAGCGGCATATTAGCACTTATCAGTAAAATTATATTTTCGCTAGTACATAGAAATAAATATCTACTGCTGAAAATGTATTTGCAAGCACGGTTAAACCATCTAACCCGCTCCAATATAATCGAGAGAACACAATACTTTTAATCTATTTAGTAAATAAAAATATATTAAAATAATCTTTACTAAACTTAAGGAAATTTGTTTTTATTATTTTTTACTTTCAATTCAAAAATGTTGTATTTGTTTGACTATATTTTTAACTTACGGTCTTTTATAATGTCAATGTTTAATGAAAAACATATTAGCATACGTTTTACAAATATTTATTCTCTACGCATAAAATAGTGATACTATTCAAAAATCATCAACACGTGTTTTTATAACTAACACGTGTCAATACGAATATGGTTTCGGCTCTTTTCAATAATTACAAGCCGTAAAATTTGACCCTTCGTAAATCAATCATGCGCAACCGTGCCAACTTTTGAAAGCCCCCGACACGTCAATAGGGACACTCCCTTTGGCCTTTTTTAATTTATAGCCTCCAGATCATATTTTAGTGCTCTCCGCGGCCTACAACACAGGAATAACATAAAAATCAAATGACGAGCAAGTTCCGCTCACATGTACCACGTCTTAATACATACAGTAAGTGCCACGTGCTGGTTAGGTAGAAAAAAAGCTTTGTTCTATGGGAATAAAAGCTTCTATTGCGTCACACACAACATAAGCATCTGGACTACTACTCCGGTGACCTGAAGGATGAAAGTATGAGTCATGCTTAAAAATAAATAGGTCATAGTATTACGCATTTCTTGCGCAACGAGCAGGGGTGATGCGAGTACATGCAATCGACTAGATTTAAACCATACACGTTCAGTTGCTTTATAATAATTCAATCAATTCTTCAAGCATTTTTTCAACTTTCATCTTCCAGCTTAGTCAGAGGTGCAAAAGCTCAAATATGTATCGCCGTAATTTTGTGGTCGTAAAACGTCAAAATCATAAATTGTAACTAAAGCGTGAAGAATTATTTTACTACCTTTTTTGAGAATCGGGAATATGAAACCGCAGACTGGCCTCCGAAAGAACAACATTTAGATATTGGGCGGCGTTTATGTTTCATGTTTCATTTTCTTGTTATTATAACGAATCGTGTTTCTATTATGCGAAAATGTGTTTGTATCTAAAAATTGGTTATGGATTTGTATCTTCGTTAATAGTTCTCCAAACTAATTTCGGCTAAGAATTAAATTCGTTCGTCGTAGTTAAATATGTCATTAGGTACATTTTAATATGTATTGCTGCAATAAAGTTATATTATCATTTTTTATATATTTATTAACAATAAATAATTTTGAAAAAAAATGTATCGATTGTGTATGGGTTGTTTTTCAGTGACGCACATAGGTATGGAAAGTAAATCCGCAAAGTACCCAGCTTCGTCTCCCCTAGTGATCCCCTCGTGTTGGTACATCAATTGTACGCACTTGCAGGTTAATGCGCAGTTGCCGTGGCTGAATTACGCCTACGTATTATAGTTGTGCCATAGTATTTATTTTTGTGGCTTCCTTATTTATTACACGCATTTGTAAAGCTACATACCTATATGGTCTAATATAACTAATAAGCTAACAAAATATTATCAAATGAAATACTAACTCTCTAATGCCCCAAAGTATTGGTAATAGAATAAAAACATACCTTATAAGTTATATATTAAAATCTTGTATGTATTAAAATGCAATTCAATGAATACATACATATGTACTATTTATATATTTCAATATAATATATACAGGAAAATATGTGTATAAAGAGGGGAAGATTCTACTTCAATGCTATTAAAGAAACATATTGGTTATAATGATATAAAAATCATTCCATTCAATATCATAAATATGTAAAATGCAAATGAAGCGCAAATAACTGCAATTTTATTCATTTTTAAGTGGCAAAAGTATGTAAAATCGTAAAAAATTTTGACGTGACTTGAAAGACAGGCGAATAATAGCCTTTTTTAATATTAATAATTGTTAACCCTTAATATATTTGCTTTTAAAACAATAAATTTCTTTAAGAAATTTAAATTGTTAATGTTGCATTTTACAAAATCATTTTATTGAAAGTTTGCATATTTTGAATATTTCAGATTTTTTGAGTCGTTTTAAAGTGTAAAACACGCGTGAAAGACCACAAAAATTTATGATAATTTTACTAAATATAAAATTATGTAGTTCCTTAATAATTAATTAATAAATACATATTTTAGGGCACAAAACACTCATTTTATAGACTAAAACACGAGCTATAGACCGTCAATATCACTTATTATACTAATTATTGTAATAATCAGGTTTTAGTGGTGATTTTTGGTTTTATATCACGTTAAAACTGCTTCAAAATTCAACAATAATTTTACTTACAATAAAATGAGTTACCTATTTTTAAATATTGTAACACACAAAAAATTATTTTATTGCCTAAAACTCGAGATAAAGATCTTGTATATCATCACCCTTTGAACTAAATATCCAAGTTTTTATGGTAGTTTTAGAAAACAATCACATGTATAAGACAACAAAAATCAATAAAAATGTAACTTATTGTACATGTGTAGTCTTTTTTTTAGTGCACAAATACTTATATAAGGGTATAAAACAAAAATTTTAAGCCTTAATATCATCACATTATTAGATTATTTATTGTTTTAACAAGGTTTTACCGGTAATTTTTTTCTTTTACAATATGTTGTAAAAGACTAATTACAGTAAAATTTCGATATTAATCATCGTTTAAGGGTTAAAACACATGCCAATGACTATAAAAATTAATAAATATTACGATAACTATATAAATACACAGCTCTTCATGAATATTTTGCTGTACAAAACACGATTTTTTCAGTCATTTAATAGTGCAAAACGGGTGTGAAAGACCACTAAAATTAACAATAACTTCACTAAATATATTAAATTATGTAGTTTTTATATATATTTTATGGTACAAAACACTTAACTAAGGGTCTGATACCCGAGTTATCGGCCTTATTCCACTATGTATGTTTATATCTAGGTGATAATGGTCATTTTTGTTTTTAAACACGTGTAAAAGACCTCAGAATCAACAAAATTTGCACTAGCTGTGTATATATGTAGCTCTTTATTTCAATATTGCGGCAAAAAATACGTGATTCAGGGTCTAAAATACCGGTATAAAACCTCAAATATCATCGCTAATTGTACAAAGTAGTTCACAATTTTTCAAATTTTAGGGTTAAAACAATTGCCAAATACCGCAAAAATCATCAATATCTTTACCTAATATTAAAATATATAGGTCTTTATATATATTTTAGGGCACAATACACTTATTTGAGGATCTAAAAAACGAGTTATAGGACTTAAATAATATGTAATATTGTACTATTTATGGTATAACCTAGGTTTCAATTCTAATTTTAAGGTTAAAACCCGTGTTAAAACACATAAATCAACAATAATTACACTCAGTTAAATAACTTTTAGCTCTTTTTAATATATTTTAGGATAAAAAATATTAATTTTTAGTTATAATAAATTATTTATTGTCCTTGATTTTAATTACTTATTGTGTAAATTATATTAATATACATGTTTTTATAATCGTTTTAGGGTTTAAAATTGTGTAAGTAACCTTAAAAATCATTTTTTATATAAATATAGAGCTCTTCATAAATATTTTGCGGCACAAAACACGTATTTTAAGGTATTTTATACCACTAAAAGGCATCAATCATCCTCGCATATTTTACAAAGTATTGTAATATTCCGAATTTTTTCAGTCATTTAAGAGTGCAAAACGCGTGTGAAAAAACACTTACATTACCAATAATTTCACTTAATAAAATAATTTTATACTATTTTATAAATATCTGAGTATAAAAAACATTAAATATAGGGTTTATCAGTCGAGTTTTTGACCTTATTTCACTATTTTTGATAATATTTAGGTCTTTATGGTCATTTTTAATTTTTAAACGTGTGTAAAATACCTCAGAATCAACAATAATTGCACTAACTGTGTAAATATGTAGCTCTTTTTATCAATAATGTGGCAAAAAACAAGTATTTATAGGCGTAAAACTCCGGTATAAAACCTCATATATCATCGATAATTGTACAAAGTATTGTAATATCTAGATTTTACATCATTTTAGGGTTAAAACAATTGCCAAATACCGCACAAATCAACAATAACTTTACCTTATATAAAAATATATAGGTCTTTATTAATATTTGTAGGCACAAAACACTTATTTGAGGATCTAAAAAAAAGAGTTAAAGGCCTTAAATAATATGTAATATTGTACTATTTATGGTATTATTAAGGGTTTAATTTTAAATTAAGTGTTAATACACGTGTTAAAACAAACAAAAATCAACATTAATTTATCTAAGTTAAATAACTTTTAGCTCTTTCTAATATATTTTAAGATAAAAAATACTCATTTTTGAATATATTAAAAAATTATTGTTCTTGATTTTAAATACTTATTGTGCAAATTATAGTAATAATCATGTTTTTAGGGTCGTTTTAGAATTGAAATTTGAGTAAATAACCTTAAAAATCATTTTTTATATAAATATAGAGCTCTTCATAAATATTTTGCGGCAAAAAACACGTATTTTAAGGTAGTTTATACCAATAGAAAGCATCAAACATCTTTGCTTATTCTATAAAGTATTGTAACAATCCGGTTTTGTTCAGTTATTTTAGAGTGCAAAACGCGTGTGAAAGAACACTTATATTACCAATAATTTCACTTAATAAAACAATTATCTACTTCTTTATAAATGTTTAAGGATAAAAAATACTAAATTTAGGGTTTAATAATCGAGTTTTTAAACCTATTTCACTATTTTTGTTATTATTTAGGTGTTAATGGTCATTTTTAATTTTTAAACGCGTGTAAAATACTTTAAATTCAACAATGTTTGCACTGACTGTGTAAATATGTAGCTCTTTATATAAGTAATGAGGCAGAAAACAAGTATTTAAGGGTCTAAAACTCCGGTTAAAAACCTCAAATATAATCGCTAATTGTACAAAGTATTGTAATATCCTGATTTTTTGATCTTTTCAGGGTTTTAATATTTGCCAAATATCGCAAAAATCAACAATAACTTTACCTTATATAAAAATATATAGATCTTTATTATTATTTTTAGGCACAAAACACGTATTTAAGGATATAATAAACGATTTATAGGTCTTAAATATTATGTAATATTGTACTATTTTTGGTATTATCAAGGGTTCAATTTTAATTTTAGGGTGAAAACACGTGTCAAAACCCACAAGAAGCAACAATAATTTAACTCACTTAAATAACTTTTAGCTCTTTCTAATATATTTTAAGATAAAAAATACTCATTTTTTAATATATTAAATTAATAATTGTCCTTGATTTTAATAACTTATTGCGCAAATTATAGTATTAATCATGTTTTTATGGTCGTTTTAGGGTTAAAATTCGTGTAAATACCCTTAAAAATCATTTTTTTTATAAATATAGAGCTCTTCACAAATATTTTGCGGCAAAAAACACGTATTTTAAGGTAGTTTATACCGGTAGAAGGCATCAAACATCCTCGCTTATTCTATAAAGTATTGTAACAATCCGGTTTTGTTCAGTTATTTTAGAGTGCAAAACGCGTGTGAAAGAACACTTATATTACCAATAATTTCACTTAATCAAATTATATATGTACTTCTTTATAAATATTTAAGGATAAAAAATACTAAATTTTGGGTTTAATAGTCGAGTTTTTGACCTTATTTCACTATTTTTGATATTTTTTTGGTGTTTATGGTTATTTTTAATTTTTAAATGCGTGTAATAGACTTAAGAAGCAACAATAATTGCACTAACTGTGTAAATATGTAGCTCTTTATATAAATAATGTAGAAGAAAACAAGTATTAAAAGGTCTAAAACTTCGGTAAAAAACCTCAAATATCATCGTTAATGGTACAAAGTATTGTAATATCCAGATTTTTTTATCTTTTAAGGGTTAAAACAATTGCCAATAATCGCAAAAATCAACAATTCCTTTACCTTGTATAAAAATATATAGGTCTTTATAAATATTTTTAGGCACAAAACACTTATTTGAGGATCTAAAAAACGAGTTATAGGCCTTAAATAATATGTAATATTGTACTATTTATCGTTATATTAAAGGTTCAATTTTAAATTTAAGGGTAAAACACGTGTTTAAACCCACAAAAATCAACAATAATTTATAAAGGTTAAATAACTTTTAGCTCTTTCTAATATATTTTAAGATAAAAAATACTCATTTTGGAATATATTAAAAAAATATTGTCCTTGATTTTAAATACTTATTGTGCAAATTATAGTAATAATCAGGTTTTTATGGTCGTTTTAGGGTTAAAATTCGTGTAAATGACCTTAAAAATCATTTTTTTAATAAATATAGAGCTCTTCATAAATATTTTGTGGCAAAAAACACGTATTTTAAGGTAGTTTATACCAGTAGAAGGCATCAAACATCTTTGCTTATTCTATAAAGTATTGTTATATTCCGATTTTTTCAGTCATTTTAGAGTGCAAAACGCGTGTGAAAGAACCCTTATATTACCAATAATTTCACTTTATAAAATAATTTTTACTACTTTAAAAATATTTAGGTATAAAAAACATTAAATATAGGGTTTAATAGTCGAGTTTTTGACCCTATTTCACTATTTTTGTTAATATTTAGGTGTTAATGGTCATTTTTAATTTTTAAACGCGTTTAAAAGACCTCAGAATCAACAATAATTGCACTAACTGTGTAAATATGTAGCTCTTTTTATCAATACTATGGCAGAAATCAAGTATTTAAGGGTCTAAGACTCCAGTAGAAAACCTCAAATATCATCGTCAATTGTACAAAGTATTGTAATATCTAGATTTTTTTATCATTTTAGGGTTAAAACAATTGCCAAATATCGCAAAAATCAACAATTCTTTTACCTTATATAAAAATATATAGGTCTTTATAAATATTTTCAGGCACAAAACACTTATTTGAGGATCTAAAAAACGAGTTATAAGCCTTAAATAATATGTAATATTGTACTATTTATGGTATTATCTAGGGTTCAATTTTAATTATAGGGTGAAAACACGTGTCAAAACCCACAAAAAACAACAATAATTTTACTCAGTTGAATAACTTTTAGTTCTTTCTAATATATTTTAGGATAAAAAATACTCATTTTTAAATATATTAAATTAATAATTGTCTTTGATTTTAATAACTTATTGTGGAAATTATAGTAATATTCAGGTGTGTATGGTCGTTTTAGGGTTAAAATTTGTGTAAATGACCTTAAAAATCATTTTTTATATAAATATAGAGCTCTTCATAAATATTTTACGGCAAAAAACACGTATTTTAATGTTGTTTATACCGGTAGAAGGCATCAAACATCCTCGCTTATTCTATAAAGTATTGTAATATTCCGATTTTTTCAGTCATTAAAAAGTGCAAAACGCGTGTGAAAGAACACTTATATTACCAATAATTTCACTTAATCAAATAATTATGTACTTCTTTATAAATATTTAAGGATAAAAAATACTAAATTTAGGGTTTAATAGACGAGTTTTTGAACTTATTTAACTATTTTTGATAATTTTTTGGTGTTTATGGTTATTTTTAATTTTTAAACGCGTGTAAAAGACCATAGAATCACCAATAATTGCACTAACTGTGTAAATATGTAGCTCTTTATATAAATAATGTGGAAGAAAACAAGTATTTAAGGGTCTAAAACTCCGATAGAAAACCTTAAATATCATCGTTAATTGTACATAGTATTGTAATATCCAGATTTTATAATCTTTTAAGGGTTAAAAAAATTGACAAATATCACAAAAATCAACAATATTTTTACCTTGTATAAAAATATATAGGTCTTTATAAATATTTTTATGCACAAAACACTTATTTGAGGATCTAAAAAACGAGTTATAAGCCTTAAATAATATGTAATATTTTACTATTTATGGTATTATCTAGGGCTCAATTTTAATTATAGGGTGAAAAAACGTGTCAAAACCCACAAAAAGCAACAATAATTTAACTCAGTTAAATAACTTTTAGTTCTTTCTAATATATTTGAGGATAAAAAATACTCATTTTTTAATATATTAAATTAATAATTGTCCTTGATTTTAATAACTTATTGCGCAAATTATAGTATTAATCATGTTTTTATGGTCGTTTTAGGGTTAAAATTCGTGTAAATACCCTTAAAAATCATTTTTTTTATAAATATAGAGCTCTTCACAAATATTTTGCGGCAAAAAACCCGTATTTTAAGATAGTTTATACCCGTAGAATGCATCAAACATCCTCGCTTATTCTATAAAGTATTGTAATATTCCGATTTTTTCAGTTATTTTAGAGTGCAAAACGCGTGTGAAAGAACACTTATATTACCAATAATTTTACCTAATCAAATTATATATGTACTTCTTTATAAATATTTAAGGATAAAAAACACTAAATTTAGGGTTTAATAGACGAGTTTTTGACCTTATTTCACTATTTTTGATAATTTTTTGGTGTGTATGGTTTTTTTTAATTTTTAAATGCGTGTAATAGACCTTAGAAGCAACAATAATTGCACTAACTGTGTAAATATGTAGTTCTTTATATAAATAATGTGGCAGAAAACAAGTATTTAAGGGTCTAAAACTTCGGTAAAAAACCTCAAATATCATCGTTAATGGTACAAAGTATTGTAATATCCAGATTTTTTGATCTTTTAAGGGTTAAAACAATTGCCAAAAATCGCAAAAATCAACAATTCCTTTACCTTGTATAAAAATATATAGGTCTTTATAAATATTTTTAGGCACAAAACACTTATTTGAGGATCTAAAAAACGAGTTATAGGCCTTAAATAATATGTAATATTGTACTATTTATGGTTATATTAAAGGTTCAATTCTAAATTTAAATGTAAAACACGTGTTAAAACCCACAAAAATCAACAATAATTTATATAAGTTAAATAACTTTTAGCTCTTTCTAAAATATTTTAAGATAAAAAATACTCATTTTTGAATATATTAAAAATTTATTGTCCTTGATTTTAAATACTTATTGTGCAAATTATAGTAATAATCAGGTTTTTATAGTCGTTTTATGGTTAAAATTTGAGTAAATGACCTTAAAAATTATTTTTTATATAAATATAGAGCTCTTCATAAATATTTTGCGGCAATAAACACGTATTTTAAGGTAGTTTATACCGGTAGAAGGCATCAAACATCCTCTTTTATTTTATAAAGTATTGTAATATAACGATTTTTTCAGTCATTTTAGAATGCAAAACGCGTGTAAAGGAACACTGATATTACTAATAATTTCACTTAATCAAATAATTATGTACTTTTTTATAAATATTTAAGGATAAAAAACACGAAATTTAGGGTTTAATAGACAAGTTTTTGACCTTATTTCACTATTTTTGATAATTTTTTGGTGTTTTTGGTTATTTTTAATTTTTAAATGCGTGTAATAGACCTAAGAAGCAACAATAATTGCACTAACTGTGTAAATATGTAGCTCTTTATATAAATAATGTGGCAGAAAACAAGTATTTAAGGGTCTAAAACTTCGATAAAAAACCTTAAATATCATCGTTAATGGTACAAAGTATTGTAATATTCAGATTTTTTGATCTTTTAAGGGTTAAAACAATTGCAAAAAATCGCAAAAATCAACAATTCTTTTACCTTGTATAAAAATATATAGGTCTTTATAAATATTTTTAGGCACAAAACACTTATTTGAGGATCTAAAAAACGAGTTATAGGCCTTAAATAATATGTAATATTGTAGTATTTATGGTTATATTAAAGGTTCAATTCTAAATTTAGGGTTAAAACACGTGTTAAGTCCCACAAAAATTAACAATATATCATTTAAGTTAAATAAATTTTAGCTCTTTCTAATATATTTTAAGATAAAAAATACTCATTTTTGAATATATTAAATTAATAATTGTTCTTGATTTTTAATACTTATTGTGCAAATTATAGTAATAGTCAGGTTTTTATGACCGTTTTAGGGTTAAAATTCGTGTAAATGACCTTAAAAATCATTTTTTATATAAATATAGAACTCTTCATAAATATTTTGCGGCAAAAAACACGTATTTTAAGGTAGTTTATACCGGTAGAAGGCATTAATCATCCTCTCTTATTTTATAAAGTATTGTAATATTCCGATTTTTTCAGTCATTTTAGAGTGCAAAACGCGTGTAAAAGAACACTTATATTACCAATAATTTCACTTAATTAAATAATTTTCTACTACTTTATAAATATTTAAGTATAAAAAACACTAAATATAGGGTTTAATAGACAAGTTTTTGACCTTATTTCACTATTTTAGATAATATTTTGGTGTTAGTGGTTATTTTAAATTTTTAAACGCTTGTTAAAGACCTTAGAATCAACAATAATTGCACTTACTGTGTAAATATGTAGCTCTTTTTATCAATAATGTGGCAGAAAACAAATATCAAAGGGTCTAAAACTCCATTAGAAAGCCTTAAATATCATTGCTAATTGTACTTAGTATTGTAATATCCTGATTTTTTTATCATTTTAGTGTTAAAACAATTGCCAAATACCGCAAAAATCAACAATAACTTTATATTATATAAAAAATATATAGGTCCTAATAAATATATTAGGCACAAAACACTTATTTGAGGATCTAAAAAACGAGTTATTGACCTGTAATAATATGTAATATTGTACTATTTATGGTATTACCTAGGGTTCAATTCTAATTTTAGGGTTAAAACACGTGTTAAACCCACAAAATTCAACAATAATTTAATTTAGTTATATAGTTTTTAGCTCTTTCTAATATATTTTAGGATAAAAAATAATAATTTTTGGTTTTAACAAATGAATAAATGTCCTCGATTTTAATTACTTATTGTGCAAATCATAGTAATACCCAGGATTTTATAATCATTTTAGGGTTAAAACACGTGTAAAAGACCACAAAAATGAACAATAGATTTACAAAGTATAGAAATATGTAGCTTTATATAAATATTTTGGAGAACAGACCACGTATTTAAGGGGTCTTAAACACGAGTTAAAGACCTGGATTATCAATAATCACTACAATATAAAAAATGTAATGGATTTTTTTTATTTATCAATAATACCGACAACTATAAACCGGATATATGATTCTTTAAGCAAATTGATTTTTATTTATACCTAATTTTTCCAAGTTAACTTAAATTGATAATAATATAATGTAGAATGGGTAGTAAATATTTATAGCTTACATATAATTTTAAACACATAATCTGTCGTTAAAGTATTGAAATAAAATTATGCAACCATAAAAATATACAATGTATGAGTGGAACGTTCGCAAATTTTTTTTATGAAAATAAATTAACATCTTCATAAGTCAACTTTTATCACCCGTATAAAAGTCAACGAAATAGATAGAATCCTCCAGGAATCGAATGAATCATAGTGACGGTGCAAGAATCCCGCGGCATCATTAATTTTCGTTTGCCAAAGTTGTTTGCCGCGGCTGACAGTTACACACTGAAGCAACTTTGGCAATTAAACGGGCAATCAATTCTCAATTGGGGCCCCCAATCATAATGCCATACAATAAACGCACATAATTAAGCAATCCGAAAGCGATTTCGCACCGTTTCGTTAACGCGAAAACGATGACGCGAGCGGGTAACTTGCGGAATGTCGCGTAGTTAAATTTAACTAACAACGCTGCAGCGTAACAATAGGATGCAATAAATCTGCGCCGCAATTAGGTAATTAATCAGGAAGGGCTATGTAAAGCAGGCGATTTCGTAGCTTAGCTATTGATGAATTTATTTGACCGATGCAAATCTCTAGGGTAATTAATTCAGTGAAACGATTTTAATGTGCGTCGGTGTTAATTAATTTATCCAAATTTAATTTCATTAGAAATGTAAATATTTCTGTGCCTGTATGCATATAAAGAGATACACATATTTATCTGAAATTATAATCTAATTAAACTGAAACCGAACCAAAAACATGGATATATGGACAACTTACATCAAATTAATATTTGAAGTTTTGAGTTTATAATTTACATAACACAATTACTGCAATAATAATATTAATAACAACTCTGTTGTTTTAATCTTAAAATATAATCAGCTATTAATTAATTTTGACCATATATAAATTCAATGGTAGATACCAAAATCTTTTTTTTACGCTTCACATGACTGCGATTATTTTATTGTACTAGGCTTTCAAATTCATCACATTTATTGCATATGGTTGCGAAAATTTTCTTAAATTTTGCTGGAATGATATAATTGTTATTATTCCGTTAAATAAAGCAATAGAAATAATCATTCTCAGTAATCATTTATTTTTAATGATCAATACCTCAAAAATCATTTTATATAGATCAAGTATTATCAAATATGTATATATCTCTTGCAGAAGTAACAGTTGTTCATTATTATATTTTTTTTAATTGATATTAGCAATAAGACTTTGTTCACTTAATCCAATACCAATTTATTATGATAAAATATCATTAGATTTTATTTAAACAAATATACAAAGTCACGTTTCGTATTAGACAATTTACCCACATTTACCTTGACAGTTGACAAAAATAAATGTTTTGTATGTATAAAAGAGTAGATATACCTAGTAAGCTCGAGTCGATTTAAAAGTTCACAGCCTGGTGTATATATTTCGGTATTGTTCAATATTTATTTTTATGACGTTAAAAATCAGGAAAAAAGTTTATAATTCTGCTTTAGAGATCGCAAATTATTTGCATCTTAAGTTGAATCTATTAGTTTCTATATGGTTTATGTCTTATATATAATATTACTTGATTAGATGAAATTCATAACATAATATGTAAATTTAAAAAAGGAACTAGTACTGATGAACTAGATATAAATATAATTAACGAAACATGGGAAATAATAGGAACTAAATTAAATTATTTAATAAATAAAGCACTCTCCTTAAGAGAAATGCCTGAAAATTTAAAGATTGCTACTATTGTACCTATACCTAAAATAAAAAATAGTAAAAAAGTTGAAGAAATGAGACCAATCAACATGCTACCGTGTATAGAAAAAATAATAAAAGAAGTAGTAATCAAACAATTAAAGGAATATATTACTTCTCAAAACATAATATGTGAACAACAATCGGGATTCAGAGAAAAGCATTCCACTGAAACTGCATTACAAGTAGTGATAAATGATTGGCTGTTGGCTAAGGATACAAACAAAATCATTTGGAGCAGTTTTCTTGGATTTCAAGAGAGCCTTCGAAACAATAGACAAAAAAATAATGTTAAAGAAATTGGAGAGTATAGGTATAAGTGATATAGTTTTAAGATGGTTTAATAATTACTTATATAAAAGAAAACAAAAAGTTAAAATAAATAATGTATATTCTGAAGAGAAATTATTGTCTTATGGAGTACCACAAGGGTCTAAATTGGGACCATTGTTATTTGTTTTGTATATTAATGATATAGTTAATAACGTGAAAAAATGAAAAATTCATCTATTTGCGGATGACACATTAATGTATTGCATAGGTGATAACATTAAAGAAATTGTAAATAATTTAAATAATGAATTTAGTATATTAGAAATATGGTTAAAGAATAATGTACTTAAATTAAATGAGAATAAAACTAAATGTATGTTTATTAATTATAAAAATGTGTTAGATAATAGTACCAAAATAGTAATAAATAACTCTAGTTTAGAAATAGTGGATAATATAAAATATTTAGGAGTAATTGTTGATACAAAATTAAATTTTAAAGAACATTGTAATAACATATTAAAAAAAAATTGTAGAAAAATAGGTTTATTATCTAGATTAAGAAATATATTAAGTATAAATACAAAAAAAAAATTACAATAGTATAATATTGCCCCATTTTAATTATTGTGCAACACTATTAAATATGTTAAATAAATTAGACAAACAGATGTTGCAAAAATTACAAAATAGGGCAATGAGAGTAATCTTAAATAAAAATAGATTAACTAATTGTAAAAGTATGATTGATAGATTAGAATGGTTGAATGTTCAAGAAATATTGAGTATGAATGTTTTAGTATTTATATATAAGTTAGAAAATAATATGTTACCACACTATTTTAATAAGTATTTAATAAGAAATAAAGATGTACATAAATATAATACTAGAAATAGAGAAAATTTAAAGATAATTAAGTATAAGAAAACGAGTACGGCTAGGGGAGTTATGTACGGAGGTTTTGATTTATATAATAGTCTTTCAAGAAAAATCTTAAACAGCAAAAATATAACGGGTTTCATAAATGGAATAAAAAAATACCTTCGTACATATAGAAATAAATTATAATATTAAGTCTTTATTATTGTATATTTTTATTTTTTCTTTCTGTTATGTATTTATGTTTACTAAATTTGTTAGATGTAAAGATTAGCTATTAAGGTAAATAAATTAATAAAATAAAATAAAATAAATCTATAAATGTACATATGAAAAATTTAAATACTAAATAATGAGTATTTATATATAAATAAATATGTATAATATAAAAAAAAAAATAAGAGATTTAAGAAGGCATAAAAGTGATGATCAGAAGATGGAATGTGTACAGAGTTTATATCTATAATCAATAAACTGTTGATAGAAGTTATAAAATATTTTTAATCAATGAATACAAAAATATTTAAAAACAAAAAATAAATATTAAGATATTAAATTTAGTTAATAATATTATATAAGTAAAATAAGTATATATTCGATGTTAATAAACTTTGAGCGAAATTGTCAAATAAATAAGTATATATTGCAAAACTAAGTCGCCTGATTTAATATATCCGACTTTCAAATCACCAGATAACAATATTTTACAAGAGAGTCTGTGATTGACAAATATGTACATACTATATAGGTTGGATTTTTATATCATTCGTGAAAGGTTCATTTGCTGTATCTTTTAAAAAAAATCATTTCGCATTTAAATAAAACGAGAAAACACACATTGACAGCAATAAAACACATTTTCTTTTGCCCCTGTGTGATTACTGGCATCGTAATAGCGAAGATCGTTACTTTAAAATTTCGCTCCACAGGGAGTATCGAGCAGGGCCTGCTTCAAAACCAATCAGATTGGATTTCAAAGGATTTGGCTTATAAACTCAGTCTGTGTGTTATTTGACCTCACAAATAACATTATTAATATATTTGCAGATATGTGTGTGTTAGTGTGAGAGCGCACGTCGGGCAGCAGACAAGCCGGGAAATTACTTTGTAATTGCACGAAGGCTATTTCGTTTATTTGCTCAGAGCCACACGACGGTGAAAAAGGGGAAAAAATAAGTAGAACCGAATACGAGGAAAACCCGAGGAAACTAATAAGAAAAAGCCGTGGGATCTCTAGGCGCTTGTTGCAGCGTGAAATAAAATTAATGATTTCAAATTCTCGTCGACGACAGGTTATTTGTTTGGTGGCGACATTGTGGCCTTTGTTTACTGGTCGGACGAAGACGGACGAACTCGTCCATTTGCGGATTGGAAGATAACTCATCGAATCGGGCGGGGTTCGGGTCGAGTAAAAGAGAGAGATTGACAATCGTAGCTCAGGCGATCTACACTACGATTCGTAGTAGTCGGCATTAGTTAATTGCTTCAAATGTACTACGATTCGACGGCGAAACGATGCTTAATTGGCATGTTTCTTTCCACGCTTCGCAGACTGGAATGCCACTTTGAACGACACTAATCTGGCGACTTATAACTTTGACTATTACCGGCGAAGACGTCGAATATCAATCATAGTTCTGTAAGAATTTATTTTGATTTTTTATTCTAGGTTTTTATTTTTGATACAAGTTACAATTGCAATTATTATATTCTGGGGTTAAAAAAAATAAAAAAAATTTCAAAGAGAAAAATACATCTGTTTTTTCTAAGAGAAAAATACATCTGTTTTTTCTAAGAGAAAAATAGATGTATTTTTCTTTTCCTTGAAAAAAATTTAATTTAATTTTACAATAAATTCCCTCGAAACGTTAAAATACTTCAGAGCTTTTATATCATCATAAAAAAGTGATTCCTGAAATCTCCAAGAACAGCCGTTTACCACCGCTTCTATCTCGTCATTCGAAAAAGCGGCTGAATTAAGCGTACAGTTTGCAAATCTTACTTAAATTCAGCATTTTTTTATATTGAAAGGACAAACTTGTTTTTGTATTAGTCATTACCCCAGTGAGTCACAAAATGTATTGTGGCCAGGCTGACAAATACTTATCTAAGATAAAGATTTTTTTTATAAAGTCAGCCGCGTGTTAAAATGCTTTAAAAAAGTGTAGGAGGCACGAGACTCCCACTCACTTCAGCTCCATCGAGCCTCGGAAGACAATAGATAAGGGCTAGCCACCCAAAAAAGCGTACACAACACAACGAGGGGCCGCCGAAAGCTCGTCCGGGCTACCATTCTCAGAACCCACTGTCGCCAGAGCTCTAAGCAGGTCAAGCCCAATCAGATTTAAACAGCAGCCTCCAGTGATGGCCCTCATCAGCAGTCAGATGCAGTGACGACCGGGCGGAGCCCCGTCTGTGGACCCGACCCAAGAGGACTTCTTCGGCCAACCTATAAAATCTAGGTGCCGCAAAGCTTTCACCCACTACCTAGAGACGCAGCCTCTGTACCAGCTTAAGCCAACGGAAGAACGTACGCAGTCTCCGACCCGCGATATGAGCATCAGCAGCCCTCAGGCGGATATTGAACTCCATCACGAAGAGTTTTTAACAGCACCGTAGCCTTACAGCTTTTTCCAGCTCCGCGCAGTTGACTGGCGGACAATAAGCCATCCAGCAGAATTGCATTTTTAAGTGTAAGTTATATTCTCGAAATTCTTAAGAGAATTTCGAGAATATAACTTATTAAACTTATTAATATAACTTATTAAACCGTAAGCGGTGTAGGTGAAGGTGATTTAAGCAGAAAAATTTCCGTCGATGACATGGAAGTGACGGTTGAACAGGAATGATAATTTTGTGTGCACATCGCCAAAATTTCCGATACAGCGTCGAGGATGCTCAGCTTTGTTATGCAGAGCGCGTGTCACTTTATCACTTTATTGGCGTCATCGAATATGTTTCCGTTATCTGGAATCCAAGTGAAGCGAAGTACTCCTTGTTGTTATATAGAATTCAAAGAAAAGTTTTGAGATATCTCTATAATATGAAGAACGGGTCGTATCCATATTTATATTCTAGTACATTTTTACTAAGAGCGTTAGGATGCAATTCTTTGCATTCTAGGCGTGGCGTCTACTCAATGGAACACTTTTAAACTTGCTAAGGTGCGATGTTGACAATCCGTCAATGCTCGACGACTTTGCTTTAAAGAGTCGAAATCGCATTCTTTATTCTTATATCTTTTAAATGAGCTTGCCAAACACGAAGATATTATCGGTCATAGCTATGAAAAGCTGAAAAAGTTATGCGCTCTACTTTAGCTATGCATCATAATTACTTTTTTTAATGTTGAATTGTATCAATATTAGCTAAGCACACACGCACAGATATGTCCGCCAGACACCAGGACAGATCTGTCCGAGCTTCGCCACTCGTTTTTAATATAAATTATGTTTAATATTAACAAATATATTCAAACAGTGTATGCTCTAATACGCTAGTGAAAAAAAATATGGTTTGAAATATTTATTCTCTTTGGTTATTTTGAAACCACGCTAAAGTCAAAAGAATCAGTTTAAAAAAATGGTCCATTTTATTGGACAAAACAAAAAAAATATGTTTCCATTGCCCATTTCTATGTTGTATTATAGATAAAGAAAACATTAAAAGGACAAGGATTTGTGGCCATTAAGAAGATAAAGTAAAAATCAAGAGTGAGCTGAAGACCGTATCAAATGATGCATATTAAATTTTTTGCAAATCAATAGAAACGCAGACATATGTTTATTGTAACTAATAGGCAATACTTTAAATGGAACTATATTAATAATAAATAATAAATTAATATTGACAATTATTGTCGTATTTATTTTCTAACTATTTACGTATTTATATGCATTGAATCTTAATCTCAGGAAACGCTAGGTAAGAATTACCAGTTACTTATAAAATACTAGATGGTTATAGATATATTGCAAAATTATGTGGATACATTTTTTCACATTATTATTATAAATGCACACTCGAGAACATACACTGAGTCATCGTATTCCAAAATCGACGCACGTAATAGCAAAACAGATTGTGCAGGTTCAACGCGTTCGCCAGTACTTCTCAAAATTTTATTATTTAGTTCATTATGTTAAGCCAGATTTATTTAATAATACTTTCTAATGATACTGAGCTATTTTTTTATTTTTTTATCAGGTTCGATGCTAGTGTATCGTACATATTTATTTATACTTTATATTACTATTAATTACTTTTCATGACATAAAATCAATAAAGATTAATTAAATATTCGAGAATTACTAAAATGATTGCTACAATATATTAAACTATTTTTAAAAATCTAAATATAATTTATAATGTCGTATATTTTTAATGTAATTTATATATAGAATAATTTGTATTAAGATTAAGATGCTAAAATAGTTTTATTATGAGGGTGACGTTTGGCTTAAGGCGGTAAACGCCATTATAGTGTCGAATGTCTTGAAAAACCACAAACCGTCAGTAGGTTCTTGCTGATTGATAATAAAACACCAACATATAGTAGGTTAATTAACTCAATAATATTTATGTATCGTATCCTATAACATTTTATGGTATATTAAATCATTAGCCAAATTAATTTCTGAGCAATATAATAACTACAAAATAGCCAAAAGACTACGTACAAGTCATAAATATGTTGTATAGATGTTGTTGATTAAAACTATTGTCTTTAATTCAACATATTATATTTACTGAGAAATATGATATTATAATGTATTATTTAAACGTTTTTCAATCCCTATATCCTATCAAAAATATTTTAAAATAAATAATCCCCTCTGTGTATTTTTATAGAATATATAATATTTTTTCTAAGAATCATGATATTATATGAAATATTAGCCGGATAAATACCGGCGACGAAGAAAGCTTTATATAGTATAAAGGTAAAAAAACATGCCTAGAGAAAACCTGTCCGTTTTATCCTCTCTTTCGCGTTGAAGGCTCAAAGTTTCGCTGGAGCTTACGATCGCTCGAAGCTTTCCAGGCATAGTACGTAGCTATATGTACGTGATGTCAGACCGAAAAAAATACGAAGCTTAGAGTAATTGGTGAAAGCTCAAACTAAGCCTGTTAGTCGGATGAGACAGAGCCAATGTTCGCAGACTTTCGATGAAAAACATATTTCCTTGACTTGAGTGGATTGAAGACAGATATATGAGCGTTATTAATTCTCGTAATATTTATTTTATTACATGTGAAAAATTATATTATTTTACTATTATAATTATGGCAAAAAGACTTTTAAATAACTGAATTACTGCTCAAATCAAGCAGAGCGGAAAACTGGCCACCCCAGGGACTTGGTTACTCGAAAATCAACAAAGCTCTCGAAGCGAAAACTTGACTCGCTACCCGTGGTTCCTGGTTTCCTTCCGCTTCAATCTTCAATTCTTTTCTTCGGTTAATGGATATTTGTAAAGGTGTAGAAAAAAACAAGAGCACTAGAAATCACTCGATTATCGAAACCCAAATGTGTTTACCGAAATCGTATGTTTGTTTAAGCTCTTACCCGATATTTGCTGAACTATGTATCTATGTTCAAATAATGAGAGATAAAATAAAATATATTTTGTACATGCATATGACATGTAAATAACCAGATATTTCGAGCTTAATTTCAAGGAATTAATTAAAAATGTTGATATAGTTTTATATCAATAAATTTGCAATGCTTTGACTTTGTGATGTATTCCATAATGAATCCAATGAGGGCGCAAACCTCTGATGTAAAAAATTGATGTACAGACAGACATATGTACAATAAACTTTATACATATAAATAAATATGTAATAGGTTTAAAAATCAGGCGATATCAACGGTATTTATTTATTTAACTACTATTATTCACCAAACACCCTAGAGTTTATTACCCGTCAATCTTTACAACTATTTAATTAAGAAGAAAATTACAATAATGTAGGGTATAAAGGTGCAGTATATATAATTGTTTCTATAGATCAGGGGTCAGCAAACTATGGCCTGCTGTCTATATTATATCGGACCGTGAGCTGTGAATATATATTTAATTTTCCAATTCTTTTAAAAACGCTCTATAATGACCAACCATTTAATTGCGAAATTGAGAAATATTACCTTATGTGGTGCTTCTATTGTTATTGAATTCCACTGTGACGTTACTCAGTTATAATTTGACAGCATCTTGCTTTATGAAATGCTTTTTACAATATTTTGTTTTTATTTTATTATCCGTGGTCTTGTCACTGTCAAATTTAGAAAATAATACACTAATAGACCTCGAATAATTTTAAAGCAGAGTGGAGTGCAACATTTGTATTGTGCGATACCCTTATGTCAGTACTAAAAGAATACGGAGTCTTTACCAGATTAAGCACATGACACGATATACACAACTAGCATAGAAACAACGATCAGAAAACTTAAAAAGATTGAAATGTAATTTTTCATTACAATGCATTTTTCGTTAAATTATTAATTAAAAAAGAAAAGCCATTTACCGATGGTAAATTAAATAAGTCATGTTTGATAGTTGTAGCTGAAAAAATGTGTCCCAGGAAAATAGATTTATTTTAATCCACCAGTCTTTCGGCGAGAATAGTTGCTAGAAGGGTTAAGCACATTGCGAGTAACATCAATAGCCAATTCAATATCAAATGATTTTAATTTTTTTTTTGCCTAGGGTTTCCCAAACTTTATCGACTCTCGGCTTCTCTGGTTAATCTAAGTTTTCCGAGTGTACTTTGCGAAATAGTGAATATTTTGTGTAATTAAGGGATTTAGTTAAAATAGTAACTGTACGTACCAATTTTTAGAAGCTTCAGAAAATAGTTAGTTATTGAGTAAGTTATTGGTCTTCACCACATTGTTTATTTGAGGAGTCAATTCTATGTTTGAAGTGACGAATTTTCTTTCATGAATAGTCTATAGATGGAAATATTTTTAATGAAGTTGAGAAAAGGTTAACACAATACATTCTGAGGTAATATATGTTAAATCTAATAGTGGTAAAAATAATTGCGGAACATATAAGGCTTAGTTGGTAAAAAATATATAAAGCTTGTGAAAATGCAAGCCTCTAATTATTAATTATATTATTCACCAGCAGGTACTTTTTTGAGAATCATTGTAATATATATTAAGCCAGTTATGTCATCGGTGAATTTATTTGCTCCGGTGAACTTCACCGTCGTCAGTTCTGTGACTTTTTTTTTTATCAAAAATCTTGACTAGATCTACCATACAGCAGATCAATAGATTAAATTAGGCAAAACTTGAAATTACAAGAAAAAACAGTGCTTATAAAGAAAATTTACTATTAATTTTAAAGAAAAGTTTTTTACGCTTTAATTTTGATATCTGGCCCTTCCCAATTTTTTGCCGACCCCTGTTTAAGCATAATAAAGCAGTAGTTTGAAGCATGATCATGTTAATATTAAGTTTTATAAAATTAAAACTAAATTCTATTTTAGATATTATAATTAAAACAAAATTTTACACCACCACATATTCTCTTCATCAATGTGACAAGTTTGAGTTCAAAAACTATGATATTCTTAACCCTAACTCTATTTTGTTGACACAAAAGTAGCTATCAGATTAAATATGAGTGCACATTTTCAAAATATAAGGTACTATATACATTACATGGTACATATAGTACATCATTGTATATTTTGCCAGCGATTTGAATATGCAAATAGATAATGATTGTTTTGTCCGAGAAGAAAACCTTCGACCCTCAAACAAACGCCATATAATATACATACACACAGTCCGTATACAATGTAATGCTGATTGGCCATTAGGAGTATATAGTTCTATTTCATGGATGACGAACCTTCAAATAATTGATACTCGAAATTCGACACACATACAATACGCTAGGTAGATTGAGCCCACGTAATAGCGCAAAATTTGAAGTGCAGGATTACAAAAGGGGAAATTCGCCTCGGGGGCATCTCGCCCGGTCATTACGGATTACATCTTCAGATCAAACAGCCACAATGAACGCAAATTTGGGACAACGCATACAAAATGTCTTTGTAGTTAAGGTAACCGCGCCCGGGTCAAAACTTTGCTGCCTAATACGATGAGGTAAGTAGAGTCCTAGCTAAATTGCCTAATATTATTACCTCCGCATATTACGCATTTGTATTACATGTACAGAGTGTCTCAAAGGTTTGTCGGCTCTGTATACACAAATTTAAAAAGTATTTTTATAAAAAACCCTACACTTTATTAGTAGTGCAGCGTCTAAATTTGATTGATATTTTTTAATTAGTCACGAAGTAGGAACACTTTTATAAATTGAACTTATGAACATATTCGTCTTAAATTGCATCAGTTATTATTACACTTATGTATTAGGTAATATCAATATTGTGATGCACATCCAGACTCCATATTCTGATATGGAGTTTGGATAAAAAATATATAAAATAAATTGCGCTTTAAAATTTACAATAACAGAATTTTTACTAAGTGAAAACTATGAAATTGCATTTTATATGAATTTAATAAAAAAAATTCCAACTACGGCCATTAAAAACATTTGTGATTCATAAGATACGTAAATGTCAAAGACGCTCCAAAAAAAATCGAACGGAAAATTACGATATTAAGAATAATCCTGAATGTGAGAGACCAGCAAAGATAGACGATGATGTCCTGGTTTCAGAAATGAAAGCAAATCCTACTCATACTATTCATCAGCTAGCTGAGAAACTAAACCAGTTCGATTCAAGAGCTCATAGCCACGTTAAGAAGATTTGGAAGGCTTAGCGTCAAGGTGTATGGATTGCACACGAACTGAGCGAATAAAACATGTCTTGTGTCGATTATTTAATATAGATAAAGGTTAATTTTCTTAAATAAAAAATGGAATTGTCATTCGTAAATATTTCATTAATATATATTAATTACTTATCTTTATTTTTTTAATATTTTACAAAACATATTATTACTTCAAATTATATTTTCATGTAAGTTTAAGTATTTTTATAGCTTATCTAAATACATAAAAAAATATTGTTTGTATCTATTTAGATATGTAAGAAATTTAGTCTGCAAAAATAATTAGAATATATTGAATAATAAAAGCATCTAAAATGCTTTTCCAGACTTTCATTATATCCAAAAATCATATTGGATTAAATATTATTTAATAAATTCTTAAAAATATTGTTATTTTGATCAGTTTTTTAGCTACCCCGTAAGTTGTATATGTATTATAATATTTTATAATATCCGAAATCCCCTTTAAAGAATACCGACCAAATTGGAGAAGACGCGGCTCGTCTTTCACGTCGAATTATTTAATCAGCCTCCTGAATGGATTTTTTCGATGAAAGAATCCCGCGCGTTTTATAGCATTTCAATATGCGCTTGTTTATTAAAATATCACATTATCCATACGACATCAAAGGTTCACCCCTCCGAGGGGTTCTCACGTTTTGACAAATGTCCGGCGACTTACCTCTCGAAACATAGTAATCATTTGTTGCCACCCCTTTGTTCGCCTCGTGGGGACACTAATAGAATTTTATTTGGGCGGCGAATATGTAAAAATATCACCGGATGCTAGTAAATTATTTAAAAATATAAATATAATATATGTCCATAAAATATATAAAAAGTTGGCACTAAAAACATTATTTATTTTAATTTCATGAATTTAGAATCTTTAAGCTTTTGCAAATAAATTGATAAATATATGTATACATTTTAAAATTGTGCTAGTTGCAATTAATAATTCATTACGTATCAATGTGATATTTATACAGCAATATAATTGTTTCAGTAATTGTTACGAAGCAAGTATTTATAGACTTTAAATACAGTACTTAAATTCAGAAAATGTAAACTTTTTTAATATTGATGTTTGAGAAAAAAAGTGGTTTTTCTATAAATGTATATTGAGATCAAATTATCATACAAATAAATGTATTTTTTAAGTAAAATGCAGATTGAATAATCAAGTGTGATTTATAGATATAAATCTGCCAACAATGACAAGTATTGACTTTAAGCAATACTGCTGTTAATTTATTTTACGTATTTAACTATTGACTGAATATAATTGCTTCTAGATTTAAAGAATATTATGAAATCCATTATTAATTACATTTATATTGAAAAAGAGAAAGCAAAACGCATTAGCACAAAAATGAAAAAATATTTGTTTATGTTTTTCAGTTTTTTACCAAAGTTTTATTTTATATTATTATTAGTATTATATTGTAGCTAATAAAAAAATGACTAACATGATATTGGTTACAAACTAGTAACATATATTGTATGTTTGTATATGAATTATCATAATGAAATTAAGGATTCATATAAAAAAGAGAGGCGCATTGGAAATTATTGCAATTTACATTTTTATACAATAATAAAAAGATTCTTATATAATACAAACAGTACAGATTTTACAAAAAAATGTTAGTTTCGATTTACTTGAATATTTTTATTTTCAGAAAAAATATTCAATATATTAATTTTTATTATATTAAAAATATGTAATTCTTAATGATTTACTATTACCGTGCATATTGTTATATAACATAACATAACATTTTATAAACAAAGTTATTTCAATTAAAAAATAAATATATCAACCTTCACACGACATATTAATAAACGTCCTCGACATGAACATAATGGCTAATGAGGCGTATGCACAAAGCATAACTCTTTCTCGCAGCTGACCGTTTGACAAGTGGCCACAATGCACATGGCAATAATGCAGCGGGATTACATTAGGCAAAAAGGGTTGCAAACGAAATAATATCATATTTCATTTCTTTATTTGTATTGTATGCGGTTCGCTTGCCTGTTCCATAGACGAGTCCTAGACAAAGTTTCTAGGAGCTGAATGAAAGAGAAACGTCAGTGGCTGCCACAAACAATGGCGCTTCCGACTGGACAAACCTTTTATGTGCTAGTCCAGAAATCGAGGGAGAAACGATCTCGGATTTATTCCCCGCATGAATGCAATTATTTCGATTATTCAACACATCAAAAGGAGCTCTAACTGCATGGAATATTAGAGTTCTCAAGCTTGCAACATGATATCTTGCGTCCAACTGAGATTAGGTCGCACCGAAATGGCTAATTATACGCTTTGAATGAATCACAAAAAACCGGAATTGCATAATGGTACAGTTTACTAAAACGTATGTATGTACGTCCGTCCGTAATTTTTGTATTGAATATTATCTAAAATATATTGACATTGTTATCATTTTACACCATTGACATTGAAAATGATTACATACATACGTACACTTTGACATATGAATTAATAATACAGTTTAATAAATATATTTATATGAAAATATAAAAAGTTGTTATACTATTGTATTATAAAAAATAAAATATTTAAGATTATATAAAAATCATCACAATAACCGAAAACGTTTATTTTTAGGTTAATCAACATAAAATAAATTGAGTGACCATTTGCATTGATTGCTTCATTAAAAAGTTACATTAACAACCTCCAATTACGTATGTGACGGCCATATTCGGATTATGTGTTCAATAAAAATAAAGATTATACCCTTCCGTACCCTTCTACACCCTTTTCGATGGGGCAGAAAATAATCCCGATTGGTAGTCGGACACGTCTTTATACAACGTCACTGACATGCCATTATAAAAATAACGTTGCGTATAAAAATGCAAGCTTTCTTTACGATGGTATGATCAAATACACTGTGGTGTTGATGTGTAATATATATGCAGATGAGGAGAATGCATGGTCACAGTTCAATAGCCATAATGGGGTTTTCGTAATAGGTCCCCCTGCGAAACAAAAGGCAGCTCCCTAATAGGCTATGTCGGAGGTTCTCAGCCAGTGGGTTCTCGTTGCCATGGCTCTAATTGAATTATTACTTGAAAGCTAATTCTCCAAATTGACCATACAGCTCTTTACCTTTATCAAGAGTGACGTAAACACTGCGCGTCGAGCGTCGAGGTGCTCTACTATAACTGACGGACAAATGTAAGTTTTTGGCCGTCAATTTTAGACTTCAGAGTAAAACGTTATGGCATAATTAGTAAATTGAGTTATTTGTATATGTGATACTTAGTGACACAAAAGTAGATATTAAAACAGTAAGACATTATAATAGTATATCGCCTTTCTTTCCCACACTGCCTATTAAGTGTCTAAAATAATAGTAGATGTTACAATAAATTTAAAAAAATAGTTATTTCATTATTAAAAATATAAACCAGTTTTTAAGAAATATCACTATACAATATATTGAAATATCGATAGCAAACAAATTATTTTACATATTATATAAATTGTTTCTATAAAAATATTGAACAAAATCCATAAAATTAGCTTGTTTGTATTATATCGTATGTATAATACTTGTGTATGTTCATTATTTTAGCTTCGCTTCCAAAGTTTCACTTTCAAGTCTCTCCACCTCGCATCGAAATGAAATAAACTTGCCGGTTATTGGAATTGAAGTTCACAGTGCAGACGAGGGTAGGAAAAGCCTTTCGGTTTTCAAGTCGATGCATGAAAATTGCAAGGACAACCCGCGGTCTTTTGGGAATAATGGGTAAATTTGGTTCCATGCCATGTCGAATTGATATGTATTTTAATTTATGATTGCGGGGTCAGTCTCCAGTGGGCACTTCAAAGGAATCTGAGCGGTCTTAGGGAAAACTATAATTATAGTCGGACAATGAGGGTGTAATTGGGATGGGCGGCGACTGCTGGCCGGATCCCGTTTTACAATTGAAATTAATTGATTTTGCTTCCCATTCAACTCTTCTTGCACGAGAAATTTGTCCTTATTAAATAACCCTTTGAAATTTTAGGGTTTCGTATATATGCTTGTATTATATAATACATACGTAGGCAAATATATCAAAGTTAAATTATCGCTCGGTGGCATCGGAGCAATATCATCATCATACGAGCTCCCACAGGCGCAGTTCTAAACTATTAAAAGTGTGATTTATTTATTTTTATTACTATAACTTTTTATGACTGGTTATATATAAAAGTTTTAATAATCGCTTATATAAGCTCAACTTTGAAAGCTCAAATAATAATATCAATTATATTATGTTTAAGCAAATATTGTGTGTAAAACAATATTTGTCTTCGTCGCTCATGTTATAGATATTTATGTGCAGTTTATAAACCAGTGGTGCGTTAAATCCCAAGGGTTTATTATGTTGGCGTCTTAAAAGGTTCACGGTGAAGAATAAACCATTCAATGCAACTTTTGTTTTATTTTACAGTCAATGAACTAAATGCTGAAATATTTTATTAATTTTAATACAAATTTTATTGTCCTATAATAATAGTATATACAAAATAATTTTGACCCCTTACTTCTGACATTATTTTTAAGGACATACCAACATTAATCCTTATTTTTTTATATAATAAAGCCATTTGTATTTATATCATATATAGTAGTAAAATAGTTGTAAAAATTAACAATTTAATATCTCAAAAAATTTCAAATTGTTATTATTTTAAACATATATTAGAAAAGTGTATGATTTATATTAGATATCTCTGCATATAATTAAAAAATGTTTTTAATATAAATCTTCTTAATAAAATGAAATGTATTGTTATAGTTGCAACAAAGAAAATTATAAGTTAATTTAAATTGTACTGCATAGATAATATCTCTGCACAATAATTTTGTACAGAGATATTAAATAGCTCTATGTTATCAAAATATTTCTATCCAAGGTATTTTTTTTAAATTTATCAATTAAAATAATTTTGTGAATTCATTTTATAAAAAATGAAAAATGATAAATAAAAAAGTGTTAATATCATTGATAAATACTATGAACAAACTTAAATTTTACTTTCTTTGACCGATTATTATACGAGTAACATTAATGAAATAAAAATTACTTAAAACAATTTACTAATAATTTCCGGTATACAGAAATTAACAACAAGCAGAGTAAAGATGTAGGCGTTTATCCGACACAATAAGTGTGATATATGCGATTGGAAGTGTTAAAGGGGACCAAAGTCCCTTAGTGAAGAGGCTTTGATCTAGGGTTGGACCCCTGTAGCTGTCAGGTCAAACTATCAAGTATAAAGCAGAAATCTAGCTTTCGGTCGATTTAATCTCTTTGCGAATTCTCGAAGCTTGGTATTGGACAGGTAAATAACATAATTATCAATTAAAAAACCTCATTAAATTGAAATTCAGAAAATATATTATGATATTTGTTTATATAAAAAAAATATGAATGTGAGCTTTGAAAGCACTCGAAAAAGTCAGTTAAGGGCATCAATCCTTTCATCGTCATAACTGAAGGGTTACTCATTATTTCAATTCGCAATTATTCTCTTTGAATATAAAAGCATTGAAAACTTTATATTAAAACGTATTTATTTTATTAAAAAAAGTATAGTATCGACGATTTCTGCGCAGCAGCATCAAAGAAGGGTTTTTTGATTTATATTTCTTCACAAGCATTTCGTGCCTTTTGATGACAACATAATACCCTTGCAATATTTTCCGACCTCTTTTGTGCCCTGTGTAAGACGTTGTATTCGCAACACGACGGAAGTGGACAGGACAAAGGCCAAAACTTACACAAGGCCTTTTCCGACCCTCCCGATACCAAATAACGAAGCTTATATACAAATAATAATCTTTAATACGTACCACACGTTACGCTACTAGAAGATTTGATTAAAATACTATTAAACATTTACTTTACTTTAAATTTCATAATATAATATATACATTAATACATGTATGGAATCAAGCCTATTTTTGCCCCTTCTCTATTTTATATTTGATTTTCAATACACAATAAATAAGATTTTTATCATATATGTATCGGAAGTTGTATGTATATGTATCTTACATATATATATTTATTATATATCCATGGCCATTCGACAATAGTGTAATCACCAGGGACTGACGCTAAAGGAGATGGATTACCATGGAAAACGAGACATTCAATTTCACGTGGAAAATTGAGCGTTGAATATTTTTATATTGGAAATGTCCGATAACAGCGGCTTTCATTTTGTTAAACACCAATTTTATATATCTTGAATGTACTTAAATACATATTGAAGTAATATAAACTAAAATTATATTTTTTAATTCTTTCATTACTTTTACACTTCGTGAATTACTATTAAAATGTTAAAAGACTTATCTAGACAAAATATTAAAATTCTTTAATCTACAATTATAAGTATGTCTCACTTAAAAACAAAATAATATGTATGATTTTTTTACTAAACGTCTCCTGAGAAAATCTATAGCATTGCTACTTTTGTAAAAAATATTTTTTTCAATAAGGTTTCCTGTTTTTATATATTGCAAACTATTTTAATTTTCTGCAATTATTTTATCGTTGATAAAACCAAATAATTTAAAATAGCATTAAATATATTTTTATCACTGATTGTAATATACTATGATGTACAGTACATTTTTAACTTATTTTGAAGTTTCATTTCCATGCTTTAATTATGAATTTTTAAATAAAAAAACTGCTTCAAAACAGAAAAAAGTAAATAGTAAATATTAAGTTTCTTAGCCAGAATATGCAATATTTTATAGTCTTAATGGTATTTTTATGTGCTGAATATGACAATTTATATATGCATAGTTTCGTTAAAATTAAATAATAGTTTTCGCATAAATACAATTACCTAATGTATACCTAAAAAATACGCTAATATCAAAACTGTAATTAGTTTATTTTATCTTGTATAAATAGTTTATTTTTTAATTATGCCTGGTGTGCAATACTATAAATGAAAATTACGTCATCTTTTGAAGCAAGAAATCAATTTCTGGCTTCAAAAGATGACGTAAGTTAAAACTATAGACTCGTTTTTGACTATTCGTAATTATTATATTTGTTTAACCTTTAACTATTCGTTATTTTTTTTATTATATTTCAAAAAATGCTCAAATTTCCACTCTAAAAATATATTGTGTATCTTAGTATTATATTTTATCTTTAATATACCGCTGAAGAATCTATTCTACAACCTAATGTGACCATTTTTAATTTTTGATTCAGCTTTGGTTTAACAGCTTAAAATCGACAAAAAAACAGTCGCATAAAAATAATAAAATAAACAGTTTGTAATTGCCAAAATTCCAGAAAATTATTTATATTTTTGAGTTCATAATATTGAGATGTAGTTTTTTTAAATGGCTGATATTGATTTTTTTATATCTTAAATTCACACGAATAATATTAAATTTTAAGTCTGTCGAAAGCTATTTATGATCGTAATATTTTTTGAGTAGTTACTGCAACACATTGTTGACAATAACGACCACAATAACAGCAACTAAATGAGTATTTTTGGCAGCAAGTATAATTATTTAAAGTTCGAAACATTTATTTTTTAAATATTTTAAAAGCAAAATAAATAATTTTGATACTTTTTATTGTTAACAAAAAAAATATGTATTCACTATTCAAACTTAATTTTTTATTCTTCATAACTTCACGAATATATTCAAATATTTAACTTTTTACTATCCAATATTCTAATAGTTAAAAAAAATATATTTGGAAGCTCTAGTTACAACTGGCAAGATAATGAACGAAAAATAACTATTTATCCATATAAACTCCGAAGTTTTCTTAGATCAAGTGGATTAACAGCTCAAACTAATCCTTAAGTTTGGTAACCGTATTAAGCTACTAAGAAATTTTGATTCACTGAACTGTTTTGTTAACACTTACGAGTATGTAATAAAGGCTATGATCCTTACTGACAAATTAGAGGCAAAAATATTTATTTCTTTACTTTAATATGTCATATAATAAATAAGTTCCATTAGATGAAACTGTTTGATTGATTTGAGAATAAATGCTTCCCATATGGTAATTTTTACTTCTCAATGTTAATCCAGCATCCTTGAAAGCAATATATGCTGGGAAATTAAAATAATTCAACAAACATTATCAAGTGTTAAAGGATATGATAACTTAAGACAAAGCACGTGTGAAGCTATTATATGCATTAAAGTTAAATTTATATCTATAGCATAAATATATTGGACGTGTAGTATAGCCGAAAACGTTTTGCTCCACGTGTCGTGGTCTGAAAAAACACCTACACACAGGGTGGGCATAAGTCATGGAACAAAAAAGAGCGCAGTCCGGCTTCGGGGTAACGGAAACCAAATAAACGAAAGGAAAGCCGACTAACGTTCAAATTAGCTAATGTATACGATACTCGTTGCGGTGCAGGGTTATCAGATCGTGTACGTACGTGGGGGTTGGAAAAAATACTCACATATATATATTAAAACTCTGCACCCAGAGCCCCAAGGGCCCCGAGTTTAAGTTCCCCACCGAACCCTAACCCGACGGAGGCTGTCCAAAGTAATGAGCATGTGTTTATGGACACGACCGCGGTAATATAAACATTATATACACACAAAACAGATCCGTTTGCACAAAGCACACACATTCGGATTATTAGCCCTTATAAAATGTATTATGTTACGGCCGAAGATGATAATTGGTTAAGTGGTGCTTTTTTAAATTATCGTTAAAATGTATCTATAAATTAAAATGTTTTGGATAAAAATAACTCAATCATAATATTCGATAGTAAATTTCCTATAAAATTTGTCAAAATGTCGCCACACTGTCATTGTAGAAATTTTACTATTTAAGACTGGCTAGTCATCTAATAAATGTTGCGACTTTAGTAGTGATTAGTGAAATAAATGGGTACTTTTACATATTAGGTATGCTAGAAAAGCACAAGTAATTTCATATTTCATGAGCGCGTTGTATAGCGATTACGGCGACGTGTTTATTCACCATCACCATAAATTGCATAGCCTCTTACGGAGGTTATAACCATACATCCTAGATTCATAATAAAAATAATATTCTTTCGCAATAAAATCTCCTCTCCGTGTGTAATCCCGCAGACCACGGGGCCGCAAAGATAATTTATTTGATTGTATCGCCGTTGCCTTATAGGCTTATGAACATGCCATGGCGGTGGAATTCATTAGCGAGTCGAAAAAGTTTCCTGGCTCGGCTTAATAAAAACACCTATCCCTCGGCGCATTTTCAGGGGCAGCAGAATAAAACATTTTTGGCAAATTTCTCAGCCAAATAAATTACCGAGGGTCCGTTCGCCAAAATAAACGAAAGCGAACGTAATTCTTATGAATGTTGTTTGTACGGCGGTTAATACTATGTGTACCTATAACGTTTTCTGTACGTACACATACAGCTTCTATTTACCTTTCGGCGTGCTCTTCTTATACGTCATGATTTATATGTTCAATATAAAATTGCGCAAGAAATTTCATTATGTTAAAGCTATTCGACGGTACTTATATACGGGGGTACAAAGCCACACCTGGTCCGACTTCTTTATATTTTTACAAACAAAGAAGATGACAATAATTCGCTTAATCAATATAGTTTTGTAAGAAATGTGTATTATATGACTTCTTATTCGGTAATACTTCGTCGGTGGTCTTTTTCTGACCAAGAAATATTACTTTATATTTGACAGAATTGAGAATAGACTTGAGGAATAGAATTGAGGTTATCAAAAGACAGAATGACGCTTATAGTATTTTAAGAGTCAAATGTGTTTTGATTGTAAGACAAAATAAGTTTTTGGACACTCTGTACTTAGTCAAATAATATGGCTATTTTAGTAGCTTTGAAGTAGTCAACCGCACAATATTGAACGTATATTCTACGACTATTTTAAGGATACTTTCAAAGGAAAATTTCAGGAAAATTTCAAGGAAAATTTCAAAGGTTCATGACGTTACAAAACATTTACAGAGTTTAGTAAGTGTTCACTAAAAATCTTCGTGCGTGTTATGATACACATTTTTGCAGAATACATATTATCAGGCCTGTTGAGAAAGGGGGGTGAGGGGCAAATTCTCTGGGCCCGACTCTGAATTTATCGACTATTTGAGATGTATGTACTGATGTATTTCAGGTATAAGTTCCTTCAGTCCTTTTTATACATACAAGAAATAAAATGAGCGGAACATTGCCTTCAAAAGCACAAACTTTCCAGGTAATACTTTCACAATAAATATTATTATTTAAAGGGACAGATTGTAGTTTTTGTGACGCGGCTCCGTTTGTGTTAAAATTTGTTTGCAAATTATTGTAGACTTCATTGCTTTTTGAACGTTTAAAAATATTAGACATGAGAGGAAATATTCAACGAATATAAATTAGTAGCAGTAAATATAGGTATTCGATCTGAATTTTCAGATCATATACCTAAGAAATAAGCAAAAAATAACAAAAAGTCAATAACAGAACCAGCTGAATTATATAACTTTAATGTTTTTATAGATTTATTAGTAGTTTGCCAAGTAGATTTTTAATGCAGCAAAGTAAATAAATAATACATTTAGCTTTGTGTGGTTAAGAAAATCTAGAAAAATTAGCTCGAATCTATCTCGAAAATATTTGTTAAATATGTCATTTCAGTAAAATGATATTGGAATACATTTTCACCAGTAGATATATATTTTTACCAGTGAAAATATAAATTATCTGATAGCTATCCTTAACAACATTACCATGAATTCTATATAAGAATGCTAATCAAAGTATATTCAAACCAAATTTTTGTCAGTAGGTGAGCGCAAAAACCAGTATCATTTCTCAGAAGGCGAAAATTCACGTCAAAGGAAAAAAACCGTTTTGCCGTGGTCGCAGTGGGAACACTCGGTAGCGAGCATTCCCACGACGCGACGACGGCGACGGCACGATTTTATTACTTTTGATGTGAAGTTTTGACTTCTGAGAAGGAATAATTGTTTTTTACGCTCTCATACTGACAAAAATTTAATTTGAATATACTTTGCTTGAAGATTTATTAGGCAAAATTCGGTTTAGTTGCACTTTATTCGATTCTCACTCGTAATATTGTTAAACAAAGTCCTAATATAAACGCTTGATAAACGAGCGATTTCACTGTTATGGCACGATTTTATTGCTTTTGACCTGAAGTGGGAATTTTCTATATGTCAACACTGAGCAGCAAAGAAAACACGATCAAGTAAATATTATAAGTAGATATGTTTAATAATTTTTAATGTTTAATTAAATATTCCGCATAAAATATGATTGTGGCTAATTTTTATATGTATTGCTCTCGGCTCTGCATATTTTTTAGAATCATAATATGGCTAATAACCGATTTATTTTTATTTACTTGCTTTTTTATTACAAATCTAAATATCATGACTTGAATGGTTTATCCAATGTCCATTATACGATTAAATATAGAACGTCCCGTCCCGTCCCGTATTTAAGTTATTAAATATCTGAGTGCTTATTGTTTATGATGGTCAATACTAAAGACCTACAAGAAGAAGAAAGTGACTAAATGAAAAGCAATAAAAGATTCCTCAAAAACAAAACGGAAATACTGCGGCTAACTTTAAGTAGTATTTTGTGAACCATCCAAAGGATTTTTTTCATCAAAGTTCATTACTTTCGGCGTCGTTTGTACTGTGTTAATTTACATAAGAATTTAAGTAATCCACTGGATAACATCTACTTCTAGTATAAAATTATTATATCGCCAGTGTTCCATTTTAGTGAGCTTTTAGTTTTAGACGTATAGATTATATTGCAAGAAAATACTTTGAGAACCTTTGCATCGAGGTGAAGAGACAGCGAATGCGTCAATTCGCGCAACCGATGTCGAATTGATGGTCCAAGTTTGATAGTTAAAATGCGCCCGAGGCTTTATGCGGTATTATAAATGCCCCGCCATGTACTTGTTATGCCATCAAATTTATAATGATTGCTCCTTTGCACAAAGACCGATTGTGAGAAAATTCAAATTTTCCACCCCCAACACTATTTCCCGGCCGAGTTATTATCGAAGATAATTTATTCCTTAATTTTAGAAAGCGTCTGAGAAATTTAAACGTATACGAGCCGCCGCCGAAATTACTACCATGAGCAAACATAGACCTATAAAAAGCTACAATGTTACCTAAAAGCTCACGTTTATACGTGTGTTTATTTATTACAAACATTTAGTAAGAAATTCAAGTGAACTGTTTACTAATAGCATTTTAGAGAATGCTAAGGTATGCATTGCTAATGTGACCTTGGGAATTGAGAAGCTCTGTATTTAAAAGATAAAATGCTAATACAAATCTTGAATATCTGAGACAAAATCGTAATTAATTTCTAAAAAAATAAATAAAATCTGTAGATAACGACTATATAAGTGTCGTTGAGCTACAAAATTTATCTAATTTGTCTTAATTTAAAAACACCGCTTTACAACTCTTCTTCAACTTTTTTTTTATTTTTTTTAATACCATAAAATTAGCTTGTAGTTTGTAGATTACTACAAACTACAAGCTAAAGTTTTTGTACTAAAAAATGTATATTATTATTTATCCATAAAAATAGTATAATATTAATTACAATATTAATTGTAATTAATATTATACTATCTTAACAAATTCGCGAATAAAAAAGGCGATTATTAAGATATATGTTTTAAGGCTGATTCATAAAAATATATCTCGATAATCATAGTTGTAACCAAATCAACATTATTAATTGAAATACATTTTAGTACGTATTCGCCTAGGAAATTAGGTTGTGCTGCAATTTTTTTATTCAATGTAAATCGCTTAGAAAAAAATATTATATTCCTACTTTTATTATAAATCATGAACTCTAATCTAAGAATTATTTTTAATTGATAATTTTATTGCTTGCATTAAAAATCTGGTACTATGCAGAAGGCATTAAGCGATTACCGCAATTTAAAAAAAAGTAGATAACAAATATGAATCCAACCCCTGTCGCTTGACAGCGTCCAAGCTAATTAAGATAAAGTTTAATTATTGCTAATTGCGGTTTTATTTTTAATCCCAGCTAATTTGCATATCTACAAGGCGCGATGTCCCCTACCCCATTCAACAGATTCTGTCCGTTTATCTGGTCATAAATATTGGTAGATAAAAGGCAATGAAAAAAAGGAGCGAAAAGTGCACATAAAATGTATTAGTGTACCTATATAAAAAGTGTGTAAGTGTATACATGTACATCCAGCTCGGGGATTATGGAAGCGCAGAGCTTCTGCTTAGTCTGCGAAGTTTGAAGGGAAAGTATTTTGTGACCGGTGAATTAAGCGCTTTTGTCGAAAATCTTGGCGTTTTCGAGTGTTTTGGAATATTCAAACTAAGTTCGCAAAAGATTGAGCGTTTCGAGTGCCTTGAGGAGTTGAGCGCAAAAAGGCTTCTTTGGACCTTTGCGATATTTTGAGAAAAAGTTTCGCATTACACACGCTGATTTATTCCAAGGGATATACATAATGAAGAATGATCGTTTTTAATATGCGCTTTGACATACAATTTTAACTTAATGTTTAATGTTTTCACAAATAAATAAACGATAACATTCATTCGTGGAATACTATGTAGCACGTATGATAATGTAAATTTTATTTTTATAATATGGATCGCTCTATTTAACAATAATAGAAAAAATATTTAAGGTTCGACTTGAAAATGAAATAACTAGAACGTATGAGTCGTAAAATTAACCATTTATTCTGTACATAAAACTGCTGTGGATATTTATTAGCAACTTATTTCTGTTTATGCCAATAATGTTATAAACAAAAAAAATCGTGCTATAAATTTATAATAAGTTATTATTTGTGAAACGGTTACTAACAACTTAAGCTATCTGAAACTTCACATGCGTTATCAAAAAAGAGTGCAATCGCGAAACTTCTTTAGCGTTGAAACCAATACTTTTTCCTATGTTTGACATATTCATTCCATGGTGACTATGTTAAAAAATTAAAAAAAGAGTGATTGAAAAGCATTAGAAATCAATCTCATGCTTCGAAAATATTTTCTAGATTCTGTATCTTTCGTAGCTAATAACCAAAGTTAAATTTGTAAATTATTAATCCGCTTCTAATAATAAAAATAAATGCCAAAATAAGCTTGTGGATATACTTGGCATGACTAGAGTGTCTAGAACTTCTTAATTTTCGTTATTTAAAATAACGATGTGATTATAAAATATTCGAATATATTTGTAAGATTATGAAGAAGCAAAAAATACAGTTGGATTAATAAATACAAGTTTAAACATACATGCATATTTATACGTTATTAATAAAACGTATATATTTATTTTAATTTTAAATAATAGAGCATTAAGTGCTTCGTACTTTATATCAGTAGGAAGTTTAATATTAATTATACCTGATTCTTAAAATATTATAACTTGCTATGTTACAAAATTTTTTTTTAATAAATTACTTAAAAACAGACTGACAGACTTAAAATTTAACAAATTATCCGTATTGATTTAAGAGATAAAAAAATAATACCAACTATTGAAACTGCACAATATATAAACAAGCAATTCCTGCACCAATCAAATCAATATATGTAACAGGGTGTATATTTTAATTAATTGATAAGATAATGAACGAATAAGAAGCTACTAGTTATTAAATTTTGCTTACAAATAATATAAATACAACTGAAACACACATCACAAATTAACCCTTATAGTTTTTATTTAATATACTGCTAAAGAATTGAGATCCACTAAAAGTACGCAATGAAAGGCAGTGAACATATCCATATGTAATTCACACAACGATCCTTAAGTACTGATACATTCAAAGGCGAAAATGTGTATTTATCATAAGTCATGAGAGTTCTCGCTCAGATACATATACTAGATAGCTTTTATCATGGTCAATTTTATATCGCAATTTCACGGAGTATCCATAACGCAGAGCAAGACAAATTTTAAAACTGAGATACAGTTTTTTTTTAACATTTATTTTCCTAAAATTAAGTAATATAATTTTATCAGGTACATTCAAGTTAATTATGCCAAAATACATATAGATAAGGTCTGATAGATTTCACTGATACAGCAGATTGAAAACGAAATTCTCTACCCGCCCATTGCTACTCTTCCTCCCTCGATTCACCACTCCCACACCCAACAGGACCACTTATCTCCCTTCCATCGTTAACTATCTCTCGGTACGCGCTTTATCATTATCAAACTTAGTGGAAATCTATAAATAAACGACTTTAAAAGCATCGCCTTGGGACCCTGCTGGCTACGGCAACGGGGAGCGAGAAATTATTATGCAGCACTTGCATATTTTATAAGGTCTGATAGTTTGTTGACACCCCCAAAGCGTGGAATGAGTTATAACACAAATTTAATTTGTACAAAATCCCGACCCTCGTCGTTTAATCTGATCTTATATATAGTGTATTTTAAACGAAATGCACATCGGCAAGCAGACGTTTCTCTAGACGTAAATCATTCCCCGGCGATTGACTTTGATACGAGTCTAAATCAAATACTAGTTAAAAGGCTTCTTCGCTTCAGTTGTTTAAACTAATACATTTTATATAGGATGATTTAGAAAGAATTATTAAATAAATGATATTTTATTAGAATTAACTTTGTGAAGATATTTTCACCAGCTGGTCATGGAAAGCATCATCATCATGCAGCGAAAAAAAGGTCGATATATAATATTTCATATACAAAATTGAATGAAGAAAATGGTTATTGATTATGTATTTTTAACTAGTTATAAAATGTTTAACTAATATTTAAAATACCTAGAAAATTTTATTGTCCCAGCATTTTATAACATATGTACATACATCAATAAGTAGTATTCTGCTTATTAATAAATTATATGTACTCTAATAAAAAAATCACGAAAATAACGGGTGATGTGTGGATATTAAAAATAAAAAATCTACACATGCTATAAATAATTAAACACATAGTCTGAAGCTATACATCAGCTTACTAACGAATTGTTTTTGAATCTATGTGGCAAAAAATATATTAATTGTAAATCTTATTGAAGTTATATATGAATATATGAAGTATGCGCATTAAAATCTGACATGAAAAAATATATAATCACTTACAATAAAAATAAAATTATATACAGATTCAGTAATATGATTTCATTTTTTTTCTAATACATGTATTTTTTTTAATATCAACGATTTTAATAAGTGACTACATGTATAGTGGATTTATTACATAAAAATTATAGTGAAAATTTTCCTATCGAAAATAATTATTTTTATTGGAGCTCTAAATATATATAAAAAATATTTTAAATTAATAAGTCTAATATAAAATATTTCATCAACGAAATTATTTTAAAATTTAAATAAAAACACAATATCTAAAAAAAGGTCTTATACAAAAATCTAATGAAATTAAAATATCATATTTAGATACTTGTAAATTGCAAAACAGTTATTATATTTTATTTATATAAATAAATAACCATTTCATCAATTTATGTGGATTAAACTAACAATCACTATTTAAGTTTAAAAAATATTAGTATACTGCTATATAAATATATATTCTGATAGCGTTGTTTTAATTTTCTAAAAAAAAATTTGTTGTAGTGGTTTGTTTTTGCCATTTACTTAGAATAAATATATTTTAATATATATTCAAGAAAAAAAATTATCTTTTTAAAGTGCGTCAGTAATTCGATTTCGGTAATATATGTTTATTAATTATTTTTAATTTGCATTTTTTATCATACAAATTAACTCTCTGTTAAATTATTCATTTATATTGTTTATTCAACGTCTCGCAAATTAAACTCGTCAAATTAATGCACGAATGTTATAAGGCAAAAACATTATTTTAAATGGAAACGAGCTTAAAGCTTTTAATAAATGTCGCTTAAAATGTTGGCTACCATAAAACCAGCAGTAAAAGTGGACTGCGAATCGACCTTGGCGAGTTTATTAAACCTAAGCGCGGATGATAAACGCTTTTAAAGTCTAATCCGCCCCTGAGTGATAACGAGAATGAAAATTCTTAACTTAGCCAGAGAACTTTAAAGTGGATTAGATACGGCCGCTTATGCTCGACACCCTCCGAGCTTTCCGAGTGTTAACTTTATTACCACAGGCTATTTAAATGTACAAGATTTGGTATTTCTTTAAATTTATATTTAATAATATATAATCAATTTAAATTTTACAAGTACCTATGCTAATTCGTTTGAGTCGTACGTCAAAATTATTTTTGATGTATGCAAATCCTCTACGCTCTACGGCAATGTAGACAGTCGTATGTATGTTATATGAGAAGGCTTTACAGGAATATCGTTTGGCTGCTGAGCTTGTTATAAAAGCTACATTGCATATTGCACCACTCCAGGAAAAGTTGAAGCTTACGCGAGCGAAAGTTTGCTGTGGAGGATTTTTGAATAAAAAATGAATTTTTCTTATAAATTTTCACTTGCTTGCGTTCGCAATATTTGATATACATATATTGTTATTTACTATAATTTATATTGTAAATTTACTATTGTATTTGTCAAATCCTAAAAACGAATCTTACATATTTTTATTATATGATGAAATTGAGAACATTCTACCCGAACGGTGAATATTTTTCCAAAGAAAACCACAAAAATAAAATAATGGTATACCAAAGGTTAAGTAATTTAAAAATAGCCTTCCACATTGGTGGAAAAACACGCATATTACTAAAATATTTACAAGCTTTAGTTGCAAATATATACTCTGCATACAAATACATCGAAATTTTTTTCAACTTAAAATAGTTAGTAGTTTATTAATATCATTGTTTGCGCTATGTAGGTTATAGTATTTTAAATTTTCCTTAAGGATAGTAGTTTAAAGTTAAATATTTCCCACTGGTAGATAAAATGCACTTGGTTTACTACATGTACAGCCCACGAATCTCAAAATTATCAATCTGAATGTTTGTGACAATGATAACTATGATAAACATATATAATATGTTGTAGATGTTTTAATAAATAAAACTGAGCAAAAAAATTATAGAAAAATAATAGTTAAATGTTTTATTATACAAATATAAGTTTAATCACTAGCCAAAAATGGTGATTAAAAGTTTATAAGCAAAATAAGTTTCTCAGAGCGATACTTTTTTAAGTTGTAATTGGAAAATATCGTTGTTGTGAAATTTAATTTTAAAACTCTAGTCGAGTGTATGTACAAGCTTCAAATATTTATATAAGTACTTATGGAATTTCGAATTTTCGAAAGTCTGCAATGCATATTAATCTGCATTTGGATAGATGAAGGAGATGGCGGACGAGTAGATACGATCCTCTCAGAAACTCCTCAGACATTCTCGTGTGTATTCTCCAGACAATCTCGTCATATCGAAATGTTTATTTTAATAAAAATAAAAGCTAACTTTTCTTATATTCCAATAAGCCCCCCTATACCCCATCGAAAGAGAGAACTACCTCGTTCTCTCGAGGGGTTGAGCACATCTACAGGGTGCACCCACTCGCATGGGGTTTGATATTATGATTGCCTGCTCGGCTTCGTGTGCTTTTATAACGCAAGGATTTGCTTACATTACCAGTCGTTCCGACGAAAATATCCTTACCTGAACATGAATGAAAACAAGATGTCTACTCACACGACTTTTCCACCCTATCGTATATACAGCGACCATATGCCAAATTGACCGTAACGTGATCGTCACATTGAAATGCGAAATCAAAGCAGGAATGCTATATTTGGCTTTGAGGGTGTACGTGACTATTTTATTATAATGATACAAATACATACTTCAATATATCTACTCAATTTAATTGTATATCTGGTGTAAAAATAATAATTCCTCAACAAAATTGATTATAACTAACTAAAACATATGATGACCTAATATATAACAAATTGCTAAAATAACCTTATAATTTATGTTCCAAATATATTTGTATCTAGTAATTTTAACTGATATTCTGATAAACTATAATAGAGAAAGAGTATATTATATATCCTAAAAATGTAGACTTAGAAGTAATTATTTTTTCCATTTAAATATAAAAAAATTCAGTTAATCTTTGACAAGCGAAATGGTAAAAGTAAAGACACCTGTTTTTGTAAATAATGTTTCAACCGAAGACTAATTGTAAAATATTTTTAATAATAAATTAGTAACCAGTAAATATTTCGATTAATATTCTGGTGTAATGTGACAGACGTTAGCCCAATACGTTACAATGGGGGTAGACACAATCAACATATTAGTGAGACACTAAAGTGAAATCAGTCTGTAAATTAGTGACATTTAAAAATCGTTTCGAAAATAAAAAAACTTCAAAGTTATTTTTCTTGGGGTACGAAAATCACTTATGAAATTTTTTTAATTGTACAGTATCAGAAAAAGTTATAGCTTCTTTGCCAAAATAAATATTGTTTCTTTGAAAATTATAGTTTCCAACTCTAATAATACAACGTGCTTATTTATAATATGCTAAGGAACTATTTTATGCACTGAATACAAATGATGTATTTCAGGGTTAATGAAAGCTAAGGCCCCTGAAATTGCGAGGCCCGGAGTAACCACTGATGGTCACTCCATATGTATGTATTTTATTAGTATTTAGATAATTTGTCATAATGGAATGATATTAAATTAGTATCGTAAGCTTTAAAAGAATAAAAATAATGTTTTTTTCACCTATTCTGCAGATTACAAGTATGTTGACGCCATTAAAATAAAAAATGGTTTACTATTGTTTTCAATCTCATTTTATTTTATTTAAGATATAAATCTCTTTTCGTCTATACTTTTTTATATTTAAATTACACCATACAATATGTTTTACGTCTTAGTCTAATATTATTTCATGCTATTGCTTTAACACTTTTTACTGGCGCACAATGGGCGGTGCGCAAAAAACGTATTCACAACATAAAATCTACAATCGACACGTTTAAGGACACTTTCACTATATGTATATATATATAATAACGCATCAATAAAATTCAATACATGCTTGCAAATTTAATCCACTTTTACAACCAGACACGGTCGCAATTTCATACAGAACAGGATTAATGCCATAATCCTCTCTTTGCTAGAATCAAAGCTAAATTTTACGCCCATAGTTCAAATTTCACTCCCTTTATACGACCATATTTTATATAGCAAAATACTATTAAAATAAAATCAGTAGAATTCATGATCTGACATTGGAACGTTAGCCAAATGCGTACTTATATGAGGAATGATGTTTTTCGCATATTCAATTTGCATATGCAAATGCGAAGAAAGGATCTTTAGATTATGTACTGCGCTTTTGAACGAGAAGGTTCTTCAACATTGTCTAATTTAAATAAAAGCCATATTGTTTCGTTTTATTGAAATTTAAATAATTTCTATTTTGGTTATACACCACGCGTGAATGTTATTCTAACAACTAAATTAAAATATTGCAAATTTATTACACAAATGTGAACGTAATTTATTTTATGTAGTAATGCATACGTAGAGCTTTAATTTAGTTTTATGTATTAATTAAGACTGTGCATAACGTATCAGACTGAAATTATTAATTTAAAGGTGGAATATTTAATTTTATATAAAAGCTAACTTTTAATATATTTCTATGGTGTTATAGAAATCATAATACACAAACTTTAAAAGACTTTATAAAAATAGTTTTGTTACAATAATAAAATATTTTTTTATATTACATATACATTAAAAATTACACGCTTATTTTGCGCGTTCACTATAAAAAATTAAATTCTGATATACAAACAATTAATCGGACCCATCTTAACATAACGTCTGTGCAATATAAGTAACACCAATAATACATTTTTTTCTAAATTGCATATCATGTAAAATAAAGCTATAATACACTTTTTTATAATAATTTTAACAAGCTTTATAAAACCCTTTAAATGCAAACAGTCGAAAAAATAACATTTTAATACCAGAAAATAATATAAAAATATTTTGGTTTACTAAACTAGCATAAAAATCTCATGTATTGGAGATTACAACATTAACAACCCAAAACTAAAATATAAACACAAAATGAAGAACATATTTCGATGGTTCCATATCTTCAGCTAAATATATTTAAATTAGCGCCTAATTCATTTTTTCTTTTACTTTAAATGTAAAATATTTTTTAGAATTTTACTAACGTGTTATTTTATATTCATGTTTTTTTTATTCTATTCATTGGGTGACTATTGCATTATTTACTGAATGGATCACAAATTGATTTTTACCAAAAGTGAAAAGATACATATATCAAAAAGCTCTCGATTTTTAAATTATATTGCCAATTAAAAGTACATTGTACTAGATGATATATTTAAAATAATTGCTAATTAAAATGTTTTAACTCACTGTTTTAAAGTTATGCGGTTTTAGAAACATATAAAACGCATCACTATTTTTTCAACTAAAGCCGTGTTATTTTTATGCGAATTTTTTATGTGGTAATCTATGGAACGCATTTACCGCACAAAAAAAAACCGTAGTGTATATACATATATACTTTTTTTATTATTTGAATATAACTTGAAATTTGCGGCTTCTCTAAATAATATTATTAAACGTCAAATTCTAATTTTCACAAAATTTTAACACAAACTTTTTAGACTCTCTTTAATGGTAATTGGAAATTTTACATAATATGATTTTGCTTTTATATATAATATATTATTATATTTTTTTACATTCATAATCGAATAAATTAATAATAAGTTTTGATAACATAATTATTAATTTAATTTATTTTAGATCTAGGAACATACGTGTTCCTAGATGTAAAATATTTTTTTAATATTTAAACACTGCTAAATATATATAGTCTATCTTGTTTATTTGTATCGATATGTTTATTTATCACTTGCAAATAATAAATTTTCTATATCAGATTTTACTCGCTTTGTTATTTTACGTACAATATTTCACACCATATTTTCACTACTAATTATTCATACGTCCGTTTTAACGGTGTAAATCTCGCTAAATAATTCACCGGTCATTTTTCATTAAAAATTACAGAGATTAGTCAAGGTTTAGCATAAAACCTAAATGAATATAGGTCGATTAATTACAAGTTAGGGCACAATAAGGTATATCTTTAATCACCCTTGTCGTGAAATGCACTCATCAACTTGACATTGCCGTTCGTAACGGTTAGAAGGGATTTAATTTTCACACCATATTTATAATAATAATTCCCCGTGTGGGCAATTTCATCGGCCTCATTGTGCTTGTGTACTTTTGGATATAATATGAATCTATAAACAGTTGACGTGTTATGACGGTAAAAACCCGTTCTCGGCCAAGATGTCCCATTGTCATTGTAATCGTGCAATGCATATTATTGTTGTGGACGGATTAAACATTCTAGTTGTTCCGTGAAAAAAATGTTTGTATGGAACATGACCTGATTTTTATAAGGCAACTGAGATATGATACTTTTATAGTTTGAGTAAAAAATAAATGAGCATTCAAATTCATTGGCAATTTAATTCCCGGTCAGTTTATGAGCAACGAGTGAATATTTCATTTTAGAAACTGGAATATTAACTATTGAAACTGTGGTTGATAAGTCTCACAAGTGTTCTTGGAGAAAATTCAAAAAGCATTTCTTAGACATCTCTACAAGGGGAAGTGCGGGTAGAATCCGTGTTTGTATCTTAGTGCTTTTTGATACAATTTATTGAATTCTCAGCGAAGCATCTACTCAATGAAGCACTTTTTAAAATTGCTAACGCTTCTCTTCCACAAACCATCCAGCTTCTCAACGATCTAGCCAAACACATGGATGTTTTTGCCCAATATGAGGAGCTGGAGAAAACTATAAGGGATGTTGCTCATCTATTTTATGTGTACGCCATAACAGTTTTTTTTTTATTTTTAAATGTTTAATTATTGTTTGTAGGATAGACATCATGACAGATTGCGGAAATCTATCAAGCATGATAGTCAAATATGTAATAAAAAATAAAGAAGAAGCTCATTTAATATCTTTAAAAAAATAAACCAATTTAAACATATAGAGAAAATTAAAATTCAGTGGTATTGATTATCTATACTTAGATTTGTTAATTGACTGAATAAATATTATGTGCTTAGTGTTAAATTATGATGTTTTAGAAAGCATTTATAATTAAGTAATTTAAAAAAGTTTAGTTTATATTTTTAGTTTATAATGGAATATCACTTACAAGTTTTTAAGCATTTAAGTAAGTGACTCATGTAAAGGATAAACTACAAGTAGAATGAAAATGCATTTACTGATAAAAGAGTGAAGTTGCAGTGTTGTAGTTCATATAGAATAAGTAAAATCGAATTACAATATCTAATGGTGGAATGTAATATAAGGGAATCGTTTAATAATGTCATCACATTCTTAAAAATATCCATGATAAAGGCTACACATGCACTTCCCTGAGTGTTCTTTTACTTTAAGGAAAGTTAAGAATCTCTTATTTGGTAAACTGTCTTTAGGTGCTACATATCTGACAATTAAAATCAACTTATCAGTATGTGAAATGTCAGGAATAAAATCTACAGAAAATCTGAAATATCCAGCCTTTTTCGCGTCAATCACAATTACGAACTTAACTTTCTTTACCATGAGTTATATAATATCCTCACATATGATTTTTGCCAATTAAGAAGGAATTTCTATACTGATTGATATTAACATGTAAAAATGGATCGAATTTCGCTACTAGTTCTAAAAGAACATAATAGTTTCCATTATTTAGAGATCCTAATTATTTTGATTAAACACCTCGACTAGAAGCCACAGGCTTCACCCTAGTTAGCCTATAAATAAATCTGGCCCTGAATTTAGCAGAAGTATGGATTTTCAATTTATCATCAAAAGTATCCTTTTTTGTAAAAACACGATGTATAATCAATATGTCAGAGTTGGTATTTTTCATTAATTTATTTTAAGCAACTGCATTCCTTACCGATCATAGCAGAAGCTTTATATAAAAATGTTTTATATAAAAAGCCATAAACTTGGATAAATTTTATTATTTTTTTAGAACTGCGTCAGCAACTTATATTTTGTTTAACCTTTCTAAGGATTTTTATTAACATTACATTAAAATTTATATCGACTATCCAATGCACCAATTATTGTATTTTTTATTAAATCTCTAATCGGTAGAACACATACCTACTTGGATTACTTACTTGAAGAACGAAATAGTATTTTGATGCCATATTATATTAGAACTCACGTCATAAACGTCATGGTTGCCATTGTCCCCGCAGTAAGCTATCGCCCTTGCTCTTCGAGACACAAAAGGGAGTTTAGTGTCATACAGTAAATGCGGATTTGTTTCCAAGTTTTATTAAAGCCGGATTTGGATTTCTTCCCATAGATCCGAAGGAGCCGTTATCCGCGAACGTTAAGAGCGTATAAAATTCAGCCTGGACCGGTAAGTAAAAAGGCGTATTGTTGAAATTTAATATACATAGTATCACGTGCAAAACGGCATTAACACATGACAAAGGTTGAATCATGACGTGCGTCATAGTATTTGGATGAATCACCTCGTGAATGCGATATTAACGTAAAATCAATAGAAAGTGTAAAGCGTAATAACGAAAAGGTTCACGTTATTTATCTCAGTAAATGTGGTTGTATAGAAATATTAAACAATATATTTATAGTCTAAATATCTAAAAAATCATTTATAATAATGGTCTTATTTAATTTTTTTTCAGAAGCAATTTGATAACCTAAATGTCGACAACGTAGAATTGGAATATATAAACAAAGAGTTAAGGTCACTGTCAGCAAGTATTAATTTTTTATAAAGAACATACTACATAAATTTAATGTAACTGAATATCCTGAATTTGGCTGTTCCAAAAGAGAAATGATTGCACAGAAGAAAAGTTGATAAATAACCATGACGTAGATACATATTTTGCTACATCGGAATTAAAAATAAGCCACTTGTAGATATTTTGCTTATCTATTATTCCAGGTATGCAATAACATATTTATAATCAATGTAAAATGTCGTTTATTAGATAACATCCAAGAAACTACACATTTATAAGCTGTCCATTGGCTGATAAATATAGCGTTCCCACTGCGACAGCGCCGATTTGATCGACATTAACTTTCAATCCTCATACATACTAAGGATATATTAAACGTTCACGCTGAAAATGTACCTGGTATATTTTCAATTAGGCAAATCTAACGAATATGCGCAATAAATCAGAAACAACGATAAATTTTATCTATTGTAAAAGGAAAAACTCACTTTTCGGCCTCGGAGTCCGTCGACGGGAATTCAATACGAAGATTGTTGTATGGTTGTTATCTAGTTTAATCAATGTATTCTTATAATCCTTACACACATGTATATATTTCATTTTCATAGTAATAACATACCCAGTTAATTTGCAATCAGATTATTTATACTCAGTCAAATCGAACAACGCACATGCCAAAATAATGAAAATTACTGTCGCGTAGCAAAATTATTAACAACTGTTGCCACGTTACTGTCGGCCATCTTGTATTATATTTGCATGCTTATTTTTCATTGGCCGAGAACAAAAAAATTCATTATTGGAGGCTCGAAAATCATCGTGCTAACTCTATTTTTATTTTAATTAATTATGATTAAATATATTTCCTTTGTTTACATGTATTATCATACATCGTTCATACAAAATGATACGAATGAAAATAACTTTAGGGGTTTTATATCATTACTTTTAGAGTATCTGTTGTGTAATAGAAATGGAAATATTAGGTTTTGAAGAGAAATGAAGAAATATGGCAGCGTTTTAGCATATACATATACCATCAAAGATAGGATCAACATCTTCGATATTCCTCATTTTTTGTACAATTCAAAAGATCGAAAATAATTTATTTAAAAAAAAACGTTTATGAGCAAGTATTGAATAAAATTGCATATTCGTCAAGCAAAGCCGGGCACAAAAGTAAGTACTTGCACAGTAATTTATTAAATCAAATTCTTGAGGGCCTCAAGGTTTAGATTTAATAACAATTTAGACACTTTAAAAATTAAATAAAATAATTAATAATCTTTATACAAGGTTAAATAAATTGTGTGCAAAAAGTATAACACAAAATGATATTATATTTTAGGAAATGTATAGATCAATCATTTTGCAATGAATTTTTCGCAAGTATGAGCCAACATTAAAATTCTATACTTGTCAAGCTACAAAACACGGGGTTAGCAATAGTGAGCATCCATAGTGAATACAATACGAGGATACTCACTACGTTCGCCGAGTTGATATTCTCGAGTTCAGAAACTCGAAATTGAGTTGTTCATTCGATATGTATTTTACACAACATATCTACGTATTAAATTTGCTATTACGTCAACAGTATCGTTTGCGAAAGTTTTCGTATTATTCAACCGCCCCAAAATAATGTAGCCAATCAATCGAATTAAAAGCGCACCATAAATACATACACACACGTAATATATAAAACATAATATGATGTTTTGTCATGGCTAAAGTTATAAGCCATGAGGCAAATAAATAAGTCTTTGTCTGTGTGTTTCGACGTCAATCATATAATACTCGGCGCACTTTTCCCTCCCAGACTGCTTGATGGTTATTTTCTTTTGTGCAACATTGCCTCGTATAAATTCGAGATGACAGCGAAAACAGTCACAGGGAGAAATCAAATAATGACGAAGGAAATGGAATCTATTTATGGTTAAGTTTATCGCAGAAATAATATCTCACTTCTTCTTCTTCGTCGTCTTATTGTACGTACGTATGTAATAAAGCGCACAAAGCCGATCTACCCCTATTCGTGATTTTCCGCACGGTAATCTCTCTAAATCCCAAAGAGAATAAAAATAAATAAACACAAATAAAAAATATGTTATTTTTTTATTATTGCAGTGATAGTGAAATAAATGTTGATAAGCATCTGATATTCAAGAATAATAAGTCTAATTTTAAGACCAATTAATAAATATATGTTTCAAAATAAAGTAAGAAAAAGTGCGCAGTAAATGAATACTTGTTTTTGTGTAGATTAGTAACATTCGGTCTATTTGAAAGGTGTCGTGGCAGAGTGCTGCCAGTAGATTTAGGCAAATATTGAAACCATAATAGATTTAATATTTATTTTAAATCTTTCTTACAAACGTAAAATCTGCAATGATCGATATTTTTTAATCTTTTAATGTATACATTATATTAATATGATACAAAATAAAGCACTTAGTTTTCCTAAAATTAAATTTCTAGTTTTCTCTATTTATCGCGAATTTTTAAATCAAGAAAAACATCATTGTTCAATAAATATGTGCTTGATGTAGAGGAATGTCATTATATGTACGTAGTTACAGATATTTTCGGCCAATAAGGTTAAAACCCTGAGCTAAGATTTATATTTATAATATATTATTTTCATGGTTGTAATATTATACAATATTACTTCCTGTAAACTGTATTTTTAACTAGATACAAACTCAATGCGTATTGATAAACTCGTTTGTAGTGCATCATGATTTATGATTTATTTTCAATTGGTCTCTGCAGATGGCAGCAGTTACATGTGATTTTAAGATTTGGGTGGCAAAAACTCTCAAATAAATTTCGAATACTAACTTATCTCATCGCGCCTAGTGAAATGATAATGAGAGAAGATGCTAAGGTAGACTACCTCTATAGTAAAAAAATACTCGTTGGCAAAGAAAAATAAAATAATGAAGGTAAAATGTTATTAGAGCAACTATTAAATTATACCAATGATATATTATGTGAAATATAGTCAAGATATAAATAAAATATGGGATGACTATGTGGGATAAGTCATATTTTAATTAACTGACACTTTTTACAACAGAATATAAATTGAAGCAAAAACTATTCTACGTGCTTTTGCCCCACGATAAATATAGTGATTTTTTATTGCAGTGTGACATTGATGTTCTTTTATCATAGCAAGTTCGATGCGAAACGCAAATTAATTCAATTTGCAAACGGTACATATAAATCTATCGAATTGGTTGGATTTTCCTTAATAAATAGATAGGCTGTCACAAGTAGTGCTACGTAGCGTTTTTTATATTGGTTAAATAAAAATATTACAATAAATGTATACAAAATATAAATACTAGTAATTTAGTGCATGGTAGTTTGATGCTTTTACGATTTTAATTTTTTTACAAAAGGGGTATAAATGCGATCAAAAACTAGGTGCATACTTGTCCCCCAACCTAGTCTGAATATGTTGCTTTTTTGTTGTCATTATGTGACACAACAGTCTTTTTATCGTAACAATCACGTCGATAGCTATCGAAAGTTCAATGTGAAACGAGCAAATTGACACAATGCGCAAACGGCACATCTAAATCCATCGAATTGATCGGATTTTCTTTATTAAAGCGATAGGGTGTCGGCGTTAGGAGAAATTATGGGGTTTAACACACGATCGCGCACTTTTCACCCTCTCTTATACGGGAGAAGAAAAAATATATAAAACGTTCAAAATTGTCAAGTGCAAACATCGACAGAATGTGACGATGAAAATGGGATCGTAATTGTATTAAAAATTCAATCACATTTAGATGGCGACAACGTCAGCTACATTCGCAATTTATAACGCAGTCGAGTTATATTTATATCCGTCTCTTTTAACTTCGTACACCTTAGCTTACATGAAAGTATGCAATATTTCTTTGTGATAAATTGATTGAAAAATATTTTATTACTTTTAAAAAATAATTTAAGTACCTTTCCTCTCAATTTAATTAACATCCACATTGACAGAATTGTTGATTCTATTTAACCAGAGAGATTAATTAAACATGTGCTTCTATCTATGGTTTACACAAATCTCACTCGTATATTCAGTTAAGTGAGAATCGATAATAACAATAAATATGTGAGATATCAAGAATATACATAAAAATACAACGTCTCGAATGGGCCGGACATCTATACCGTATGAACGACTCAAAGCCTGCAAAGCGCTTAACTTTTAATACGGTAAGAGAACCTCACGTTGAGAGCGAAGGCTTTATCTTAACTAAGTATAGAGTGACTTATAAATGCTCGGTATTTGCAATTATTAAGGTAGAGGACATTCTTGTGTGATACTTAGATGAACACTATTACCTCAAATATAGCTCTATGTTTAATTATAAATACTTCACTTAAATTTTGTAAATATTTTAATTAATATACATGGGTATACTTTTTTTAACGTAATTATTATCAACATAAATTCACACAATGGTAAAAAAGAGCATAACAATCTTGTCGCTGCTACAAACCGACAAAGCGATAATAATATGTTTCACAAATATCACAGTGCATACATTAAAATATTTAATTCACGTACTGTTTTCACTCTGAGATTAAAACGATCTTTTTGATACCACAAATGGGTTGTACATGAATGAATGATGCAGAATGGGGTCAGCCGTATGAGTTCTTTGCAGCCCTTTTGCAGGATAAGACCTCGCGTTGCAGCGACTCCTGCATATTTATTGCAATTGTTCAATCGGAGGGGTGCACGAGGGGTCATTATTGAAAAATGTCCACAGGGGGGCTATTTTTTTACAACCGGTTTTATTTTATATACAAATGTGTAATATTATGTAATATAACTAATTTATTTAACATTGCTACAAAAATGAGATAAGAAACATATAGTATAATTTAAAGTTTCTTATTCGAAAAGTCTTACTTGAACATCTTACGGTATTTTTTTAAATTTTTGAATACAAAGATTTACTGTCTACCGCCTGACGGCAGGTGTGATAACCTCAAGCTAGGGGTCTCTAAACTTTTTTATATACTTTAAGAATGAAAAAAATATCATTGGTAACAAATAACTCACGCAGTTTTACTTATAAACTGCTACTTTTATAAAGTGCTTATCAATTAGTATTTTCTATAAAATTAATGTCGTGCGTTAATTATTCGCGAAGACTTTTTTCGCAAATTATAATTCTCCTAAAAGCGTCACAATGTTTAGATTTTTTTTTCTCTAATTAACGTTTTATCTAAATCAATGAGAATATTTTTGTAGATTTAATTTAAAAAAAATGTTAATCAAGAGTCAGCATACATATTGATGATCTTAAGACCATATTCTAACATCATTCGTTCGTTTCTAACTAATAGCTAACTATTTTTTTGACATTTAATCGGTGGTATCATTTACCAATATTAATACAGTAACTACTTTCCAAGTCATCGTTTTACACATTATCTTTCCTTGTTTAAGGAAATTGCTATAAAAATTATGGGTTCAACCACCTAACCAGAAGATGTCTTGGTCAATTGAGGCATGAGGTGCAACTTGTTTCATTTCATTTTTAACCCCTTAGTTCACCCCGTCCGTCCGTAGCATTCGTCCCTTTTCTGCAACACTTGAACTTCCATTATTCCCTCGCTTACCTCGCTTTAGCAGTCAACAATGAAGAACTGCCAACACAAAGGACAATTATGGTCTCGATAATAATGAACGCAGCTGAGTTCAAGGGAGCCGAATTGCGAACGTTCCAGATAACCCAAGCGGCATTATGTGCCGATTTGCCCTCTCGAACCTTATAATAATACCTCTGACTAAAAGTGAAGAATTACATACGATAAAGTTTGCAATAATTGATCTTACAAGACACGTACGTACTACATTGTTGTTTGCTCTGACGTGGAAAGGAAACGACAACGTTGTCTCACAAGTTTTGTTGACATGTCTGCGGTACATGAGCTGGTAATATGGCGGTTTTAGTTTGTATACACATTACATACTATGTATTCTCGCCGTCATTGTTTGCCTAAAACAATTTCAATATTTCAACAATTTATTACAGGTGTCCTCGCAGACGCTCGATAGGGAATCTGATTTAATTTTAAGCTTGAATGCATAAGCTCGATAAAATCGATTGCTATGTCAAAATTTGCATTGATGGCAAAAATAAGAACGATGCATATTTTTTTATACATTTTTTAAATATGTTGAACATGAATAAAAAAAGAGGACATCAGTTTTATTAATTTATCATTCATGTGTGTAAAAAAGGCGTCTTGATAGTAAGCTGACAATACAACTATTTTAAACCAATCACGAATCAATTACATACATCTTTTAAAAACTTAAATAAATATTGCGAAAACTGAAAATTAAAATTAGCCTGAATTATATTTACTAAGCGTGAACAAACTTAGCCACCGCCATTTTAAAGTGAACAGAACAATAACGTAAAATGAAATCGTGTTTTTCATGTTTTTCGATTGCTTTTGTGTCTATATGTGTAGATAATTGGAATTAGTGAATAGTATATAAATATAATTGTGATCGATCATCACTAATTTAGTATTCTCAGATTTTCCAATTCTCACGGATGAATATCATGATGGTAAATCGAGCTATATTATAATATTGAACTATTTCAGCTCATCGAAATTTCCATTAATTTAAAAAATCCAGCGGTTAATACCTGGGATTACACCTGGACTCTCACATCTTAGAACTTTTTTCAAAAGGGATTGCTTCCATTGCGACCCTTAGACTAATAATAATAAAAAGAGCGCACAGATCACAAAAAAATCCTAAAAAACAAACCCATTTTAACATATGCCTGCACAGTAACATTAATAATATTAATTTTACTAAATTACAAGATATAAAATATTTTGCGTAACTACACTATCTAACTAATATCGTGTATCGAATACTACAATAAAATTAACCTAGTATTTAATTTTTTATAGAATAAATTTAGCTTCTAAATCACATACTGCTTTAGAAGAGCTCATTTAAAAGGTTCAGGATTTTTAGCCTAATGTACTTAAAATAGCACTTAATTTATTGTTTTCTTATTAAAATGGTCATAAATTAGTAACATGGATTGTGTATAATAGTATGTTTGTAAAATTATTAATTTTAACTTTTTTTAAATAGAAGAACAATTTCTCATAGATTAATGGTTTTTATACATATTTTTTCAATATTAATATTAATAAAAAATATTAGAATTTACTATAATATATCAATATAAACAGCATTAAAACTAGTTACAAATGACTATTTTTTTAATTATACATCTACATAAATAAACTTGAAAAACTACTAGAATAATAAACAGTATAGCAAAATAAACTTAATAATAACATGTTGTTTAAAAAACATTTTGAGAGTAGCGTGAACCGTTTTATTTAATATAATGTTAGACAAACACAAAATAATCTAAATAAAAAATCCCGTACATTCCCTGCGAAAATCATTAAGTAATTTAATCTGCCAGCCGCGGTCTTCTCTTGGGACTCTTCTCGATTAAATCTTCCAAGAAACCCGTTTTGTCAAAGGATCCCTTAAAAATTTCGTAAATTGAATGGCGAATTCCAACAGACACCGTGAAAACTCGTTTGATACTAGCGAGAAAGTATTTAGCATAATATTACAACGGGCCGATACCGTACCATTGAAACTCAGTTGACCGTGAACAACGCCAGTTTATGTATTTTAGTAGCTTTTTTATTCCACATCTAAATAGTGTAATGTGGATGTTTATCTGTATAAGTATTTCAATGCACCAGTTGCATTAGGGATGAGAAACTAGAAAATTATGTTGTACTTGCCGCGCGTCAGTGCCACAATTGTCGTCTATTCAAATATCATTAAATAAATATTCGGATAGGGTCTTGTGTGACAAAAGTATATAAAAATGGATCATCCGGCGCGGTAATTAAAAGAAAGGCTTTCCATTGTTCTCTTATATTATTTCTTGACACTTTTCGCAACAAAAGCTCGACGGTTAGTGGTCCAGACAAAGCATTTCGAGTGCATCTCCACAAAAATTAATTGCGTCCTCTGTCTTTCTTTGCAAGAGAAGGATTTTTGATTTATTAGGACGCTGGATGCAATAACTGGGTGCAGATGCGCTCTCCTATCTTTAATTTAAAAGGCATCCTATATAATTTTTAGGTAGACGAAAGTTTTAAAATTGAATTAATTCCAAAGCACCCGAGCGTATGTGCGCAAACAAAACTATTCGGAAACAAAGTGATAAAACTTTGGTTTCGAGTGTCGTCAACCCTCCTGTTCCCAACCCTCGAAACGGACATGGACAATTTTCACCCACCCAAAAATACCGTTGTCGCTGGCCAGCGTCCATCAGAAAGGGGATGATAGTGACGTTTGGCTAGAATTTCACGTCCCAAGAATTTATAGTTTTATATTTATGAAGTATGTTACAGCGGATTGATTTGCTTGGCAACTGATAATTTATCATTTGAAATATCATATTTATAAATTAATAATATATATTTTAATCAATTATATTGTACAATCAAGCTTTTTTAATGTGTTAATAAAAGTGAAATAATTTGTATCTATATACATACAATTGTCTTTAAATGTCAACAGTGTGCAAACAATAAATTAAAACATCGAACCAATTTGAACAAATTTATAGAAATTTAAATCATTATTTTAATTTTATATTTATCAATCAATCGGAGTAATAATAAGTAAAACGAACCTATATCCGTATCGTATGCTTTAGAGCTAATAGCATAAATGGATAATGATGAAATGGATAGCTCTCGAACTGACTGTGGTAACGCAAATAAAGTATAGTTAAATTTAAAAATTTGCTAGTTTTTAATATAATTATCCTGTCAAAGAGTGATAGTATACAATCTAAAGTTTATTTCGATTTTAAAATCACGTGAATAAACCGCAAATCGTCATATAATTTATGAATGTCTCATTATTCTGATATTACTTCATTTTATGTTGAACAATGTTTACATTTCCTGTCGATAAGGACAAATTAGTTAAAAATATGGTCATTTTTATACCTAAAATTACCGTTTTATTCTTATGCATTGCCACAACATTGCATAAACTATGACTTTTTGTTTTACAAAATACGATAACATCTATTTATGGCTTGCGGTCTTTAACTATAAATCTCGATAATGAGAGCACCAAAATATAATTGGTAAGTTAGCAAAAAATATTACAATAATAAAATAGTATATCTGACAACATTTAGATAGCATCAGGAACGTGATAAAATGGAAAAAATAGATATCATACGATATGATAAAAACTACACCTCACTAATAAATCTAGTGTTTTAAAATTGAATTTACTACTATTATTATAATATTATATATTTTTTTACAATATTATTCTTATTTTACTAAAATTACATGTCTATAATAATATATCATTATATACAATTTTATTGTATAATTGACAATAAAAATGAAACAATAACGCACGCAATTACTTGTTACTATTGTTTTTTTTTTACCCTTCAATAGCGCAGTGGGACATAATATCAAAATGTTTAACATTGTTTTATTGTTTTGAACAATAGTTTTTTAAGCGTTATGCTAGGGTTGAATTTTCGCATAGATCTCGAATTTAATTATGGGCATCGAATGTGAAAGCTCCAATGTGGAGAGCCGAAACGTCAAATTAATTTAATGGTTCGCGTAAAAAAGGCGAATAAATAAAACGAGAAACTCGTGCGACGCATATATGTAGGAGAGGTGCTCCAGAGATGGTCGCTCTTGTCCATTAAGTTATTTGATTGAAGGGCTAGGCCCTTCGAGTGAGTCCTAAATCGAAGGAGAAAAAACGAATGGATAAAACGTGTTCTTTTTACACGGGGGCACAGATTCGAGGGCCTCGATACATTTTGTCTGTAGTGCTCGCACTTGTTAAGGTTTAAGGGTGAAAGGTTGCATTTCCAATTTGCTACCGCCACAACGGTAGCCGATGTTCATAAAATATTCACCGAACAACTTTTCATGCTAGATAACATCGAGTACAAATTCCTAAAACGTGACTAACAAACAAAGAACGGAGAAAAAAATAATAAAAAAATACACTCAGTTTATTCATGAAAACAGAAGTAATTTTACATGCTCATTATTTCATTCCTCTGCCCTACTCTCGTCCACCGAGAATCCTATTAGATGGCAAGACACATCGTGTTGAATTATATCTAAACCATCCCCTTTGCGTAGAAATTCTATCTTAGCTGCATATTCTCCAACAGTTTCATGATTCATTGCATCATCAGCAAATGATAAACTCAATTTAAGGTCATTAATTTTATAGTCTTTCTAAAAAAATACTCAACGATATCATGTATTTCAACATCATATAAATCATAATAACACACCGCAATAATTGGACAGCTTTTAGACTCAAGATTCATAGCGTTGAGGAACAAACTCCATGGCATTCCTTCCTCAGCAAGGTGATCGCAAATATCAGTTACATCCAAAGTATAGGCCAACACCTTTCCTTGCGGAGTTTCTTTCTCAATTGTAATAATCATCTGAAATGATAGTAAATAAATAATAATAATAAACTGTTTTTAAAATAACATTACGGAAATTTTAATAAAAGCATCGCAACGACTTTTAAGTAACATCCTATTACTAATAACCTGTGACTGACAGTACCAGTGGCGTAGCGAAGGGGGGGTCCGGGGGATCTGGACCCCCCTTTGACAGAGCGCAGCCGGTGATTTTATGTTAATTAAATATAAATTATAAAAATTATCTTGCCTTTTTTCTTGAAAACCCCCCCCCCTCCCCCCTCTTTACAAAATCTTGGCTACGTCACTAGACAATACCATCGCTAACAAAATATAGTTTCAAAGTACGAATAAAATAAATTTAACAAAAAAATATTGTATACTTGCATACATTTAGTAAATACATGTATTTATATTTACCCCCGTATTCTTTAAAATGTCCTCTTTCACAATCATTGATCCCGTCAGAACTGTGGAAGTCGGAGTATCTTTCTCTAAAGTCATGGTCGATACATCTATTATTTTGTTGTCGAAATTTTCACATTCTGTAAATCCTCCTACCCAATTCAGTGAGTAAGTGAGCTGTTGACATTAGACGTATTTATATTATACGTATACATACAACAAAATTTGATACAAATACATCTTTAAAAAAATACCGTCATTTTTCAAAACTTGCATTAACAAGATACTCATAAATAAAAAAAAACATATTAATATCACTATAAAACTACAAGACTACATTTTTAAATATTTTAGTTAAATTAAATTAGAATAGATGCTTTAATTAACATTGAGTTTTTTAAAGAATTTTTAGTTTATTGTTAAATATAATTTTATTATTTATATGCCTATGTGTGAAATATTAAATATTTTTTTTATAGTTTTAAATTTTACACTTGTTTTATAATCTTATACACATATAATTGCATACATTGTGTAAAAAATATATACATATACATGTATTAATAGATGTATTATGTAAACTATCTGATTTCATAAGATACAACAATATTATCCTTACGTTATAATCATACATAGGCCTACTAAAAAATATTATAAAATACAACATTTGATCAGTTTAATATTAAGAATCATATTTTAAATAAAATTATTGTATTATAAACAGATAAAATAGTTAACAAGTTGTTTGTAAAAATATTTTCCACTATAAATATTTTCGATTAATTTGCACTTTGACTTTTCAGCGAATAAATACTATTAGATACATACTCGATTTTATTTACTGCGTGCTTGACATTTGATAGTTTTTCGTCATTATTTATTTTGTCATTTTTTTATAATGCAATTATAAATTAAAAAATTGTAGATAATTGTAACCCGGAGTAATCGTGTGGTATTTTATATATACTTATTAGTTATTATTAATGATCTAATAACAGAATAAAATATAAAATCAATGTTCGTAAAGGATTTAAGCCCACGACTTTAAGTCATTGTAAACAATGACTAATGCATTATTATATAATGCATAGAAAATAAAAATATCATATCCTAAACAAATCACATAAAACCGTGTATTTTTGTAACTGACCTTGTTTGTAAAAATATCCGCGAAAAATAATGATGTAGGATAATTAATAAAACAAGATTAAATTCTGTTGTATATTTCAGATATATTTACCATATATTATAAAATAAAATAAGAATAATGAAGTGATTTAAACCGCAAACGCAAATGTGCAATGTAAATTTTAAGAAATTAATGAAAAATAAACTTTACCTCTCCTTGTGGTTTTCTTTTTCCCGCATACGCCAAACACGCAAACGAAGTGACAACTAAAACTTCCCAAAATTTCATAATAAATTATTTCTCTTAACTTTTCGACAACATTCAAGTCACAAATGCGACTGCAATGAAAATAACGTTTTTTATTAACGTTTTTAACGTCATTGTATTTTAATAACAATACGCGTCTCATTGTTTCATAATTATTTATATCTCAATAAATCAATTGTAACAATAAACAAAACCGCATTTTTCCCTTTATGCACATATTATTATATACACGTGACACGTGTTGATTGATTGTGTTATCAATTATAATTATAAAGTAGGTTCTGCACAGTCGTTACAAAATTGAAATAAATAAATCAAATGGTATTTTTTTAATATCCATATAAAAAACTCACCGCATTTTTACAGTAGTCAACATACCAGGAATTGTTTGCTTGGCAAGCGTTATTTTGCTCATAAATAAATGTTCCCCATAGAGACGACCTATAAATTACCACTCCGTGACTCGCTAGGTGTCTGCCAGACCCTTGTAGTAAAGGACCCTTCAGTATTTATAATCGAACTTACCTTTTAGCGCTATTTTATTTACCGCAAATGGGAATTCCAGAAAAAATGAGCAAAATTTTAATTAAAAGTATAATATAAATCCTAGTACATACTGTAATTACATACTTATATACAAACTTTTCTTTTTGACACTAGTATAAGCGACTTGTTTGATGAGTTTTCTGTGCCAAGTTCTTGTGATAAAGTCGAAGCTGTGGTAGACTAATTCATATATTTTTCTTATTCAAAGTAGGCTTTTCTTTTTAATATAACGCTTGCCTACCATTTTTCTTTCCATCAACAACTAAAGATACGGCTTCTTCTCTTCTATCCATCTCATTTTTCACTCGTGCTTTTTCCCCACGAAGGGTTTAAACACTAGACTCAATCTTTCGAACAGTTGCATCTTATTTACTGGTAAATAAGACTGGAATATTTATAGAAAAACTCTTCTTCTACAAACGTGATATAAAGTAGTGCTAATCAGTTTCTTCTTGTAATTACCAGTATTAATATTATCAAAAGATAGACCTACTATAGCTTTAGTAATTTAAATATGGAGAAGAGAAAAGAGAGATGGATAGAAGGCAGCTTAAAATAATAAAACTGATTTTTTATATTTTTGTTTTTAAATATATATTATTACACTTTATTTTAAATAAATGACTATGTAATCAGCTTTGAGTAGCACTGATCTACACCATTCAATACAATTTTAAGGCCTTCAATTACTTCTGTATAAATATCCGTGCTGTTTGCATATATAATAGAATATTTATCATTTGTACTAATGCAATTTATTGACTACAAATCAACGAGCATCAGTGACCTTTTTTCACTACTTGGTGAATTACAATGTCGTTAGTTTAAAAATCATCCACTTTTACCACCCCATATTGTTTTCAATGTGTTTTACGATTATAATATCGCAGCTTATTTTGTAATACAATATAAAGGTTCAATCAAGTTATTATGTTAAACCAGGTCGAAGGCCATTTCGAAATCGATGTATTATACATAAGCTTTTTAATGTATCATATTTTCTGCGTTATTTACAAAGTAAAATATTCGTAAAGAATTTATTTACTGTATGATATTTATAATTGAAACTTCTAAAATACAATAAAAATATGTAAAAATGGATAAAATATATGTACCTCTAATAAAAAATCTCACTTTATATAATTTTTAAATTTATTTTATGCAGCGTTATATTTATTAAGCTTTAATTAGATTCGGATTAAGCTTGTCAGCACGTTTTTTTACAAAAGAGATTCATTGCAAAATCACATACATATGTGCATGTATTTATCATACATTTTTATTCGTGCACACTTTAATCCCTGCGCCTGTGGGGTTGCATTTTGTCCTGTTGCACCCCGGTCGTAAATCTTCATGGCGCCGTATATTATTACGACAGGGTTGATGGCCAAACGAAAAATATACCCTTTTTTACTGCGATTTTTTTCACCTTCGCGAGGATAAAAAATATGTCTATAAAATTATCTTGTAGTACAGGGCGGCGCGTTTATTGGCCATGATTATGGCGCCGGATAAAAGGGAACACTAAAATGTCTCCTTTTATATATATGTACATATGTACATACATACCTATGTATATACAATACATTATTGTATTCATATTTCCTATCTATATAAATCATTTTAAAACCCCACAATTAAGTCATGATAACATTTTACTTACTCATACTAATTTACCTAGCCCTTTAAATATTTTATATTTTGCAAAGTGCACTTATTTTAATTTGCCATTGGGCGCCGTGGTAAATTTGGACTAATGACATTTTTTTTTTATTACCCTTAATATGATTTTGTGGGGTTATAAAAACAAGTAATTTATCAAGTTTTACTGTACCATTTTAGAATTTTTTCAACAAATAATTTTTATAGTGGCCCGTTTTAAAGATTTGTATAAAATTTATTTAATAATACTACTGCAAAATGTATAATTTCATAATGTTACGCAAACTTATAAAAAGATTCAGTTTTTATAACAGTTGTTTTTCCTTCTTTTAAAGTTGATTATTATGCAATTAACTGACTTACACATGAGACCATTGTAATTTTAAAACAATTTTTCCTTATTTTTATAGCAAATTTTAATACAATATAATCGATTCTAACAGAAAGTTTCTTCTATTTTTTAATAAATTAATAAAGCAACAAAGTGTCATTATAACGTTTCATTTTGTGTCACTAAGATATTTTAAAATATAAAATATTATTCACTAGGGCTAAAAAAACAGCATTAAAAATTGAAATATACTTTTACTATAATTTATTCTATTTAATAACGTACGGTAAATAAAATTGAGTTTGTATAATCGATGATATCTTAAAGATTTAGGGGAAAACACATATCTGAAATCAACGTGTAAATTTATACGTAAATCGAGTTATATTATATTAGTGGCAAACAAATTGCCAAATTATTTTAAGCCGTTATTTAAACTGGCCCACTTAAGAGTAGCACGTTGCTGATTTATTTGCTAAAAATAAACTTGTTAGGCGTTCTACATATAAGTCTAACTTTATAGAAAAATCATTATATAATATTATATCTTCATGGAAAAATATTTTATCGTTTATATACATACTTATTGTCGATTCTTATTATTTAGTATATATTAGTCGATAAAAAGATACGACTCACGTAGACTTAACCTTTGACTTTTCAACTAGTAAACAATAATCAATCGTGCTGATCAATTTATATACTATTAGAATATGCGTGTTCTTGTTTATCAATAAGTTTTTACAGAAACAGATTTTAACAATAATCCAAGAAAAGAATTCTTTGAATCGAAGTTTCGTGTGTTTTTTTAAATGAACATTCGTATTACTTTAAAACTGCCAGAAAATCTTGAACTAGCAATCAAACAACACTTTATCTACTATAAGATAGAGCCTAATATAGAAAATTACTACAGAAGTAATATGATTGTTTTTTGTTTTATTTTTTTTAAGATATAAATTCATAGCAATGAATCTTATTTTACTAAGAAGTATGATTATAATATTAAGAGTTATAATAAAATATGGTATACCATCTACTACACTAGAACAGAAAACATTGCTTAATGTCAGAAGTCAAAAAATAAATCATTTTGCTATAAACTATAAAAATAAAGGTAAATTTGTAAACGTCTGAATATTTTGAAACTGCGTTTATATATCAGTAAAGATTTTTTCCTTGAGGTCTTATTGAATAAGTAAAAAAGTATAATTTATAAAAAAAAGTATTTAATTTAATATATAATAACTATCATCGTCAACGTGTATTTGTTAAAACATAAAAATATTATTAGTTTAATTATAAAAGTATCAGTATTATTTTCATGCTTGGATCCAAATTGATCATGGTTCAATCGTAGTTTTAATCCATGCAATATAGTCCTTGACGTTGGTATAAATTCCTGGTATACCTGAACTACCACAAACGTTAGGTCCAATCGATACTATTCCAGTTGAAATCCAATGACCAGTTGCTGGATCTACAGTCATTAGTGGACCTCCACTATCTCCTTTACAGGAATCTTTACCCCTTTCGCCTCCAGCACATATCTGATTAAAGTAAAACATGTAATTCCAGAATATTTTAATTTAAATTAAATTAAAAATCACCTGGCTATCAATAAGATCGATATTGAAGCGAGTGTAAGTTCTTTTACATCTAGTATGCTCTATTATAGGAACTTTTAATTTCATCTTGACAGGGCTATTCACTCCTGATCCGTTCCTACCCCATCCGGCCACAAACAACAGTTTGGTATCCTTTATGGAAAATCTAGGAAATATGTCGTTATCGGGTAAGCAAATCGGTTGAATGAAATCTAAAAGAATAATTAAAATATTTAAAATAATATTATACAAATATATGATTTTAAACATACCAGTAAATTCTACGTAATTGTCCAATCTAATCAAGGCAATATCGTGTCCTTGATCTTTGTTTGTTGCACTATATTGAGGATGAATCATAATCCTCTCTGGCAATCTGTCAATTGGTGCTGGTGCACAATCTTCAAATTCGCCTTCAATCACACAATCTTCGTCGGTCTCGACATTGTATTCTCCTAGGCGAATCTTTTCCCTAAATATTTTTTTAATACGCGAATAAATCGTTATTATTTGACACAATCAATAAACTTACAATCCTTCTAATTGGTCGAATGCATATCCAGTAACACAATGAGCTGCTGTCAATACATATTTTTTCTGAATCAACGCTCCTCCGCATCCAAAATTATATCGTCGTCTTTCCAATTCTGTAATTAATTAATTTGATTCTGACATCAAATTTAAAATATATTTTATATCTTTATAATTAAGAATTTATTCGTAATTAAAGGACAAACTTTTTTTATAAAACAGCAGTGCCATCCAAGGAAACTCGTCTATCTCTGTTATTTCCCCGTCGACGATTCGGTTTCCGTATGTTTGTTGGCCACAACTATCTTTCCCAGGAAGGACTTCTTCTTCTCCAAATCTATTATGAATTTGAACTTCTACTTTCTTATTTCTCTGGCGTTTCTTTGTAGGTTTTTTTATTTTCGTGATTCTGGAATCAATTATTAATTTATTAAGCCATTATTCTAAGTAAAAAAAAATTTTTAAAAATCTTTTTAAAGCATGCAATTAAACAATACAACAGCAATAAAAAAAATAACGATAGAACAATGTAATTAGCTAGCAAATATTAATTAAATTTATAGTAACAATTTAAAAAAATTTAAATCAATATAATTTCACTGAATCAGTTAGTGAAAATGTATTGAACAATTATTACCTTATATGGACAGTTAGAACTTGCTTTTGATTTGTCATTCTACTTTTATTTAACTGTTTAAATTAGTTTTAAACTAAAAAAAGTGATATTTTAAAAGTTAGACTCAAAGCGATTATTTTATTCCCTTGATCTGACGTAGTATAACGTTGTGCAGTGTGTTTATGATGCTCGTATCCATTTTTAATACACATCGTTTAGTGATTTGTCTCTTTTATCAAAAGAAAAAGTTATGGTAAATACAATGTGAACGTGAAAAATGTGGTAAAACGGTGTTTTAAATTAGAAGGAAATATAATATAAACAATGAAGCTATCCGTTATCACTAAGAAGCTTATTTAAAAAAATGCGATAAAAGTCATTTTCATAGGAATTAAAGAACAAAGTTAAAAAGTGTGTAACTGCTCTTTATAAATTAGTTAATAAAAAAAAAAAAATATCTAAAAGTCGCAGGTTTTGAGTCGTTTACTAAGGACAGGCTGAGTGTATTTTAATATACTTAACGAAGTCAGCCTTCTGATACAAACGGTATAGTTCGTTGTTGTACCGAAAACGAAAAGTATAAATCCTCGTAATTAGCCCGAAAATCTTACTCAGGATCCTTTGCTTGAAAGCCTGCAGCCGTTGAAAGTTGACGATGCTGAGTGTTTAATTTAATCTTTATCTTTACGCTATTTATGAACTGAACTCATTTTTTTACGTTGGTAACATTGTTTATAATTGTCGCAAGGCAATTTTTATTCATTTTGATCAAAATAAAAATAATTATCTAGGTATTTGTATGTTATTTATAGTTATTTGGTATTTGTATAATTTTTGTAGAAGTGTGCAAATTTTCAAAAATAATATTTTTAAAAACACGAAAGAAATAGTGAATATTTCTTAATAATTCAGAGTGTTAAGTCTGTGGATGGTAATTTGAAATTAATGATTTTCGCTAACTAGGCATAACCAATGTGGAACAAGTTCAATGTCCGAGTGCTAAATGTTGCGGACGTGACGACCTGAAGAACGGTAACTTTCTTTCCCACACAATATTAATATGTTAATTACCTGTAACTTTTGTCATCTGGACAGCAAATCTTCGGAAAACTACCTTCAAAGCTGCATTTCAATTTTCTGAAATACTCTATATTGCTGGCAAAATGTTCATCGAAAGCCTTTTTATAAGCCGGACAATTGTTTTGAAACACACATTTGCCATTCTGTTGACTTGGCGTTACGCAGCTCTGGTCTAAAAACCATTTTTACACAATAATAACGAAGGTCATGTATAGTAAATCTAATTTTGACATAAATTACAAATTTGCAACATACCTGCTGCGCTAACCAATGCCAATGACGAACTCAAGGTGAACAAGTACAAAAACACTTTTAGTGAAGAGAACATGTTCATATGAAGACCGCAACTCGACTGAACGGGTTTATAGGGCATACATACATACATATGTGTTTTTGTTTATACTTGCTGCAAATAATTGCCGTTTGACCTCTTCGACACAAAGTAACCTTTTATCTTGACCCATAAATATATATATTTATGAACATGAATCTTAAATCATATTTTCAACATTTAATAAAAGTTTGACCTTTTCTATCACTCTTATCTAAGAAGTTTATTTATAAACACATCGACTGTGATAGGAGAAAAACGCTATTTAAATAAATAATTATTTATTTTATATCACGCTTCACATAAAATGGTTATTTTTAAATTATTATCACATTATTATATACTTATTGTACTAAGTAAAGCATGTTAAGGCCGCAGACTAGATCCTATCCAATCCATGTATGAAAGAGTATTGGTGTAGAATGCTGGCCATCCATCTCTCCCACAGGTATATCCAAAAGATACGATTCCAACTGCGAACCAATTGTTATCTTTGAATGTCATTAAAGGACCACCACTGTCTCCACTGCAAGAATCTTTGGCGAATTCGCCTCCAGCGCATATTTGCCTTTCTGTCAAGTTGGCTCTGAACGTGTTAAAGAACATAGCATCACATGTTGGTTTGTCGAATCTTGGAAGTGACAACTTCAGCTTTACGTCGCTCTTTCTTCCTGAAAATCAAAATACTTAATATTAAATCGAGCAGAGGACAGCAATGAAATGATCAATGACATACTGCCTAAATTAACACATTAAATTTACTATATCTCTCAATAAGTGTATGAGTTAAATTACGTGTTAATAACCATCGTATAACATAAGTTAACAAAATATAAATCATATTAAAAGAACTACGCGTTAAGAAAATAAATTTGATTAACATATTTCGAATTAAATATCCTAAAAAATAAGTATTTTATAATCCAGCATATAATTAGAAATTCAAGTTTTGTAAGCAAATAGATTTCAAATCATATAAAAAAATAATCATATTGCTAAAACGTTTTAATATTTATAAAAACGTAATATTCCATTGAAAATATATTATATCTTATCATTTATATTTGGGCTATATATGTAATATAATGAATACATTTACATATATGTAAGAGATTACAAATTATTAAATATTTTAATTTAGAACTAAATAATAACAATATTTGTATTTGAAAGATAATTTTGCTACTTTATATTTATGTTTTGAATATTATACTTGAATATGTATTACCTAAAATTATAAATACTACGATTTTTTAATTTAATGTACATAGCAGATGTATTTGAACTGTACTGTTACTGAATCTAATTAAGGTAATCTATGTTAATATAAATACAACATAAATAGATAATTAAACTATATATAATAACGTACATATACATACGAATACATTTAGTTATTAAATTATTATATCGCTAATACGAAAACATATGGTAAAAACCTCCATATATAACTATTAAAATTTTATAATTTACCTTCCAATGTATTACCCCATCCTGCAACTAATAAATCATTATCGCCACTTCTTCCCTGAGTTGCCAAGATGTCAGTTGTAGGCAAACAAATCGGTTGTATGAAAACTATAATATATAAGTTCAATGTATATAAAAACATAGATACATTTAAAGTACAATATTGGTATATTTATTGTGTTCTACGTACAGCTGAATTCTATTTTCCTCGACAATCTTACAAGTGCAATATCATCTCTCCTGTTTGTATTATTTTCATTGTAACCTGGATGCACTATTGTCCGTTCAATGCCAAAGTCTTGATGAGCTGGCGCGCAATCAGGTTCTTCTGTACCTGTTTGCAAACAATCGATATTCGTTCTTAAGTCGTATTCTCCGAGTCTTATCAGTTCTCTGGAATAAATAAAAAGTAATCATTGTTTATAAAAATAGTTAATAAATTAACAATATTAACGGATACTTACAAAACTCCTATTCTTGATACCGCTCGACCTGTCACACAATGTGCGGCGGTTAAAACGTAACGATCGTTGATAACTGATCCACCGCATTCGAAAGTTATACTACCGCTATCTAAAATAATATAATAACTGATTAAATTAAATAAACCATTCAATGTAGGTATAATATAAGCGAAATATTATTCGATTCCAAAAACGCCAATAGCAGACGTATTTATCTATGTATATATTTGAGAATACTTCGATTTTTGGCACATTTGTAATGAAGTGTCAATCAATTCATGTGATTTTTTGGCATGTGTATCATTGAATTTGCGCCCTTTCGGTTTCCCCTTTACTAAAAATATTGTGTTACCTGTCCTGTAGCCGAAGAGTGACATCCAAGGCAGTTCGTCTATGTCGGTACGTTCACCGTTGTATATTTTATTGGCACTTGCATCACTTCCACAGTCTTCCAAAGATGGAAGCAGCGATTGTGTAGGCCGAATTATTGGAGCTTGTGTTGTTGTTGTCGTTGTTGTAGTAGTAGTAGTTGTAGATGGAGTATTTCTAGGCGTAGAAGTTGTTGGCTATAAAAATTAAAGTTGAATAAAAATAAAATAAAAAAAGAAGAATAACACCTCAAAAAACTACTTACTACTATTTGGTTTGTATTCAACAGCATATCCAAAGTCAGATATTCCGAACAGCATACTAAAGTTCTAAATCCTTGATATCCACAGTGCAATCTTCTCAACTGTCTAATAGTATCTCGCTTTGTGGTACTTTCCCTAAGACCATCTACAGCGAATTTGCATTGCTCTATAGGCTCGCATGAAGTTTCAAATCCATTAATCGCAGGACAATTCTCTTCTATAAAATATTAATAATGATTAAACTTTCCAATTATAAAAAAAAAAATCATTGTAGATACATACGCGCTTCAATAAATGTAGCACAGAAAAATAACAACGCAATAAACTTTAGTTTCGGATGCATTTTTTATGTTGCAGACTAACCAATCTTGGATGGTGTATTCACTTAGGAACTCACACAACCACTGGCGTGCTGCAGTTCTTCAAGGTATGTTTAAATATGCCAACCATTACCATTTTCGCGGTCGTCGAGTTTGCTGATGAATCATGGGAAATCGCGTGTATTATCGCCAGGGTTGGCTCATTTAATTATAAAGCAAAACCGCATCTATAAGGATTTGATCCTATGGTATAAAGTATGGAATAAATGGTATATACACAACTAATTGTTTCTCCCGAAATTTTAAGAAATATGTATAATTTATAATGTTTAAAATTCAGAAATAACATAGATAAGCAATTTTTTTAATAGTTGATAAATCGCGGTATAGTTTGAATAAACATTGTGCTTATTCATGCTCTATTGTAAGAAGCAATAATTAAAATACTGGTTTGTATAATTATGTATCTTTTTTAATTAATGCGATTTTAAATGTTCAATTATACATATATAATAAATTTTAAAAAACCAAGTTGTATCTATAATATGTTAGTTTTATTTAAAATAACAATATTAGAAGTAAGTTCATAAAATATTAATTGAAAAAATTTCAACCCTAACAATTCGGATCACTTAATGCTTTTATAGAAAAAAATGGTTTCACCAAAAGATTCTTGTGAAAAACAAAAATCTTATGATATCATGCTTAAAAACAGGTTTTGCTCATGATTCTAAGAAATACGGTAGAAAAAAATAATTTATTGATATACAGAGATAAAATTCCCTACGCATAAAAACAATATATAAAAATCGTAATACAATTTCCTTATTCAGTAACAACTTCCGTCCTTCCTTGTGTCTGTAAAAAATATTTATTAATTTACTAAACAATATCTTTAATATTTTAATTTGCTTAATGAATAATTTCTTACATACATAAAATAACTCTAAGGTTGTTAATTAATGAAAAACTATCACCCTTGATTTATTTTTATCGTAATATTATTATAACATAATAAATTCTTATCGAAAAATCAAATATTAACCACAATTTCCCATATAAATAATCGCCACTTTTAAATTCAATGTGGTTAATAAGCATGTTTTAATAAACGTGTTTATAGCATATTGTAAACAAAAAACAATCAAATTAATAATGAGGATATATAAAATAATTGTTTCATACAATGAATTATTTATGCATTACTGTTTGACAGATAATGTGCATTAGGTGCATAAAAGCACCCATTGTTAATCAATGGGTGCGTACACAAATGTATCATAGTATTTCATGGAATGGTGAAATAATCATAATGTATTAGAAATAGAATCTACTGCATTCATTGTCTTGATATATATAGGAATTAATTAATGTAGGTGTATACTGTATGCACTTATCCCTCGTTGAAGAACAATAACATACAATTAGGTTTAAAGAACCCACATTTTAATTATAAAAATATTAAAATTTGTATGTATTAAACCAGGAAACAACCTCGACCTGAACCCAATTAAAAATGTATAGGCAATCATAAAACAACAATCAAGAAAAAATCTGTAGGAAGAGGAGATCGATCTCAAAATAATTGCAATTATTATTACAGAATAAACGTGAAATTACGTCAAAATAATTTTGTTAAGATGTTATAAAAGTGCCTTATTTACAAGCTTCTAATTTTTAATTATCCTCAATATTGATTTCTATGAATAGAACAAAAAAAAAGGTTGCGAGCACGTGTTGAGTTGGAGGCTCGCCATTATGCATTTGCTAGGACGACGAAAAAAATGCACTTTTCCCAGAATTGGCGCAATTATACATTCCTAATTAAACAATACCCGTATTTTTCTAACAGTATTAACGAAATTTAGGAATAAGTAACACGTAAGTCTATATTATTGTTTTTAAACTACGAGTAATACATCATTTTGGACAAACTTATTGATTTTATATTGGGGAAAATAGTATACGCTCATTATTTATTTAAAATATAATACTAAAGTAATATATTATGTACGCATAGTTTTAAAGTGTTTACATTGATGCACACAATTTAAAATTTAAGAATGACTCAGTGTGTACAAAAAAATTAGATATAATAACAAATAACAAACATTTTATGTGTCTATATACTACATTTACACATGTACCTATAATATCAACGTATTCATTTTGATATCAACAAATAATGTCTGTATATGTAATAGATAATAATATTATACATACATTAAAAGTTAAAACAATACTAGAAAAAAAAGTAATAATTAAAAAAAGTAAAGCAAGTAATAATAAACATGAGATACATAAAGTAAAAATTAAAAATACATTAATTAATTATTAAAATTTACAATAAAATTGATGGTACTCTAAATATTATTTTGTAGCATAATTTAAGTAAAATCAAACAATAGTATATTATTTTTGTTGAAAATTCGATAGAAAATGACAATTACACATAAATAAGTTCGCATAATTTGGCAAACAAAAATTGCGCACACAAAAATTCCACACAGCAAAAATTCTGAAAATATGTGATTGTTTGATTGACAAATACATTTTACTTATATTTTTATCTGCTATATATTTTTATCAATTTTTAAGTAAAAAATATAAGTGCATCATACCAATTTAAACTACTAATATAATCCAAGAACATTACTAAAACATTTAATTTTTAAAGTAAAATCAAATTAATATCAGTTACATATACAGACATTATTTATTTATATGTATTGACGAATTCTTAAATATACATACACTATTTGTATATTGCTCATCTATGATTTTTTGCTGTTTGAAGTTTTCGCTGTGCGCAATTTTATCTTTGCGAATTAATCACCAAACATATTAATTCAGATATTTAATGCTAATTGAAATTAAATATTATTGAAAAATCTAACTTACGGATAATAATTAACTTCTGGTCTTATTTTTTGTAACGTTATCATTTATTAAAACTAAGGGATTAGTATAAATTATAATATATTTTAATCTACATTACTACTCTAAGTAATTGCCCAAATATTTGACAAATTTAAACCACGATTTCTATCGAGTCATAATTCGGAAATCGTGTTTTATCGTTTAACTTGAAAATATGTAATTGTTTGTCGATATTACGTTGTTAAATATGGAATACAATATTATTATATTTAATTTTCTAGAAAATCTTAGAATGTATTAAGACATTTATTATATGCACGTTTCCTTCAGTGCTGATTCTTAAATCATGATTTTCAGCATTATGAAAAGATAAAATGTAGAATCAAAAACAAATCCTAGTACATACAACCATTATTCGATTTACTGTCTAGATACATCCACATTCTTAGAAAGTTCGCAGTAAATCCAAATTCCGTATACCGAATCAATTATTTTAATATAAGTCCATACAAATTCTATACAAGCTGTTCTAATTTTATAAAAAAAAGATATAAAATCTTTGTAGCAGAAACCTTTTCTGCATTTTTGGTCAGTAGCATTATGTTTATTCCTTGTTCAAAATTAGAAAAAAATTCTAATAAATACTTAAACTTAACTGATGGCTCTGACTAATTGGTGTTTGCTCTGTTTCTAATTTGATCCATGATTTGCTAATCATATCTTCGATATAACGATTGTTACAAAATTTATTAATGGATAATGAGTTAATTTAGGTAAGTTTTTAAAAGGATGTGTAAAGATGTGCCTAAAAAATGTCTTTTTATATGGAATATGTATGTATATTATATAAACGAGGTATGGATGTACAATACGTACTAAGAGCACAAACCATGATTTTTTCGATTTAACGATTTATGCATTTATTCAAAGAAATTCACGTTTATCGCATCTATTTCGCATTTATCGTCAATTGTGAAATGTCCCTATTTTTATGCATCATGAATGAATGCAATGACGTTGCGCATACGCGTATCCGGTAAATGCTCATAGATATAACCACATAATATTTATTTACACACAGTTTATACAGGATTATATTTTTTATAAAATATTGTATTACGTAGTACATATTTAAAAATGATTTGTCGATCTTTCTTGGTTTAAATAATAACATCTTTATCCTTGAAACAATAAATTAATGTAATTTTCCTTAAACATACTTTAAAGCTTACTCAAAGTGTGCTTAAAATTATTATTAAGATCAAGAGCATGGTTTTTCGAACTACATTCTTAGAAGCCCTCTGATTTCATTGCTGGTACTTCGAACTGTTACCAATTAATAATAAGATAATTGTAGCTCTTTCAACTAGGTTGCACTTCAGAAACATAAAATCGAATTTTTCTGGAAAATATTTGCAATTCAAATTTAAATGAAATATCTGCAATTATATTATTATAAATATGTCGTCTAAACCAATTTGCAGTGTATTTTAAATTTAATTATCTTCTATAAACTCACCATCGTATGAAATAAAAGCAAATACATTTAGTAAGATATTACAAGCGAAATTTGTTTATACTTAACCAGCAAGAATAAAAAATCACAAACGTGCGGCACGCGCACGAAATAGCTTATTTGCCAAAACGCATGCAAATAAAGAGCGGTTTGCGTCGGGGACCCAAAACTTAATTAATTCTGTTTATGCACCGTCCTTTCAACGTTTGAAAGATGAGCAAACACACTTTTCGGTGGGTCCTCGGGGAGGCCCCCCTTATCGGGGCCCCATTATTCTAGCGTGAATAATTTTAAGAAAATTATATTGACATTCATTCCGAAAGCTCAGTCGGCATTTTGCCGGAATTCGCTCCAAACATCCCGAGAATCTCACGGAAAACCTTTTGTCTGACTTTAAGGTGCAACGAAGAAACTCAAGAATTCAGAATACGTATTTAATATTCTAATTTAAACACCGCGATTTAATTAAAACCGAATCAGCCAGCCACCGCCGAGGGCTTTATTAGCGGTATCAATGGAAGTCTTGTAGCTAGACTCGATTCGTTGTTATCAAAGCTTGATGGTTGTGTAATTTATTAATTTTGCGTTATTATTAATCTGTAAAGCGGAAAGTTATCGCGGACAATGTTTAACAGCCTGAGCGCGGCTTTTACGAGGCTTCGCGCCGAGCACAATAAAGCAAAGCTTTTACTGTGCTGAACCTTCACGAACCTATAAATTTGAAGAAGCAATAACCCGGCAAACCGAAACGTGCTTTAGAAAGATTAGATTTGTTTGCCGGGGGTTCCAGTGGAAATTCACGGTAAAGAATTGTCTGTTTGATGTTTTCGCGCTAAATCATTCCAAGATGTAAAAGTCAAAATACACGCCCTATAAGATCATGTGCTTGTACATAAATAGTACACACATAAAAGAGAAAATCGTCTTATACTCTGCATGATAAATAGAAATCCTTTATATTTTTAATTTAATTGTATATAAACATGCCCCGTATGAGCTTATCTACCTGCGAAATAATGATGAATTGATTGGTTTGTCCAGAAATGATAAGCTACTGAAATCCTGATTGCACATATATTTATTCTCGATATATACGAATATAGTAATTTAGAGGAATAAAGTAATTTAGAAGAAAAAAATCGGGTTCTATTGTTATGATTTTTTTTGGTTGTATGCAGTTCGGCAGAACAGGTCGAAAAGGGGCCAGATATCAGTTCGCTTCCAGGGTCGATCGGGTCTCTGAGTCCGACTTGACTAATTTATTTATTTTTCGAATTGAACTTTTGCGTGTTCGTATCAAGTCATGGTCCACCACTTTCGGGTGTTCAAATTTTGTCACAATTGCCACAAGAAATTTGGTATACACCATCTGTTTCATTATAAATTTTATCTTTTCCATTCAGTGGAATAGTTTATATTTTATTATAAGATTTAAAAATTGTTCTAGCATCCTACTTGAAAATCTTAGTTTATCTGCTCTATGAAATAGGGAGGCTGCTGAATAATTTAGTTTAGTTGTAAAGGATGATGGTGAGAATTAGCTAATGTTGCAACCATTCGCAGTAACTCTACTGCTCTTACTTCCAGCATTACATATGCTAAGTCGTTCATCAACACTGGATGAACTCCTACTTACATAAAAAATATTTCAAAATAGTTTTATTTTTCTTATAATAAAATAAACCTTATGTATAAGAACATAATATTTTCGAGTGTGATATAAAATATAAAATGTTATATAAAATATACACACACCCCATTATGCACTGTAAATGGAAACGTAAATTTTCCTATTTTCGTCCATTCTTTTTTCTCGTTCGATGCTATCGTGACATTTTATTCGGTGCGTTAGGATCGTTTTTACTATCGGCCATATAAAGCGTTAAAGACCATCAAACCCGAAATTATTGCATCACCTTATGTGTTTTGCATCTCCTTCTCTGGTCCGCCGAGAGGGGAATTAACAAGACTGTTTTCCCAGGCAAAGTTTTTCTAATACTTTCACACCCAGCCATCACTTTTTATTACCCTTTCCCCCAAACGTCTAAAAATGAGGGGGTGGAAGCTTAAATCCAAAACGCATATATGTACAATTCAGACCGAACTTTGATCGGCCATCAAAGTAGCGACACTCAAAAATCCATTTAAAATATATTTATGTGACTCAGTGTGGAAGGTTTATAAAAATTTAGCGCTGCTTTTTATAGTGAATCGTATAAAAACTTGTGGAGAATCGGATTATTGGTTGTTATTTATCAGATGCTTACTTTTTTATATTTATTTTATATTATATGTTTTATGGCACATTTCAAAAATTAATAAACCTAGCTATCTCATGTGCAAATTTCTGTTAATAAAAGGCTTAGCGCCTTTTATTAACAGAAATTTTCACACTTAAAAGTTTTTCAAAAATAATAATATATATCATTATGGAAAAGTTTTTTTAATCCATTTTATAAAATATTTTTACATCATCAGAAAAGCAAAAATATTTACAAGTCAACGATCCTACAAGGGAAATATGTTAAAATAACTTATCTAGCAACTATTGCACATTTTTTCGATGATGTAGAAAATAATATTAAAAAAATATAATCATTTTTTGGGAATGAAGATGTTTTGAAAGCAAAAAATATAGCAAATTCGTCGTCATTAAATTCAATACACAAAATCCATGCTGCTAATCAATCAGCTATCATTATATGTAATTAAAGTATAATGATGGTTAATGATCTCGATTACTCTATAATTCTCAATCATCAATTTCTTATTTTTTATTTAAGCACGAATCTATGGAATAGCCTCATAATTATTAAAGGTGGAAGGTCTTTGAGCCAAAATATTCGTTTATTTGCATCGTATTGAAATAAATAAATATATCATCATTCATAGCTCTTTTCATATTTTTAATAATAAATAATCGATTCTTAGCAATAATGTAAGAATCGATAGATTAAGTATTAAGTATGTATATGGAAATAAATTTATATAATATATTTATTGATACATACATATTACATACACCTATGTATAATGTATTATATTATTTTGAAATGGTTTATGTTACATTCGAAATATGCTACCATGTAAGTTGTTTGTTGTCAGCAGAGTAAACAACATCGGGATTTAATATCCGGTCCCGATCACGTTTCCCCGTGAAAGGGTTCCACCTCTTAAAACAAAGCTCCTTAAGCCGCCAGGATTTCCAGTTCGACATGAAAGTAGTTAGTCTCGGTGTATATATAAACTAATATCGAAACTAAATCCTTACAAATTGCGCCTGGACCCTATGGTCAATTCAAGCAGCGAGTGGTGCTCGATGAATTGCATTCATCAGGCGTTGTTGCTTAAATGATTATTATTTCGAGCGACAGATGGTGTTAAATAATTGAATAACAATCGCCATACAATTCTTGCTTATAAATATAATAAAAAATACACTTTCAAGGTCAATTTTGAATGTATCTATAATTGTGTATTATGTATGCTGTATTTATTTACATCTTGAACACATGATGTTGTTTGGTATATTTTTAACTAATCGATTCTCACTTTAAATAATAAGGATATTTTTAAAAACAAATTGACTTGTTTATATTGTGTGTATTTTTTTATCTTATCAGTGTGCCCGTTTATTGTCCATTCATTTATATACACACAATTGTATTTTTTCTGCATATCTGCATTCCTCATACAATATTTTGTAACAAATATATAACAAATAATTTAATAATTTAAAAAAGAAATCCTATGCACTAAAATAAATATCTGATTTTCACCAAAACTGAACTCGAACAAAGGTCCATAAAATAATATTGATACACTAATTAAACTCTTGATAACTTCAGCTCTAGGTTTATTGATAAAACTTATTAACATGACATGTAAAATATTTAGGCTTGGGTAAAGATCAAAATGTGAAGAAATCAAGCAACGTCATTCCTCGTCTTACAGGCAAAAATAACTATGTAGTGTTTAAGGTCGTTGCCCAAACTATAAGCGACCTTCGCTTATATCTTAAATTTTGATATATATCTTATTACCGTGAGCTTAATATATATGTAAATGATTTTATTAAAATTAAAGTAACTGTTCTGGACCAATATGTTGAATAAATTCAATGATATTTCATCTTCACATTTTTATAAAAACCCACCGGTCAAGCGTAAGATATTCAGCATATAAATCTTCGAGAGCAATACTTACATATTCAAAAAGTTCTACATCGCCGGACATCCACATACGCATAAAGGTAATACGCCACTGGTGTCTATTCATATTATTATGCATTCGGTTAAATACACTCACGGTCATCGTCCATTATTTCAGGCTCAATAAACCGATATGAGTGTATTTTTATTATGTGAACAGAAGACGGGTTGTGTCCAGCGGACTGTTGCATTCATAGGCAATTTCCGGTAAATCTAGTCTTCAGCTTTCACATACACAAAAAAAACACAAAGAGGGCCATTTGTTTTCAGCTTTTGTCCGCGTCTTTTGTCGCGGCTATAAAATAAAGGGCTAAGCACAATTACGAAGGGGATGCCTATATAGTACCTGCCCATTAGTAGGATCTCAATAAGAACATTTGTGTACTCAAGTGATAGTGTGCATGTATTTTTAGATAATATTGTAATGCAAATATATTTTATTATTATTCAAATGGCCTATGAGACAAATATATGTAACGGTATTTTATATGCGGATATTTTGTATTAATAGTAAAATTTTATTTTATATTCATGGTTAATAAAAAAATCTGTCCCTATTAGCAATTTGTAGACAAGAAAATTCAACCTTACAATGGATTGAATATATTTTTTATTTAAAAAGTAAATTAATTTTATTATAATGTATTTAGTGTGTCAGCCAGAAATTTTTTTTTTAATATTTTTAACAATTGTTTTTTTAACACGTTTAGCCCCTTAGTACGCATTAAATTTCTATTAAAAAATATCTTACAAATCTACCCACGTTCACTATTCAATCGTCCACGTACACTTGTGTATGTATGTAAATCATAGAAAAGATCTTTATATAATAAATAATTGAAAAGGTTCGCTGACCTCGCTTTAAATTTGTCATAGAAAATATTTCACTTCAGATTATTATTATTAAAAGAACTGGCTAATGCAATATTATTTACAGCCATGACTAGTCAGTAGCAGAATATTCGTCATGCATCAGATGAGAAATTAATAAAAATAAACATTTCCATACAGAAACAGCATTCATTAAATGTAAACTGATACAGTAGACACAACAGTAGACGACTTTAATCATTGCAACGCCTCACTCTTGATTTATTCATCCTTATTTTGGTGCTTCTTTGTCCTGGTTAAGTCGCTGATGTAATTCCAGTAACACGCGACGATGTCGCAAGGCGAACACACGTCCATAAAAGTTTTTTTCATCCTTCGTTTCTTAGTAAGTTTTAAAATTGTTCCACATGTCTTTCACGCTTTGGAAATAACTGTTTGGGTGACAAGTGCGGGATTTGATTTGTGGTGAAAAGACAAAGAGACCACAAACAGCAGATGGACAAAGAAGATTTGGGATGGTTTTATTTTTTTCATTCTGCTTATGCGAAGATGACGAAAGCTTCTGTTTAAGGTGGCCTTTTGGAGATTAATTACAACTGATATAAACGACGTCTCAATTAACCACCGATGAGACATTTATATATATGGCGATTCATAAAGAATACTCTTTCATTGTGACTATTAATATATCAAGTCGCAAATATATATCAATCGTCATATATAAATTTAATGAATTATTCAGATTTCATTTAAATTAAATAACCTGTAAATAATACAAGTTTATGTTTATTGTTTTTGTATAACTTTGTATTATTCATAACATCTTATTTTTTAAATGTTAATGGATTGACTTTTCAATAAAGCTTTTCACTGTTTGGATCAGATTTGCTCAAATATATTATTACACAAAGGATTAAATCTGTGCCCCAAAAAAAATCATACATGCCGAATTTTTACGAGTGCACATTTTTAAGCATTATTTCTATGCAAGGCATATAATATTTTTATGTGAAATTTATAGCTAGCCATCTCTCTTGGGCTCGGCCAGCTTTATAGCCATTTTTTCTAATACAAATCTTTGTTCAAACTGTGAAATTATATGAGCCAGGTCGCGCTCTATAAAACAAAATAATGCTGATCGTAAAAAAATGAGTGTGAGAGAATAGAGGAGGCATTATTTTCCATAACTACTATTCTCGCTCCTTTTGGTATCCGGTTCCTTTGCAGTCGTAAAACGGCGCGTGATGGGCGGATCGGCGTATTTTATTTTTGTTGTTGTAATTTTTTTATTGCTTTTTAGCGGTTTGATGTTAAAGCAAAGGGTGTTTTCGACGACAATGGTGAAAGATAGTAATAAAATTAAGCCAAATCTGAACCATATTGAGCGACAAACGTTTGACCAAGAAATGCCTGGAAATCGTAACACAATGGAAAATAATAAATCTTATTTCCATTAAAGATTATTTTTCTCGGAACACGAATTCCTTTTTGAGACTAGCTGTGTTAATTATTCGTTCACTACATTGTAATTCTAGTAGCAGATACCAAAAATCATCCGCGTTCCAAGAAAAAGAACCAAAAATTCGACCCTTAATTATTTATTATCATGGTAAGAATACATTTGAATTACCGCATTTAACGATTACAGATTAGCTGGCGAGTTGATTCGGAAGGACGTCTTTCCAGTTCTGCAAAAATCTGCATTTATGATAATTCTATTTTATTTTTTAAATGAAATCAAATAGTCGATATTGGTAAAATAAAAGTAGACATATTCAACCTTAAAATGTCACAGGTGAAAATGTGCAAAACAACTCGCTATAAATTTATTAATCAGCGTATCACTATAATGCATATTCGCAGCGCATAATAAATTCCGAGGCCATATAGTTCCAAATTAAAAATTACAAATCCATACCACGCGAAAATGTTCAGCCTACGCAACATTATTTGTAATCGTTTCGGATCTATAGTTTTTGGATGCTAAATAAGATATTTTCTTATTTTTCATGAAATGAATATAATATGTAGTATGTGCATTATAATAAATGTACATATATTTATAAACCATAAAACATTATTAATACTTTTTGATTTATGTTATACATATGAGCTTATGTAGAAGTCACTCGCTCAGTAACGAACTTTTGTGTAGCAACAGACGCTTCATAGATATATTTAAAAAAATCTTAATTTGCATAATATTATAAAAAGGGGGAAATTCTTTGTTCCAAGAACATTAATCATATAATATGTACTAAACGGTCCGAGAGGACACTGATAATATTGATCTCTGTCTAAGTCGTAGGACTAGCACCTAATTTGTAGAGATAAATTATTTTATTGCGTGTCTATCAAGTTCACCAATAAACTTGAAAGCTGGAGGCAGGTATCTATAGTTTTATTAGATCTCTACAAACCTTCATTGAAACCTTATTATTTAATCTTCAAAATATTTTATTTGCATGCAATAAATATAATTTTATACGGAAATATATAATTTTGAATTTGTCTGATACTGGTTGATAAGATAATTGTTTTTACAATTATTAGTAATAACGTAAAAATTTAATTAGTAATAACGTAAAAAACACTGACGTTTAGTGACAATCAAGATTATCCGATTAAACAGTTATAATTTTTTATTGTTATTTGAAAGGCAAAATGTAACAGCTCGAGGACATTTGTCAGGAAATTGCCATAGAAATTGGCTTCGTCTTGATAATACACAAATATTACAGAATATAAAATATAAATAAAATACAGATTGAGTATCTTATTGTCATGTTTGTTTGTTATTGCCTAATTAAATGCATATCACACACCAGAACAACGAATATGTGAGTTGCATTAATATTAGACATGGAACGAAGTAATAAAATTAAAACTGTTATTGGTATTTGGAATAACGTTTATTGTATAATTATCTTAACTCATTTACATAAATATATAATAACACTGCAAATATAATATGCGTAGAGATAACAAAACTTGCGAAACAATATACCTAATCAATATGTATATTATTTATTAAAAAAGCTCGTTTATAATCATATTAGTAACATAATGTACACATTTTTTATTTATAAATTACATAATTAAATCACCACATCTGCGCAATGATTCATGAGGGATTACTATTTAACAAAGGTCCTTTTAACACCTTTGAGTTTGTGAAGAGCCATAATTACACACATTTAACGGCGTGTGCTTACACTACGCTGAAATTATAATTAAATTAAGTAGGCGAGCCCCTGTTTAGTGTGTTCATGAATCCGACACCAATTATTCATGATAGTTTTTCTAGTTGTTCTTGCAAAAAACATTCATTATTTTACAATGATCAAAATTATTACTAGTCAAACTGGTTTTGAAGCTTATTATGCATAAGATTGAAAAATACATCTGCATAACTTAAGTGACAAATAACACTTTTGTGATTTAACTATAGTTAGTATAGATTTTTTTAACTCTTGGTGTCAGTTTCCATTGTTTATTGTTTCATGGTTTTTGTAAAGTTTCGCTACGATTGACACATCCAAGCGAAACCCTCAAAACCGGTTTTTATATAAAACGATAATAAAACAACAAAACACAACACGTGTAAGAGATTATGTAACAAAAAAAGTTTTTTGAAAAACAAAAATAAGGATATCCAAGGTTACAGGACAAAGCCAAAAATAGGAGCAGATGTTGGTAAATGTGCGATGGAAAGCATCAGGGACTTTCAATCAAGCAAACGCTTAAGAACATTAGGAATATAACTCATTGGTATTTTACGTATTTTATGTGATATAAAAAACATATTCTTAGTAAATAATAGCTGTATCAATGTTTTACTTACTATCCAATAACGATTTACAGATGAAAATGAATAATTGGACAATATTATCCAATACTTCTACAACTTTTCCTAAATCTATATTTGGGATTTTAGTCGTGTTTTCAACAACGTTTCATTAGATATATGTCTCATAGTAATATTTCTACGAATTACTTTAGCATGATTTTTACCCCTGGTGCTTAGAACATCATATTTCTACCCCTATCTTTTAATTTTTCTTGATTAACTCCTAGACACAGACAAACAACACCAATGGTGATAAAAACGACATCATAACTTCTTAAATTATACTCAATACTAGGGGATGAGGACACGGATAATCGGACCTATCATTTTTTTATCTAGTTTTAAAATATGTATCATTTATGTATAATATATACAACACAGATTATTATTTTTGTATTTATTAATAAAATCTGTGATTTTCTTTTGTATTTGAGAATATCTTAACAATTTTTGGAAGAGCTATCAAATCGTTATTGTTAATATTGCTTAGTAGAATTTTAACAGAAGTCAATGCCGTCTTATGACTAATATATTGTTAGTATCTTCTTCACTTGAATTCTCACCATTACCTTCCTGTACTTTTTAGGTGTCAATAGAAACCATATTCGCATCATTCAAGCATTGAAAACCTGGATTATTTAAATTACGATCAAACCACATCTCGATGTTTTCCCAGTCGATATTTACAAAATATTTTAAATTTTCCAATAATCTGCATATCTCTTCAGAATCAAAAACATATATTTCCAAGTTAGGAAGAATCTTTCTCCACGATCGAACAAGTGTGTTGACCAAGATTGTGCTATAACCATGTATAGCATCCAATAGCATATTTTTTCTAAAAATTGCTCAAATCAGATGAAGACCAACACGGTAAAACCGATTCATTGATGATAGAACACCTTGGTCCATAGATTGAATTGAACTTTTAACATTATGCGGTTAAAAAATGCAACCTAAAGTTCATCGTTCATTTTCAATATGCTTTCATTCGGATGAGATATAGCATTATATGTTATATTAACAATACTTCTTTCTGTGACAATCCATTATTATTTTTAAATTTTCACTTCAGGGACTCGTTTTGTTTTGAACTAATCTTCGAAGTTCTTTCTATCCTTCCATGCCCTTTTTTGGTTGTAATAATCAACAAAAAGATTTTTTATTTCATTCCGTATGTTATGTTTTAATGAATATCAAACACATTAAATTTTAAAATTGATCCCAACACCCTGGATCGTAATTGATTTTTCATCAATAAAAACGTTATTTATTATCTTTAATGAGCCCTCATTTTACAACAATAACAATATGAAATTAAAAAAATGACAAATCAACAGAAAATTGCTCCTTATTATATAACCAGGAATATTTTTAATTTTAATTAGTTATCAGATCGCATTCAAACGAGACCCATACCCCTCGTACATTACATTTCAATCAAATATTTTCGCCCTTCAATAATGGATAAAGAACAGAAATATAATATTCATAAAAAATATGGTGATATTAATTGAATATGGAAGTACTTTTTAACATCAACTGATGGAGCTACAGCTAAATGTAAAGACACTGCATAGCTCACAACAGACGCGCATACTCATTTCAAAAAAAATGTTTTCAAACACGGATAATCAGCACCCGAATAATTTAAAGTTATTTTGTAACGATGCAAGTCAATTAGTAAGTAAATGAATACATTTAAATAACAATAAGGGCAAGTATAGTTGTAGTACAAAGTAAGATTTGCTATATTAGTTGATCCATTACATTGTTAAGATTTGCAACTTTTTATCGACTCGAACCTTAATAAAATACATCAAGTTTTATTAACAAATAAGCACCACCTTTCAAAGTAACTCCCATTGTTCGGAAATACGAAATTTTATGGTAAATTTTAAATGTATAATTTAGAAATATCCCTGAACACTGACGTGAAATCTAAAATAAAAAGAAAAGGAGCAAATGAGACCGCTGCAGCACTCTTTGGCACAGTTCTGGAGGGTACTGCGATCCAAGGTCAAACCGCATTTCGTATGGTTCTACAGGAAGACCAATTTAACTTACTTTGCTTCAAAAAATAATAATTTTAATTATTCTGGATAAATCATGTGCAATGTTTGTTAACGGCATAGTCATGCTGTGTGTTTTTACTTCATCTGCGTAACGCTTGAAGAGTTCAATCTAGAATAAATAATTCCATAACGATTGTGCGTTTTTATTAGTCATGCATAATTCATTTGTATAGAAAAACAGGTGATATCACGCCGATAATAATGCTTGATGTCTATAATTTAAATGTGATATTATTTAATAAAAAGTGTTGCATGTTTCATAAACCAATTAAATTAATAATGATGGAGGCACTTATTAGCTGCAGATAATTATCATATTGAAATAGTTAATAACATAAATCATTTAAGAATTATTATAAATTAGTGATTAAACTATAATGGCTTTAATTTTATTATCAAAAATGGTGAAAAAATATGTTTGAATACAAAAAACAAACTTTTTTACCAAGAACTTTTAGAATTTATTTTGCGGCACATTAAATAAAAATACTAACAAAGTTAAATATACTTTATCAGCATGAATACAAATGAATAAATTCTTATAATAGTAACAATAAAATAACATTGTTTTATGATATAATATATAGACAATATATTACAATAATAACGTTATTAATGAGAAGGATGCAATTGAATTCACAGCAAAAGAAAAACTGATTATCAATTACTCGCAAAATGACATGAATTTTACGAGAAATCGTGTGGGCTAACAAATTAATGGTCTTAATTTGTTTATTGACTTCATCACTAACCATTATGCCAACGGCTATCTCTAATACTGGCAAAATATTGTTTTTTTTTTATTTTTTACGAAAAACTGGGCAATCTTATAACTAGCGATTTTGCTTTCTCTGAAATCGAGGGAAATTTCTTCAGCCTTTTTGATTGAATTTTTAAAAAAAAATTTATTATATCAAAGTATTCTATTGGTTTATCTTTATGTTGCGGATGATTTGTTATTAAATGACGTTGAATTGTACTACAAATCATCGCTTCATTTGAGAGTATTGTTAAACATATACAAAAATGACCCGAGCTATCTTTTTAGATAATATAAAACCATATTGGATGTTTTTTAGTAATATTTTATTGGTATTTTTTAAAAATATTATATTAAACAGATATTCAACCTGGAGAGTGATTCCAAAACTGGTATCGTGTTTTTGATTTAAATATGTATGTATGTATATAAATAAATAAAAAAAGTAAGAAAGTGATATTTTACATTATCTTCAACAAATTAAAATAAAATAGGAAAAATTAATTGCACGTTTTATTTCACAAGGTCACCCTATTACATTCTCTCACCAATACTGTAGCAATGAGCGTTCATATCTTGGACGGACTGTACATACATATTTATATACATACATATGAGATAAATTATAGAGGTGTGATCCAAATATTGCCATCTTTATCTTACTTATGATTATTGCCAAAATGTTCATTCTCGTAATTAAGAAAGTATTTTACACTAGACACTTAAATTAAATTATATATCAATTGCACCTGTAAATAATATTATGGCAATTAAAGAATTTATATTATTGACAAAAGCGATAGCGCTCCACTGTGTCATATAATATTATATGAAATTATCTTTCTGGTGACCAGCATATTTTTTTCTATTTATACTTATTTCATTAATTATACTTTTTAATTTTTATGTTATAGTGTTTTAGCTCTAAGACGCGGTCTTTTGAAGACGTTCGTCAAAGGAACCCTGCTTTGGCCTGCTACAAAAAGAATCAAAAACTCAACGGCTATTTGCAAGATGGACGGAACTGCGTTGCTCTTTTTTACTAGGCCTTGTAGTAAATTTATAAGGCTGCCAAACCACTATTGCCAAATTCGTTCCCAGTCATTTTGAGCCCACGAGTATACGGGCACAAGGGACCAATTGCCATAAATTTGCCCGCTGGCAGCTGCATTTCGTTCGCGAGTTCTTTTTCTTTCATTTTCTTGCCCTTGAAATTTTTCGACCGCATATTGCATGCGTGGGACACACCCTCGGGGAAGTGGTCCTCTTTCTTTGAGGGACTTTTTTTCGTTCTCTTTGCGGCTTTTATGCAAAAGCCGGTTCTTTTTTACGACTAATGATATTTCCTGATACAAACCTGATATTATGTTACATAAACTAAAACTGGACGTCCGTTTCTTGGAAACCATTCAAAACATTGCGTCTTCTTTGTTTGATTTTTAAATCCTAAACTATGCATAAAAAATATCGTCTGAAACAAAATTTATATAATAAAATCGACACATTTATAGTTACATTTTAAAATAACAATGGCTTAGTTTAACTAATACAAATTAATGAATAGTAAAATCTTTTAAACTTAAATATTTTTTCACAGCGAAAATCAGCTCTTTCACATATATTTTTTTTATTTAACAGAATATTTTTTAGTCTTGCTTCCTGTGACATCAAAAAGACGAAACTTCAAAATCACTATTATTTATATAAAATATTTTTTCGAGTCTATGAACGGTACAATAGGAATCGACAAACTAAAATGGCTGATTATCCAATAAATATAATATTTGTATGTATTATTTATTAACTTTACATTCGTTAAACAATATTATTATTGAGAGCAAACAGGCGATATTCATAAATACCTTTATTTCGTTGTCAATAAATATATCTAGCATATCTAGATCACAACTCCTCATTACACAATACTGAGAATTCGCAAATTATTAACACACGTGTGCTCAGATTCGATTTGTTTTTACGTTTCTTGAAACTGGTCGCCGCCAACCACGCGCACGGGTGAACATCAATAAATTTTATTTCCCTCCGGCTCCAGTGTATTCCTTTCATGGTGTACGATGTAGTTGCTTACCTCTCTTTATTTCCACGAGTAACTTTTGTTTGATGGCTCATTGTCGGAGACCCCATCTTGCAGCCCACCTGGTGGCACGAGGTGATGAATTATAAATACGAGATATGCTTCCCCTTGCTAGCGAGAGGACCTACCAAATTGGGTCAAAATCCAGCGTGAGTAATTTTTCATTCATATCCACAAAGAAAAAAATCAATGCTTAATTTTTTGCGAATGAATACTCGTACGCGCACCTCCAATTGTATAAAATCGGGTTTGGTCGTTTGTAAAAATCTTAGAAGGTCGTTTGTTTACATTTAAACATTTTTTCAACATGTAGTAGAAAAATTGTATAATGTATCAGTCTATAAACGTCCATAACGATAACCTTTCAATGGTGCAATAACACTATCGGTAAATTAAAAAATACTGTTATATCAGATGTGCAAATGAACATTATGACTGCGTTAAACTTTGTATGTAGTTCCATTTATCACATTTATGGTAGACTGAAAGCCGAATGCATATAGCGGAACACTCGTATGTATGAGAAAAGTATCAGTAGTTCTACTCGATTGTAATATTTACCTGTCATTTTTCAAGTTTCGCTAGATAGAAGAGTTCAACAAACTAAGATAAGAGATTTTATCGCAATTGATTACATTATACTGCAAACATAAACTTTTTGCTTCAAATATATAATAACATATACATACATATATATGTATGTAAAATTAAACTACAACTTGATTTAAGATATGTTATTAGTTTATCTAACATGTTAATTTATCAAAATATTATATTGCTCACTAACCGGGATAAATTATATTAACGACTATAAAAATCATGTGTCAAAAAAAAAGTTCAGCATTTAATAAAAATTTTATTTCTTTTTCTAATCTCTAAGATGTTTTATATGTAAAAATAATAATAATTAAGAACACAAAACTAAATACAATATTGTAGCGACCGGTTTTCACGCCAAAGAAGATAACACTGCTTCTCATAATCAGATAAGAACTGTTTTTTAAAAAAATGTGGAACATATATGGTGAATTATAATTTTATGAGAGGATTTTGGTTCCGAAAATCCCCTCTCTCCACAAAAAGCTGGGAATTATGATTGTGTGTGTAATATATTATTTTATAAATTTATTTTCATTGACTTGCAATATAAAAAAAATAGTATTACTGGTGCTACTCCACACGGGTTAGGCACAGTGGTGTAGCGAAGGGGGGGGGGGTAATTAAGCGTAGTAGATAGTTAATGGTTTTATATTCGTATAGTATATGAATCAAACCGTCATTCCATACCGTGTAAAAATCTTTTTCTATATATAAAATTAAAAGACCCGTACTCTTCTTCATATTAAAATAAACGCATATATGCTCCACCAAACTATAAAGTTGATGTGTTATTCAGTCGAACTGCTTGCTAGAAATTTTATTCCCCAAAAATTATTTTAAACGCCTAAGGAGTATCTTACAAATATTTTACTAAATGACGATAATAAACTGATTGGGCGATAACTAATCGGAATTATATGATCCTTATTTATTTTTTATCTAATTTTTACAAATGGTTAAAAATTTACGAGTGTATAATTATTACTTACCGTGCCGCCAAGTGTTACCAACTTACCCACTTTGGATACCACTGCTCCAGAGGACAAACAACGGCAGAGCGGACCTTGCTATTTACAGCCTGATGCTGCGTCGCCAAGGGTCTGCACCCCCGGATACCGCGCCTCGTAAACTGAATTTCCAGTGGCCTTATAACTAAAACTTTATTTTTATATCTATATGAATGTGATGATTCATATCAATAAATATGTTTGTTAAAACATAAAAAAGCTTGAATTGTGTTTGATTCTATGAACCAATACGATCCCAAATATATTCATATTAAAAAATAAGTAATTTTCTTAAAAAAATCATTGAAAAACTTAATTCTGATGTATATTTTTGGGTTAATATATAAATGAATAACACAAATATATTAAATAGATAACACAACTTTGTGTAATGTAAACTCAGGGATTCTTTTAAAATTTTCTTCTAAAATTTTTTAATTATATGTCGAATATAATAAGTTGAAGGTCATAATTAACACTATCGAGATAACGTTGGGTCAAGAAATTATGCAATGCATCATATGGGGAGGATTTCAAAGATACTTCGGATTATTTATCATATATAATGAGAATAATTTTAAAGTTATTCTATGACTGCAATAGAAAAATATGAGAATTTTAATATAAATTTTACTTGATTATTTTATAAATTAGCTTGCATGCAAATTAGCTCATAATAAATCATGACAATTAAAATTAATACAAAATAACTTTATATAAATGTATGTACAAATATTTTAAATAATGTCACAATTAAAAAAATATATTGCGAAATATTGATACAGAGCCACACTTATTTCTACATATTTTCTCAATGTAAAATAAATAGTAATAAAATATAGTTATACATTTTGCTAAATATAAATATTCTTTACGAAGTGGCACTCAAATGTAACCTTAGTAGATACAAATTTGAGCGCATGGTGTGAAGTAGTAAAAAAATACTAAATATTATCAGCGCAATGGAGGAAAGAACGTATATATCGCGGATAAAGCCAATATTACTGAAGATAAATATCTTCTATGGTAGACTTTTATCGCCGTTTTTATGTTTTCACGGTTCATACAACCCCTTTGGTTCACCGTGAAAAATCAAGATGTTCGCTTAACCATGCGTAGTACGCATAACTTGTGGCGTGGAAATAGAGAATTATATAAAGTGAATACATTTACATGCAAAATTGTTTTGCAGAATTGTTAACAACAAAAGTTCAATATATAAAAGCGATAATTTATAGCGCTGAAATATTCAAATAAACTAATAAAAACGTCAATAAATTACCTAAATAAATATTGTACATATCCCATTGAAAATGTAGACGTACATACATTTGTACATTATTATTTACTCTTATCGCGCACTATCATTAACCTTATAAAAGAGAAGCCCTTACTTCACCTAGCGCCAATAAGCCACAAAGTGTAAAAAACTTATTACTCTCGATTATTCGGGTGCGGATTATCCGTGCTTGAAATAAATTCATTTTTATTCAATTATTTGAAAAGCACTTTAAATGAGAATAATCTATATATTTTGAATACATATACAGATTAATAAAAAAATGCTTTGAAAATATCAATCGGAAAAAAACGAGGAGTAGTTTGATTGTCAGCAAACAGAGGAGATTGGGAGTGATAGTGAGAATACAAACGAAGAAGATACTATCAATTACATTAGTCACAGGACCGCACTGACTTTTCCTAATACTTCACTGGATTACATCGACCAAGTGAGATTCGAATATAACAATATAATAACTCTTACAAAAATTCTTGCTGATATTCAAAAAAGATTAAGAGATTCTAAAAGCAATCACAGAATTTCTTAGTAAATACAAAAAATGATAATCTGTATTGTAAATATAAAATACACATTTTAAAAACAAATAAAAAGTAATAGTTCGGATTATCTGTGTTTTCAATTATCCGTACCTTCTATCCCCAGCATTATCCCAAATAATCGAGAATATTGTATATATTCACATTTTATATTACTTACATTTTTTTGTGTATGTTCTTGATTTTTTGATAGGAATTTAAATGCGCATTTTCTTGATTAAGGTTAATGTTTACTAAATTACTTTTTTGCCTAATATATTTTAGTATAAAAAATCGTAGTACTAAAAATGTCATAAATTTATCTTTAGCTTATTAATTTATAAATAAGGATCTCACATTAAACTGTATAAAGCATATAAACTTGAGAATCTTCTAAATATTTAAGTATACATATGCAGTATGCACATAGCATAGGCAAAGCCAACACATTGAGATCTCATGAGCAATCCTTGGGTGTGTCATGATAAATAAATAAGCGCGCATGTTGTATATATGAAAGTTATTTTGCAAAATAAATGCGTTTCCTTAGATTTATCCCGCTCGCTCGTATATGGCGTAATTTATCAAGCACTATTCTGAATATCAGTGTCCCTGTTTCAAGTGTATGATTTATATTGCCAGAATGGAAACGTATAACTTAAGCAAATCAACCGTGCAAATAAAAACAAGGAAGGGGCAAAAGAGAGCGAAACGAAAATGCGAGAGAGTCGGGGGTCACGTGAGATTTTCTCGGCGCTAGATTTTCAATGAAAAATGATCTCATAAATCGTCGGCCGATACGCGGGGGCATATATTCATAATAATGAGAGCGAAATTGAGAGTTGTATTGGTATTGATAAAAAATAGGAAGGAAATATAGAACGAGTAATCGGAACTCATCCCCTAATGTGTCTGAAATCATCCAAACAATTGTGTAATGATATCATTAAAATACTAAAATACCAAAATCTGATTAGTTTAAATGTTGTCTTTTAGCGATATTATTTCTCATCATAAATGATTTAAACGTTCTCTAAAATGTTAAAGCATGGTTTCCCAAACCATGTTCCGCGGAACACTGGTGTTCCGCGAGTCCAAAATATGTGTTCCATGGAGCCTAAATAGATATTTCACAAAAATTTGAAGTAAATTAAAAGAATGAACATATTCTACTTCATAATGAAGGCGAAGATTTTAGTACCTAGAAGTTGGGTACAGCAAAATAAGCTAAGTGTTCCGCCAAAATTTTCGGATTTGCGAAGTGTTCCGTCGCTCAAAAAGTTTGGGAAACCCTGTGTTAAAGGATTGGTTAGTCATAAAGATATTTTGTGTAAAGTTTATTATCTGATTCTAGCAATTTATTTTTTACGCGTGTTTGTATATTGTATCAAAACAATTTTAAAAGTTTGGCGACCAAAGATTGTAGGCATAAATTAATCTTACTTATTGTATTGCAAAAACATTAATTGCACAGGCGCATTTCAAGCACTTCAATAACACTGAATTAATCATATTTTTTCATATTCACGAGAACACTTGTGCATATAAAATGCGAACGATTGTTCTGTTTGTTAATAACGTGTACACTTTTATAGCAACTCGCAATTATAAATTTTCGATAAAATAAATTTTGACAAGCACGAGTAAATATTCAAAAAATATGTATACAGCCAATATCTTCGCGAACGTTATTTATTTGAAGAAAATAAGAAGAAAAACGTATTTCCAAATAAGTAGAGTTCTGTTTTTCTTTTGGCTCTGTTTGAAACGTTACTTTATTTACTTTCTCAGTCTGTGTCGCGTTGATTGAGAGACTCGTTGCATCCTGAGCAAAGTCTTTGAAGACTTTTCCTTCGTCACGTTTCGCTTTTACTGTGTATACTTTTATGAAATTAAGACGTTCTTTCATTAGATTTCCTACCTCTGTGGCAGCGCGTCGGATAACTTGCCATTTATGAAGTACAATCAACCCTGTTTGAAATTTTGCTTTAAAACGTCAACCCTTGCTGGAAACAAAATTAGATCGTTAGACTATCACGACGTGAACTCCATAAATGAATTTATTAGCTGCTAAAATGTTTACGAGGTTATTTAGATACAAGTATAAATATAAATTACAGAAAATACTACTTTTATTTGAGATTGACTTATAATATATTATAAAAGATTGTACTTCTAACTATATTTTCGGTATAGTGACTGCCAGTAAATAATAGTCTTTGAACATACTTTTAAACAATCTGTGAAGAAAGTACATATATATAATATTTTACCTTATGAAGGCAATAACGCGGCTTTAGCAATAAAACACATCTGACACACCTAGTTGGTATAGATTTATCCCGTTGTAACGCATTGGGTCATCATCTGTCAAGTTACGACGGAAGATTAAAAAAACCTTAAACTTACCGAAACTCGGTTACTCTCTATAAATAATACCAACACTCGTCAAAAAAATATTTAGAAAAACTCTAGAATCAACAGCTGCATTGGAATTTTTTTTTAAATATTTGCATACAACAGTCGATGTTTTTTCTTGGCAATTATCAAATATGTATGTATTTATTATTCACGCATATGTATGTGTTTTTTTATTAATATGATAAAATGCAAACACCAAGCTTATAATTTTTAAACATTGTTTGTATAGTTCAAGAGTGAATTCATAGTGACAACATTGTTATAAACAGCTTATCATATAATGCAAAATGGGGTTATTTTATCGAGAAATAAAAACATGCGATAAAATGCGTTAAAGAGCCCACTCATATGTATGCATGTTATGAATTTTACAACTTTCCTATTACTCATTTTGTTAAACTAGATAATACAAGTTCTTAATTATATTTTTTTATTAGGTAAATATTAAAAATTTTTTTTCTCATATTTGATTTTAATATATTTTTTTTGCTATAATTACAATTATTACCATTGCTGCATTAAAAATTCTTTGTGGTATTTCGATAGACGGGCGTTAAAATATTTATCGTTATATTTAAGTAAATATTTTTTATCGAATGCATATGTGTACATTGCATGCTAAAATATTATGTTTGGATAAGTTTTCAACGTCGCTCTATGTTTGTGCGTATCTTTATATATAGAAATCAGCTGTTTACTTAATAAAAATATTATTCTCCGACGATGTTGGCATAAAAATAATTATAAATAAATTTTAATTAATTAAAAAATAAATGTGTTATACATACATTTCGTAAATATGTATTTTATTGTTATTAAAAAAAGTTTATATATTAATATATGTACCTTTTTTGATTAATAAAAATACTCGTTTAACATATTTTTAACATTTTATTCAACAATTAAGTTGTGTAAATGTAATAGTAATTTCTGTACTTTGCATCTTTGAATGAAGAATAATAGAAAACCAGCTATGCATCTCCTTAGCGAAAGAAATTAATAAGAAAATAATTTTGTATTTATATGTTATTTATAATAAAAAAATACGTTATAAAATGTCAAATGTTCCATTTTAGTCCTATGTAGTTTGATATTTTTTCTAAAAACTATTCTTAATTTATTTTTATAATGTTGTTTATGCTCATGAATTATTAAATATTAGTTTTGCTTTGAAATATATATATTTTTTATAAAAAATACAATTTATTCAAAAAATGTCTCATCATTGATGATGTTCATAAAGAAACTATTGATAATATGTAAGTTGAAAATCATATTTAAATAAAAAAATGTTATGTGTAAAAACATCTTATATATCATTGTTTTAAGCTTCTTCCACTTCCGGACTCGCACACTTTAAAATGAAACATTATATGCTTAATTTTCTACTCTGTAAATCGTATCGCTTTGTATGAACGGTGTAAATAATACACGTAAACAAAGGAAATATATTTAATTATAATTAATAAAAATAAAAATAAAGTTGGCATAAATGATTTTCAAGCCTCCGCTAATGTATTCTTTTGTTGTCGACCAATGAAAAATAAGGATTCAAATATAAAACAAGATGGCTGACAGTAACGTAACAACAGTTTTAAATAATTAATATTTATTAATATTTTGCTACGCGACAATAATTTTCATTAATTCGTTACGCGCGTTGCTCCATGTGACTGAATATAAATAATCGGATTGCAAATTAACTAGGTATGTTATAACTATGAAAATTAAATATATACATAATGTGCTGAGGATTAAAATAATACATTGATTAAACTAGATAAACAATAATAAAACAATCTTCGAAATGAAATCATAAATTTTGAATTCCCGTCGAAGGGCTCCGAGGCCGAAAAGTGAGTTTTTCTTTTTATTTAATGCACATATGCGTTAGATTTAACATATACGTTTTAAACGTGAACATGTAATATATATTTAGTACGTATGAAGATTGAGATTAATATCGATCCAACCATATAAATGCTAATAAAATGTAATTTGTTATCTATTGATATTTGGGGATACTATTTTTCACGACGATCGCGTGACAATGATTGTGATGCAGTCGGTTATTTTGCTAAAGAAGTTTGGTTACACCAAAATTGTGAATAATTATTTTGTATTATTAGATAGACTATTTAACAGTGAAGCTATTGTGTGATTATGGCCTACTACAGTAAATTTTTAAATATATTTTTTTTAATATTTGATAAATTCACCTATACAAATTTAAGCTATATATGTGAGGAATTTTCGAATATATTTAAATAAAATAAATTCTAATTTATTTATTCTAAATTACATTATAAAAATATTATGATTAAGTGATATGTTAAATTTTAATATGTTTTAATTTAATTTTGGGTAAAGTTCATGATCACATATGTTTATAAAAATATTGTGAGAAATAAAATTGGTTGTTCATAAAAATTTTTATTAAAAGAAATAAAAAATAATATATATCCCCATTCGAAACCACTGTCTCAGTCGACGGAATAGTGCAGGCTTAGGTCACGCAATTCTGAGCAGAAAATTTCATTCTCTATGTTCTTTAGTCAATTGTATATTATAATATTTATTTATTTTCTCTTTTGTGTTTTTCGCCCCGCCAAAAGCTTAATTTGATTTGTCCGCAAAAGAATGGCTGCACGTAGCGTGCGCTGCGCATGCAGTTTCCGGGCGTCGCGTCTATGTACATGAGGGAAAGAGGAAAAGCTCGGCGTCGGTTCACTGCCAACGACAGTGAAACGCGTCCCCCGCGCCGCCCGAAAGTGAAACGCGCGCTACCCCCACCATGCGCTGCGCCGGCTCCCGCCCCTCGCCCCTCTCCGCCACTACGGCGCGATCTTGAAATTTCGCTTTCGTTGTGGTCATTAGTTGGTCGCGCGCGCCGCGACCGGCGTGAGCCTCGCGCGCGACTTTACGCACTCCTCACAACATAACACAACTTAACTCGCTCGCTGAATATCGAAAGCCATGGCGCCTCGCAGACAAGCCCTAGGCATAGGCCCCGCAGCCGAGCTCACCGTGCAGATCGGCCGCTTGCGCTGCTGCGTCCCTAACGGCGAGTGCCTGCGCCCCGACGAGCTCATCTCCCCCGAAGATCCTCGCGAGTCCACCAGAGTCGCGTGCAACAACGAATCCTGCACCGCCGGCAAATACATGCATCGAGAATGCTTCGACCTGTGGGAGCAGAGCGTCTTGTCTTACCTCAAATCGTGCGGTAGAGCCAGATCCTGGTCAGACCGCCAGCGCCACCAGAACCTCTGGACCAAAAAAGGCTACGATCTAGCCTTCAAAGTATGTGGCTGTCTCTGCGGCCGCGGATACTTAAAGAAAGACCCCGACTGGTCTCCCACTCAAGAGCCGGAAAAACAGCGAAGACGCCGCCGAGGAAAAACTACGACCAAAACTTCGTTGATGATGACTCCGGACGCGAGAATCAGGGCGGAGAGTTTGTCTTCCAGCGGTTCGTGCAGCCCACCGTCGGCATCCAGTCCCACCCATCCGCACCAGAAGAAGCCGGAGATCATCTCGGACAGAATAAGGTAAGCCGAATTTCTAAAATCACCGCGTGTGAGGCGCCCTTGACTGCCGGCGAATGTCACTCTTATCGCTGAATTATTCAACTGCAGATACCGTCGTCCGAAATGCCAAAACAGTATTATTAAATAACACTTTTATCTTGTTTTCGTGAATTTGGTGCTATTTATAGCGCACCCGTTTTAATCGAACAGTATTATTATTATATTACATAAAAATCTTCAAAATTTAGTCCGTCAATTATGATCTTACTGATAGTTCGCAAGAACTTTTCAAAATATTTTCGTAATAATTTTAGCCTTTTTTTGTTCATCTATAGATTTATTTACGAATTTTTCTGCTAAATTCGAATAACATGAATAGAATAGGGATTTTTTGTAGTTGATAAATTCATAAAAAAAATAATGACGTTTTTATATTACGATAAAAACTCCTTCGATTTTCATAAAATCTTAATTTTTATGAAATCACACTGTAGTCAAAAAAAATTGTATTCAACTTGTTAGCTTCTAACTGTATACGCATTAATATTTTAGTAAGAGTCTGAATGTAAATTAACACACTTGATACGCAATTCAAAAAAGAGCTGTTCGATCAAGCTTTAAATCCGTTTTGATTTAAAATAGTAATATACTCTAATCTTACAACTACCTCGATTTCCTATAAATCTTGCGGTGTGTTTTATTAAATCTGAAAATTTTAAGAACTAAATATGTTCTAAATGAACTAATATGAACTAAAATTTTGTTCTCCATCCAAATCCAAAAAATAAAATAATTTCTATGATTATTTTACTTGTTTTCGATACAAAATTCAGTTATTTAAATAAATTGATTTAAAATATATGCAAACAAGAGGTATTTTTTAGTTGATAAATTCATCTGCGATTTAACGAGTATTTGCGTTTTATCTTGTTAGATTCTAATTGTATGGAATTATTTTTTTTCCGATAATCCAAATTAAATGAACAATTATTAATATTTAAAATTAATAATATGCAATCAACTAAATTTTTTTTTATAAAAAATATATATAGATATTTTATTCGTTGTTTTCAACAAATAATCAGATTTACCACTTTGTTAACTTTGTTATCGCGTGTTTTTTTTTCAATATTGATATTTTTCGGGTAAGAGTCCAAATAGGATTAGTAATTTAATTGAAAATTATTTTTTATTTAGTCATTCAAAGCTTGAATGAACCTTATTCAATTAAATCGGTAATATTTTTTTCATGATTTTAGGAAAAGTTCTACGCTTTTAAATAAATCCATTTTAATAATATCTTACATTCATGTGAAAAGTTTTTAAACCAAAACAATTCATAAATATTATTTTTCTAATTCTACCAATAAAAATATTTTTTTATATAAAATCTCACTTTTATACAATTTTTTTAACCCAAGTATTTTTATATATATATATATTTTTAGATTCTCATAAACGTAAATTTTTCTTGTAAGAATAATGTAAATAATTATTTATATGAATTATGTATTACGAGATATTTTGTCATATTTTGTTTAAAATAACGTTTTACTAGCTGCTATATTTTTTTACGATTTTGGGCAAAGTTCATTATAAGATTTTAAATTAATCATGTTTTATTAATAGAATCTAATTTATTTTAGGAAAGTTTATACATGAATCTTATTGGATTCAAATAAACTAAAATTGTTCTAATAAGAGTGAAAAGGAATTAATATGTATTCATATTGTATTATTTTTAATCATATCATTAAATTTCTTTTTTTTTATTGACATTTTAATAGTCGCTAGATGTTAATGTTATTCGCGACTTCGTAAAAATAACAGTGTCATATTCTTAAAATTTAGCTTAGGTAAGCTTTTCACATTTAAATAAATGTTTTTGGTATTTATCCAATTTAGGAATTTATAAATCCAAAACTATAAGAATGTTATTTCTTTGGGTAAAGTAGCTCGTATAGTGAAAAAAGTCCAGTTTCAATAAATATAATGTAGGATTTTTAAAGTTAGCGATAGTTACTTGAATTAAACTCTAGAGCTTTTATCTGTGATAATCTCATCACATCTTTTTTTTTTTGAAAAGAATAAAATAGGCGCTTATATGTACTTTACAAAAAATGCGATAAAGCAACTAATTCTCGATTTTTGTAAATAAAACAAGTTATAAAAAACTTGAATATGTTCATAAAAACTATATAGTGTATGTAAAAATAGCTCGTATATAAATGTATTTATTGATTTTATCATTATATATCAGGTTTTATAATTTTATATTAATACAAAACGTTAGTGAGCATTCCTAAATTTTTATTTTTTTGTGTTAAATAATAGCTACATGTATTATTTACGTATTTTCAAGGCTTCGTGATATCAAATCACTGTGATATAAATATTCGGGTGTCGTTTTCATAATTAAATTCATTAATGCATTTTAATTTTATAGTTTTTTGGCTCTAAATAGAATTACTTAAACTACACACACGTACAGATTTCTTCCTATTATCCAATATTGTTAGTCTGACATTTTAGTTTATCAGGTCAGTCGTTCGTCGTGACACGCACGAAAGTCGCTCACGCAAATGGACACGTCAATTACCTTTAAGTGGCGGTCTGGTAATTTTTTCCCTCGAGACTTATATATTCTCCAAGCTTTTCGCCATCAAGTTTGTAAGTTACTCCCGGCTCAATTACCGCTTCATCTGAATAGCGAGAGACATTCGTGGGATCGTGTATTGTTTCGAAAAAGTTATTTTTCTGTGTTTAAATCTTGATTGACGGCAGCCTTTGCCTTGTTCTTGGACGTAGTATTCGTATTCTTGCGTTTGCTATTTAGATTTTTTTAAACTGCGTGTCTGAGCGAAAACGCGGTGCTCAAATTATACGGATAAAAAATGTATCAATCAATCATACGAACAGTTTTGAACTATAAATACGATACGCTACGCTCGACCGGATTGTACAAAAAAACAGACGTTTTAAATTGCGTTTCATAATAAACAATGTATGTACACTGTAGCGGTATATGCATTTTAATTCCGCAGACAACAATAGGTATATTCTGTAAGGTATGCTATAATAATTATCATAAGTTAATAAGATAATATCCCGGAATTTTAACAATTTCTTTCTAGTGAATTATTTTTAATTAGTACCAGTAATTAAACTAAAATATTCGATAATAAATTATAAAAAAATATATGTTATGTTCTTTTCTTAAACTTATTTGATGTTTTGTGCAACGTTTTAATTTATGACTAATTCAGATATAAATTTGCCTAAAAAAGTAATGAAAGTAAATAAATAAAACCTAATTATAATCAACACAATTAACAATATATATTTTAATAATTATATTTGTATACTATCAATGTAATTATTGCTTGGTTATTTCTTTCTCAGCTACTTCTTTTATTTTAATTTTTTCTATTGTATAAGTATTAAGATGTTTTATTATTCATATGTATATTTCGTTAAGTTTTTACTTTTCCAAATTATTTTGTTTATTTCTTTACATATAGGTATGTGAAGAAACATTAAAAGCAAAAATTATTGTTGTAAATCTTCCTCTGTATCATAACAGGCGTTAGTCAATAGCGTTATAGCGTGTAGTAATACTACAGACAATCAAAATTTAGCAATTCAAGACAACAAACAAGTTGTATGTTAAAAACTTCAAATTATCATGATACTCTGCTAATCAACGATATTCCAATATTAACGTTTGGTACAAAAAATATGTATATTTTTCACGCACAACTAAAAAATGACCTCGAATTATCGCATATATTGTGTGATATAAGACTTATGTCACTTTTACGGTTCTTTACGAAGAGGTTGATTTTATTGACCTCTCGGTATCTGAAAGGCAAAACAGGTCGCATTTAAAATATTATTTCTCACTCGCATGCACAAAAAAGCAATAACAAAACAATTTACTTTTGTTAGACAATGAAAAACAACTCGCTAAAAACTTGATAATTAACATTTTCCGTCGGTATATTAAAACTTGTTTACCTGTATAGAATATCCCAATAATAATCAATAGGTGCAGTTTTTATGATCGCATTCGGCGTCAAATTACTGTGTACTGTTTTATAGTACTATTATCTGTACTAATGATATAAAACAAAATTATTAGAGAATGAGTGATCTTTGTAGTTATAAATATTTTTAGTTGTAAACAACTTAAAACCGCAAGTGAAATGGGTGCTCGATGTTATTAATTCCGGTTCGTACAATTAAACTTGTTATCGTATTTTTTTGTTATTTACCACACCGGTTTATTTATAGATACATATGTCTTGTTTTATTTTATATTCTGAATCACTATAAAATTATCATATGTATCATAAAATGAGATATTAATTCATGCGATTATTATACTCTTTTTTTATAAATAATATTACCCGATTCCAATACTCAATAAAATCTCTTGAATACATTCAGATACAACCCACCCATGTAGTGGCTTATTAGATTTTTACAGTGCTATGTGTATGTGTATGTTCAAATATTATTCATATTTATTTTAAAGCGTGGGTATAATATAATAATATTTAGTTATGATTTCAGTACTTTAGCACAGTTATAATATTAAAAAATGTTGTATTATTTATAACGTTATAAAAAGCTTGTTTGCTGATAGAACGATATTATTTATCACATTCATGTGATTAATTATAATGATGCATTATAGCATATATTATCAACATAAGCATGATTATAAAATATATTGTTATTTATGTAAAAAATATTGGAAAGATTCAGAACCGGTTTCAAATAACCCGTCGGAAATTTAATATATATTTTCGCTAAGAATATTTTTATTAAGGTAAATATGTGACTATAAGATTATATCTTTACAGTAATAGTTAATATACTTAGCTTTTTTAATCCATTATTAATAATACTGTCAAAATGTTAATCTAAAAAATATGTTCGAATGTTATATACGATTTTGCAATGTAAATAAGGAAATGGAATTGCGACCCAGACCAAAGTGCTCGTTGCATAATTTTGATGTATAATATTTGTCAAATAAATTTGGTTTAATTTGTTAAAAAATATACCGATTGCTATAAAAGCATTGCAAATATTAAACGCAAATTTATTTGATGAAAACTATTTAGAAATGTAATTAATAAAATCATTTTTTTGTCAACAATTAACTGTCCGATATTTTCGGTGAATTTTAAATGTTTAGACAAAAGGTGACTTATCAAAGTAATTATATGTATAAGTATATATACATTTATTACTATCTCTCAATTAAAGTTTGAATCTTTTCTAAGCTCGCACAATATTTTTATGAGGCTTATGTTCCATTATTTATAACCCTCGAAATTGCACGAACGTAAAATTTCGCTATCACACAAAAACGCGTGAACAGGCCGTAATGTGTATAAGTATTTTTATGCAAGTATTCCAAAATTATCGTTGTTATAACAGTTAATTTAACATTAGTTTAAGTTGGCGTAATTAAACTGGCAAATTTAATGTAGATATTTAATTGTGTTAAGAATGTCAATCGATACTTATTCATTTTTTTGGCTAATATATTACTTGCTAACTATATTTTTTGATAACTAAATATTTAAAAAAAAGCTAAAATAATGCAGATAATAAAAATAAATTATTTAATTATTAGTTGATAGTATTTTAATTTATATATATGTATTAACCAAATTAAATTAATAAAACTTTCATATGATGTAAAAAATTTAATAGCAAATTCATCTAAGGTAATTTTTAATTAAATTAAAATAATTACAATATAAAACACATTTTTATTGTTTTACATTGAGCTACTTTTTTCCTAAATAAAATATCCATATATACATAATATTGAAGATATTTCTGTTATAAATGTCTGAATGTATTTATTTAGCTGCGTAGCGCAAAAATGATTTCAAAAGTTTTTTTTTTAATAATAATTTAAATTCTCATAAAAAACTGTAAAGATGTTTTTGACAGCACAGATTATTTTACAATTAGCTACACAGATTATGTTTTAAAATTATTTTAATATTATTATTTTTATCATTTGATAAAAATATTATCTATCTGAATTAATTTGCTACTTACTAAACTTTATGACCTTAGATGCATTTGCCCGAACTTCAATATAGTTTTCGGCAATAAACTAAATTACATAGAAATATTTTTATTAAAAAGCACCAAAAAAAGGAATTTATTAGAATAAAATATGTTTTTATTGACAAAATAGAAATTTTAGTGATATTTCTAAATCGTGTTTTTCATGTTTTGTGAACCTTAATTTATTTATTTTTTTACCCTAATTTTTTTAAATATAATAAAAACATTTGCGATTAATATGGCTATGGTAAATTAGGTTAGGTTAGGTGATTTAAATTTGAGAATCTGTTAAAATTCTTCATTTAGCGTTGTTCACAATGCATTTTTATTTTGAATGAACTATAGATTTCTTGCTAAAAATGCCATAAAAGGTATATTAATATTTACCAAAAAATATGTCCTTTATTTATGAATATGTATTTGAATTGAAGGATAAAATATGTATTTTACCTTTTCTTTTCACAGAGGAAAGAAAAGCAAAACTTGCATTTAAAAACGAGAACAATTTAAATGAGCAATATATAAAATAATTGTTTAATACATAATAAATGTTGGACAGATTAAGTGCGAGCGAGCGATATCGATCGAGTATTGGACAGAACAAAAGTCAACTTTATGAATATCTCTCTGCAACGAATCCTTTTCCGAAAATTTTCTTAGCAAGTACTAACCTTATATATTGTCTTTGTAAATTGCTGCGACTGTTGATAATGGAATGGATCATATCTGCCTAAATTTTACAATCACTTTCTTGTAAAACATATTTTTCTGATGCTTATTCCTAAACATAAATGCTTTATCGTGTTTTTTTTTTAATTTTTTTTGTTGGGTTCATGAAAGTTTTCGAATTAATTTTACTTTGAAACGAAGTGGTGCAGGCGTGAAGACAGTTTGTTCTTAATTTATTCATTGGAGCTGGTTTTATTATCGGTGACTAAACTTTATTTTAATTAACAAATAATTGTTATTTCTTTTTATATGGGTTTGGGCAAGACATTTTTTATACTTAGATAAACATTTTGATTGAGGGAAACCGCTTTTTGGTCTCGCATTTATGGAGTTATAATCCTCATCGTTAAGCCGCGTAGCAAAAAAATGTTGTTTTTTTTTAATTTCGTGCTGACAGGCTAGTCAAGCGTCGTTATAACACACAAGCACCGTATATGCATTATCTCGAGACATTGTGTTGGTCTTTCGGTGCTGTGGGCCGCCACGCAGAGTACCACTCCTATAAAACATCTATATTTAGATTTGTTCGTGAGTAGGTTGCCTGCAAGTTGCAGCCTGGCAACGTCGCGTCGCAGCGCTCTCGACGACTCTCTCGATTCGAATCGTAAAAGCAAACCATCTACCGAATAGTGGCCGGTCGCGTTTTTATTTTGGAGCCGTTGCGATTGCCGCCGCCTCGTGTATTACCGCTGCGCGGACCACTCCAAGGACAAACATGTTTCCGCAAAAAAAACACTGCGCGAAAGAGCAAGCGATGATTGGCTCGCCGAGCGAGACGCTGCATTCGGCTTGTCGCCATTTTCGTATCTCTTCCTCTTCTTTCACTGCGAAGCAGCGGTCAAGGTCAAGAAAAGATGCTCAAAAATTTAGCGACCACGAGAAAATAAATGCATAAAAATTGAGACGGCATTCAACAACGTTACAAGCGCCATAAACCCTAATTAAAATTAACGTTGTTCGATTTTTAAATTATGGTTCTAAAATAATAATCAAGAGAAAGTCATTAATACAAAACATAGAAACAGACGCAAGTGTTACGTAAACCTTTTATTTTCTTTCAATGAAGCGATGGCCATTAAATTCTAAGAAATGATATAGTACAGGGCTTCCCAAACTTTTTCAGCGACGGAACACTTGGCAAATCCGAAAACTTTGTCGGAACACTAAGCTTATTTTTTAGGTTCAGTAATTCATAATAGTATAAATAAAAATTAAAAATGTTAAAAAAGAAATATCATTAAAATTAAAATAGATAAAACTCCTAATGACTGATGATTTTGGGTTCTTAAATTACATTTTTTTTTATAGCATAATATTGAATAGTTGTATTCTCAGTTTTTGGATTATTTTCTTCTTCGATGATAGATGTATCAGTAGAAGTATTTGGCCTTTCTTTCGTCAAATTTCTTGTTTTCAATCAAAGATCCATGGGTAGTTTTTGAATAATATGTAAATTATGTAATATTTTTTTTGTCAAAATGGAAAAAAATCTGTATTATAAGCAACCAGATTAAATTAATTTATATTATTTAAATCATTTATATTTAAATCATTTATATTTCCAAAAGTATACACCCAATCCTATTTTAAGGCAATAAATTACAATAGTTTCAAGCTTTTTTATCAGATTTATGAACAATTTTTATGTATTAGCAAGACAAACAATTTTTTTTAATATACACCAAATTTTTGTGAAATATCTATTTAGGCTCCGCGGAACACCTATTTTGCATCCGCGGAACACCAGTGTTCCGCGGAACATAGTTTGGGAAACCATGATATAGTAAATATGCTTAGGATTAAAACGGCCAGCTGTTTTACTTAAGTATATCAACAACCATAGTATATTAAACAAAATTGTTTTCGCAACATCTTGGAATTGAGCATTTCAATTAATTAGAATCATGATACAGTTTTAAACATTTCGCAATTTTCGATTTAACTGTGTTTTACTGTATTTCTCTTTTTGAAAATGTTACTCAAGTCTCTTTTGTGACTCCTCGAACACCGCTCCCGACCGCTTGAGCGAAGTCGCTTGCTCACGCCATCGAACAAAACAGTTTTTTAATTGTTCCACTAATAGCCTATAAATATTAGTAGTAAATTTCGATATATTTAGTAGAAGCTGTGCTTTCACAACTTATATTATATATATATCACACTTTTGCTTAAATCTAGAACTTATTTTGTAATCATCTAGATCAGGGCTCGGCAACCTATGACCCGTTTGATGATTTGAAGTGACCCATTTCAGTTCTGCAAATATAATTTTTTTTAACGTGTTACGATGTCACGACTAGACCACATATATGGTTGTTAGGACCAAAAATATTCCCTATCGAGCTCGACGGTTTACCGTTACATTCTAATTAGAATCCACTACTATTTGCCTCTCAGCCATACACTGTGGGGTTGTTACCCTACGCTTCTAAAGAAATATTCACCATTTTATTTTTATTATATAATAATGCTCTTTTCTTATAATAAATACAAATATTTATTGCTTTTGGAAACAAAATAAGAACACAAATAGTAGGAAAACATTTAATAATGAATATAATAATAATATTTATTTAAAATATCGTTGAAATTCTGCGCAAAATTAAAAAAATTAGATACATAAGTAGCAAAATTATTAAATGAAGTTAGTGGTATTGTAGGTTAATCAAATTTATTCATTTAACAATATAAAACTGACGCCGATCCCCTAGAAATAAAAATGGGAGGGGTGTCACACGCAACGAAGAAAGAGATAAAGCATGCTATTTCGTGTAACGGTACTTCGTCCAGACGATATGGGAATCTTATGAAGCGACCCGAATAGGCTTTTTCATAGTCACATTTGAATTATTTTGACCCGCAGCCAAAAAAGGTTGCCGAGACCTGATCTAGATATTAAAGTTGTAGAAAATTACGTGATATTAACTAATTAATAATACATTTTTAATGAGATCTATTCAACAATTATCGTTTCATGGTTACTGTCCAAATTTCAAAAACGCGAATGGCCCTTAAAAAAAGAAAGTAAGTTCGCGTGCCTTAATTGACTTCGTGTCTGATTTGCGTGCTCGGTTTTGACAGCCTTAATTATCATCTTCTCTTGTCGAGTCCTTTCGGATCTAGATTGTAGTGCGAATCCCACAAAACCCTACGGAAATGTACTTTTACTTCGTCGGGAGATTTATTACGCCCGCGACCTATTCAATAATAAAAAGTCTAAATGAAGAAAGTCAAAAAAAGCGTAATGAATTTAATCTTGCGTTGTCCCGTCCCAGTGTCTGGCCTTGAAAGAGAGAGTTCACTCTGCATGACGAGGGTCTGGCTTCATGGTCTGCGGCCCTCGCCCACGGTCTGGCTTACTGACCGTAAGTGAATCCGCCTTCGAGAGTACACACATAATCTATTCCCAACAGTTATTCGAATCCCTCACGACACACACAAACACATATCCCACGTACTTTAGATTCGTTTGGGTGTTTCATTGCCGAGCTAACAAAAAAAGCATCAACAAATTGTCCGTCGTAAATTCTGCGCAAATTGTTTCCTCAATCTGTCCTTCCTTTTGGCATATTGTTTATATATCTCTGATACATTTACATTAGCTTCATATGTAGCGAATCTAAACACGAAGAGCGTGCAAGTGCTCCAATACTAAAAAAATGTTTTTGTTTAGATAAACGGCAGGTGGAAGCTTTATTAGCCTCGTTTTTTTATGTAAAAATTATGCAGCGGTTTACGTTTCACCGGTTCCAACCTTGAGTGCTTCCTTATTCGGGGCGGTAGCCGAAAAACGTATGCGGGTCTTGAATAAAAGATTCTATGGCTAATTCCTAAAAAAAACACATTGTGATAAATAAGCGTCTCAAATGAAGTTAATGTTTTGATGAAAGAAGCATTGATTGAAGATCTGCAATATTAAAAAACTAGCTTTGTTAATAAATATGTACATGCTTATCTTCTACTTTGGTTGCTTCACGTGTTACAGGTGGAACAGTGACAGTGACAGTAAACATATTTTGCGCGAATCAATAGCCGATAACTATAGAGACGCGTCATGATTCGTATGTGAGTCGTTACAATGCATAACTAGTAATACATTATTAAAACAATCAGATCATATAAAAATATAGTGAATGATATATAGGTGCAGGATTGTGGAAATAAAAATAATAATTAGGATCATTTGAGTTTCAACCCAATCTTTCGCTTAGTAAATAATGAGTGTCATATATCGTTCTGATCAAAAAGAGTTTCTCTGTTCTTTTTAATGTTTATTCAAGATGTTTATAACCACTGTTGTTAACTCTATATTTTTTGTCATTGCCATTATCTTTAATGTTATGCAGACGTTAAAAAAACGCATTGGTAATAAAAAGTCTATCGTACGGAAGCTATTATAGACATTAACAGTCAATATGATGTTAACTAAGCTATCCTATGCGGGCTTGGGTGTATCCAATGAGAGAGTGGGTTCGTCGTGGGTTCAAAAACGCAATCACCGTGACCGAGACTGTCGGCTTCGGGTTCGATTGTGCACTGCGCATCCATGGCATGGGCATATATTGTAATACAACGGGACATTTGCTGCTGAGCAAGCCATACTAAATATGCATTTTCGAATATGCGATAATTGGTTTTTGGATGACATTGGCTCGCGTGCGCCGCTGCATCCATGTGCATGCGCCAAAATACAGACAGGATTTCCTGAGTGGCTAGCGGCGCCCATAAAAGGCGATCCGACGCCATGATGATATCGCCAACGGACAGAAAGATACATACGCGAAAGCATTAATTGCTCCCAAAAACAAACTCTCGACAATCGTTTTATGGTTGAAATAATAACCGGGCGTTTGATTCGCGCCGAGTTCGTGTTTATAATCGGGCTTAGTCGGAGTGGCGCTGCAAACTTGGCAATTAGCTGGAACTTGGGCCGGATTACCTGGAAATGGCGAGAGCCGAATTTCCACAAAAGGTAATCTTTGCGAGACGATAATATTGTTACATGTTCCGCGTAATGAAAAGCAAACTTTAAGTGGATGCTCTCAGTGTGTTGTGCTTAGCAGAGATAAATCGGATCTTATCGGCTTTAAAAAATAGGCGCAAGGATGATTTTATCTATTTCTATACTATAATATAATCTTCAAAGTTTGCTCTCATTGATAAATCGCGAACGGAATACTTTTAACAATGAACATTTTTAATATTAAAAAATAATTATGTGATGCATATTTACAGAAACAATTTTCACAATTGTATATTCGATATTTAAACATGCAGCGACTAGCTTTAAACAATAAGCAATATTAAAAATTAATGCCAGTTGCAGCACGTTCATGTTACTTAAATGACAAGATACAGGACTGCAATATAAATGAAACATAAATTAACCCTCAATATTGTAACTCTATTACCGTGACTTACAGAACGCCGCAGAACAAAACAGCACAACGTTAAAATGGTGCCACGACAAAACAGCGCAACCCAACGATAAAATAAAAGTCGTTTCCACGTACGTTATTACATAGCCTATATTAAAAATAATTTTAATTGTAAACAATGGAAATGGTTATAAACCAGTATTGTGTATTTAACATGTCTGTATACTATTGTACCCATGAATATTTCTGAAATAAACGCGTTAAAAAAAAAAAAAAAAAAAATATTAAAAATAATATCAAAGAATCAGGGGGGAAAAAATGTGCACTTTCAGAAGAAAAAAAAACACGTGCATTATTTCCGTTTTTAATGCTTAATATTTCTGTATTCGTGTTTATATTTTTTTATTTATGCGTTGCACTGTTTTGCTACTGCGCGTTTTGTATGCGCTATTTTGCTCTGCACTATTTTGATTATTTTTTGTCCATTTTTGCGCTCACTTTTTGCTTTTACTTTGCACACTAAAATATTATATTGTATTTGATTATTTTAATAAATAAAATCAATGTTAGTATGATGGCGATATTGCACATCCATTTTACACGCAGTTTAAATCGCACGTCCGAGCACTGCCGTAATATTGCCGCAATTAAACCAAAGATGTTTTATTTATATTTAACAAATAGAAGTGCTAACCATTGCCGAAATACAAAGTAAATCTTTGGGCTATTAGCCTTTATAGAAGTTGTTGGCTTATCTTGCAATGTCCATTAACTTGAGCAATAATCTTAATGCCGGTCATTATAGAGGGGCAACAAGCCTTTCTATATATATATATATACATATATCTTTGTATACACAATATATGCTAAAGGGAGGTGAATGGAAAATATGTTACTGAATTCGCAATTATTATTCGCTCGAGTAATTCGTGCCACGGCGATTACTCCGATGATTTACTGTACTACCATCGTTTATCCCGAAAGTGCGACATCTCCGAGATAAATCTTCTCGAATCGATTAACTTGCGCATAAAAACACATTACTTCGTTAGGGTTTAAATTTATTGTGGTTTATCCAGCTCTCTTTCCCTCTCTATCCAGTCGCAGACACAAAGAGAGATCTTCGAGCTCATTCAGCGGCTTTTTTCTCTTCGATGCGAAAGTAATACAGTCCCTAAGGGTCATTATTCCGTATCTCGCAATTTTGTTGTCTTTTTCTTTTTTGCTACTTTTCTCATCAAATGGCTGATGAAGACTGCCTAGGTAAGGAAAAGCTAAATTTCCTCTACGCCCGAGAGCGCCGCCAACTCTTCTATTTTTCTTCATTTTCCAATTTTCTTCAAGCACGTATTGTTGGGTAATTTCGGATTCGAACGGAGCATTTCATGCATTGAATATTGAATATCCAAGTTGTGTGTGTAAGATTGTATATATAAATATATAAATATTTTTTACGTATACTACGCACATTTATTGAAAAATATATACTGAAAATTTTGCCCGTTAACTGTTATGGTTCAACTTAACTGACCAAGTACAATGTCTTTTTGTTTGACCGCGACAAAAGGCTCCCTAACCAGCGACAATTTACAAAACACTGTCATTATCTATTAAGTGCTGCGACAGTTCACAAACGCTTTATTATCACCGTAATAATCTTACATAAGAGTGACTGCGTGAGTACTCGGTCGTTTTGCTTATGCCTCTCACAATTGATAAACAAGTCTAGAGCATTGTGTGTTACTGTGTGCTTTGTAATTATTTATAATATACATTTTGTGGGTTCGTTGAATATAAACAAGATAAAATCGGACAAATTGGATTACCCCAGTACGAAAATAAACGCTTTTATATATTGTGCGTATAAAAGGCGTATTTATGAAGGGAAAATGACCGCCTAATCAAATTAGAATTTTTATTATAAGACACGCCTAAGCGTTTTCGCTCACAAGGTGCGAAGCACTTTACTAGATTGAAACTTGTTCGCTAGACAAGTAGAAACGCAATATCTTAAAACTGGCTGTTATTATTTCGTTCATATCCATTACGCACATGCTTTAGTACTAAAATATAATCAGATTTATTAATTGGATTTAGGTAATATATATAAGACACACTTTTGCTGTAAAACTTGTACGAATATTCACTTACAGATTTAAATAACAAAGTTATCTTCTCGGTTAAAAATTGCTTTGGTTGTTCATTTTATTATTGTTCTTCTAAAAAAGTTTTTTTCTATTCACAACTATGTGTTCGTTTCATTAAAAAAAATCTTAAATTTTATTTCTGTTTTCATTACATAATGAAGCCCTGGTGCATTATCAATTTATAATTTAATGTTTAATTCGTGGTTATTATATTTACGATATATTTCTTGTGACTATAATAATAATATAAAATATTTTAAGATATAAATAATTTTGTTGCACACCTAAAATATGTAGATGAGCATCATACCATATAAATTTTTCTAGCTCCTCAAAGCTATCGTTGAACACATAGTTGTGTTTAGAAAGCTTGTTAACAAACTGGATAGCTCGTTCAAGGGGAGCGTTCTAGAGCACTGACGTCCTGGCCGGACAGGCAAACATAAGGAAGCGATCGCGACTCTGTATGGCACTCTAAAGCTCGCAGTTAAGATAGGATATGTATGGTCAATCTGGCATTTTTTTTACTATTATCCGTTATTCAAGCACTGGTATTGTGCTAGAAACTTTACATGCTATTGTATGTTTTATTTAAATCGCTTATATCGAATTCACATAAATCAGGAACCTACTCACTGTATTGTAAATCTTTTGTGACTTCTGCTTGGTTGTAGAAAAAAATATTGTACATCTTTATTAAAACTTATATATTATATACAGTGAAACCTCGCATAACGAGAAATTCATATAACGATTAGTTGAACAGAGACCTCCTAGTAAAAATGTTTGTACTTTTTGAACAAAACATAACGAAATTACTTTTTTTTGCTCTTCCGACAATTTGTCCTCCTCAAACAAAAAAAAACAAGATGGCATTTTAATAAAAATATAAAATTTCCAAAATTTTTAAGCTCTCACAGTAATATGTTCTCCTTTATCCTACTCGGAACAAAAATTCCGAGATGGTCTTGAAACGTAAATTTCCAAAATGACCTTTCTTTAGCTCTCTAACAATTTGCCCTTTGTCCTTATTATGTATATATAGAGTTACAAGTATGTCTACCATACATCTGTAAGTATGTCCCATCTTTAAACAACTCTTTTTTTTCTAGTATAGTTAAAACCATGCACTGGAATTATAGTCTTAAACTTAATAAAAAATAAAATTATACAGTCTTAAATTTAATAAAAAATAAAAAATAAGACGCTGCATCTCAGACATTAAAAAAACGAACGACATCCAAACAGTCATAAATTGATTAAGCTTGATTCTCACAAGTGGTCACGCGGCCGATAAGTGTCGAAAATACTTTGCAAAAATTCGTCAGCAAATACATTTCGTCGCTTTCATACAAAAACAAGCTCTTCACAGTTTGCGCAACTCGAAATCTCACTTAATTTTTCTCAACGAGATGTTTATTTGTCTTTTTTGCACTTTTAAAAACACTCTGCGTTGATTTTTTTAAGTAAACATAATAAATATTAAATTTGATTTTCGTAAAAGTTTAATTCAAAACCAGTTTAACCGTAAGTAAGTTAGTTGGCACACATAAACAACGCGTGCGCTCAATTAACCCAAGGATCAAAACCGGTTGTGTCCGCAGCACGAGATAAACTCGATAATCTCCAACAGCAGCCGATGCAATTTTTTATATTGTATAGATTGGATAATAAATATAATGTATCTTTATGCGACTGTGTGTAATTTGCTTAATAAATATGTCGCCTTGTTATTTCGAAACTGTGATGTATGGTTGTTGTACATATTTATATAATATAACTGCATTCCCCTTATAATATATATGTTTATTTGTATCTATGATGTTATATGATACAACATTCAAAAGTAGACATTGATCTTGTAACTCTTGTTGACCGAGACCATCAATGCCTTTATCAATAAGCACAAGGATGCGTGATATTGTATAGTGAGGAGCATTGCACTCTAATCAAACATGGTCGCTATATAGTTCAAATGCATTTGCATATAAACAAGGATCGGTCGGTGTATAGTGGAGATAAATAGATAGATGGGCGACTGCCTATCCTATGGAATGTGGCAAGCTCGTCGACAACATTTAAAATACTATCTATACCCACACCGTTCTGTTCATATTCCGTACACAATGCATCCTGCCGACCGGAGAGAATGAAAATTTATAATGCTCGCTAGAATTTAGATTGTAAACAAAACAATAAACTCCAACTAACCGCAGCTAGTACGAGCGTAGGCGAATTGCTAAAATTTCGAACGAGAGCTAATTGAAGCGCCGTTAGATTGGTGTTGCCAAAATAATCTACGAGGGATATTTCGTTTTTTTATTAGATTGACAGCACTGCCGTATCGTGACACTCAGTCCCAGAAGCATTGTGCTTGCAGCGTGTGTTTATAATGGCCGTGTGAGGTTCGTTTAGTGATCCATTTCTTCTGCGCATAAACTGATGTAAAAATTGTCGCCAGCTTGTTTATATAGCAATGCCGTATATTTAAAGTAGGAATAAGTATTGTTCATGTTTAAAAAACAGTTTAAGACCATCCGTTGTCATTTGTGAGCTCTATAAAAAACATATTGATGATCAGCGTTTGACAATCAAATAACTTTTTAAAACGTGTATAAGAAAAAAACGCGAGTCTTCTATTTATATTGACATCTAAAAACTCGCTTTCATGTTGAAACATAAGTAAAGATAAATTCTAAATTTTTTAATGATTCTTAACTATATAAAACTGTGTGCAACTATATCAAAATTCATATTTTTTTTTTTTAATTTGGTTACGCGGCTAAATAATTGATTCCTCTTCTCCTTCAAGATCTTGTGAGTATTTAAATTCCAGAAAATACTGTTTCACCATATCAGGCTTTGTATGAGACTGATTAAGAAAGTACCACTGTTGTAAGCGACTGACTGCGTTACTGACATGTGTAGAAAGCGGGGCTACATCATTATCAAACAGGGCGTGTGCTCGGTATTTGGGATAGTGTGCGGCTATATTCCACACGGCGCACTGTGGGGTATTTGACCGATCTAGGAGGCCAAAATTATATATTCATATTAGTTGACTTCATAAGTGCTCTTAGTGAAAATATATTTTTTTATTTTTCAGACATTTTATTTAAAAAAAATAAACAAAATACGTAAAGGCGTATGTGTCCGACGAAGAGGAATTCCATGGTTCCTCGTCAGAAACCAGTTATTCTTCCTCATCCGACAATTGTCCATTTATATCTAGATGAGGTTCAGCCGTAAGCATCATAACTACCATTTCTTTTTGTTATGTACTGGATCTGAACTTAATAATAGTCTGTTTAGCACATTCATATTACAAAATATGGATGTGCCAAATCGACTTTTGGCCGCCCATATCGAACAAATACCCCACCGTGCGTCAGTCACAAGTAGCGGTGGTTGTTCTTCCTCGGAAAATTTATGAATTTAACAATTGAAAAAAATACTTTTGTATGCTTTCACTCAAACAATGGATTCTAAATGGCTCTTACAATTAACCCAAATTTACCCTATCCGTGTTATTTAATGATATCAATTCAATATTGCGTTTAAAATATTTTTACTGTCTTTAATTATAGACGCATTATGGTTTTGTGCAACTCCCCTCACTAAATCGAAACGCTTCGCTTCATAATTACACGTCGAGAGCAATCATCGCATTAGTGACTCACGTTATTCTATTACGCTTTCGTGCTTCTTTATAATAATAATAATAAGTATTCTGTAACTATATACAAAATGTGATGTTATTCTCTGCAATTACAACCATTTCTTTAATTAATTGGATTTATTCTCTGAGATTAAATCGGAAATATGCACGCGAATCACAAAGCAGACGAAATAATACGAGTGTAACTGCATGATCTCGGTCACGTAAAAGTTTCACGTTTGACAATTATTTTTCTTATCAAACCAACAGTTTTGTAAATATGATAAGAGCTCACATTATATTGATGAGCTCATAAGTGTATTATATTATATATGTACGTATCTTTTTCTATACTATTCTATGTTTATTATATATGTACTAAGGGGTGATAACGAATAAAATGTAGTGGTTTCTCGTTACACTATATTTTTAAAGGGTTTCTTCATATAAATCAACTTTGCATTTTTTAAATATGTATTTAATTATAAAAGTACACTCATACTATAATTCGTATTCAAGCATGGGTATTAGTTTTTTTATAGCGAGAATCCATAAACAGTTATCTATTTGGCTTGGAAGGCCGCATGACATCGCGTATATTGTGTATTGTTTTATTTAAATATTTAAATGTCCATTGTACAAAGCTGTAGGGCACAGGATACACGTACATTAATTCTCATCAGGTGTATAGCCAAAACAATGGACAGAAAACAGCAAACCGTGAAAATCTTGGTTCGGTGTTTTTTGGGCAGACATAACAGGTTGGGAATGTAGGGCGATTCTGTTTTGTATTACGTACTACCAGTCACGTAATTTTATTCAAACTCCGAACAAAGGGTTTACCTTATTTCCTGACCGTCTGTCTCTCTCGACAGACGAACTGTTATTTTTTGGGATCCCTTTGTTCTCTAGAACTCTTCATCATCTCTTTAACTCACTAGGAAGTAATTAATTTCGCGGATTAAAAAAAATGCTATCATTTTAGATATCATAAAAAATACTACCATCGTATTATTATAAAACGTGCCACGACCGGCTGAGGCCCGGTTACCTAATACCTTATTCTTGGTTGACCTTGGCAGTTGGCACATGTTTGTTTACGTTTTTTATGGCCGCTTGCACCGTGCAAAAAATTGTTTTTGGTCTGCTATGAAGGTCATCTCAAATTGGATCTAATTTGCTATGTCAAGAACTTGAAAAGCATCGATTTTATTGGAGTACCTAACCAATTATCAACACGGTTAAATAAAAATATTAAATGTAAGTTAAAGCGCTATTAATTACTTAAAGAATAGCTCTTGTTAATATATAAATTTATTTCATTTTTTAAATACAATATATTTTTATCTTACAAATAAAAATATTTGTTAAAATATCCTGTGCTGCAATAAATAAGCCAAATGGTTTATATGCTGTTTTTATAAACAAAATATAGATTGTGTTGTCGCAAATTAGTATTTCCGCATTATCTCGTTGAAGAATCTGATCTCTCTCGCTAAAGAAAAAAATCATGTGTATGCTTGTCTTCGCATTGATTGTTCTGAAAAAATCATAATAAATTGTCGTTCCCCGGCCTAATTTACTCAGGCACTTCAATTAAAAATTAAATATTGAAGAGAAAATAAGCCCTGGTCTATTTTGGTTGCCCTCTGTAGATAATATTTTAAATTTGCTTAAATATTGGAACGTAAAGTAGGCTTTTTTTTATTGTTTTTGATGTCGATATTTTACTTCCGAGAAGTATAATAACTCAATTTTTCCTACAGCTAGAACGGAAAGTAACCAAGCATTCACAGATTTTTGTTTGCTTTTAACCAAAAAACATATCAATTTTTTTGTACGTGTGTAAAAAATAACAGTATAATTTTTTTAAATATTTATAATCTATTTATAACATATATAAAAAAAAATCAATTTCAATTATATATACAAAAGGGTAATTTTAATATAAAAATAAAAATAAATATTTTATTTTTGCTGGGCAAAATGAGTTTTTAGAAATATTTTTTTCCTTTATATATAATGTAGTACTAACCTTTAATATATTTTTTGCCGATACAAAAAGCATGAAATGAAGTCTGTCAGAGTCTGAGAAGTCTGTTCTCCAGTTAGTTGCAAAATTTCTAACACATTTTGTCTACTACATTTATTATTTGTTACTGAAAAAATATTCTGGTGGTTTATCAGTTGTTTGTTTAATTCTTCTTCGATTTTTAAAGTAATTTAATGAAGTCGTCATCTGTTATAAATCTTTCCCAGTATTTAAATATATTTTTTGGGAGCAACTTAAATAGTTTACATTTGCAACAAAGGCGGGCTTTTGTAAAAATATGTGTTAAATCAATGAGCTAATTATTTCTTTAATTTTTTATTTCACTGCTGCTTTTTTTCAGTATAAATTCAGAAAGCTTAAAGTATCTTTTCATGTTTTTGAAAATCCCGGAACTCGTGACTCGGTTGTCTCTACATACATCTTGTAATGTTTATATAGCTCATATAAAATATTGAAGAAGGCTGGTCACATATTATATGTGATTTGACTTCTAGCACATATTTTTATATATTACACTAAAATATTTAATGGATTTAATTTTCTGTACGAAATATATAAGGGTCCCGCGTCTTAATTAAATTGGGAAGCACTGATTTAATACTTTAAAAAATCACTAAATGCAATGCCAATTCATCAAATTTTCAATACATATATATGCCAATCCGTTAACAAAGTTAGCATTTATTATGTACGTATACGCATATTTAATGTGTTTACATTTTATATCTACTGTACATGCGGACACATTTAACTTTAACGCACTAGTGTGTGTGTTATGCAAATGTATTTTTAGACAGTCGATAGATTTTGTTTGCATTCAACGACAATAATGTACGTTTTCAATTCGCGAATAGTAATTTTTGTTTAATTTTCATTGCACGTATCTAAACACATACTCTTTATGTAAAACATGAAAAAGTGTATAATTTTTTAAAATACTGCGCAGCAAATTTCATGCGATCAAGACGGTGCCGTTTTTTTATCTACTATAATCTTCTAAAAGCATACTCTATATAATTCTATATTATGTACAATTTTAATTAATACGTAGGTTTTGTCTGAGTATTCCATCTGAATGCGTTACGTGATATGACGTTCCGCCATCTTAGCAGATCGTTAAGCGGCTGTTGCTAATGTTAATTAACGAATTTAATCAACTTCGAGTTAGTGAAACCGAGAGGGAGCGGTTGTATTACGTTATTTGGAGTACCGCTGAAAATTTACGGGTACGTTCAACCTTTTAAGTATATACGCAAGATTTGCGATCAAAATACGCTGAAGCAGTAAAATTGATATAAAAATCGCTTTTGAATGCTTCTGTACTTTGTGATGGCGACACGAAAACGTAAAAAATTGTCGTCTCAAAAGGAAATCGAAAATCGATTCAATCATTCTATTTATTGAAATAAATAAAAATTATTTTGTTGCAATTTGTCATTTGAGTGATATTAAGACTAGACTTTTATTTTTAAATTGACCATAAAACGCATCTATTCTACTTAAACTATTGTTTTTGTAGCAGTAAACGCAATTAAAGATTAACATGCGAAGGCTCATTCGCTCATTTTTGCCAAGTTATAAAATCCACTAGACTAGTTTCGTGTTTTACTAGAACAGGGGTCTTCAATCTTCCACAACTTTTGAATCTCTTTTAGTTTATAATATGTTTTAAGGAGCATTAAATTTATATAAAAATTTAAAACAGGAAACCATAAACTTTTCTCAAAAAATCTGCGATTATTTTTTTTCCGGAGGTAGTCTACTCCCATGGTTGTTCGTATTAAGTAAAATAATGTTTATGTGGAACTTGAATAGACAACCAATAAATATATCGCAGATAAAGAAAAAAAATGATTATAATCCTAATCTGATCCAATCTTTTAATTTTTTTTATCATAACATTATTTTTAACAATAATATAGACCTCAAAAAGAAAAATCATGGTTCAAATAAATTTTGCAAACATATGACGAATTGATGGCGCATTTAAAAGTACCCCAGTTTGCTTTAAAATTGCTGGATTGTTAATATTTTAAATGGCCATGATGTGGTTTATGTATGTATGGCTGTGGCGTATAAATACGTGACTCAAACGCTAAATAAGGATTGTGTTGACTCGTAATCTCTGTGTGTAAAAAAACACTGCATAATCATGCTACTGTGTTTTGTTTAAAAACATTAAGGTCATCTTGATTTGTTCAATTTATGTAAAAAATTAACAACATAATAAATACGAGTTACACTTGTGGGTCGAATTTACTTTTTATGGGTCGATGCGTTATCGGTTTACTGTTCTCTCTACAAATGACGAGCATCTGATTGAAGCACACTAGTATCGTGATATGTTTGAGTACACGTCTACTGTAGTAAGTTGAAAAAGTGCGTACGTGCTGGCCGTCCAACTGAGTGCTGGTAGCAGCATCCATCCAACCATGATGAAAAAAAACGCGCCTTGTCGTTCCGATTGTAAATGCCGCATTCGTAATACGTTTTTTGTGTGTGTGTGTTGTTACCGTTGCATGGTGGAATACTCGTCGCGTTTCGCAATTAACGTCGGATACCATCTGTGGATAAATACAGTGCGTTAAGGTGTGGTCGCACATAACTGGTTGGTTGATCTTTCCGATTTGGTTGGTGACACCTTTCTGCATTGCGATTATTGATAGGACTAAGAACTTAATATCGTTCACTAAATAACATGTTCCGAATTTGTTTGTCTCAATAATGAATACACGCTGTAATGCCTTGGACTAACGCCTAATAATACTGTAACATTTTACTCAATTGGCAAGATGGTGGATAAAGAAGGAATTACAATTAAGTTCTTAGATTTCCTGAGTCGATATGAATTACCACAGCACACAAAACACATCCCTTCGTGTTTATAACTCTATTACGAGCAAATTTATATCCATTACAACTGTACAATATTATTTGCGAATACAGTAAAGGCCTATATGATTAAAGTAACACTCAGAATCTCATATTGTAGTAAATTTGATGTCGCAATATCACGAGCGGACCATCCAAAACACATATAGCATAAATAATTCAACAAAAACTGGTTAGAATAAACTAGCGCGATTTAAACCATAAAGTTTCTTCCAAAACCAATTAACTGTCTTAAAATACCTAATTTATAGCGAGTCTGAAAAACTATCTTTAAATAACAAAATATTAATACACGTTTGTCAAAAAATTATGAAGTAAAATATTATCCATTATATTAGTTTCATTAAATCAATACATTTCAATGATTTACAATAATTTTTATTTATTTCAATATAATTTGATTACTATTATTCGTCGATTTACGCGGTAGATTCGTTCTGGAAAATATCGCGTAAATCGAGGCATAGAATGAAATTTGTAATAAAATGACCGAATAGTAGAATAAGCTGAACATTTAGCAACACGCGTGCACCCTAAAAAGCAACTCTTATCCTGCATGAGCAGTGAAAAAGGTTCCATATGTAGATAGTGGGAGTAAGTTATTAACCCATGCGTTTGTACATTTCCGCGCTACACATGTGAAATGTTTAATTTGTATTATTTAAAAATAAATATTATTTCTTAACCGTGTAAAACGAGTACCGCGTAAACAGAGAGATAATTGTATTAGTACATCTAATTATAAATCAGTGATAGTGCATTTAAAAGTAACCCGTTAAAACTAAATAATACATACAAATAGTCTCCTGGGACAAACTAGAACTGAAGTAATTTTTTTTTTTAGTTTTAAAAATACTCCTATCGTGGTCCACCAAATGTAAATGTTGCCACTGTCACGTCAGTTACCAGAGTGCCTTCTAGTTTTGTGACCAAATTATATTAAATTCTAATCAAATTAGCTGTTCAGATTCTAATGTCGGAAGTACCAAAAAAATAAAATAGTTCCTACGCGTTCTCGTCGTAGTACATAGGCGATGTTTTAACACGTGTTTTAGACGTTATCAAGATGGGCTACATTTTAAAAGAGCATTGTTGGTTTCGCTTTGAATTAATAAGATACTTGTTTGTTCAATACGTTTATACATTTGCATATTGCACAATATCGTAATTGATATACACGGCCGACGAAAGAGACGACATAAACGTGCATACACACGCCATTTTGGTTAGGCTTTGCATAATAATTTATTAAATAATTTGGCATTCTTGATGTTGGGCGCCATTGTTCCTAGTGATTTTAGTCTGGTATACGTGATGTTGATCAGGAGAGTCGGCGGTGGCACCGCACTGTCTCACACATATTATTTTTGTATCTTTTTGGAAACGCGTTGGTAGTGTTTTTTTTTATGTATTTATATGCACGTGAATGATTGGAGCTTGCGTGTTAAATAAAACGTTGGCACTCGGAAAATAAATTGAATTTAAAAATCTCTATCTTTATTATCTATCCCTTTCCAAACTATGTAAACCAAACCCTGATTTGTGATTCATTATCGTTGCAATCGTGTTTACAAATAAAACACGTGGGTGTGTACGAGGTCGATGAGGGGCACCTTCGTCACGGCATGACTCCATATTCATCTTCCTAAGACAGAATTTATCGAAAAAATATTACAAGATATCGCTTCTTCGCTTCCATGCGTTAATTTGTTGATTCAAGTGTACATAGAATAAGCAGTGTCGAATAATCGATAAATTAGTTATCTGACGTATTTTGTATTGCGTACTTCGTGATTATGTGTGCAAAAATATTATAGAAATGCACTCGACTGTAGTATGCTCAGCTGTCTTAGAGATTTTTTTAGTACATAAAAAATATTTATCTTTGGTTGTTAAAAATATGGGAAAAACATAACTTTGACGTCTGTTTTAAATGAATCACAATTAAAATCATACTCAAAGAATATTTTTTGTTATAAAAATAGGCATGTATTGAACTGGTTTAATCTATTATATGATATAACACGCGATAGTACTCTTTTCAGATGAATGAGCTTTATGTAATTATTTTTACCGTAAATGTTATCAGATTATATATGTTAGCTTTCCATGCTTCATTTCAATTAGTTTTTTTAATAATATACTAATACTATACAAAGCAAATGCATATATGTATATCTCACCACAATATAATTGTTTTCAATAAAATATTGTACTGAATGTTTAGGATACGATTAAACATAATTATTAACATTATTTGATTATAAAATATATATTTATTGCACAAAACAGTTGCATCTTATAGTAGTAGTATATTTTATAGACATTTTAATCCTAGACCTATTATGGTGGAATACACTAAAAATACTTTTTGATGAATATATATATGATTTTATAAAAATATTTGTAAAATTGTTGTTTTTAATAGATTGAATTTTTACGTAAACTTCTGTGGATTGTTACAACAAAATAAAGCAAATTTTATACACTTAAGAATAGTACTTAAAGATGATGAAAACAAAAAATGCCTTATGTTTTTGCTGACATATCGTCGACAAAAGTCAAAATTGAAGCATTTTTTTACCTAATAAATCTCTTTCATAATAGCCTTCTAAATCTCATTTTTTCTTCTCTATGCTAGATAGATAACAGGAATATTTATTAGCAAGGATATAGTGTAAATGTATTTATAGCTTGTCCCTTTTAATGTTTAAGAAATATATACAATTATATCAGTAACAAGTCAAGATATGTGTAGAGACATCAATCAGAATATTTGAATAACCCATTTTTTAACTATTAGCCCTTCGAATATTCGCTAAACTATTTGTAAAATATTCGTTCATATTTATGTTAAAATATTTTAAAATTTTAATATCTATAAACACCAAAAACCAACAGACTCTTAAAACGCAGTTGTGTATTATATATTTGTGTATTACAAAAACACAAGTAGTTAATATGCATTATTAACAGCCCAATTTTTGCTCTATATTGTTATTTTAAATATTATTTTCTTATTTATTATTTATTTAGTCCATGACAACCAATAGCCGAAAAACAAAAACATAAACAAAAAACATTATGCTATTGCCGAAAATCCAGAAATTATTCATATTACTGTGCAGCTGTATAAATTTTATTACCTGGTATTCAATTTTTTATCTCTTTTTTTAATCAATACGAATAATGTTTAATTGTCTAAAGTACCTTTTTATGGTAATGGTTTTTAGCGTACCGAGCTATAGATTTTTTAGCATATTTAAAATTAAACTTAAATCTTCATAACTTTACGAATATATTCGGATAATTTAATATTTCATCGGTTACTATTCGATATTCTAATAGTTGAAAATAACGAATCTTTGTAAACTACATGACGATTAAATCAGTCTATGACACTTTTCGCTTATGAAGGAACAATGAATTGTGTCCCCTGGCACTAAATGGGTTGATTTAGATTGTATCATTAGTAATTTAATTTTAACTATTTTGTCAAATTAAAAGCGATTTTACACATAAATCAAGTCACTCTATCTTTGTGGTAATAACTTTGTTGCACGTATTATTAGTGTGATTTTTTACAGGATGAGTTTTGCGCCCTACATTATAGTTGTGAATTTTTATAGTAGAAAAATATGAAAAAATGGTTTAAAAAATCATTGATTAGAAAAAACATATTAATACATATGAAACTAGCTTGTAACCTTACATATACATAAATTGAGTTATTCTGTTTTCAAAAACACTGCAAAATCTTTATTTTGTAGAAAATGGCGTGAGCATATTTTAATAATAAAATATATTGAATCCATTTATCAAAGAAAAACTGTTTATATTAAAAAATAATTTAAATATCTAGAAAATGCTAATTTGTATTTATTATATATTATTATCAATATTAGTACAAAAAAAAACTGATATACTCTTCTATAAATATTGACCTCGCTCTTCAATCGTTTATTTCATTTGATGAGATCAGAAAAACAGAAATATATTTAGGATTCAGTCACATTCCAACGTGCTTGCCATTTAGCTATTGTGCTGGTATATGTATGTAAATTGTCTAAATAGAGATACTCTTGCAAATGGACGCTGTGAATAAAACAAAGAGTTTCTTAGAATCGTTTGTATAATTCACAATGCAACTATTATGTATTCGCACTTTGAGGAAAATGGTAAAACTTACGTAGCGCAAATGACGCTTACGAATTTTTCCGGAGCTTTTATTATATTATCGTTTATTATACAAGTGTTATGCGCTCGAACAATAAATGTTAGGGTCAAAATTCTTACATTTGGCATCCACACAACGGCTGGTGGTGATTCAAGCTACCGAGAATTTCGTCGATTTTCCACGAAAGCCCTCGTTTATTTTACTGCTTTCGCTTTTTGTGAAAACAAACCTGACTCACCCGCGGAAGCCAAGTAAACATTGTTTTCAGTTGGTGCAGAGTCAGACGATCGATTAAAAATTCAGTAACTAGCCAAACATAACGACACGTATTAGTTGAGAATTCTGCCTATATTACTTACAGTAATATCCTACAGTATACCACAAGGATACAATATAAGCATAAACGATATAATCTGAAGAAATGTAAAATTTTCGTTCGCAGAAGTATCGATTGTAGTGCTCAAGAATAATAAATTAATAAAACATAATATATAAACTTCTACTTTGCTATATAATGCCCATTATACAAATGCATAATCCTACACACGATTGGTTATTTGTTCAGTGTGTATGATATTCCGCGCATTATTTTTATCCGTTGAAGCGTAAATCTCGCGCAATAGTCCACATCGCCATTTGGTAGCGTTTTTATTTTGCTCTTGGTTCTTTTTTTTTCATAGCCCGACAATCGTCCATTGTGTTTTCGTTTCAAATGCAAGGCCACAAATACGCTCAGAGGTGGCACTTTGACATTTAACAATTCAACACTTTCCGGTCGTCTGCGTCGCGTTGCGTTCTGTTAACAGCTAGAGTGCTTCAATGGTTAAAAAACACAAATGGCAAGGTTAAAAAACATTAATTTTAAACCGATAACTTCACGAGTCGTGAACGAGGTCATGATCGACGAAAAGGAATGGCGATTTTAAGTTTAAAAAATAATTCAAGTTAATCTTATTTCTATAGATTATTATATTTTCAACTCTCATCTATTAATCGTAAGAACATATCTTCAGGATATTTACAGAAGTCACCTAATCTTAATTTTTAGTGATATAGTAAACGATACATATGTTTTTTTACATACAATCAAAATATGCTTCATTTACAGAAATGCCAAAGATTTAAGAATGAATAAATACATTATTAATAAAAATGTTAATTTTGTGACTGAGAAGTCATCAAAGGCATTTATATCAATCTAATTATTGAATTTCACATTCTGAAGAAATAAGTCTAAATATTTAAAAATGTAAGGGGAAAATATAGGGGATAGAGAAAAATGTTCAACCCTAATTTCCTTTATTTTGCAAGTATTGAGGTCTTGCATTATCGTGAAGCAATATCTATCGCTCCATGTCTGTTTACTAACATCGGATGTTTTATGGTTAATTCTATGTGCGTGGTTTTGAATTCTCTACCATATTATTTCACTGTCATAGTCTTCACTAGTTTAAAAAACGATCGATAAATAATTTCTCCAGAATACTGTACCACAAACTCGGTTTTGGAGCTTCTTTGCTGCCTAACCATTGTCCTGATCCCCTCAGGTTATTGTGGAGAATCTATTTTTTACTGCAGATAATGATTATCTTTAAGAAAGGTTCCCTATTGTATCGGGTAACTAATAAAAAACAGACTTCGAAGAGTTGTTCTTTTTAGTGCGCAATCTCTCCATTTTTTCACCCTTCCTAGGTATTCAAATGTCGTGAAACAGTTGCAGGAGAAACCTTTTAGTCTGCTACAAGTATCAGAACAGTTTTTTTTTGCGAATTATCCTCAACTTCTCTACTATCAACCGAATATTGAAGATCCTCCACGGGACTCATTTAAAAGTTTTTTTTTTAACCATCGTCTTACAGTTCTCTGACTAACAGTACCCTCCTCAAATCATAAATAAAAGTTTCTGCGCCTAATAGTGTTCAGTTTGTTTTTCTTTTCTGTGCCAAAATTCATAGTAATAAACAAAAACAACATACATACAGAATACCCATGCGAAACAAAGACAAAATATAGCTATTTACTACGCGCGTATCAGACTAAATAAAAATCAGCCACTTGATATCAAACAAGCAATATTATGCAATTTTTATTTACGCTTATATTTCAATATACATGTGAACATATGTTCATGTTTATATGCCGTTATAAATCCAACTTGAATATGTCAATTTTCAAGGTCGTCGTGATATTTATAAATATAATGTAAGACTTGATTTATAAATCTGTTATTATATTATAGAATGACCCTATTCGATAAAATTACACGTCTTATAAAATTCAAAGTGAAAGATAATCACATATGTTATTTTAGTTAAACAATTTCGGTATATAAAATCTAAATTTACTTTTGAGTATACAAAAAAAGTTATGCAACATCATAAAATAAAACTACATTGAAATCCAAGCGAAATATTTAAAACTACGCTTTACAAGCAGACGATAAAAATGATAAGAAATATTAGAAACTAAGAACCAGTAACAATTTTTTTTACTTTGTGTTTTAATCCATAAAGCACGACCTAAATCTTTAAACGAATTCAAATATCATATACAAGTATGCAATTAAAAATACTTCTAGAATACATTATTAAAGCAAATGTATTTTAAAACAATGTTTTTAGATAAAATAGACATGGGAAGAATAGAAAAAAATAAAAAAGGACTATTTGGGTCGATTTATTATACTTATAAACCGGTTGAATAGTTGTAAAATGTAAAATTGTAAATTCAGTCTTATTTTACAGCATTGATATACATTTATGACACACCTAATATTTGTGCCGTTTATCTCACGATTGCAACGTAAAAGTGGCCCTTTCGCTTTTTTTATCTTATCTTAGGCAAGCAATAATATAAATATAACGTACCAAAATAATTCTTATTTACGAATACGAGTTATTATTTATTGTACAATAACGATCGACACGCACAGAAATCAAAAGTTGTACATACCACTCACATGTTGTTAGAACACGTTATATTTGAACACACTAAAAATAAACTGGTACTCCCAGGACGCGGTAAGCACCAGCAGTTATCTCGCGATGTACCGGTTGACCTTGACAATGAACAAGAATTTTAATGGCGGCGCTTTTTTCTTCTCTTCATAGTCGAGCGGCATCCTCCTCACATATGTTTTACTTTCTCGTAAGAAACGAGAAAATAAAACAGGAGGATAGTAATAGATAGGTCCTAAATTTCAAAAGAGGATTTTACGGTGTTTACTCCGTTGGCGCAGGATAAATGTCTATTGGTTCTATTTTTCTCCTTGCTCTGCCAGACTCGGTCATAATTTATCTTCGTGTCATATACGTAATTTATTCCAAAGGAAAATTTATAGTTTCCCACTACCGTTATGATATAAATCACATTTTCACGTGGTGGATATTTGTTGTATTATTTGGACAAATCTTCAATTGTACACATTCGCTCTTCTATATCGACAAAACATATGTACATACGGCAGCGGTGAATGTGAACCGAGCGTTACTGGCAAAAACTTGTTTTGGGTTTGTTTGTAAACAATGACATAATCTCCCATAGCGGTAGCGAAACGGCTCATACCGTCAAAAACGTCCGAAAACTTTTACAGATTTCGTCTTGTTTGCATGTCAACACGTTTCCTTTTTATTTCGCTGTAAACGGACGACATCCACAAATCTGATGGACAAAAAACATTACATGATATCTACAAAAGAGTTTGACAAAGGCGACTCAATTTATCTCACTTTATATACAATTGTAAATATGATAAAATAGAGAGCAAAATATATTTGCGTATTTCTACTATAATATAAATGGTAAAATTAATGGACAGGTTTATCAAACATTTTCCGTATATATTTATTTTCATATAAAGTTGTATTAGATATACTGTAAGCATATTTTGCACGTCAGGCGTTTCAGGCGTTACACGGGGATCTTGATGTTTTTTATTATTATAAAAATTAATGAAAGTTTGTAATAATAATATATTAATTAAAGTTACTATTTTACTTTTTGACACAAGTAAATTGTACCATTTTTATGTAGTAGAATAATCATTATTTTAAATTTAAAAAATCAATACATTTTGTAAAAAAAAAAAAAAACGTTTTTGCGCAACATTTTCCCACGTTTTCGTTTCGTTTTTGTGCAGTTTTGTGCAACATTAAGTTCTATTGTAGAGTTAATATTAGATTTATTGATAATGTATCGTATTATATAATATTTGTCTGCTTTTTAAATAAATATAAACCTATAGAGTAAATCTGTCGTATTTAAATTAGTCGCTAATTTATATTCAAGATCCAAAGGATTGATTGCTGCTTTTAAACGGTCAATCGAAATTAATTAATTGTAATGTAAGCTAATCTTTTTAATATAAATTTGCAGATTATAATACTGTTTGATAATGTCAATGTATTATTTTTTATGTGGACAACCAAAATGATTAATAACGTCACATAATCAGCTAAATTAATAACGTTAAATGTGCATTTTAAATCATGTGATAATTGATGACCATATGTAGATATTTCTGAATATATTTATAAAAATAGAGAAAAACACATTCACAATCACATTATTCAATATGTTCAAGCTTGAGTCAATATTTTCGCATTTCACGCATATATGATAACGAATTTGTGTTTTTTTTTTGCAGAGCTGGATCGGGCGCAAATGGAATATTTTCACGCCGCTTAGACTTCTCGACATTCAATCTCCTGCCGAAGCACAAACTCAACTCTTATCACATAAAGGTATATACATACACATGTTTATTCAATGTCACCTTATATAAATCGTAATTTTTTCATGTTTGTATATTATACACACACAAACCGATATGGATATTATGACCGTTTGCGGTTTGAGCTCACGGTAGATTATCTCCCTCCGATTCTCCGAGACGGAGACGAATTAAACCGATTCGACTGCGAAAAAATAATAAATTCGACAAGCGATTCCATGTCGAGTCTTAAGGGATGATCCATCCTGTTGTATTTTTTCTCTGCTTTCTCTTTCATTCCGCTCACGTGCTAGCGACGCTTTCAATTCCCATCGACGTCTCTGGATTTTCAGATATTTTTCGCCGAGCATCAAAAGACAAAGTTACTGTTTTGGAAATCTTTGGTTGTATTGTGTATTTTGGTATAATCTCTCAATCGTTTCATTCGCGTTTATTAGTTGCATAGTTATAATTTAACAGTGCAAACGTTTTAGAGTTGCAAAACATGCGATTATATTCAAATGGTCTCCTCTCACGGAATGCAGCCATTAATCTTTAAATCGACACGTCTTAAAACTATTATTAATAACTTTTATAATTAATCTGTGTTTATTATTACATATTAATAACTGGAACCTATGTTTTTAATGCACTACTGAAATGCAGGAATCTTGTTTTTGGTTCACGCTGATTTTTTTCTCTTTGTAATCTTAATATATTATATTCAGAGTTACGTGTCATATGAAGTATTTTTCATCGCTGGACCTTTTTGATATATTGCTTTTTTTCTTACCCCACCTATCACATTTCAATGAAGATTCTACTCGGATCAGCGGCCGTCCGTTTTCGTTTGACACACGATCTATCGCCGAATCCAGACAAAAGAAACTCTCGAGAAACTTTCTCAGGAGGAACACGCCACCCTTGCATCTCCTTACGATAACGGCATCTCGAAAGTTTCCAAGTATTTGGCGTATTTTTATTCCCCAGACTAGTTTGTAAATATATACAGGGCCGAAAGTCTTTGAGAGCGCCGATATAATATGAAAATGGCTAGATTTACATTTTTTAAACATAAAATATTTTAATAAGTTTAGCGTATAAGAGTTTAATCGAATCTAGGAATCCATTCGAAGAGTTTTTGAAACAAAGAAAATTCCTTAGATTCTATTCTAGATTGCTTTATGGGACGTTGTCGTAATTAGCTGGAAATAACTCGACGGCAATTGAAACGTCACATAATCAGCCCATAAAGGCGGGCGAAAGGAGTAACGAATGAGCTCGAGCCGATCTGAATATGTATCATTTGCTATGGATATATTGAACAGTAGTGCAAACTGTGTAATTATCCAAGCTCGATCGAATCGTGCAGCGCAACTTGATTTACCCGTCGCGGTGTGTCTTAATAAAATATGTGGAGTTGCGCTTGTTGTGTGTATCTAGATTTTCGAAAGGAGGTTTATAACTGTCAGTGGCAAGTTTATGGATGTTTTGCTTCTCTCTTGGATTTTCTCTTCCCGTCTGGACCGTTCGTCGGAGAAGACTTTGGTCTCCCTCTTTGAGCTTTTTTTCTCTCCACGAGAGTAGAACGCGTATTCTTATCGATAATAAACTGACAGTGGCAGCTCGTCTGACTTCCCAGTACAATATACTTAACACTGAGTGTTATTTGTCCGGAAATAATCCGCAAAGGAACGTTTTAGCTTCTATTGTGGTGCACCACAGTAGCGTGTAACATAAAAAAATAGTATTAGAGTGGGAAAACTATTAAAACCTTGCAGATAATTTGATTCCATGTCAAAAACACGCTTTTTAAATGCGTATGAAATTAAATTCAGCACTGCAGTTTAATTTAATTGAAATAAACTTTTATTGGTTGCAATTTAATTAGACATTAACTTGAACAGCTTTACATAATAAAAATAAAACATGTAGACTCTACATTGTTTTATTTTTTTATAATTATATTAGTATTTATTTTATTAAGATGCATTTTTTAATGTTCTAATCATAGACGAGAAAAAATAGTTCGCCTGTGGTTTAAATATATAAGTAATATTCAAGTTGTAACCTTTTTAATTAAGCAATAGTATTATATAATATGTTTTTATATACTAAACAGACAAATATTTTTTTCAAATGCTAAAAAACGGCATACGCAGCAACTCAAATATTTCTATACTTTTTATATGCAAGGGAGTCGCTCCTCGTGTTTTGAAGAGTTGCTATGCTGCTGTATGTCAGCTATAGGTATCCAGGCATGCTCCAGCAGACATGTATTACCGGTTTGGACCGAATCAGGTTTAGTATCCAGTTCTTGGACAAAAACCCTCATGCGACATCCACGAAAAAAACACATCGCTTTAAACCGCTATGCGTTTCAACTCCGCTAAATAATTCCATTATTGAATAACGCCGCTCTTGCCTACGTAGGAAGATTTAAAGTCACTTCTGACCTTGGTCGAAATGCTATATTGATTCACATGGATCGAGTCAATATTGTTCCGCCAAGATTATATCATAGCAAATAGGCGCTGCCATTCATCAACTTTGATTGGATCTTTATCTTTAAGACGCTTTAAATGGTAATAAGCGAATTTGTATTCGTTTCGATGACTATTATTTGTTTAAATGTATTAAGCCTATATTTTTTTGGTTTGCATTGTGTACCAGTGCCAGAAGTTGTTTAGGGCGCGGCAGCCATTATCAAATGCAAGAATGTGGAGACAGTAACGAGCGGTTGATATTGAACAGGAGATTTATTCAATAGGGAGAGGTTTTGATGATGAATATCGTCGATGGAGGCCACTCCCGACGACTTTGTTTCTTTTGTGTCGTGTAACTGGAAGTTTCCTAAAAAATAAATTATGTAGAGAACACTCAAAATTTGCAAGTATGAGTAATGCAGTTAGAGCAGCAGTTCTTTGAGGTACTCCTCCTCGGGTTAAATATATAGAACGATTGCACGATGAAGCTTACTTAACTGCAATAACACTGAAAAAGTACAACTAGAAAAATGTCTCTTTCAAATAACGTCATAAATTATAATGTTAAAGATATATCGTGCAACGTTTTGATCAACTCTTTAATAAGCTAAAGATACTGACGTAGCTTAATGCAATATATGCAACATATGTTTAGCAAAGTTATTTTTATCGGGCATATATGTACTTATATTCCATCTTATCCCTTTCTAACTTTGAATATCTCCGTATGGATCGAGCTTTCCACGTGTGTTTATGATCATTCTGCACTCAATCGCTATATACATATACATAATAGAAAAGCGGCCACACCGGTTACTTACACCCAGGCGATAAGGTTCGCGGATAAGAGAAGACTAAACCTGACGAGTTATTGGATTTATTATATGAACCAATAAGGTGGTGCAGATGTCACAGTTTATAAATATAGATGGATGAAATCGCGTAGACACAAAAACCAGTCTAATACAGTTGCAGAATTAATATTTTAAAGCACTCTGGGTAACGAGACTCTCTCCCTTCGCATATGTCAGTCTTTCTCACGTGAAAGTCAATGTGTGTAATTGAAGATCGATCTACTTAAAATGTAGGACACGAAAGGCGCTTAGATTAAATGTTAAATGGTTATGCGTCTGCCAACTTTTTTATAAATGGGCAGGTAGAAATAAAGACGTTGAACAGTCGATTTCAAAACACCGACTTGTACTAAGTAGCAATATAAGAAAAAATAAATAATATCTATATATGCTTAGATGTGTGTATATGTACCTATCGTGAATTTTCAAATAGAAAGAGCTAAATTTTTGATTAAAAAAAATCGATAAAAAAATTAAACCATTATAGTCCATAAATATGTAAACTCTACATAGCTCTACATGGTATTGGTCGGTGACTAATACCTGAAAGTCCTGAGTATTTGTCAATTTATATCGTGTTTATGAGATGGGAATTAGACATTATTACATACTTATACTTACGATCGATCATCACATATTTAGTTTTCTTATATTTTTTATAATTAAAAAATAATTGAGCCAGGTCCTGCGTAGTTTAGCTGTTACTATTATGTCATTGATTTACATACTTTTATTTAAATTTGGTGTCTTACTACTTACTTACTAAGTAGTTGTTGATTGAGCTTAACGTTGTAACACATTGGGTTAACGTCTGTAATATTGCAACGGAAAATCAGTTTTATTAATATATTTTTTTTTAATTTAAATTAAATTCACTGTTGGAAATTATACCTACGGCAATTTAATACTATAACATATAATACTAAAAACGATATTTCTATAAAAATATACCTAGTAATTTGTGTAGTTAATTATACAGGAAATTTTAATTTTACTACAATAAATCATTGATTACGGTAAATGAAGTTTGTAATAATCGAGCATAATAAACGTTTTTAAATCCATGTTATATTCGTGCCTTAAACTGCAAACATTGGTATATATGTATGTACAACATATATATATGTATAGTGCTTACAAAGTCGCCGTATGAAAACCTACAACATAAATTGAATCATAGCTTTTGAAATTAATTGGTAATTTAAATGGGTTTTCGAATGAAAAGTTGTTCACATAAAGACTACCATAACTTTATCGAACGGTTGTTTGAACAATAGCCTTTAAGTGATTTATAACCAATTTAATTGTCGGTCTTTCGTCGCAACAAATTAACTTCAATTGAATTGGCGTTTTAACAATGCACCGTCTTAATTAATTTTAGATAGGTACTTAACAACGTTGTTGTTTCTCTAGATTTTCTAATATTTACATTTAATATTGTGAATATAATACCTACACTTTATACATTGTACTGTATATATTTGCTATCTAGGCCCCAATTCAATTCTGCAACTTTCGTTGAGTACATTTTTTTCGATCAGATAAACAACAATGATCGTGTAATTGCTTCTTTTTTTAAATAAGAAAACGATTGCCCAACTTTAAAACACGATGCAGACGTAGCGAAGGGCCATGCCCTCGCAGCCATTACTTAACTGGTATGAGGGCAAATAGCAGAAAGAAATTCACGATATTTCACTCGGCACGTGCTTCGAATGCAGCCCAACTGCTGTCGTGAAAATTATCATCATCGATATACCGAGTTAAAAATTGATATAGATTTCTCTCCACAGAAAAACGCTCGTTTTTAATTAACGTCACATGTCACGTAATATTGAGGAAAATTATTAAACACGTTTTATTATCGTCGATATACCACGTTCGATTGTGCCTCAGGCTGTGTAGGAACTTGCAGTCACTGCCCTTTGGTACAGTAAAATTTGTGTTGTAACGACGACCAAAAACAGCCTTGTTATTGCATAACCGATCTTGCCTTCATTCGCAATAATTGGTTACAAGCGATTGTGAATAGGCGATCTGAGCGGATAAACACCATCGCCGTGTCCATTAAAACGAAAATGAAATTTGTTCGTATTTTTCATGCTGTCGCGTGTAAGCATGATCTTGAATACTTTAGTAATGTGCGAGGTCACGTGTAATGGCTAATAGCTAAACAACAAAAGAACAAGACAATAAGAAGGTTATCATATCATGTTACTGTAATCAATAGTCCACTAGTGTGTGGTATTTATTATAAAAATATATGTTTTGTAATATTTAACTAACAACACACCCGTTATAATAAGTATACTTTAATATGTAAATATCAAAGTTTTGTATCTTTTTAAAAAATTCTGGATTTTTTCAATCAACACTCAGTTATATGCCACCATTTTGATGTCGTTGATGAATCCTGTGGTCGTGTGTCGGCGGTTCCATGTCCATCGCGGAAGGTTTCAAAGACAGAGGTTTCTCACTAGAAACGTTACACAAGAGATTTTTAGCCATATTATGTTTCTGAAGAAATTGAATCTACTGAAACTGTGAAATAAAAAGCGGTTGGTTGCGAAGGCATTGAACACGTACAACCGAGCCAACGATCCTGATTTATAAATTGATTTCTAGCGATTCGCTATTAATTCCCATTTCTCATTATGATTATGTCACAAAAAGAGTCGATAAATTTGAGAGTCTTGAATGTTTCCCTCGTGGTTTATTATCAGGAGTGAAGCCAACCATTCACAATTACAAAAAAAGCAGATGAAAATAGTTCAACAAAAAAAATATTGGATATTATACTAGAAACAAAACGCTAGCATATTTTAATGACATGTTATACTTTAAATAAATATTAATTATCATAATACACGTGCCCAAGCAAAACCGGAGCGTTCATTGGTGATGATAATATATTATAATTAAATTTGTTCTATATCGATGGCTACACTTTAACGGTTTCTTTTCGCGGTTGACAACTAACAACTACAACGTAACGTTGAGCAGCTCGAGGGTTTGCATTCCACGAATGCGGTACTTATAATTCCCGCTTGAAAGCTCACTGTAAGCTTTCTCAGGCATTTTTGCCGATTTTGGCTTGCGGCTTTGTTTTGGTCCTTGGTGTTCCGCAACTGTAACAATGTTAAAGAGTTATGGCGTATGGCTCTGGATGAATTGTCACGTACATATGGGTGTATACTGTATATGGTTGCAACAAGACGCCATTGATTGATCGGTCGTGTTTGGGGGCCCGCTTTCGACCGGTTTCGGTCCCGGTCCAGTGCTCAACAACGCCCAGCCCAAAAGTATTGACATCTGACTGCGCCTAGTGAGTGCTCGATATTTACAAACAACTCGAAAACGTTGTTTTTACCTTCCAAATTCGTAATGGAGACCTTCAGGGGTGTTTGGTTTATACCTCTACTGGACGTCTACTGTCCAGGGAAGCATTATTCCATTAGGATATTGTGGGATCATATAAAAAATATTTATAGATAAGATATATAGAATAATTTGAGTTTGACTATAATATGTATGCGTTTTAGTAATGTGATTATGTACGACGTAGTTGTTTTCTGCACTGTCAATTTAAATCAATCAGACTGCACGATACGTTAACGTTTCACTTGCGAAATAGTTTATACGGTTAACCTTTATATTAATTTAATTGTATATTATTAAAGGCTGGTTTGTAAACATTATAAACCCATATAAAAAAATTATGACAGTGTTTTTAAACAAAAAGATGCTATTTTTTGATGAACCAGTGTTTTTGCTAATGCAATAAGTCGAAATATTTTACTATATTTTTATATGTATAAAATTGAAATAATTTATATTAATAAAAATTATTTAATACAGAAGTACAAGTACATAAAGGTTATGCAAAAACTTGATATATTTATTTATTACATAAATATCATTCAATTTAAAAAATTATGGACTGCTTAAAATATTGATATATGTACATACATTTTATTAGAAAAACAGACTGTTTAAACATATGACGCGTGGGAATATTTTGCTGTATTTTATATAATCAAGACAATATAAAAATACGTGCTATTTTTACATATGAAAATTATGTAGAAAAACAATTATATATGTACATACAAGAACAATAAAATATTTTAATAATTAGTTAACCATTAAAATTCGTAATTTATTTCTTAACTTGTATACCGTTTTTATTTATTTAGCGACACCTTTTAATAAACATATGTATGTGACCAACTGCACTTAGTTTTGCAATTTATCTTTTTAAAAGCGGCGTAAATTTTTTTTAAGAATTAAATTTTGCTACCGAACCTATATAACAAGAGCATTATCCATTGCGCTATTGCCCAGTTAAATAATTCATTGTAAATTATATAATTGGCAATGATGTTAAAGGTAATAGCTTTAATAATACTTTTACCTTGCAATTTCCGCTTTTCAATTATCCTATTTATGTATATAGCATCCAATCTGTATTTTGTCCTTTCGCCATAATTGGCAATTGCTATTAGTCGTTATTACGATGTAATTTTGTACATAATTCGATATAAATATGTCAATGAAAGTACTTAAGTTAATACATCTTATTTGCTAGTTCATTTAAACAAAGGTTAAAATGTCTTATGTTCATTTTTGCTTACTTATACATTTAACAGTTTTTTTCTTTTTTCTCGTGTCTTGTATACCGTCTCGTGCTTTTGCCTTTAGATAATTTCCTCTGTTTCCTCTTCTAACGCAATTATTCCGAACGAACAAGTTTTCTTTCACTTATATTTATTTACCGAGGATCAGTTTTGCTTTGGACGTGTTCATTGTTTATATTTTTTGTTCACTCCTTACGTTCACTTTCGGATTATTGGAGATTTTTTGCGTTATTGTTCGTTCGGATAAAAGCTCGGGAGCTTTTTATTGATAACGCGCCGTCTTGGATATCTCCTGTCGTTCGTGAGAGACATTCCGGTTCGGTTTTTCGCGCACAAATGAAAATAAAAACGTAGGAGGAGACTTTATCGTTTCTAAATCTCTGGCCCGTTAGTTGTATTGTTATTGTATCCATTGGAGAAAACGAAGGGATTATTTTCGCGCTGCAGGCGCCTTTGTGTCAATCGACGCTGGGAAACATACCATATTACAAGTCTAGTGAAACGTCTAAGATTTATATATATTTTTTATTATTTAGTTTATAAATACATATACAATAATTTACAATTTATTGTATCATACTTATGCATAGTCAATAAAACTGAGTGTATAACTTACGCCATCATTGAGGTAATTAATTCATAAAATTAAGTTTTATAATTTAAATACATTTTACAACAATAATTGCGATATATAAATTAAATCGTTATGTATTCCTTATCTGACCCTATGAATTGTACGTATGCGTTTGAATCAATGCACCTTACTGGTTCTACTAACTTATATATTTCCCCATGAGACTAGAGGGGGACTTATTGTTATAAAATAGCCCACAGGCGATAGCATTAAAAAAATAAAAGCTTTTCAAAATATATGTATAGTCGTGTATCAACACTCACACTGTAGGATATTAATGTATCATTATTAATGGCTTCAGTACTACTTTGTATATTTTTTTTAAATAAGCCCAGAAGGCGTCGACCGCACAAATACACACGTGTATAAGCTTTTCCGTTAAAACTTTGCGAATTGTATTCATCGAAACCGCTCTCTGACTATTTGCATGAACTTCAAACATGATATGTTGTATATCCGAATGAGTTTTCCACTCACGTCCCTACCAGTGCTTCTCAATATTCAACGCGTATCGGCCAAAGGGGGTCCGTGTTGCCGCGTTTGGTAAACAACCCCCCGGGGCTGCTGCTGAACAGCATTCGTGTTGCGTTTTCTTGGATTATTTACATTTGGACCTGTTTTTTCTCTTCTATTTCATATACTTACATGAAAAACAACTCTTTGACGTTCGTCTTCCAAGCGATAGGAGTCGTCTAGAGCTGCTGTTTATCGTTGTTTTCAATTTTTCTGGGAGTTTAGCCAGTTGCTAGCTTTTTTCCAACTCTGTGGTGTTTATATACGATCTGCATATGCATCATATGCGATCCGACGAGTTTTATTCGTTTATCATGCGCCAAAGGAATCGAGACGTTCTAAACGAATGGACCGTTTTAAAGACGGAGACAAACACTTTACGTTTGACATAAAGTATAACTATCTATAGCACGTTTTTTAGTAAAGTTTTCTCTTCTTCGGTGACGTTTAAAGGGCCGCTCTTCTCGTTTACGTTCGCTCCTTTATTATTCCACGGTTCAAAAGACGCGATGCTTTTCATTCTATTTCGCCTTATTAAATTTAATCTTCGCGATCGCTGGGCGAGGTTCGTTAAAATGAAATTACCTTTGTTACCGGCAGCTTTTTTACTGCTCGGTTTTTTATGGTCGTTTCTTAAAGAATAGGCGTCTGTTTTATTTTTGCAGACTATTGTATTGTAGGAATTCATTGAAAGATAGGATTAATATAATTATACTGATATTAAAAATATGTGGGCATCGTTTATAAATAGGGTCTTAAAAAGAAGCAGCGAGACTTCTTTATATTATAGATTTTATTGCTATGTTTGCATCTTATTTTCTTAAAATCTTGTTTTTTAGAAAAAATCGCATGGATTGCTTTTAAAAATACTATAATATATCACATAACGCATGCCGATTTTAGATTATATTTGTATATTTTTTTTATCGCTATAAAAATGTGGTTTTATATATTTTTTGTAATTGTATATAGTTTTTTTTATTATAGTCGGTTAATTTCATTTTCTACACTATGCAAAATATTGCTAGAATAACATGTTATATTGTACTTATCATCCCGAGAATTTCTGGGAATTAAAGACTTGTTTGTTTATCTTCTACTATATTTTTGATAAATATTTGTATGTACATTAGTGTGTAAAAAAACAGGGATTGTGTAGTTTTAGCCCAATGAGCAGATTGATAAGCAATGCAATGAGCAGCTCTGTTAACATTTAAAAAAAAAATCAAATCGGCATTATTTGACATATAAATTAGGTTATTGATTTAATCTAAGTGAAAGTAAAGCATATTATTAACGCATTACAAAAAATGCATATAACAAAAACTACTTATGTTAAAAAACTAGTTATTACAGTAGTCTTTCTTACAATAATAACAATAAGCAATTCATTAAAAAAACATTGTCTATTATCAGGAAACCCAAACCATTAGTTAAAATGAAAATCTATTTTGTATTTTTACAATAACATTATCAAAATCGATGGCAAATTCGACATTTAATTAAAATTTATAGTAAAATTCTATTTTCTTATTTCGATGAACTTGTGTTGTAAAAATCTCCGATCTATTTAAATATTAGTCCAATAATTGTAACTAAAAAATCACATTTACTCGTGAACCAATCGGAAAACAAAATATATGTTAATGAATTCATGATTTTTTTTTACTGTGACAGTTTTTGTATTACTTGTGAATTACCCCAATCGATACCTATATATTTCATAGACTAACTTATATTATTTGCAGCATAAATGATCCTGCAATAAAAAGTATAGCTTTAAGTGTTACTTTTAATTATACAATATTTTATATTTAATCATTTTAAAGCTTCGACTTAACTTCGCAGCCAGAAATAGACGTTAGAAACTGGTAATGATTTTTATTATATTATATATGTACATACATATATTGCAACGAACTATTGTGGTACTCTTAGATCTCGTAGTCTGGTGATGTTCCACTCTTTGTGGCACGCTCCTCTTGCTGTCTGCCGATGTCCCTCGGTGTCTGTTCCTCTCTATATTACGGTGATTTAGCGCGTGTAATATTCGACAATGTATTCAGTCTTTTTGAACAGTCCTAATATTTTTTATTATTTTATAACAAGCCCTATATTTTTGACTGTCATAGTAGCTCTAGCGCCGTTAGTTACAAAAGCAGTGCACTTGTCAAAACCGTCATACTGTAGTACTGCACATTTTTGTTACAAATATCCACCTTTTTAAAAAAATATTAAAATAAATGATTTGGATTGCGGGCCGCATGCGGGGCCCACCTTCCTCTAGTTTGTCTAGTTTATCAATAATGTTACATCCAGGTACCAACTATTAAATATTTAATTTAACAGCATAATTTTTATTATATTTTAAATCACCGACTCCTCCGTATACCCTAAAAACAGCACCGCATTCGTTTCGTAGAGATAAAACCTACCCAGCTAAATCCGCATGGCAACAGATGAAAATCCTAAAGGCCTATCTCGCACGCAGCTGCGTTGCGGTAGGTTAGTGTGTCTGTTTGAAGAAAACCATCTCAGCGTGTACTACTGCGTAGGCGGGTATCCCTTTACGCGCCCTCCGAGAGCTTTTATCCCGTCTGTGTAAGCCTCCAAGCTTTCCACTCTGCGGGGGTACGTACTACACACACAGACCTACTACGGTAGTACCCCGACGGGGTGGGTGGGCACCCCGCCCCCTACGCATACAACGCACGCTTCGCCCCCCGGTCGGATTCGGCGCGGCTAGAATTCGGCTGGGGCCATTTTATTGATCGGGCTTGACATTGAAATAATAATAGGGAAGAACAGCTGGGCCGGGAGGGCTTTTCGGGGGTGGCAGTGGAGCGGATTCAATAAAGGGACGCGTCGGGAACAACGAATGCCAAATTTATATATACTTTTGTGTAGTATAGGATTTTATACTACCGGTGTATTGTAAGCTGCAAAATAAAACATAGCATCCACGAATTGTTTTTATTAACTTGTGTTATAGCTATACATATAATAATTTAAAATAATATAAATATTATATACTATTTTTATATAGTCCCTATAATATTAATTTAATTCTAAATGTCAAGGAACTGTTTTAAATCCTCTCAACCCATGAATATAGTAGATATGTTTAACATACTGGCTGTTTTTATAAAATACAACAATATTTCGGATTGAATTTTAAATTTTATACTTTATGCTACTAATACTACGCTTAAATTTATTCCATAAAACTGTTAATAAATCGCCAACTACTTGTGAAAGGTAAATTACAGTTTATGTTAGAATGCAAATAATAAAAAAAATATCAGGACCATACACCATGTATATTTTCCGGCCTCTATATATTGTAACAAATCAATACCCTAAACGTGTGGTATTCGCCGAATGCATAACCACAGCACATTATTGTTGTAGCGTTACCAATGTGTGAACGTCATAGCCAGAATTTCCGAGAATGTTCACTTAGCTACAAATTTGATATGGCTCACAGTAGTAGTAGGTACTCAGTGTGTAGAGGGAGACCCGGAGCGGTTTCCCTTTTTAGCCTACCCCACGCCACAGACTGTGGCCGTAGGCTGGGGCAGGGTTAGTCTACCCCCAAGCGCCACCCCTTAGGCCTATTCCGGGTTGTCTGCGTTATCCCAGGCCCGTTTGCCACCCTCTCTCCCGTCTGCCGACTTCCACGCCGTCGGTCGGCCCAAAACTGAGCTTGTATTATAAATTTCAAAATGAATAGAATATTGTTTTGTGCATCCGGGCTTTGTTTTGTTGTAAATAGTCGACGTTTTGATGGGCCTTATAATATGGGATGAGTTTTTGTTGTTGTTGACGTAATGAATAACACATAATACGGAATATTGTATTATCATCGAATACTTTGTTTTATAAACCAGACATGTCACAAAAAAAAAAACAATTTTATAAGAAAGAAAAATAACAATTTATCTTCTGTAATAAAAAAAATATTATCCATTGTTACATAGAATAAAAATCAAAAGATTTGGATGCGGAAATATTGTTTTAGCTTGATATGTATACAAAGTTAAAATTAAACGGAAAATAAAGAATATATTATAATGGATAATTTATAAAAAGGACCGCTTGCCATTTAAATGTAAATTCCGTATATTTTAAGCAATAGGATAGCTAATAGTGTAAGAGTGTATTGCCTACTTTTGATCATCCAATCGTGGGCTTACTTATTAAAACAAATACCTGCAATTAATATAGCTTCATGTATGTTGATCTTTTCGAGCTGGTCAGTTTTTAACTTTGCAGCCAAAATACTGGACAGTTCATAAATGTATATTAATAACCATATACATATGTATGGAAATGTAGCTGCTTCTATCTGGTGGTGGAGTCGAAACGGCAGGTCTTAGAAATCAGGGAGTCTTCGCTGGAGTGTCAAGTTGAATTATTGTCGGTTGTCGTGATATGATTTTGTGACGATACTGCTCTATCCGCTGATATGCCTCGTTCTGTGACTTAGAAGGGTTGAATATCTGGAGCGTCCTTCTCCAGCTGCCTCTCTTTTTGCATGCCCGTCTGTCCCTCGGTGACCCAAGTGTCACATCATTTATATTGCTGGTTCGACAGCTTTGAGGAATCGCAGATAAGGACGGTGGTGGGCCAATTGCATCGCTTCTTGGAAATATCCATAAAGTGTCTACGCCTAAAAAGTAAAACGTTCAGGTGGCCGCTTCGGTGATCGGTAACAAGGGGTGAAAATAACAATAGTTATTTTGTGCAGGGTAAAACGCATTGTTTATCGTGTATCCTTTTCAAATAAAGAGTAGTGCTTTCCAGATGCTTATCTTAAAAAATCTAATTAAATTATACTTCGTATGGTGGTGGTTTTGTTCGCTCAATAACACCATATTTAATAAATTAAAACTTACCTGTGTCACGCCTTTAATGGTAATTTCTACCACTCGATTTATAGACGCGCATGCATATTCACCCATTATTCCCTTTATATATTATATCGCCCCACGCGAAAAGGATTTGAAAGTTTCGTCGTGCGATTCAGCAGCGATCGAGGTGGTCGTAAAATGAAAACTTTTGAACTCTGCAAAAGCCAATTTTGCTTTACGACACCTTAAACAGATATGTTTTATTGGCTTTTCATGCTCTTGCGTCTATTTATGCGCGCCGATATCGTGCACCATCTCTAATTAAATGTTAATTTTACGACGGAAATACCTCAAACGTGCGGTCTGAATAACCGGCAAATACCATATTATATTAAGTTTGTCAAGCTTTAGATTAATCTTATTAATAACTTCAAATAAATTACTATTTAGCCACAATTTAATCGTTCCAATACTATGTATATAATAATAATATTTGTCTATGCTAAAGTTTGTCATTCTGTTTAACTTGAAGTGAACTCGGCTATTTAAATTGATTACAGAGAGTTCTACTATTAATTTGTAAGACAAAGCAACTATAGGTACAATATATAATAGATGTAATAGAATGTTTTTCAAAACATACTTTTAATGATTTTGTCTTTGATACATTTTTTTAGAATGTTTTAAATAACGAATGGCAATTGCGCATAAAAGAAGTGATGAAAGGGTCTATTGAATACTACTAATTCAAAAGATGATACCAGTTGCAGCACGTTTATTTTAATCAATTTATATGTTAATGGACAAAGAAGAAGATACTTTTATTCAGTTAAACCTTTATATTTTCTTAATCTAAAGTTCAAAAATTAGTAAAAACTATCGGTTTATTTTAAATGCATTGAGCACATACATATGATATTCTGGCAATAATCCTGTGTGCTAATTTTCAGAATCCCATTGATTTACCTTTTAGCTTTTAGTGGTTTTAATTCCCAAGTGGTTTTAATTCCCAAGCCTTGCCTTCGCCATGACAATAAATAAATTGATAAATGTGATAGCAAAACGCCCATTTAAGTGGGCCTAATTCTAATATTTTTATTTATAAATATATTAACAAGCTTACATTATATAATACATTTATATCATCTTATTTAAATAATTATGGTGGATGAATTAGAAAATCAATAGCGAGCCCTTAGAAAGTTTTTGCGTCATTTTTTTTAAATTCCCTTTAATACATATAGTAATGCGGCATAATATTATTTCTAAATAATTCTTAAAATGATGGTTTATAAAATCTTTGAAATATTTATTTGGAAATAAATATTCGTTAAAATATTTTGATCAGTATTCGTTATACTACATAATTTTCTTGTTATTTTTGTTCCACTTTGAATGAATAATTGATTAAAAACCTAATTAGCCGTCGCACAGATTTAGAATTTTATGCAATGGTATGTGTGAATATATAAAATTAGGTTAAGACTGCTGCAGAAATCCGGTTTTAACAACTGTATAAGTATTGTATAAGTAGAAAAAAGTTTAACCATAAAAAAAAATAAGGAAAACGTATGTTCCTTATGAAATATTTTTTAATCAAATTATTCATCAATCATTTTGTACGATCGACATATGTGTTGAATTTTGACTACATGTCTAGCAGTGAAAAAGCTTTTCTTATTGTTTCTAGACGTTAGAATTGTCTATTTGGGGGCTACCTTAAGGACATTTTCGTCTTCGGCCAAAGCTGCTTTACGCCCGTCTTGCATCAGCCATATCTCTATGTAAATCCCTCCAAATGGGGAGCGAAAGTGTCTTTCGTATACCTCCTCTGAGAATATTATTTGCGATATGTCTCGGGGCCCAATGTAGACTTTTGAGACGTACCTTATGACTGGATGAGATTTCTAAAATGAATAATATATGCGATGCAGTCCCGCGCCATTCTCGCTGGTACATCTGCGATATTTGCATTTAGAATATAATAAAATTTCTCGCGATGATGTATGCGGCATGTCGCTAATCGTAACTTGCAATAAAAGTCTCGTTCTTAAGCTTGTTCACGAGTAGAAGAGTTGAGACGAAAGCTTTTCTCGGAAAAGCTCAACCTCTCCGTCTCGCCAATTGTGTTCTCATAAACAACACTCAAGTCCTTTTTGTTGCTTCTTTTTGGCATTTCTTCTGTCATTACGTTTAACTCTGCGAAACAACGCTAACTTTTATTGGACATAAAGTCAAATAATATATTTATTTCAAGATTAAATCCGAGACATCATTGTCAAGCTATTGTGTCGCTTACGACCTTTATCCAACTAAATAACGACACTTTTGTAATAGTTTATTTTATGTCCAATAAAACGAACACGTTTCTAGAATTCACATTTATATTAACACACGTTAATTTAAAACAGAATATTTCAATCAATCTAACATAATCCTCTTATTGTTACATGGAACGTATAAATTGATCCAAACGCTGAGCAATAAATTGGATAAACACTTTTTTATGGTTGAATTTGTTTTCACCGATGATTGATATAATAAAAGCGCTCAACGGTAAAGTATAGCGAAATATTATAAGCCTTGTTTGTTTTTCAAATATATATTTCATATAATATGTCAATAAACATTGCTGCTAAAGCGATACGCCGCATAGTGTTATGACTTCAAAACAGTAAAATTAACGACCTGGATCTTTATGATCCTTTGTTTAGGACCGCTGAAACGTGCTCTAGCATATATCAATTATTACATAAAATGGTACATTATCAACAAAAAATTGCATATCGTATCAGCTCAGATGGAAGAATGATCGTTGAATTTATTTTATAGTTTAATATGGATTATGCAAACATATTAAAATATAAATTGCTAAGAAGCTTACAAGTTATTGTGTTATTTAATGCTATTCTATATTATTTTTATATAATTTATTTCCTCTTGTTGCCATATAAATTTAGAGAAACAAATATTTTGCTTATAATCACGTTTTAATAGTACATATATTATGTATTCTAAATATGTTTTTAAAACTCGGTAGGTAACACATGGTTGCCATTTCTGCTAGGTTCTGTGTAACGTGACATTCTTACTAAGCCTCGATCATTGCAACGTAAATGAAGTTTATTCAGTAATCCATTTTTTCTGTACGATGAGAAGGATGAACTGGTGTTGGAATTCATCACCATCGGTGAAATGTGACAAATGGATTTGCGATTGTATAGAAGCTTCTTAATAAAAAATAAAGGGCTATCCGTTATCACTAAAAAAACTGAAAAAACTCAAAACTCAAAAAAAAAATCATTTGATTGAGTTTTATGCTCAGTAAATTTTACCACAAACTGTTGTTTATGAAACGTTATCTGAAAGATTAAACGTGTGTTGAGTGCTAAAAGAAATATCAAGGAACTCGATCTCAGGGTCTTCCTAGGGCATTTATTAAGAATGCTATAGATTTTTTCTGGACAATTTCATAAAAAGTATCATTCTAAGGGAATTAAGAGGCTAATATATTAATGCTTAAAATATTAAGTATAATATTTACTTAGAGATACGACCATTTTATATCATTCTAAAAAAGTAAAGTCACATAATCTTTTATCTCCAAAGTTACGATTTATAATATTTTAAGTATATTATGTATTATATTACTGTTAAAATTGTTTATCGTTTATTCTGATTCATATTAGTATTATTATTAAATGACGCAAATAAAAATCGCATGCAACATACCTATAAAATACAATGTGGTATTTTCCCAGTGAATTTTGAGTTTCTTCGTAAAATCACAAACCACTAAATTTTCACGACCATTATGAAAATTACACCGAAATGACCTCACCTCCGTTTCTGAAAGCGATCTAGATAGAAATCAAAATTATTATTTTACAGCAACCGTTTTCGACTCGTCACACCGTCTTATCTAGTTCGCCATTTGCGAAAACACATTCCTGTTCTTTGTTGGCATTTGATGTATGTAATGTAAGCTCTTTTACGACTTATGTATATTAAATAAGGTTTTTTTGCTTTGTTTTATATATAAAATAAATACAATACAAGATGGGCTCTAGCCCAAAACTGTTTGATATTTCAAAAATGTTTACCGACAAGATATAAAGCCGTAACGTTCGGTAATAAGTGGTGCTTTGAATAATGTAAAGATATCTATATACGTGAAAGAAGTTGTATGAAGTATCGCAGTTTCCTTGGACGCTTATTGAAACCCTGAAAGCTTTTGGCGTATTTTTCGCCGGCCACTCTCTAGAGACGAGACGTATTGCAATTTTACATCGGTCCGAAAGCTGGAAAATATTTTTTCGATGGGTATGCTTTTATCCAGTTGAAACGATGCCATTTTTCCACTTGTGCGATATGTACGTGCTTGCAATTCCTTCGAGTGTTATGGCGGTAATGTTTTTTTCTTTATTCTCTTCACATATTTTATTTTTTCATAATATATTTAAATTATAATAATACACTACTCATTTAATCAAATATTATTGCGCTAAAAAAATATTTGCACAAACGCAAATGGCCGCGTCAACGTAAATATAATATTGTTGAAAACTCACCTATAATATTTCTCGTGCGATTAAATATTGATGTATTATAGTTTGAGTGAGTCTCTAAAATAGCAAGAACATAATGTTCACACTTATTGAAAAATACTAATATTTCAATTTTCTGTATGATTAGACTTGAAAATCGTAGAAAGAATCTTTCTGTCCATTTTTGCAAATGACAGGTCCAACGCAAGGGTCAGACATCCACTCTTCCGCTTAACAAAGGACCACTCAGAAGCCATAAAACCTATCCTCAAGGGTAGTTCGGTTTACGATCTGTTTATCTAAAAATATCTAAAAATCCCCACAAGGAATCGTTTAGTATACTATATATTTATGTATATACATATATATTTATATACTTATCTCAAAAGACTGCCATTTGTCAATATACACAGATAAAATGTACAAATAGAATTAAATGTAGATTGTGAATTATGAAAATTGAAAAAAATCCGACATGGAATACCAGGTGAGCTATAATGCAATATTTCAAAGTACGCCGACGCCTTCACAATGAAGTATATGTATATACCAATACCTATATAGTGAAAATGGCTTTTCGCGAATATCTTTTCCGATACATCATAAAATGTGCGAGCGCCTTGATATGTCGCGTTTTTACTGTCTTCTTTTATGTAACTCGACGACGTTTTATTGCCATTTTATTTCGGAACGAATGAAATTTTCCACGGCTTCAACTACCTTAAGAGTACACTAGAAGCAGATACATATGTATATAAAAATAAACTTTTCAACCTTTAATTTAAAAAAAATAGCTAATGAATAGATGTAACATGTTGCATTTTTCATCCCTCAGGATCTTTGATTTTAATTAGTTGTTTCTGCTTTTTTATTTAATTTTTAATAATTCGGTTGGAGAAATAGTGCTGCGCTGCACTGGTCGGTGCCAGTTAGTAGACTTAATTAAGTTTTTGGTTGTCATACCGACTAGAGAGCGTTATTTATATCTGCCATTTGCAGACCACTTCAGCGAAGCGAATGGAAAACGAAAACGAAACTGGCGATATTAATTTTTCCTTCCATTCTTATTATATTTGTCGTTTTTTTTACAAACAGATCCCGACAGTATGGTACTTTTGATGTATATTAATATTTATTTACTTTCAATTTACTTATACATGGACTTTCAACGTAATATTAAAAAATATAGCTGAAAACCGCCTTACGCGAACATCACTCGTAGAAGCAAAAAATCCGACTGGCAACATTCATACATTTGATTGTATTGTAGAATTGATATTCGATTTTGCTGTTTAGTCACTTTTGCTAATTACTAATAAATTGTAATTATCTAATTTTATATGAAAGTGAATTGCGGAGGTATTCCTCAAATATTAAGATATACAGTATATTCTCGATTATCCGAGATAATTGAAAAACACGGATAATCTGAACTATCAATTTTTATTTGGTTTTACAATATGTATGTTATATTATATTTACAATACGGATTATAATTTTTTTATTTATAAAAAAAATCTGTAATTCTGATTTGCTTTTGAGAATCTTTCAATAATTATATTGAATATTAATTTGAACCCCCTTTGGACGATGTTGTCCAGTAAAGTTTTAACCAGGGCGTAGAGTCGTTTAAAATTTTACCATCTACAACACCGACTACAATTTTAATAAGATTACCATTTGTCAGCATATAATTGATAACAATAAGAATAATTTCAACAATTTTCAAATTCTAAATAAAATAAAATATTTTAAATTTCATTAAGCACAAAACTCAATTTATTATAAAAATTTACATATATAATATACGTCAAATATAATAGAATATTTATATTTTTTTCAGATTTATTTTCAGCTCCCTTACCTTATCACACTAGTTCATATGTAAAAACAGACGTTTATTCTCATTTAAAATTATTTGAAATCAATTTAAAAAAAATGTAAAAGTACCTGGATAATCCAGAGTACACTATTCGTGCACTTTACGTACAATGTACACTTGGTGTTATATCATACTAAAGAAAAAATAATAATTAAGCTTACATATTTTATTCAAGAAAAATATCTTTCGGAATGTAAATTTTGGTTTTTCACGTCTAGTATTGTGAAAAACCAAATAGCTGTATTAATTATTAGGTTGTTTACGGGTTTTCTTTACAAAAAAACAGTAATGTCTTGGACTCCTATGAGGAGATAGCAGAGCCAGCTAAAATATTTATAGACGTGTGCTAACGGTTAAAACCTACATTAGTAATTTGACTATTTTTGTACGTTAATTATTTTTAACTTTAAAATTCGAACGTTTTATACATTAAATGTGGTTTTCAGTCCTGGAATCTCTTAAAAACAAGATGACCATAATACACTTATATAATTATCTGATTGAAAGATAATGTCTGCAGATTAAAAGGATTCGCTACATGTATTATATATGTGTTTTTTGTTAAGTAGCAATGCAATGGACAACTTTTAAACGACACATTTTATACATGCAAACATTTACGGCAATGAAATCGGGTTAAATAACTATTAATCTAAATTAATCGCTTTATAAATCGAAAATTAATGATATTTATTTTATTTTGTTACAGGTAAATACAAATTCTGCTGCGAATCTATACATTTTACTCCAATTGGTATGTGTATATTATACATATTATTAACTCTAACATTACATACATAACAATTGTGTATAATTGTTATATAAATACAGTAATATCTCATAACAAAAACGTCCGTTTGTCAAAACCGATTCGTTACTTAAATTGCTTTTTGCAAGTAAATTGCACACTCAGACGCCATATCTCAAGAATCTGTTTCTGACAAAAAGCCCGGGACGCTGCGGCATCTGCGCCATCCTATGCACTTTATCATTATTAACTCCACTACAAATTTTCCATCTCATCCCACTGCCAAACCAACCACCCAACTCTCCAGTGTGGGAAATGAACCTTCAGACTGCTCGAAATTTCCACTCACCTGTCGCTAACATTCCGCTTCTCATTAACTTTTGCGAATATGAATTCCCTCAGCCGAAAGAAGATATTCTAAACAACCCTTCCACCGTAGCTTATAGTTAATTAATTGTTATATTAAATTTATAGCACAATCTTTTTTGTGTATGTTTATTCGGTGTGTTTGATTGATGGATATCGGGATTTGACTTCAATTTGCGCAGTGATCTGCGATTATTAATTGTTTGTTTTTTTCAACATTTATGTTTCAAACGCTATTTGATTAATGGGTTCAGGATGTTTCAGAATAAACAGGAAAACGTTTTGATTTGTATTGTGAAATTAAATCAGATTGAAACAAACATTTTCTGAACTAAATAGATATTGATTAATGTGTACAGGTGGCACTTAAATAAAATAATATAGCTCTTACGAAAGGAATGGTGGATTGGTCTGGCGAATAAGAAAATAATGAAAGAAGAATTATGTATTCAGAAGGCAGAAGAGCCATTTTGTTCGGATTGAGAGTTTTTGCAGTGGAATGCAAATTAAACTATTGTTATTCAGAATATATGGAGCCAAAATCAAATCTGAAAGGAAAGCAATGTTCATATACACTTATAACTACATAACTACAACAAAATTTACTGTATCACAATAAAATATATAAACTGCATATATAGTATGACTGGAATCATATGTAAATTTTGAAGGCAATCACTTTTTCTGATATCTTTTATTTTAGTTTTTAAAAATATTAACAAAATTCTTTTTTTTTCGTCACACTGCTTTGATAAAATGTTGAAATATAATAAAATAATAATTTTTATTATTGATTTCATTACAACAAATACTAGTATAATTGTACAAATGTGTATTTTCTTTCATACTTTTGTGCTTTTTCTGATTTAATTGACTTCATCATTTTTTATGACTGTAATTCATAACTATAATTTAGTGCTGAAAAAATATTTAAATTCACTAAATATTATATATTAAATAATGCGTTTTCTAATGAATATGTATTTTTATTTTGATGATTCAAAATATATCTATTTTACTTCAAAACATATAACTTTCTCCTCAGTCTATTTTTTTTATTATATTTGCATAAAATGCAAAATTTGATAGTCATATTTTCACGTCATCTACAAACTTTTTTTAATTTAAAATAAAAAATAAAAAGTTAGACTAAGTGAAAAAAATATAAAAATTAAGACTACTACTTTTTTTAAATTAGGTAAATCTTAAAATACATAGGAAAAAGTGCATATCTTTTTAGTGTAATTAATAAATGTCAATGTGAACGTTCAAACACTTATCAATGTCAATAATGTGATAGAAAAAATGCATAGTTAAATATCATACCGACCGGTTCGAATTCATTGATTCATTGTTAATGCCAATCTTTTTTTTAATGTACGGTAAATTTGTATAAAATTAGTTTATTTATTTTCATTAAATTTATCATAATATATCGGTATTATGGCATTAAATTAGCATACATATGTGCACGATGGTTCATTGATGGAATATTTTAAAACTAATACTTCATTACGTTCCATATGTTTTTATAATCCGAATCTGACGTCATTTCTAATGTAATCAATATGTTGGAATATAAATGGACGCGGTTGAGTAATCGCGCTGTCATAATACAAGTTCGTCGACATTTGTCTGAGTTTCTTAATATGTCTGTAAGAAAAAATATATGGATGAAAAATCAATAACTATAACACAATTCCGTTCGCAATGATTGCGAGATGAGTTTATTGCATGTATTGTTTTTAACTATAAAATCTGTGGCATTTAACTAATAATAATGTTCGTTCGTTGCACCTAAACTCCATTCATCGTTAATAGTTTCATCTCATTCACACCACAGACGCGCATTATGCATAACAAATATAACTTCAAATACATTTGATACTAATGGCTTCCGTTGTTTTAGTATCACAGTAGAGTCTCACTGAAACGTTCACCAGTCACGTCTGATTCGTGGATGAGCATAATGTAACGTCATCTTGCCTGAGGGACAAAAAAAACGGCAATAACACACAAAAGCCTGCATATAAATGAGTTTTGATATTTGGAGTGAGCCGAGCGTATATCACCTTGGCCTTCTTTCGTCTCGGCTGAGCGTGGGCGAATATGATTCAGTGCTTCAAATCATACGATTGTGAATCTGGAAAGAATTAAATTTACCTTCGCATAGGTAGACAGCGTTCTCAAAGAGAAGACTACTTACATTTCGAAATTGCAAGTTAGCGAGTTTCGCTCAGGAGAGCTCAATTGACCGTCAGGGCGGGGACACCTGATCACTATGATCAGACTTTAAGAGAATGTAGGAGAAATAGGAGAACGCCCATCTTCTTATATGGAACCTTCATTCGATCCGGACAACGCCCAATATTCCCCCTGGGGAATTTCTTTATTAAAATGTACGGCCTTAGGTGATCCTCGTTTATTTTTATTCCATTCCGAACAAGGTCTATTTAAATACAATGGCTTGTATGTATTGTATAGTTGAAAATTCCCAGACGATATTGACCTGTAATCATTTTTGAGATGCTTAGTTACTCTAGGCCTCTTAAGCTTTTCCGGACGTCGTTATTTTTGATATTACAAATTTGCATGATAATATTTAAATAGAACTGAATCAAAACATATTTACTTTAATTATTCAAATTACACTGTATAACAGTTTTGTCACAAAGATACTCGACTAATATGTAAAATTTCCTGCTTTTAATACAGATATATTTTTTTCTAACAAGCTCTTTTCTTTTTGGTGAATATCATTGATTAAAATACAAGCACATTGATTTTAATATAATTTAAAGCTATAGTTGTAAAATTAGCAGAGGGTATACGATAGCTAGGAATTGCAATAAAACCGTATTTTTTTTTATATATTTGCACTAGAAGGTATCTATTTCTACAAACATAGCAGAGGGTATATACGTCGTATAATCTTCAGTACAGTCCTGGTTATAACTATGTGTTGTTTAACTGAAAAATGAATTAATTCCTTATAAATTTGGTTCAAAAATGTACTCTATATCAAAATACCATTTACCCAACAAAATAAAATCTATTTGCAATATGATTTCTATGAAAGAATCTTGCCGATAAAATCATGAAAAACGTTCTTTCTAAAGATCATATGCGTGGAATTGGTTTTGATAAAGTCATGAGCAAGTTTCAGCACGATCGCATCTTTTTATATATTATTCCGTGTGTGTATATAATATAATTTTACAAGGGGGAGATAAGGCTGTTGAAAAAAATTGTACAAACTCCGACATATTATCTTGATTGCTCATTCCTGTCTCTTTATACTGTGCCAAAAACGGCCGTGTTTCTGTAACTTTTTTTTATGTCCTCCACGTAGTACGATAACAATGGTTTTTAATTGAACAACCGCTTCGTGATTTTTGATATTGAAGGTCAAATTTTTATACGCGGAAAGGACCGTTTATATAAATATTATACATAAAACATCCTTCCAGACAATCTATGCAGAGTTTACCGAATGTAAATAGGAAAACGGCGTTTTTATCACGAGACGATAGATAGTACTTATATGTGTATATTGTATGTGTATATAAACTACGTTTGCATTTTGTTTTACCAGCTTTTATACCGTTTGTGTTTGTTTTTGTGTAGTATTTTTTTACATCTCTCTGCCGGGAGCAGACGATAAAATGCCCTCTGGGGGAAGAATAAATTGGTGAAAGGGAACTGGAATTAAAGTAATAAGAGCACAGTCATGAGACAAACATTACTGCCATTATTATTATCATTATTATCATCATCATCCTGCTAACGTCTGCTTAGAGTCTAGTTAGAAAAGGAGCGTAAATTGCCACGGGAATTGCCTGAGTGGCGGATCTTTAAGTATGAATTGCACATTAAATGTATACAATATTTTTTTATAAGTATAATAATATATAAATATATATAATACATACTTAATTAAATATTTACGGAAAATTTATTAAAAATATCCGACCGCAAAATATGTATTATTAATTTTTCATATTATTATATTTAACCACAAAAATGTTTTTTTTTTAATTGTATAATAATATAATATATATATTAAGATATGAACTAATTATAAAAAAATATATGACTTCAATAAATGCGCCATAGTTATTTGCTTAGTGCTAGAAATAGTGCATTGGATGCATATATGATCATTAATATAAGAAAAAACATTTGATATCCATGTGTAACGCATGAAATAATGAATATTATATTTTTTGTTTTAATCTTGTATTTTAATATAATATTTTATTTTATACGGCTAGTGAGTTAATCTTTATATGATAACGTACTCTCTGACTTTATAAAGTACAACATTATTATTTTGCACGTTATAAGCCTGTTTTTTTATACGAAGCAACAAATATTATCATTTATTTTAGGAATCGATTTTTATACCAAACTATTCTGCTTAAAAATACCATAGAGTTCAAAATCAGCTTTAAGTAGTTTTATAATATATAATTTTACTATGAAGCATTGTTTATCATAATCAATCATAAAAATATCTTAAAAATATTTTTTGTATTGCGTTAAAGAATTAAAAAATCTTGGCGTAGTTCTACATATTAACATATAATATAATACACATGGTTATCATATATGTTTTTAGTGAATATCTTGTCCAGTTTTAATTTATTAACACTTTTATTTTTAAATAATTAATTACACAGTTTTGTTAACGTAAACAGTAATTATTTAGTCGAATCGCATTCAATTTATTATATTATCATGTTTGTTTTGATAAAACTTAATGTAGACACAATCTTCTGTGCAAATACATATGTGCTGTTCACAAATGAGCAACGCCGTCAAATATTACTAATTCAATAAATAAAAATTACTGTTTTTCAAATAGATAAAATAATTATCTGTTCATTAAAATATTTACCGTATCATGCAGATAACTGCCGGCAAGTGATTTCTTGCAAATAAACAAATAATATTACTTTCTCTCTTCTCGTGTGATATAGGTATAGATAATTCCAAAAATCACGTGTTCTTTATCTCATACTGGCAAAAGGCGAACTTTTGATCCTTTTTATGTGGAGTTCCAAAAGTTGGTGAGTGTTCGCGTCTAGATTCGTGTCACACTTAAGTAACTATCCGTGTTCTTCCATTCTGCGATTGCAATTCCTAAACCGTTCTTGGTATCAGTATATATGTACACACGTCGAGTATGTGTTAAGTGAATTAAACGAAATCATCGCCAAAAGTTTTCGCACGTCAAAAGTTTTTTAAGCTACACAAAAAATCAATTTAGAATATGATTCATACGGTCTTAAAGGTGTGTATGCGTGTATTTTTCATTTTATCAGATGGTAGATAGCAATCGTCGTTTCCTATTGTTATTTAAACCATAATCAAATAGTTTATATGTCAAATCAGAAGCCAAGGCGAGCGAGCTTCGTATGTTTTCTTTCTATACCATGACACTGTGACAGAAAACAAGCATAAAATACGATTAAAAATTAATAGCATTGCCTAAATGTGTTTTCGCGTTCGATTTCATTGCCATACCATGTTTTTTTGCATCAAAAAATCATGAAATATGTCCCAATGTTTTGCGTATCGCGTATTTCTAAACTAGTTCTGATCATAACATTTCGCTATAGATCGAGAAGTACATATCTCAATCTTTCAAGAATGATTTCACGATATATATTAATTACACTTACATTTTTCAACATATGGTTATATAAACCACTTATTGACGCATCATTTAAGAAATCTTGATTATATACCATATACGTATGCGACGATTCATTTATAGCACTCGTCGGTTATGCTTTGATCTTACAATATATGTGTTGATATAAAAGTTTAATATTTATGTACTTTCCGTACTAGTAATGTATACATTACACGCACGTGAAATCGAGGCTAGATATGTATATATTAAACACATAAATTAATTTATAGTTGAAATATCTGTAAAAAATGCAATGAACGCAAAACCTGTTCGGCAACAACAAGGATGTTGTGTCAGAATTGTTTGAGATTTAGTGGTGTCTAATTTTGGCAATGCAAATGGTCACGGTGTTGAACAATAGTCAGTCAAGGTTGAAACTTGCAGTAGTTGAGTCAAGGCTGAGACTGTTACAAGAACGACGAATAAAAAAACGTTCTAAAAGTATTGCATCATAAATTCATTATATTATGCATTTATGCTAAATATGTATTATGAATGCTTCATTTATAATACATAAAAATCTTTAACTTTTTCATAGACTATTTAAATTTAAAATGACATAGTATTTTAATCAAACTCTGTTAAAACTCATTGCATTTACAACATTAAATGAGACGTGATTGAATTTAATTAACTTATCTTGTAGACATGTAGACAATAATAACGTTAAGGAAATTTCTGTCGCAAGAGTTCAATAGTACATAATATCTTACTTAATTATTTATTCATTATTAAGATTTATTGCACATTATACTAATTTCATTAAGAAGCGTTGAAATTTATATTTATATTTATTAAATACATTATGAAATATTTGGTTTTAAAATATATTTAAAATACATTATTTTTATTTATTATTAAAATCTGTGATATTCTTTATGCTTTTGAAAATCTTTCAATAATTTTCACATACCTATTAGCACAAGAGATATTATATCGTTGTATTAGATTCCCCTTTAGTTGATGTAGTCAAGCCAAGTCTCTCAAAAGAGATTAGTGCCGTATTGCTAATAATGTAATTATTAAGATGTTATTCACTTATATTTTCACTATAACTCCCTTTCTCTTCTGTGACAATAGAAACGATATCATTCAAGCATTGAATGAAAAACAAGCGTTAAATACCTAAGCTTACACCTGAACAAGCTTAAATTTAAGAAACTTATTTTGGAACTTCGCTTTAAAGGACTTGCCGCCATTGTTGCACTTATATTTGATAGAAAAAGCGCCTTAACTATAAACAATAAAATTTGAATTTATAAACATTTAGAGTAAAACCAGTAACACTAATTTGTCTAAATTGCTAGTCATTCAAAATAAAGCTATACAAATAATATATAATACACCTTTTTATACTTATCTTTAAAAAAATGTATATTAGCCTTTAAATACTCACTATCAAAAAATGTTATAAAAAAATATTTCGTAAAACCACACTAACACACTAAACTCGTGTAATGTGTTACAACCTTACAACGATATAAACAATTTTAAATTTAAATATAAGCACAAAATACAAAAGCAGATATTGCTTTAGAGCAGTGTTTCTTAACCTTTTAAGTGAGTCGCACCCCTTTGAATCTGAAATTTGGTCTCCGCACCCCATTGAAATATGTGCTTCGATTTTTTAGTTTAGAAAAATATTTTTTTTGCGAAATTTATTGTTTATTTAAAAAAAAAATTATAAATCAAATACAAAACAATATTATTTTTATCAATGGATAGGCCGCTGTTGCTTGTTCATTATAATATTTGTGAAGCGAGGCTTTTTTTTAAAGAGACACACGTAAATCATCACTTGCATTTAAGCGATTTCTCACTTTAGTTTTTATAAGCAAAAGCGATGAAAATCCGCAGGTAGTGGTGGCAAATGATAGAAGTGACTACAATGCTTCTTTCGTCAACTGTGGATAACGTTCTAACTGTGTACACCAGAATTTTTGTAATTCTAATTGTTCAAATTCCATTTGAATATGTCCACTGTCCCGCATTTCAATAAGATCATCATCATTATCATCCATCGAATTTAGGTTATATAGAAATAGATCCAGTATCCATCTCTGAGTTTTGGTAATATTTCTAGTAGAAAAATATCAATTGAATGATTCGCTCAATAGTTTCAAATGTATTGCAATGTCAGGTATAATTGTATTTTTTTCATTTTCCACAACAATTGAATCAAGCAAGGGAAAGTTTGTCAAATTCCGCTTTCAACTCGACGTATCCAAATTTCTAGTTTTCCAATAAATCAAGATAATTAATCACTAGCTATTATTATATTCTTTTTACCAAATCCTTGGATTAATATATTCAATTGATTCAATTGGCTAAATATATCTGTTAAGTAGGCTAGTCTCAGAATTGCATCCTCACTCTCAAAATCTTTTACTAAATCACAGTTTTGACTGGTCAGTAACTGAATATTTTTTTCACGCTATTCAAAAACTCTGGTAAGCATGCGGCCTTTAGAGAGCCATCGTATTTCGGTGTGATATAGAAGCACGGTATGAGCAGCACCGATTTCTTCACAAGAGGCATGAAAATTGCGATGATTTAGCGCTCGTCCACGGATATATTTTACTATATTTATTGCAGTAATTAGGTGTTGATTTAAACTTTATGGCAAAGCTTTTGACGCAAGTGCATGATGATGCAACATGCAATGCGTTATTGTAACTTGCGGTAATTCTCTTTTCATGTGGGAAAAAAATCCGGAATTTTTGCCTAACATTGCTGCGGCCCCATCAGTGCATATTAAGGCAATAACATCAATAACGTTTCTCGACAAACTGCCGATGACACAGAAACAATAGTAGACTTAGGTAGAGAGTAAGGGAGGAGGACGACAGTTCCCGGGTGCTCTCACCCGCTTCCTCAGGTCGTGTGTAAGCCGAATTCGGCTCATTAGCGACCCTAACACTTGAGCACATGTTTCCCATCGACAGGGCCGATGGTCCGCTTCCAGTATCAACCTGGGTCGCCCCAAAGGACGACCGCGGTTGGTTTCCCGGTCTGGAGATACTGATGGTCTCCCGGCATCACTATCTTTTGTTGGAGAGATCTACCTAACTCGTTCGCACTTATTATGTCCTCGTGTGTGCTAGTGATCGGCACATTTTGCCAATACGCGCCCGATGTAACAATGATCAACGACTGCCTATGTATGTGTCGGTGATCGCATGCATAGCAACGAAATATTTCATTCACGTATATTTTTTTGCGAAAATCCATAACCCCAGTTTTTGTATGAGCTTCAATACCCCAATAACGCGGTCCCGACTTTCGCGTTATTGTGGTGATAGTAGTTTTCAAATATTTTATTATCAAAAATTTATTAAATGATATTTAATCATTTATATTGTTACGGACTTCTCCCGCACCTCCAATATACCTTCCCGCACCCCCAGGGGTGCGGGCACCCCAGGTTAAGAACCACTGCTTTAGAGGTTAAAGACAAAATATTATTGGTTCCAGAACTTCGGTGAAATATACTCAAATTATCACTTAATTGATTATTTTTATTTTTCTAACGTTTAAATTGTATTTTTTTAAAGTTTTTTCCTTAAATTATAACCACCAACGTTTAATTTCATATTATTATTTTTATGAAATTGTAACTAATAACAAATTATAATCATGATATAATTAGTATGTTTGTAAAATTATTTATATTATTATTTGAATCGCGATCAAACCACTAATTTTTAAAGTATTTTTAAGTGTTACTGTCTTTACTTTTGACCGAGATTGTGTTATTTCATGTATAGCATCCAATGCCGTCATTTTTTCCTAGAAATTCATTTGCACGAAAAATATCATTATAATGCTTTATATAACAACTTTTTACTTTTTAAAAAATCTTTCACTTCATGAACTTCCTTGGTTTTGAACCAATCTTTGAAGAAATATTTATTTATATATGCTCCTTTTTGGCTATGATAATCAACAGGAAGGTTTTTTATTTTAAATTAATTATTTTTTACAATCACCAAAAGTTTATTTTTATGAGATCCAGGTGCATTTCCGCAACACACGATTAATTAAAAAAAAATATTTCAAACAAATAATCCGCAAAATGGATTATCCACACCCAGATAATCGATAAACGCTTAGTTGTCAAATCAGAATCATTTACAAAATGATAAATTGACAGTCAAATGACATGGTTCTTTATTTAGTCATTAATGATCTACGTTATTGTACGCATAGTTTAACGTAAGCACATCCGCAAATCATATATTTAACGTAAAGGAAAACTGTCAGTAAACTAAAACCGTTTTTCAATATATGTTTGTAGTTTTTTGATGATCACAAAAACCATAATATATCAAAAAGGGTTATTTTTACGAGAAAGGGGAAACTGATTCTGAAGATCATCGTTAACTTGCTCTTGTTTATGGAAATGTGCGTGGAAAGAGCTATTCATTGGCAACTGATCCAAAATTTTAACCAAATGCGTTCGCGTCCACTGAAATTTAAATAAGTGTTCTAATAAATAGGTTCTTTAGACACACTGGGTTTTACTTAACTTTCATAATGATTTAATATCCGCATCTTATGATTTACGTAAACCAATACAAAGTCGCTAAACCTTCCTAACGACATCTTTATCTTTCAAAACATCTTCTTGTATCTCTCGTGGCAGCCACGAGTAAAGGCTACTTATCTTCACGTTATGATTCAAAACTACGTGATCGTGCGCATGCCCGGCACCGATTTAACGTAAACGCGTTCGTGGATCGCAGTGTGCAGTGAATCGGGTCGACGTGAATGAATCTAGTTACGTAACAGCGGCCAGGTGAGCGGGCCGCCTACCTGAGCCGCCACAACAACAAACTATAAATAAATTATGGTTCAAAGACCTACAATAGCCGCCGAGGCCGCAACAATTACTATTACGGCTTTTATGTAATGCAGTAAGTAAAGTAAGTAAGCAGCCACGTGCGTGAAATGTCTGTGAGATAAGACGGTTCGCGGATAACATCTAATTTTTAAGTGTTTTTTATTTTAATATTTGTGATTTACGCCACGTAAATCTAAAATTGCGCTTTTATGTGATAGTGATGTAATTGTTTATTGCATGCTGTGATTTTTTTTAGACAGTTTGGGTTGTCATTTGAATACACTTTTTTCGACTATGATCATAGAACGTAGATCCGTTGAAAATATCGATATAAAAAAATATTTAAATATTTCTAGCGCATCCTAAAGAATAAATAAAGAATCGTCATATTTTCATTTTACTCTAAAAGTATTTATCTAAATATCATTCTTACACTAAAATAAGATCTACCTGATTCCAAAGAGCTCTTAAAATACTTATTTTATTGTTTTACTTTTACCGTTAACAATTTACATGAATTAATTCAATTTTTCATAAGCAGTTACTCTCCCTATGTTTTTGACTTCAAAATCTATTAAGTAGCCATATGTATTGACACTGCTCTATAGTTCAATCTAATTTGTTTGCTACGAATGAACTGCTTACAACCATGCATGCCATAATATTTGTGATCGATTCATTATTGTCCAAAAAGTCGTAAGGTAAACAAAGTACGTTTTTAAAAATCATTTTCGCTGTTCTATAATAAATATAGAACTAAATCTACGTTTAAACTAAAATTTCCATTGAAAATCAAAGTTAAACCACCATACGATATTTTTAAAAACAAATAGAAACTAGGGTGACCGTATGGTCACACAAACTTTTTAAGAATAAATTGAATCTACAAAAGAAAGTATTTTTCAAGTATTTGTTATAAAAAAATATTCGTAAAAGTCGAATAAAAACTATTATACTTATGATGTTTATTGTAACCGTATTGTCACGCTCGTCTTTGAAGGGTTAAGTTTCTTTTAGTGGGGACAATTTGATGCCAACAATTTGCAATTGCTTGTTGAAAATAATGACAAAAAAGAACAATCGATTTTTATTTTATGCTATTTTTGAACTTTTTTTTTCTGTCTTTCTGCTTTTAATTCTACAAATAATTTAACAAAAATAAATGGTTACTTCTTTGTCCTCGATACATAAAAAAACACAGTCGTAATGCAGCAATTTTACACCGATGTTTTGAAACGCTGCCAGGTGAAGAATGCGAGCGATGTTTATATTATCTTTTACACGTACATATTCGGGTTTATTTTAATTTCTCGTCTTATTTTTGCATATTGCGCATTAAAATGCCACCCCAATTTTCCTGATGATAGTATGTACCTTTTTTCATTTCACGTTATGTACACAGAGTGGCGTGGCTACTGAATTTTGGTACCACAGTAACCATGGCAAAGGGCGAGAACAAAAGCCTGCCATTGGCCGGTGCAACCCTTATGGGATGGACCGCCAAAGCAGAAGGGTGTGCAATTAAATTTCGTTTTTATCAAGACCACACCCCGGCTGGGTCTGGACAGGGCAGATAATTAATGTAGAATAGGGGGACATGCCATTTTGCATAGGTGGGCATCACAGCTATTCTGCTTCGGCTGTCAATTCAGGTTATATGATTATTTTTATTTATCCTAGTATGGTGAAAATTGAATCGGAAAACCACCATTTTGCCATATACTTAAATTAATTGCATTCATCAAAGCTTTATAATATTCTACGTACGTAGTATTGGATTCAATGTAATAAATTATTTGCATGTAACAAAATGGCTCGTTAATTTTTTGCACGTTGATGCGTTATAAATTAAATGAGGTGTGCAAATCGCTTTGCGATTTAATTGCTTCTGTGGCGAATTCACGTTTTATTGCAAAACGAAATCGTTTGTCAAATGTCTGTTCGTTTGTGAAAGGTTCATACATAACGATGTAAAATTAAAGGCAGTCTTTCAGAACTGTAAAATGCACTATTTTCGCATCAATTAGAAAGGCTAGGTAACTTTTAGTTTTGTTTTAATTTTTTTGTTTTTGATATTAAAATAAAATTAAAAATATGTTTTCAATTTTACAAATATCATATATATTTTACAAATAATATTTTTATGTTCTTGTTTTGAAAACATTAGTAAAATAAATGAGCAGTTATGCTTATTTAGATTTATTTTACAAAAATGCATTTATAACACTTCACAACGAGATTTCGCTTTTCTACGACTGGTCTTGTATACTTTGATAGTATTTACGTTTTATCATTTAGCGATCTTTATAGTAAGTACCTCACATTATTCGTGACAACAAAACTGATTTTTGATGATTGAAACATTTTTTATTTAAAATATAATACGATAATCAATTTTACAAATATACTATAATATACACTACAGTTTCCAAGATTTATACTATTTTTTTGTTAGCTATAATATAATAAACATAAAAATATAAAAGAAAACGTTGGGAGTTACAATTTATTTAATATAAATTTTAAAAACCAAAAAAATTGGGATAATTTAATTATATTTAGCTCAGAATTTGAAACTATTAAAATATGTTCCTCAGCCTCTAAAGCGATATGTGCTTATATTAAAAAAAATGTTGAATACATACAAGATATTCTTTATGGGCTGAATTAGTTTTTCAATACCTAACATGTATTCAAGTGAACCTAATTTGTGATGATCGATTGGAATTATAATTATATAATAATTACTAATTCCGATCTCCCAGATATGATAAAAATTAAAAAAGGTCCATAAGGGATTCGACCTCGAGTATTTTAGGTCAATTGTCAGAGACTTGTCTATTGCTTAACCACTTAAACGCCAGCGATTCACCGGTGCGTCCTTTGATGATTATTTTTTTAAACAAATTATTTTTTAAAAACAATCTTACGATTTAATTAAAAAATATTTTTTATTAATTAATAAAGATTATTGTACTAACTTCATTATTCAATAAACCAAGTATTTTATATTTATTTAAAGAAAGAGATACAGACGTGCGAATATAAATAACTCACTAAAAAGTCGCTGGCGTTTAAAGAGTAAGGTAGATTCTATCGTAGTTTCCGATTCACGAGTTTAGTGAATTGGTGTGGTTACGCTAAATATTTTTATAATGTGAAAATAATATGTGTGCATTAGGAAAATAATATTAATATAACTGGCAATGCTCCACATCGGACAGGCATATTTTTTGTAGTAACTGCGGTTTTTTTTATAAAATATCAGATGAGGGGCCGCAATGACAGCAAGACCTTTAGAGCGAAATTCCAATTTATATTAATTTATATTATAACTGTATAAATACATTTATTCAGTGAAAAAAGTATAAGTTTAAGATCGACTATAACAAAAAAATTTGGATGATGATGCTTTCACTTTTTATATTTTTAAAATCCTTTCCCTAATCCATAAATTAAAACAATAATATTTATTTGTGGAAAAAAGTAAGGGTTTGATAATACAAATATTTTAATTAGCCTTAAAATATTAAATTATATACTTTCATAATTTAATAAAATTACTTTAAATGGGCACACGTGTTTTTAACGCCTAAAAGCGTCGATTTCACAATTTAAAAAAATAGCACCATGCAGCGTGCAGCGGAAAACATAAATCGAACCAGTTCTTAAAACATTATAATTTAACTGTTATCGAAACGGCTGATTGCAAATGTCTATTTTTATACACGGAATAATATATTCGGCGTGCTATTTTCACGTTGAGTTAATAACATTTTTTATAGGAAACGCACTTTTATATTCAAAACACGCAGATGCTCGATGCTTGCATAATTATCGTGAGCATTCTTAAAAATAATTTGATGACTTCCTTGTACTAATAGACACCGGCAGCTTGGGCAGCTGACGATTTGACGCTAGATTGGATTTAATGACATTATCGAATTAATGGCATGTTAGTGCTTTCTTATCATAGCTCCATCTAAACAATAACATAATACTATGTTATGAAAAGGAAACGATTAATTTATATGTATTTTATTTAAATTGCCATCGAATATAACGGTACATCATATATTTTTATTTTATAAACATATATTATTAGTTTGATGATTTGTGATGAATATTTAACAACATGGACACTGTAGCTAATGTGCTTTTAATTAGGTTATATTACTTTAATGCTAATTTGATTCAGATTAATTTAACCCAAATAGTAAATTTATTAACCGATCGGTTTTAATTGTAATCGCACCTTGGTACCGGTCGTTGCACTCGTCCGATTGCATTCGTATTATATGGACAGAGAGCGGCTTATCATGCCGACGGTGTGCTCGAACATTGCATCTAATTTGAGTTCTATGAAGCCCGATGACCGGTCAGAGACGCCTACCGCTAACAGAGTCAAGGTAAATTACTACACACTGTTAACGACCATATTCAATGACGGCGGATCGAACCGAGTGTTTGCGTGCGATTGATGTGCTTTTTGACTGGCGTACGTGACGCGAGTTTTAGATTGATACACTATATTTCATTGGTTCTTAAACTTTCATTGAAAATTATCTTCAAGTAAATCCACGCCTTCCATGATTTGGATCCGAACTTAAGGGTGAGTTTGCATTTTTAAGCCCTCCACTAAAAGTGCATTTCTTTAAGAGTTACGACTATCTCAATTTTACATTAACCACTCGTGAGCCTGTGCACTTCTGTGTAATACAACAAATCTTCATATTCGGCTTCAACTCCTTAACTAAATATTTTGAAGAGGCACCGTATGAAGTATACTGACAATTTCAGTAATGGAACAAGAGTTTTAAAAGTAAATACATAACGATGTAGAAAATAATGTAATATTACTACTGTTGGATCACTTTTTTGACTTGACGCGTTGACTTGTCCCTAAATTTAGAATCAATGACTATTTGTTAGAAGTGTATCAGCAATTTTCTTTACCTCTACCATTGAACAATTTAATATGTATAATAGTTAAAGCAGTAAGTTTTGGTAGACCCAAAACCTAACTATATTCGTGGCAAAATCTCTATATGTCGTAAAAAGGAACAGCTTGTTTTTATTTTAAACACATATTCAAGACGTCGCATCATACATATTAACTCCAGTTAATTAAGACCGATTAATTACAATGAATTCTAAGGACGATCTAAGCTATTTTTCCTACACTATACAACAATATTTTTAACAGACGAAACTCGATTATCCAGGTGCGGATTATCCGTGCTTGAAATAAATTCAATTTTAAATATATATTTTAAATTAAAATGCGTCTGTTGTGACATAAAACAAACTGTGTGTAAGGTAAGGGGATGGAACTAAAAATTATCTTGTTCAAAATCAATGGGATTCCTGAAATTAGATTTTTTTGAAAAGTAAAGGGTTACAACAGAAAGCAGTATTGTTATTATATAATTATGCTTCTCATCCGAATATAAATTTAAAACGAACGACGGTTTTATGGTTACACAATTTTTACTGCCTAATGTAACTAACTAGTTTAATTCAACCCATAGACCAGGGTGTTATGTCATTAATTATCATGCTGGTCTTCTCAAAAAATTTGCATATGAAGATGGCTCGATCAATTTCTGCAAAAAATGACGACATTGGATGCTTATATGTACATGAAATAGCACAATCTTAATTACACTTGTTTGACCGTGTAAGATTCTTCCTTACGTGAAAATATATTTATTGGATTCTTAAGTATATTAATTATACTGATATTCTAAAATTATTTAGAGATTCTCAAAAGCAAATGTCTTAATAATTAATAAACATAATAATCTGTTTTGTAAAAAATGATACTTCAGATTATTAAGTATTTATATAATGTTTTTACTAATAGAATTTTATATTTAATTAATAAAAATATAGTACTAATAACAAATAGCTAAACGAATATACTACATTATTGTATTACATGTTATTATGTATACGTATATTGAACAACCTCAAAGGGGCTCGTTAAAATTTTTTATTTATATGACCCAGACCTTTTTTATTTACCTAAATCTATCCAAACAAGATAAGATAGAACCAAGTGCGATTAGATTTATTGTCATTTTAGTATTATATAATAACTAAGATAACAATTTTATTATCGAAATATAATATGTATGTATATGCACGGTTAAGTAATAATATTTAAATAGCAATATTTGTGAAACGCACATATTTAGTTACAGTAAACATTTAAGATGATTTTATATTTATGTAAATTACGATATTTTGGCAATAAAAATATATATTATTTTTAATATTGACCTTTGATAAGAAAGAATAATTTAATATAAAAATAATAAAAAATATTTGAAACCGGATTCAGTGTATCTATGTATGTTTAATCAATTTAACATTAAATCAGTTTTTTATGAAGATAAAACCTTAATATTAAAATATTATATTGAATATCATCAGTTTACAATGTTGCTGATATATCATTATCTTGCATACACTATGACTATATACTGTAACCCTGAAGCTGGTCGTAAAGTCATCGACCTTTCAACCTACTTTACCAGTCGCAACATACTGATGTAAACACCTACTACATTGCTTACTATCAGCCGACCGTACCGCTGATCTTGAAGCAGCTGTCTATGGGGTTTTTTAACACCCAGCAACATGCCAAGAAATATGTAATACACGTAATAAAAAAATACAATGAAGACATCAGAAGAGAATGCTCCTAGATTTCCGCTCAGCTGATTGCATCAAATCAAGAAAGACTGCAATTTTAAACAGTTTATTATTATACCCTTAAAAATACCTATAGTTTAAATTTGTGTCAGTAAAAATATCGTTTCGCAAACGTTATTTTTTATCTAATAATAAAAATTGCATTTACGTCACTTACGTCACGTAGCCTACTTTTAACGTTTTATTGCACAAACGGTGAACGACCGTGTAATGGTAGAAAAAAAATATTGCTAGTCTGCTGCGAATAACTTTATATTATACACATTTTTATAATCGTTTTAATACATTAATTTTAATTATATTATGAATGTAAACGTTTAACCCACTTTCTATAAAAGCTATAGGTGCATAAACTAATAGCGATTCATTATTAATATATACACCTACAGAAGTAACCACGATCGCAGAATATGCGTTAGCTAAAGTAGGCCTTTAACGACTTTATTGTGCACATAAAACATCTTATATTCATTATTCTAAGTTGTTGCTGTATTATGTTTAATAAATTATTGCAGAAACGTCCTAACGATACGATAAGCTTTATAAATGTGTGTATTATATTCATTATTCGTATGCATTTACTGTGGGCGCAGTTGTGATTATTATAAACAACAATATTAATTACTGCTCTAACCTAATAATCTTTAGTTATTAACTAGTGAAATAATAAATATGTTTTTATTAGTTTCAAAGTTAAAAATTTTAATCATATGTATCTTGTTAAAATTGTCTATAAATACGTAATAATACATAACGGGCAATATATACATTTATATACTCATTGAATCTCGAAAATCGCTATACACTCATAAATAAATCGATTCAGTGCTAATCGCAATATAATGGACGTGTTATACAAACTTTTTTAACATCCTTGTGTATAAACTTCTTTCATATAAACATGATAAATAATTCAGTATCATAAAATCAACTAGGCGTACCTCAACTATCCGCAAAGCCGTCAAATTGGCGATAGGTCGTTTGTCAAAAGGAATCGTTTGTCAAACATGACAGTGGATCAGGACCCATCTGACCCCTCTGTCTCCATATTTGACGGAAAGCCGACCGGGAAAAATTCAATCCATATTTATGGACGGACGGGTCTTTATGACGGACATCTCAAAACTTTCACAACTTGCCAGGGGAAAAATTGCTTACTGCTACACTTCTATGGTGTCTGGGTGATTCACTTAAGTTCACAAATGGCAAACGCTGTCCGTATGCGGTCAAAACGAAAAAGGAAGAGCTATAAATATTGTTATTATATATAACCGCGATCAATGACGGAATCGGTTACGTTGTGCGAATGTGTGATTTGTTTACCTGCATATTTGATTGTCAGTTCGCAGACCATATTTGCAACATTGACGATGATACTTATTGCAAAGATCTAACAGAGAGAATGATTATAAATGCGGTTCATTCAAAACCAGATTTAAAACACACGTGTGTTTCAAAGCAAAGCACAATTAAATCAGTATACAAATAAAGTGCTTCTTCTATTGTGTTATAATTAAATGATCCAATGATAAAATATGTATGTGTTTCTATTCGACTTTTTTTAATCTGACGTCAAATGTTTGAATTCGGCTCGTGTGCCAAGAATATTTTTCGACCTTCGGCATTTTGCCACATCTGGAATTTAGGATGTGTTTTTAAAATTTTCCCAAGTGATCGTAGCATATAATCACATAAATTACATAATATGACAACGACAAACTTATATATAAGATATATATTTTTAATTAATATATTATATAATAAAAAATACAAACATTTACCAAGTTATGATATAGAGAAAATTCTACTCTCTTTGTACGAAAAGTAAAAAATATATATTAAATTTATAATATAAAATATTGATAAAATATACAATGTGATTTTATATGGTTATTAAACATCAAAGAGTAAAACTGATTTTTACGGAACATTTTTCTTATTTGTAATTCTAAAAATAATATGAATTATTAATATAATAAATTATATTAACGTGCTTTCTAACTGACTTATTCTAAATACCTATGTACCATCTGTTTATTATAAGAAGATATTACTACCCGAACACAGTAATATCTGTTATCTTCGATGTAAAAGTTTCATATAATTTTTTTGCAGCACGTTTATTTGATTCATTAGGCAAGATAATTGATGAAAAATAAGCTACTACTTCTCCAGTTGAGTTCTTGAATTCACTGAATCAATGTAAATTACTATACCACAAACTAACTTAGAAGCTAAAAGTTGATAGACCTAAACTACTTAGTAGTTTAAATTGCATCATAATCAAATTGGTTGTTTGAGGCAACTATGTCAACTGTAAATTTATTTATATAATATTTATATTAAAATATATTGAAGAACCGAGTTAATTCTACCGCTACGTTGCATGCAGGATAGGAAAAAAACTTCACTCTCCCTGTGTATTTCTCTGACAGGAAAAGCAGCATGCTTTTTTCGCAATATATAACATACAATAAATAAGATGGATACGTGTACTAGTTGCCAGCAGGAAACGTTCACAAAGGACGGGGAAAATCTCGACGCGCCGGAATCCGGCCAGAAACTTTTCTATTTACCGACGGCAAAACAAAAACAAACGAAAGCTCGAAACTTTTCGCGTGAAATGAGCCGAATTGATCGGATGTATGGAACGGAACACATCGCAGCAGTGAGAAAACTTCACATAGCAGGGAAACACCGTAAATCTTATGGCTTTGTCAAAAAAGCCGCGAGACTTTTGTTTTTTCTATCTACATACTACACATTTTTATCCCTATTCGCCTCCGGCTGACTAAGGCTCAAGTACATATTATATATTATTCTAAAAAATTTCAACCTCCAAAAGGTCAGGCTATTTATGTGTGCGAAAAAGCAGCGAAAGCGTAAAATAATACCCAGACAGGGTAGGGTGCCAAACGATACGAGTTCAAACACCAACTATAAATCGTTCGGAATGGGCAATTATTATTTTATATACAACAATCATTTTCCGATGATAACTACTCTTGTGTGCATGAAACACACAATTTCAGCGGTGGTCAAACGCATGACCTCACACCGTGTTGGTTTCATATTTTGGAGTGCCTCATTATATAAATAATTAGAAGATTGTATACACTTATATGTTACAGTTAATGTGTTTTGCTACCTTAGCCAGTTAAAATGTAGCAAACCATATATTTACTTCTCAGTATCAGTAAAAATGTATTCATCAAAAGATGATCTAATACGTGTATTTCCACATAATCAGAGATTCACGGAAATGTGACGTCACATGGTTTGATAAAATACTATAATATGTAATAAATAAATTCAAGCAAACCCAAACCTAAAACCTCAACAAATAAACCTATTGAAAGTTAGTTTTAGAACTTAGTTGGGTTTGCTTAATTTGTTCAGGTTAAGTATGAGTTTCAACATAAAATAAACGTTTTGCGTCTGTCAAATTGAGTTTCATAGACATTTTAAAACAGCAGTATCAGTTGAATTCAATTTTTGTTAGTAGAAATATATATCTCACTTACAATTTTTGTATCTGAGTGCATTTTTTATAGGAGCGTTGGAATACAATCCATTGCATTCTTTGCATAGTTTCTACTCAATAAAGCACTTTTTAAGGTTGTTATATCGACAATAACTACATGCCTTAGACACGAATCTTAAGTGTTCATAATATACAGTAGATAATCGCTTAAAATTAATAAATAATTAATTCTTAAAGTTAGATACGAAATAAAAAAGGAAGACATAATATTACATCACGTTAAAGCTTAATGTCTGTATATGTTTCTAAACTAAATTATACTAGTTATATTTGAAGATAATTAATACAATTGGTAAACTTTTATAATTTACTGTTAGTATTTCAGATGAAAAATTTATATTAACTTTTATATTGGGGCAATAATATGATTCTATTAAATTTTATGTATTATTATCCAAACGCAATAATTAATATTTAATTTGGGTGCATCATACAAAGCGATTCATTTAAATGCAGCGAGTATTATAAAAACATATATCCTATTTCATTGTTGCTTTTCTTTATATTTTTTTATTGTATTTATGTAGATACAGTCCAAAGCCGAAACGATATAACGTAGCAAGCGCGAATAACTAGCTTCCTGTTTGCGATTCGGCTCTCCTCATGATGGCTCATAAATTTTAATGCATCTCGCTTATACATTATTATGAACCTAAAACGTACCAAAGAGCCATACATATGTATGGCGTTATACGCACCAAAACACACAAAACTTATTATATCAGAACTAACTGCGATAGATGGACTGAGAAATTAAACTAAACGAAGAAGAAGTAAAAAACTACTGACAAACAGATGGGTTCGTAATTGAAATTCTGACTAAAAGAAAGAGAAAAAACACTCGCAAATCGATCCTTTGTTCTTTCTCTCATGAGTCGTTTTTCTTTGTTTGAAGATTAATTTGCATTAACAATTTTTTTTCCGTTTCGTAATCTCATTCGTTCTTTCTAACGCACGATAAATTTCGCTCTGGATTCGGCTCACGCCCAATAAACTCAATCTGGCTACGGCTATTTTTCTCTTTATATTTTCCAAATATAAACACTTTTCCGGCCATTTTCTCCTAATATTTATAACGCTTATATCCTAATTAAATAACGTACTATTCGACGCTTTTATTTGGCGACGTCTCGCCGCGGCGCTCCCAGACAACCGGGCGTCCACTTTTACGGGCGAAAACAAAGCGAAATGTTTAACCTTTAAGTGTTGTGTTACGAACCGGTAACTGTTTTTTTTTCAATTATATTTTGTATGCGGGGAGCGTCCACATTATCACTGTGTTCATTATTCGATGCTATCGAAAGAAAGACACGTATAAATCCCGATATACATACATACATATGTATGTATGTACGAGGGATATCCATAAAATAAAAATACATAGTCCATGATATATTTCTAAAGCATTTTATCTTAGGACTGACTTAATTGATTGATTGATTGAAAGTATATTTTAAATATATTCAGAATATGCTTCATAACATTATCATCATGGAGCTCCGTGCAATTTGATAAACCTAAGAACAATTTCTAAGTCTATTATATTTTAATAACCATCACATAAAGAAAAATTGTAAAAACTTATATGCTTAGAATTTTAATAGTTAATTCATAAGTACACCTAGTTAATAAATTATACAATTTTGAACACGATAATATGTTATTATATGGTGTATTTTTTTTCGTAGGTTATTGTACATGTTGAGAAATCTAAGAAAAACAGAACAATTTATTAAATAATATGTTAAAAATTGCGACATTTACAACACTATTTTAATATCAGTTGATTTACATTTTTTTTACAAATAAAATAGTATATATACAAAGTCAAAGAAACCTTGTAATGATGTTATTCATATGTATATGTAAGTATAATATTATAATCATATTGTTAACTGGATTATTTCGAATAAAAAAATAGACAAGTAATATATTAACTTTATTGATGCAGTTTAAGCAGCATTTTATAAATAAATTCAATAACGGTAAAGTTTAATGATCTCAACCGTCGAGTTAATAATACAGATCGAAATGCACTTACATAATAAAATAAGTGTTTCAACGCTGATGGCACTCATAAAACATTCGTTGATTTATCGCAAAAATTCAAAAATAGGCTATAATATAATAATAAAAATAACGTAGAATTTACGAGGGTGAAACTTTGTGGAAAAACAAATTACAAAACTCTCTTCTTCGATATTGATCACAATTGTTAAAATTCCAAATCGCGGGAAGTTGTTCTATCTTCTCTCGCGTGATTATTTCGTTGAAAAAGTTTTTCATTCCCAATTTACTGATTTATCGTTTCGTGCTGTCGTTTTACGATGAATTTTCTCGAAAAGTTAGTACGTATCTCGCGACGTTCTTTCGACAAGTTTATTCGCATCCAAATGAAAAACTCTTTTCCGTTAAATATATAAGAGATTTTTCTACTACATTGGCAACACTGCTGTTTGATATTACTCTGAATGAATTTGTGTTTATAATAGCCACATCAAAAGAAATGTGAAATTCATCGCTAATGACAATAATAATAACATTAAGAAAATGTTTTGATAGATGTTTGACAATCGACTTGTGCTTAAAACTGTTATTATGCAACTTCAATTGAAAAATTAGTGTACCGGAAAATGCGCGCGTTGGATTAAAAAAGAGAGTATCACGAGTCTTCTTGTATAAATTATGTCTAAAATAAAATGGGTAAGAAACATTTGTTATCTTTATTTCCAAAATATCGCCTCGTATTTTTACGTAAGAAAAAACTCTTTAGGAAACGAGCGTCTCGCTTTTTTTCGAGTCACGGTTTCCTTAATTTCTCGCAATAGTCACGCTCCACCGTCGAAATCTGGTTATCTCCACAGACTTAAAATTATTTTATACGTGCCCGTGCATCCGTTCTCATCCTTATGATAGTTCGCTTTGTAAAATGCTCTTGTCACGTTTTTTCAGCACCTTAATCTAAGAAAGATTCACCACTCACACCCCGAGTCCTTCGAAGGAAGGAGCTCGAAAAGAAAAACGGCGACAATAAAGACGTCTTCGCCGTGAACTATTGTATCCACCAATGGATGTCTCTATAAAGCATCCACCTCATGATAATGGCCCCGCCATACAATATCAATTTATCATCTTTTTCCAACGTAAAGCGCTCCCAGGATAGCTTTCGTTTGTGTATATAACTGTAAGTGATAGAATCACTTTTGCACTTTAACGTCTTCTCTTGTCGCACTATGAAACATTTAATATATCAAGATTAGAGCGGAATTTATATTCCAAAAATCGGCTTAACTACGTAATATATAAAGATTTTGTTTTGAATACGTAATGTTCACCCCTTTAAAGGGGCGCGTCTTAATTAAATGAAAGTAGTCTTGAAAGTTGATATGTGTTTTATATAACAACATTATAAGATATTTACGCGAGTTTTTGTCTACTTCGCCTTTACTGTATCTAGCTCTCTTTCTCGAGTGGGAAGGGTTGAATGATTACTTTCCCGGGCATGCATTATAATAACTTATTCACGGATCCTGGCGAACTTTCACGTAGCCGTATAAGGCTCTTTCCATCCGTCTGAGCGAGTTAAAATTAAATATTATCATTACTTTGTAGTTTCGCCGCGAGAAAATGGGAGGGATCCATTACCTGTCTTGTAGAAACACGAAGCACTGACAAATTTGCATAAAATCCGCTCGAAACGCCCACTATCTATTCTCGTTTAGTTCGAATGGAAATATTACTTCTAATGTCTTCATTAAAATCGTATGTCTTAATATAAAAGTCATTGAGTAAGTCGCAAAATATTTTAAAATGTAAGAAAGCTCTGATATTTATATTAAAAAATGAGTATCAAATATTTCAAACATGTTCTTTCGAGCATAAATCATATTTTCAGTTTATATTATACTTTGATATTTATCAGTATGAACATATTATACACACATACGTGCTTTAATATAATTTGTGAGTAAGAACATAAATCTAGGCTATAAGGGGGCTTTAGACTAAAAATATAGATAAATAATGAAATTAATTTTAGCTTATCTGTTCTTCCATGTATAGTTTTTATTAAGATATAAGCGGTTATTAGGGGAAAAGTAATACAACTTACTACTCATATAGCCATAAAAATCGATAAAAAAATTTTAATGCATGGTGAAAAAGTGCCGCTAAAGTAATATAATTTAAAATTAATTTTAAAAGTACGATAGAAGCTGAATTCAAATTATTTCTATCAAATGTAATTTCAAGGTCATAATAAAGTTGTAATTGTTTGAAAAAAGTACTATATCGCTTTTTAAAGGATATATACAATATGGAATACGTGTTCCTCAAACTTGTCAATACGTTGCTTATTTCACGTGTACATTAGAATGAATGATATAATATGAATTTTATTTGTTATACTATAGTAACATTTAGTAAGCACAATAAATTATTTTTCTTAATTGTAAAAAATAACTAAATAAGTCGTGGAAATAAGTCATTCTAAAAAAATATTTGAGACATAAAAATTATATAAGGATAATTGTTTTAAATCTTGAAAAACAATCTAGTATTTTTCCCACTACTTTTTTTGCGCAATCTGCAATCATCGTTTATGTAGAACCGCTGCACTTACCATTACTACAAGAAGATTGCACGTGAATGCATATCGCCGTAAAAGCACTTGAAATATATATAGTTTTCCGTGAAAATGTAGTACATAGAAAATTGTTCGAAGGGAGCTTTTTTCAAAATGGCGAAAAGTATTACTGACTAAAATATAGTGTGTATCCATTATTATTATTACGAATTGTCTTAAACCGCTTTAAGCTTTTGAAATTATCTCCTTGTTGTTTGTACCAGCGTAAGGCACTCAATTTAATGTGTTTGTCTCCCCTTTGCATATAATGTGTATGAGTATGAATAGTTAGTGTTGTATAGAAAAGCTCCACAAAGAGCGGTCGAAATATTTAGCCATAATACTGCAATAATAACAGTAACTCACGCCAACTGACCCCAGTGTTATTTTAACTGTGTAGGAACTGTATATTTAAAATTACATATAAAATATTCTTGTTAGTTTTCTAAAAATAAATATTGTTAAATTTTAACGAACTTATTCGAACTTGTGCTGTGTATTTTTCTTCGTTCCCTTCACAGACTTCTCGAATTTCAGATTTCTGTTTTTATTGTAGCCGGGTATTGCCAGGCGAACTTTGTATTGTTATATTACGTTACCCTTCGCAAAACAAAATGACAGGTACGAAAGCAAAAGAATTACTGATTGCCCTCGCGTTGCGCTTTGCTCGATTTTTTTTGTTGTTATATGTACGCTGCTTTCTCTCTTTTCGATGTTACTTTACCCCCACCTAATTGGATCCGAGCTTTAGTTTTTTATTTTACCCTCCCTTTGGTCCTTTCAGCCGCGAGTTATTTTTCCACCCGCTTTTTTCAAGCTCCCGGGGATAGGTTCGCGCTAATTAAAATATCTATAGCGACCGTTATGAAAAGAATAAAACTTCCAATCTTTTGCCTTTGTATCAGTTTCCAGCCATTGTGTTTTGGACTCTTTCAAAAAAGCCATTTGATATTAATAGCAGGCGAGTTGGCCGATGCGATATTAATTTGTTTTTGCTAAAAACAGATTTTATTTTACGTATCGATTTTTCCTTTTTCTGTTATTTTTCTGACAATAAAACTATAAAAAGATATGTAAAATTAAGGTAATACATAACATATTTTTATTTAATTTAATTAAAATTAAATTTTGTTTTCTGATCTTTATGGTGAAAATATTGTTTATAGCGACTGCGATAAGTTAAGAACTGATGTAATGAAAATAGGTTACGATAATCATATTCACATATATTATATAACTAATATTAGCAATGACCATTTCTCACGAAAATAAACTGCCTATCTTTCGATCAAACTAATGTTCAAGACAAAGATGCCTAGAATTATTCCGATAAGTCGGCAGCTCACAAAGCATATTTTTGCATTCGTATCAGATTGACCCAAAAATAAATAAGCATATCAATTCCGAGCCAAACGGTGGGGTATCGGATGGGCAATAACTCGACCGATAGGATCTCACGACGAACTTTCTTCCACCGGTCTTTTGTTTCAAAGCATTCCAAGCCTCGTTTGGCGAAGTAAGACGTTGATTTAGTTTCGCAGGTAAACGTGCACTTAACGAAGTTTACGGTGACACAGACAATAAGCCGGGCCATAAAGCGTCTGTGTCTGTGAGCCGACACCTCTCCGAGAAAGACAAAGGAGTGAGAGGACTTTGAGTCTTCTAAGAGCGGACCCTCGCTCAAGACACCCAATAATCACCAAAGGTGTTTCTTGTATAATACAAGTCAACTGTTCTTTAGTTCGTCACACAAGGAGGTTAAAATTGGCGATAATGACGGAATGCTTTCATCGTTAAAACTTTGTTCTCGAGTGGGGTGCGCTAATTGTTATAATGCGATGTTAAATATTCTTGGCTTTAAAAGTTTTGTGCTACGTATTAAATATATTTTGTGAATATCATAAAATGTATCACTAGTTATTTTCTTATATAAACGAAACGATTAGAATAAACTTATACCGTAAAACAATATTCTAGTATCAAAAAAATGTTTATTCGTTCCATTTTTGTGTTTTTTATGTATACTAATATAATATATTTTTTATCAAGCCTTCCACCTCTTTGTCAGTATATTCGAGTCTTACTCACACGAGCTACCCCCAAAAAGACGGCGTTTATAATAGCCCCGCAGATTTACTACGCAAATTTCCTCCACTAAATTACGTTGTTAGCGTTTTAAAGAGTCTCCCGGCAGTCTGAGACAGTTTTCACTGGGAAAATTGAACCTTTTTAAACGCCCCCTTGGCCCATCCAATCTGCGGCGTAGCCGTGCTCAAGGACTTCTAAGGGGGTTTCCTGCAATTAAGCGCTTCGAAACGCGTGATTTAAGAAGATAACCGCGATTCGCGAGATTGGTTTTTGCGTATCCGCCGGTTAAAACCAGCCACAGTTGTACATGGTAGACACCGTGGAGAGTTTAAAGTTTTAAGTACCAGTTTCTTACGTGCTTGCGATTTTAAGCCGTTAAGTTGGTTTTATTGTTACACTTTAATGTTTGTTCTGCATAAGGGTCGGTTACGTCTGAAATTGTTTGTCTAAGCGCCGAATTTACTTCGGATTTAGCTCGCACCATATTTACATAAATTAACGCTAAATCGACAAAATACGCTAGAAGTGCCTCGAGCGCTTAATAAATGCACATTAAGTGCATCTTCTACAGCTCTTTCATAAATAAGATGTATTGCATCATTGTTGATAATTCATTTTTACCAAATAATTAATTGTAGCGTCAGAAAGAATGCGTTTTCTTCTGTACAAAAGGAGCTGTTAAAATTCTTCGCCTATACCAGACAAAATGGTCGTGAAATTAAAAACGCTGAAGTGACGTTTATAATAAAGAAGTTTTTAAAAATGGTTGACATATTTTTACCACTTTTCTGTAATGATTTTGATTATGATTATGCTACTATTTACAATTATATTTTAAGTAATATTAATAAAACTAGGTTTTATAAAATATGTATTATTAAAAACACTGAATTTCGAATTACACGGTTCGAGTTTAAAATGTGAGATCACATGATGATTATGTTCCGCATACAATTATGTACATACATGTGTAGCCAAGATGCATTACTAAAGCTTCTCAATGCATATTTATATTTGTTTCTTGCGCATATGTCATTGTACAAAAATATAATATGAAGTTAGGTATTAAAAAATTACATTGCCATTAATGATAAGAATGGACTGATAGGAATGGACATGCCTAATAGGAACGCTAGGGCCCAAAAAGCGAAATGTAACTATCGTGTTTATATCGTTGAAACTTTTTTTTACTGAAAGTTGAAATTCGCAATAAAGGCGTCTGGTGGGGGAGGCTCACGTACCGCGGCGGTTCACGGACTAAAACTTTGGCGATAATATGTAAATTTCGTGTGTAATTGCATTGAGCGCGCAGCATTGTCGCAGTTGGGCGGTGGGTGGTGAACCCTAACCCTGACGTGTCTGCGGTCCACCAGAATTATCCGACAAATGCAAAAATACGGGTTTGCTGCTATAATAATATAGCAGTATTTTTTGAGCTTTTAATCACCATCCAGACCATCTTTCTCAACCAATATCAAAGAAATAAAAATAGGTTTTTTATAGATAGATCTCATTTACATCTCATAGACAATCCATGAGTTCAGTTCTTTAAACCAAGAAATGAAGTACAGGCGACTAATAAACGGGCATGTAACTTAGGTCTTACGGCTAGCCAATGTTGATATATTAACAAAAAAATTGCCAACTGATATTAACAAAATAGTCCTTAAATTATACCATATAACGCTTAACTTAATATGTGTTAAATATTAAAAATACAAAAAATCTTAAAATTACATAAAAAACCGTATTATTTTATTTATACACTATTCCCCCGAATCTAGTTATCCATTTATTTTCATATCCGATTGTATAATATTGAGCTCGATTTCACTTTCGCGACCGTATCGAGTTAACCGTAATCCCGAGACTGACATACCGGAATTGATTTTTTGCTAAGTCGCTGAAGCCGTAAGGGTGAAAGCTCAGAGGGAAGTCAATTCGTCACAACGTCGTCGGAAAACTTTCTCTAATATAATTCTCGGTTAGTCTCGAGGGCGGTTCTCCTATGAAGCGTTAACTGTTAATGAGATCATTAGATGTTTGAGGAGCAAGCAAGAGTGGTTTTGGCGTTAAACGTGCTAAAATCGCTGTGAGCCCGTTTCGTCACAACTCTGACGCCAATTTATTACTTGGGCGTCAAAGTGATAACAAACCCCTAAGGAGAAGGCTGACTCCGTTAATAGGGATCTTCGAGCTATTATGTACCTTGCGGTTACTGGTATATTGCAATAATTGGGAAGAGTATATCTAGATATGATGAAATAAGGTTCATTATTTCGTATACACAATACTTTATAAAATATGTATTTACACATCATCCAGAATAAATTTATTTTAAGTTTCTAAATCCGCGTATATCAAAATACGTCTAATTTGTGGCACTACCTGACGTTTACTTGGTAAACTTGTTAGCGAGTTTCGCTGTCAAAGGTCCTGCGCGCTGCTTTTCAGACGGTTTTAAAAGGACCCGCACCCGGTGCTTTTCCCACCAATGTGAAACTTCTCCGAATGTAACTGTTTTAATTTCGTTTAACATCGAATTGGCAGTTTTACAGCAGCGTCTGGGGGATGGCGCTGATGGGGTGAGCTAAGCACCCCCAAAACGCCGTGGAAACGCTCGCGCCCCGAGGAATCTGATAAAAACAAAGGGGTTGGTTTGGCCCGTCTCAGGTGTAATTCAATTTGAAGTTTTTCGGCTAAGATTTCGCGGGTGTTTATTCGGAAAATCTTCTCACCTCATTAACGAAATGGGATTACGCTGTGGCGAGAGTTTTATTTGGGCAATTGAGAGTGGTAATCTTTTACAAAAAGTGTATATATTCGGGAAAGTTTATTTCGCTGGATGAGAAAATGTATATTGTAGTAAAAAAACAGGGATCTTCTTCGTATGAAATCTTGTTTATGAAGTTATGATATCGTTTTGAGAATTTCGTGTGACTTAAAACTGCTGTTTATAGAAAATATTTATGATATTTTTCAATACATTTAATGTTTACTTTTATTTTTTAAAAGACATATTTTACATATTTAGTTAATCAATCTTTGTGCATATATTAAACTACGCGTCACAAAAAATGAATATGTTAACATAAATCTATCTACATATGGCTCTAATGTCTAATACAATAAAATCACTTTTTCTAAGTTAGTAGAATTTCATAGAATATCGTAGTTTATTATTTTCATATGTATTGTAAATATGCTAATAAAAGTTATTTTTTATTGTTTTATTAAAGCAATTAGAAAAAAAGTATAATAATCCAAATTAAAATCAAAAATATCTAAATTAAAATGTTCTCTTAAAAATTAATTATATTTTTTAAAACTTATTACACAGACGTTTAATTTTTAAAACTTTGTTATATAAATCAGTGTTATTATTTTTAGTTGAGCGACTATCGCCAGAGTTCGCCTCTGACTCTAAGAGTATTGTTTACAAAGTTTAACGAAGCAACCAAAACTGTAACTAGTCTCTAGTTAAATAAAATAATTTACTACGAAATAAGATTCGTTCCGAAGAAAGGAGCGACGCGAAAAGAGAGAGCGGCCAAGGAAATTTCGTTCCCGGCTAAAAGCTCGGAACAGAATAAATAATGTGAACCAGACGACTCTCGTTCGCAAAACTTTGCTTATTTAAAACGACGGACGTGACGCTCCAGGACCACCCAGAGGTGGACTGGATTTTTTTTACTTTTTATCTCTCGTCCGCAAATCTGATTTTATTAGCCCGGCGCCGTAATCTTTAAGCGCGGATTTCTTATACGTATACCTTAATCTCCCAGGCTTTTAAAAATAAACACAGCCACCCCTTTGCAGAACGGCTCAAACAAATTTATCTGAGGTACTATATTTGTAATTATTATTCTCAAAATATACATATTGTATTATATATAAACCATAATGTAATCACCTGTAGAAGGATTATTTCAGTGTATATTTTTATGAGACACTGTATATACATATATTTACCAACCCCCTTTCGAATCGTCGTCGAGGGGTTGCCAGAAGAAATTAAAACCTCGCGGTGTTTTTTTCGGGGGTGCGATTGGAAACCAGATTACTGGGCGTGGACGAACAGTGGGGTGGGTTGGTAGCTGATTTTTTCGTATTAATTTTCTTTCGGCTGCGAAAAGAGGATTTGTCCGTCGCCGCTGGGGTTGTTGTTACGACGAAATTGTTTGCATATTTCCAGGAAAAAACACCCCCGTGCCACATTGGCGCAATTAAAATTCATCGATTTTTTTGCCATTTAACCGAGTTAAATCCGATTTCGGACTAATGAATTATATCCGAAAATAAATTAGGGACATAATCAAGTTTTGGACGTCGTAAGATTTGATTTCTGTGTTACTTGCGGAATCAATTGGAGAATCAGAGTTAGAGCTGTGTAAATTGTGTATGCAGATTCTTTGCTGTCTACGCAAGCGCAATAATGTATATCTTGTACTATTAAATTTTTAATAAAAACATTGTGAAACGGCTCATTATAAGTAAAACTATACATCTACTAAAGAAAAAAAAATCCAAATATTCCTCAAGGTCATTGAAATCACATTTAGTACAAAAAATCAAGATTTAGGACTTCCGGATTTATCATAAAAATATTTATAAATAGTCGACACACTCCGTTGTTGTGTTATTCAATAACAAAATTTGCTTATGCGGCATTCGCTATTTTTTTCTTTAAGATTTGCATTAATAAATGCGCCATAGCTACTTTTATAATATCGTATTTGGATTCCATGCTTCATTAGACTCATATAATGAATGTTTTATGTGTTTACCCAACATCTGTTAGGTTTCGCGAGTTTGGCTTTCGCCATTTGCATACATCATCGCGTAAATACAGCATATGCACACGTAATATATTTATTTGTACGCGTTCTTATTTGCTATTTTTCGTAACAGTTCTATGGCCTCAGCTTTTTGAGGCTTCGTCTCGTGTTCAAACACACACAAACGTAATAATCAATAATCCGTGATTATATGGCCAAAGCTGAACACAAAGAATTAAGCATGGCCGAGAGGAGAGGCATTTGATCACAAAATCGCAAATTCTTCCATCCTGTCAGGTGTCTAATTTTATTAACATCAATCAATAAAGTCAATTATCGCACGGTGCGTTCTCTATGCACGAGTGCACAAAGTGACTTTCGTATAGTGGCTATTTATAGGCATAGTTCTCTTTGCCACACTCTGATGGACGTTTAGAGTTAACTGCGTCATTGGATCGGTGAGAAAACTTTAATGGAAAAACACATGTACTGGTTAATATTTAAAAGTTTTGCTCATTGAATGCGTGACATAGATGTTATTATAAATCAACATTCTGTATTTTTTTAACTGTATTTTTTTATTTTATCTAGATGGAAGATGAGGGAAATCATGGAAATGATGACACGCGCTGCTTTATCCTGTCTACGTTGGCAGGACAGCACAAATCCAGAGTTACGTGCGCTTTGTGCAGCGATACTATGTACGTCTTCGACCGTTATCCTTTGGTCGATGGCACCTTCTTCCTGAGTCCTCGTCAGCATACCAAGGGGGCTGTTGAGGTTAGTACAAGTCTATTTTATATTTAAATATGCTGGTCAAACTTTGTTGTTGCACCTTTTACCGTAGTTACTTCAATGGACATAGATCTATAATTTACTTGAAAATCAATCTAGGAAAAAAATATACCATTCTTCGAAAAATTGCCTTCTTAGTTCTTTTTTTGCCTTCTTCTCTTCTCTGCCATGAATATTCTCAAATCAAAACTTGGCGCCATCCTTTAAACAGCTACCTCAATGAGCTTTTTGAGGGAATGAAAAAACAGTTTTAATATCCTACTAGACAGAATTTAAACAATCAAATGCAGAAATAAAGACTCAATTTAAGATTTCAACGTATAATATTAAACATATCATGTTTTATTGAATAGGGAAACAGTAGCGATAGTTGTATTTTTTTTATATCTATGTACAAATATTTTTGGTGGCTCTTCGACATGTTCTGAATTTTTATATACACTGAATGTTTATCGTACAAACTTAATATTAATTAAACCATTTAATTTTAATTTTATTTTATATTTTCATCCATTAGGTGAAGGTTGAAGGTCGTACCCAATACTTGACTTGCGTCTGCATGGGATGCTTGGAGCGTTGCCCTGCAGACAGAGCTATCAACTGCCGCTTCTGCGGTCAGAAGTGGGACGGATCCTCTCTCGTCTTGGGGACCATGTATTCCTATGACATTTTCATGGCTACACCGTGTTGCTCGGAAAGGCTCAAGGTATGCATAACATTTTCGACTTTCAATATAATTTATAGATCCAGTCATATAACATACGTCTTGTTAACAGTGCAACAATTGCTACAAGCCTCTACTTCACCCGCAACAGCGATTGCCGTATTACTCAAACTACAGTCATCCGTTGACATGTCCCCATTGCCACACGATCGACGCCCACTTCGTGAAACCCTTGAACTACTGCTTCACCAAAGAGACTTTCCCGCTGTACCAACAGTGGCCATAACACGCGGCCCGCCCGGCGGAGCTTTTGCCTCGCCTGGCACCATCACCACCGCAACAACCCATATTGGCCACTAGCCCTCCGAGGATCTCGCCCTCGTCCTTGACGAGCTCTCCCTGCAGCAGCTCGGGTTCCACCGGAGACACCTTCGTGAACCACTTCATCCAGAGACGTCCAGAGCCGCGCAGCAGCCCGCCCCGCGCTCTGCGTCCAGTCGTCAACACTTCTCTGACAAACAAGACCCAGAGCATGTTCGACTTTGCCAAAGTTGGAAACGATAAGTACGCCGGATTGATCTCAAACAATAGCACTGACGGCGTTCCTGCGCTGGCCCAAGTCAATAAGCCTAAAAAGCAGCTAAGTCCTACAGTCGACGCTGACTTGACTGACTCGTTCTCGATGCTGAACATGAACTCGAGCGACAAGTATTCGTTCAGCAACTCTATCTGGTCCAAACCGACAGACTTGCCTAAAAACTTCAACAATCCATTTTCTAAGATGGGATGGGGCGCCGAAGAAGAAACGTCCAATTGCTTACCCTCTCAACCGTTGGACATCTTAAAGGACCCATTTTTGAACAGCAACAACAACGGAGCTTGTCTTCAGTTATTCTCCAACGAATTCATGCAGTATTTGAATCAAATAGCTTAAACAGTGAAGAAATACAAATCCTGTATTATCTTAATTTTTTAGTGTTGTGTTCGCCCTAAACCGACGCGGCACTTTCTGAACGCTTTTGCTGTACATTTATGCTTTCTTAATTAATATAATTATGTAAAAAATCTTATATTTTCACTAGTTATTAATTTGTTGAAATTTTTTTATTAGATTCTTTATATAAATGTGTTTTCTTACGAAAATTATTATCTTGATAAACGGTTTATTTACTCATTCACGGTAATACTCTTGTTAGTCAGAATCTTGTTACGTAATAAAAGTGTTTTTGTAAATTCATTTTAAAATAATTTAAATTACACACTTTCCAATCTCAATTTAGCATTTTTCGTGTAATTTTATATGCTTAATTAATTAATATTTATATTTAAAATTAAAAAAAATACCACTTTAGTCAAATGTTTAAGCATAAGTATAATAGTACGTTGTATTTTTGTTTTCGTTTTTCTTTTTTAAAGTATTTGTAAATTATATATGTATGTTCTTTCCGTGATCATTTTTGCAGAAAGGGCGTTATGTTATTTTTAATAATACTATATGTATGTATGTACATATAATATCTTTTAAAATTTAAGCATTATATTATTATTATAGATATGTATACTCTGTTTGCTGTAAACATCTAAACGTCGGTGAATATTGTTTCGAAAACTTTTTAAATAACTCGAAAATAAATTTCGCAGTTTTGAGTTGTATAAAACTTTTTGTATTCGATAGCTGTGTAGGTGATAATAAAAAAAATAATTGTATAATAGATTTACGCGTATATGTATGGGCTGTGTAGAATATACATACATACATAAAATACATTATACTTATAAAAAAAAGCTCAAAAACTATTACGAATACAATTTGGTCAAAGATATAACGTAGTATTAATGGATTATATAACAACAGGCAACATGAATAAAGATTTTGTAAAAACGATAATATATTATAATGAAAAAAATTAAATTCAATATTTTTTCGAAATAACTTTAGATATTCAAAACAGCTTGAAAGTATAAATTCGTTTTAAAATTTTTGATAAACTTCATATTAATGTGTTTTATATTGATTATATTATATTATATAAATTTAAGTCGTAAAGTTTAAGATTTTTTATATCGATTTAAAATTAAGCAACAGTGTGATTCCACGTGATATATAAAAATTTAATTAAGTTTTCGATTCGATTTGATTATATGATAAACATAAACGTGGACGTGGAGCACATGCGGTTGACAGGGAATGCCAAATAATATGTCCTAATAATTCTAATATTCGTAGGTTTTTTGTCGATGTAACATTTTTTTCTCATAAATTTAAGGCAAATCAAAATTTTCTAGATCTTAAGCCAACTCTAAGTTTAAGTGTCATCTAGTTGAAACGTGATAATCGCGAATCAAACGGAGTGTAACGATCGCCAGCCTAGAGTTTCGAATCGGTGAGTTTGAACCATTTTTGCTCAGCGCATCTATAAAATGTTTTGACTCCATTTAATTTCAAATCATACGCATAATACACTGGAATCATCTGTTGAATACTTTTTTCGATGCGAGACTCCAAGTGTGCCAATATTTTGATTAATTGCAATCCAATGTGGATGACGTCGGATTCGCACTATGAAAATATAGAAGGCGCGCTTGAAATCGCTCAATCGTATATAGTTTGTGAAAAAGAAATGTTTAAAATATATTTCTATAAATTGCAATTAACCACTTAAATAAAGAATAAAACATTATATAAAGTCGATCCACTTGAATAATAATAGTTTTTAAAAATGTTGTGTTTTTATATGATAAAAGTATAATAAATTAATAATCTTATGCACCCGACAATGGCTCATCGCTTATTTATTAAATGAATGATATACATATTTTAATTTTATTTTATTTTCAATAAAATTATATTGCTTGTTTGTAATATATTTATATTATATATTTAATGTGTTAAATTTATATTTGTAAACTTAATAGAAATGTGTATAAATAAAAAAATTATAAAATATAAATGAAGACGATTGCAATATTGAGCGATAAAGTCGTCTGTTAACATTTTTAGGAAAAATTAAAATTAAAAAAAAAATTAAAAAGCAGAGTTCATCTGATGAAGGTCACGTACAAATGATTATATAAAGAGACAATGGCGATGAGTCAGGGTTGTGCATAATTTCTGTAATAACATTTTTAATAACGAATTCACAATATGTTTTGCATATCAAGAGAGTAAAAATACTATTGATAAAATATATGTGTATATTTAAAGGTACATAAGAGTTAATTAAATTAGTAAAAGTGCTCTTCGGCACTTTTGCATATTTATTTGTCATACGAATAATCATTGTAATGCTATGAATGAAAGGTTTAGTCCTTGTATTTATAATCAAATTTCGAAGCTTTTCGTGAAGTTGTGTGTTGCCATTTTCCCGTTTCGTTACATTTAATTTTGTCTGTATATACCATACATGCGTAATACGTATATATTATTGTACTTTTAATATATATAGTTAATTACACAACAAACGACAAATATAATTAAAATACCTACATTTACCTCAATAATAAAAAAGAGTACATAATTATTGCAGTTATAAATAAATTTAAAGTAATGAAATTTTAATAATTTTAAAAGAATCTTACAAATGCCACTTACCTCAATCATCGCGAGAGAGAAGCAAAATTCAGCTATTTATTTATAACTAAATATTTTAATTATCCCGTTTGACATGATACAAATAAAAAAGTACACATAGTTGTTTTACCATAATAATAATAAAAATAAAATAAAACTGATATCGTCGGTCATCGCTTTTATACAAACAAATTTAAAACTTTTTATTTATAAGATTTTTTTCATTATTATATTAAGTAAATGTCAAAATTATTTATAGAAAATAATAATGTGTCCATTTTAAAGTAACTTTTAATTATTTACAAACTAAAATTTTATTTTTCATTGTACATAAAAAAAATATGTAAATGGTGACCGAATGTATCAACATGTCGAAACTGCATATACCTGATCATATAAAGAAATTATAGAAAAATACAAATAAAAATATATTTAACATCCCAGCCTTTGGAAATTTGAAACACAATGTACAAAAAAAAGTTTAAAGAAAAATTACCTATAAACAGTTACACGAAATCAAACAAATTTAAAAATCATCCGAATAGCGGTTATCCTGTTTTTGAAACTGATTTTAGTGAATATTAATTGTAATTATTTTGAATTAATTATATGTCTTACTAGTTAAATTATTTAATTAAAAATTACTCCCTTTTTTATATTATTAAATAAATTCAATTATTATTCAATTTTAATATACTTAAATACACATGTATGAAAATTTCTTTATACATTTAATTGCTTTAATTAAAAAAGTATATAAAATAAACTGATTAGATTTTTTACATACATACATATATTATAATTTTTAAATTAGTTAAATGTGTTACATGGTTGTTGTATTTTATCTTTTATTATTTCTTCATAGTTTATAATTTTATTTTTATTTCTACATATTTTAAGTTTTTTGTAAAAAATTGCAAGAAAGCCTAATTTTTATTAATCGCAAGATTATTTCTTTCTTATTTAATAACCGTTAAATGTGGGTGGTAGTTTAGTAAATCGCTTAAAGTACAAAAAGAGAGTTTGTTACTTTTGCAAATTTTATGAATGTAAAATAAAATAAAATTAAAAGAATAATATCAAAATATCCTATTAATAATTGTTACAAAAACAAAGTAGGTAACCATTATTTATTTATCCTCTGTCATTTTATTATGTGTATATTAAAATAAAATAATTTTAACCAACAAAAATATTTAAACAAATCAATACGTTTTTATAAAATATATATTTAAACAAAATATATATTCCTCACAATTATCTTTAATGTTTTTCTTCACAATATAGAAATTCGTTTTGTTAGTAAATTAACATATCTTTTGACGAAAAATTTAAATTTTACGATACGTTACTCTTTATCGCCCGTTTCAGTTTATTGTAATTTTTTGTTGAATAAAAAACATTATTTAATAACTATTAGTAATATACATATAATACAATATTCATACACATTATAACGAAGCATTTTCATTCCTATGGCTTTCTAAATATATACAGTACATTATAAATATAAGCTGTGTGAATGGTGAATGTATGTGAGTGGGTTTTCATTTTAATCTTATTTTTAAAAAAAATTGGCTCTTAGATTTCGTCTTATTTCAATGTCCATAATTTTGCACTACTGTCGTGTTAAATCGCGCATTATTGATTATAATGGATCTACGTAAAATATTATGGATAGACTTTAAGGCTGGTAAGAGGACCAAATTTGGTCTCTATGATATGACATTAAAAATACAATCGTGAACAATTACAGTCCCGCGTTTTTCCATCATAGAATTATAAAAACTAACGGTGTTGTGTCGGAGTTAAATCACGTTTCTGAATTTGGAATTAAAAATAATCGTCTGATTTTTAATATGTGTATTGTGTAATCACTAAAAACGCTTTAGACTATTCTTGTATACGGGGAATGGGATTTTTGATGTAGACTTAGACTTTTCATACTTTTATATCATATATTTTGATATGCGATTTTCATTGAAATATGTAAATTTTTGCAATAAGTAATACGTTCGATGGGAGGTTTTCTTAGTCGAGTCTTGAGATAATCGGTCACTGCGTTTTTTACATGTGCCTTCAGTATTGATAATGTGTGTCGCACAAAAATATTTTGTAACATCTGTAGCTTCGCAGTTCATGCGTATTGTTTCTCAGTTTTTGAGAAAAAATGGAATGGTTTATGGTAATTTGTCAGCGAAGCGTCACTCACTGCCTTCCATATCATCTTGTTGAAAAGACCGATTGAAACCTCCCTGTGGAATATGGTAGTATTTACGATTGGCCTTGTATTTAATTTATAAATGGGTCGTTTTGGTACATTAACCATTTTGATGTGTATAAATTTAATAAAATTGTGATTCATGAGCGAGTGAAAAAATCGCGTAAATTTTTGATAATCTTGATATTCGCACTCGGATTGGGTCGGGTAATTTTGCAAAAAAATTAAAACGTCGAGCAAAAAACTAAACGATTTTGAGAAAAGTCTGTCTCTTTTTTACGATCGAAAAGTATTTTTTTACCTAATCGATATAGCGATATTTTCGGCATTGTATTGTACTAAGGTTAGTAACTCCCGAAGAGTATTTTTTCACGAATTGGCTTTTCTATGCGCAAAATAAAAAGGAAATTGTGATTTTTTAACGATAGTCAACGTATCGATTTAAGAGAAAAATAAATAAAAAAAAAACATAAAAATTGTACGTGGAACGCAGCGTTCATCAGGGTAAGAGTGTCATAATTAATTTTTATACCATAGTTTTGTATTTCTGTGTAATTTTTGTATACTAAACATATTGTATGTGCATTTCTTTAAATATTAAGACAACATTAATAATTTTAATAATTATTAATAATAAGCACTATCAATATATTTTTCATTCTTTATATTTATAAGTAGGTGTCACGTATATTATATATAAAAAAATATGTAAACTTTGTTCTCGAATTTTTCAAGCAAGTAATCGACGAATCGTGTATCCTAAAGCGATAATTAACTTATAAGTGTCTAGCATTTAATTTATGTGAATTTAATTGCTATATTATATTATTATGTCGACTTCGTTAGGATTAAACCATCTTTTAATATTGTAAGTTAATTCTTAACTGAAAACGAAGACGTTTTTCCCGTTCGGTTAATCTCGCGTTATGAAATACATTATGTATGATATTTTTCAACCCAATTAAAATAAAGCTCAAAACTTGATATTATAACAAAAATGCACAAAAATTCGGCCTCGTCTTCTGTCCCCACTTTATAAGTATCTATATGCGTAATATTTAAGTGAATGTGTTTTGTGTGAATGTAAACGTAATAATTGTATCGTAGATGTATTTAAATCCTTATTCGTTAAGGTGAATGATTTTTCGTAAAATTGTTTAAAATATTATATGATAACGAACATAAACATTATTTCATATGATGACGATCGTAGAGTTGTTAAGTCCGAATTTTTAATATAAAAACACAAGCTAACTTTGCCTACTTCTAGATCTAGACTTTAGCGTTGATGGTCTGTCGCGGTCTTATAAAAAAAATAAAGATACAAATCCGACAGGTGAGAGAGTTAATATTTTGATGGTGATCGATAAGAGCCTTTAAAAATGGGCAATAAAACATAAAAAAGAAAAATATTGATGATGGAGAGGTATTATTTTTGTGAAACACTCGATATAGGATTAGGGTTATGTATGAAGAAAATTTATACAAGTGAACGGATAATTCGATTATGGATTGTTATTATACGCACGTTTGAAATTGTTTTTATTTTGATAAAATTTGCATTAAAAGTTTTTAAAAACTATTTGGAGACTGTACGGTGTAAGTTTTGTAAATTAGTTGGCTAGATGCGAGTGCAGGGAAAGATGCTTGAAATATATAAAAAATATATATATAAATGCAAAATATATTTATTGAACGTTCAAGCAGTGCCAAATATATATGATATAATGATTATGGACCAGAATAAAAAATAAAAGCAAAATTAAAACTCTATTTAAAAATAGTCAAGTGTTCTTCCCTGCGCCTGATTCCTAAGGAATAGTTTGTTAGTGTTACGAAATGTAAATCGAAAAAAAGAGCACTAAGTACATTAAGTAAGGGTTTTCTTAATCTAAAAGTTTTGAACAAATATGACTTATATTTTTGTAAAATTGACGTCAATGCAAAAGGAATTGTATAACGTGTGAGATAAAATTTAAGAGTAAAGATCAATATTTTTCTTCGCTGGCTTCGGAGTGTTTTTTGCGTAAGGCATTTGAATCAATTGCAAAACGATATGAAAAGAGTATATATTTTGATGGAAGGACTTGTTGATTTATTTATAACAGGCTAAGAGACTCTGGAAGTAGCGAGTAAGATTTAATTATAAATAACGTAATCATTGTTTCTAAATTTTATACGTGAATTCAATAAAATGCTAGGGAACTAGTAAGTAAGTTCGCTCTTGAAAAGAGCCTTTCGCGGTAGTTTAGGCTTAAATGTTTTTATACCAGCTTGGTGTTGTGACATAACTAATTTAAACATAAAATAGGTTTACCTACATTGTTTACTCATTTTATTATACATGAACGCAATCGTAATAGCGGGTGAAATATCCTTCTGTGTAGCGGGTAAAAGTTAAAAATTAATTATTAAAAAGTAAATTAATATACGACGATACCATTCCAAAATTGGATTTGACGTTTATAATCGGAATTTATAAGATTTGTATCGTGTGTATACCGTTAGATATTTTTTTTAATATTGAATACTTATAATCGTTTTTGTTTTTATATATTCCACTAAATTATACAAAACTCGCGTATGTTAAATTAAATTTTGAACGACATCATTGAGAGGTGAACGGTTTAAAACGATCAATTCCCTTATTCGAAGTGAATAAAACCCTTTGTTCTTCTTGGAGAAAGAACGTATTTTATATTTCAAAATAATGGGAAAATACTAGTCGCTTCACTTTTTGAATGTCTCCTTAAAGTACAAATAAATTTCCTTGTTATATTTAGTCAAATTTGTTTTTCTTTTTAATCTTGTTATTATGTAAATTTTGATTCTGTCAAAGAAATCGACAGAATTTCATCAAATTGTTTATTTGTACACAGGTCCAGTGGCCAATATCACTTATTGATGATTTTAGTTAAATAATTTTGTGAAAAATATTATTGTTATCGTGCTTTAGTAAGCCAATAACGCTCTCAACGACAACCAAAAAAAAGTCGAATTGAAACAAAAAAAATAGTTATGAGAGTTTTATTTGCTCGCTGAAGAAATTGTGAATTTTGTATAGGATTAAAAATATCTTACTCTGAATATTTTCGATTGTAAATTTTTTTTAATATAGACTATGTTAAAATATGCTTTTTGGTGAAACATTAAAAATGTGTACTTCCCAATAATATATTTTGTATAATTTAACCGCTTGTTATTATTATGATTAACGTGTAGCAAAAAAATATTGTAGCGCATTTTATTATAAGTTAACTTTTCTAGTATAATTTGTATTTTTTTTATTTCATAGCACACAGTGTATGTTTTAAAATGTACATGTTTTGAAATTCTTGAATTATGTGATTTATATATATTATCATATTTCATTGATTTTATTGTACTCGTTATGATGTTTTTTTTAATTTGCAATGGTCAAGATGCATATATATTTTTTTTGCAAATCTAGATATTTTAATAATGTGAAGGAAATTTACCGCAAGTACCAATAATGGAAACTATGGCGTATAAAAATGTTGTATAGGTTCAATGGTGAAATGCATTTTACCTGCTACACAAAACTACAAAAAAAAAAACACAATACAAACATTACTTCATACATATGTTTATATATATATAAAATATATATGAATCTTTGGAATATTATAAATAAATTACATTTTAAATAATTCATGATATGATTTATCCATTATTGTAAAAGTAATGGCAATAAATTATATAAAAATACAAAATAATCTTTTAATTTATATATTATCCCTATTTCTTACTTATCCTGTTCCCTCTTCCTTCTGTCATATTTAATTATTATATGATTACAAATATGGTGTAAAATGTACTAAATTATTAAATACATAAAATATAAAGTTTAAATAAATTATCTACAATACTTACAATTCGATTATCTTAGACAAATATAAATACAAATAGTGCTTCTTGATTAGTGGAGTTAAAAAAACAATATTATTTTTTTGTAGAAATTTTATTTTTTGTTAATCTATACAAATAAAAATTGGCAAATTTCAATGTCATTTGCAAAAAAATATGTTAATTGGATAGATTTCAAACACAATTTTAATTACTTTGCCAAAGATTTTTTTGGAACGTATTAAAAATCATGAAAGTAACTTTTTTATAATGTTTATTTTAATATTATATATGATTTTACAAACATAGTATTATATAATTACATGTTACTAGTTCAAAATCATTTTTATGTTTAATATTTAAATAATCAGAACATAAGATAAAACGCTTGTTCTTTTTGTAATTTAAGTAAAATAAATATATAAGAAAAAAATCAACGGATAAAGTGCTTATTTAATTACATTTACTTGAAGGTATGGAATCATTGATATGTGGTCTTCAACCTCTAAAGTCTAAAGCAGCGTATGCCACAGCTTCCACTTTTTATCCAAAAAATATGTGTACTAAACTAATACATTCGTATTATGGGAGTAGAAGAGATAACCAGCTACTGTGATAATATATATTATTGTTTTATTTATTTTGTGCGAAACGGACCAAAATATTTACATTTATACCCAGGTGTGATCCAGACGAAAAATCTTGAAATGAGCATTGCCACTTTACCAATAAGCGAGACAACGAAGCGTCTCAGGAAAATGCATTGATTGTGCAAGTTAACTCTTAAAAACATATTTAAGAATGAATCATTAGATGTTTTTTGGATCAAAATAGGTGATAATGAAGAATATACGGAATAGAGTGCCATTCTAAACAACTTATTTTTGTGAACAAACATTCTTGAAAATGGTGCCAATAAAAACCAAAAATAAAAATCGCATTTAATTAGAGACACCTCTTTGAATTGCATATTTTACAATTATGCCTAGGATTGGTAAAATTAATGATAAAATAATTTATCTGATGTGAGAAGAAGATATTGATTGATTATGTACAAAATAAAGTTTCTTGTTTTTTAAATATTTTGTAACTTTAAAAATTTAGTATTTTTACTTTCAACTTAACCTTGATTTTATTTTGATTTTTTTTAAATGTAATTAGTTGTATTTTTGAATATGTATATTTTCTGTGAATATATTTTCTATGTATGCAAATTTACATATAGTACAAATAAAAATATCCAATTGGGTGCAATAAATCGGGCTAAGGGTAAAAATAGCTACCCCTGGTGAGTAATACTATGAATGTGCTTAAGTAATATGCGTAAAAGTGTTGATGATTTTATTAGCGAGTATTTGCGATTTTTTAGAATATATAAATATGGATAACCTTTGCATGGTATTAATTTATCAAAAAAATGCATCTAACACGATGAAATTAACACAAGGCTGGACTGGTTTGGATTTATTAAGAGTGATACTTTCTAAAATAAATTTATGTAGGTGGGGTTCAGTTGGGGTACACTACGTTCGTCGTCAAAGTAAAGAAAGATACAGCAGAAAATTTCTTCAGGCAACTATGCAGAGCCAAATGATCTGTGAGTGCATTTTATATTCCGCATCGGAAGGTATCCACTTTATCGAAGGTAGATTATAAAATTGTCCTTGATTTTTTATTCTTTTAATAAGATAAAGAAATACAGTCAAATACAACTTCATATATCATCTGGTCAAAATAATCAGCAATATATTTTGCTTTAAAATAAGATTACAAAAATAAGTGAAATTTATACTTTAATAAACAATTTAGGAATATAGTGCAAAATGTAGAAAATAAATTTAGACAAACTCAAACTCAAAGATTAATTTACCACAACGAATTTGTCAATTTTTTCATTGATTCGTTTTTCGGTGTCCTAGCAGTATTGAAGGCTTAATTTAGATGGGTGCAACAATTATAAATTACGTGATTACTGCTTATTAGTGGTAATTTACGATTTTAATATAATTTTTCACCACTTGATGTTTTAGAATTTAATAATATTTTTTACACAATTATTTAAATTTTAGTGTTCTATTATTTACTTTGTTATATGAAATACTTAGTTAAGCATTTAAATTCATAAAAAATATAACATATTTTTAGTTATACACGAAATAATGATTTCAAGTATTTTAAACGTTGTAAATGTCTCAAAAAAATGTGTTTATTCTAAGTATATATTCGCTTTATGTGATTTTGATTTTTAATTCAATATTTAATGATATTTAATGTTACATCGATTAAGAGAAGAATGCTTCTCTTATGGTCCATTTTTCGTCGCTATGTCGCGACTGGAACATTTAAAACAACTATTTATACTAGAATATGATAATATTTAAAAAATGTAAATTATATATATTTGATACATAAATAACAAGTATTGAGTATCTGAATTTGTGGCGTTGAAAATATTTTTTTTTCTGGAAAAAAACACCTAATTACCCAGATGTTTGGTAAGAATCTGATCTCAAATTTGATATTAGATAACGAATACACGTAATATGCGTTGTGTAATATGATTAAATGGTAGACTGATGTATTTTGGATTGCGTTAGGTTGGGAAAATTTGCCTCTGGTCCATCAATCAATAAGACCGCTAGGGGATTGTTTGAGCGCCGGGGATGCTGATAAATGCAAGGACACACCCTACTTGCACACTCCTACACGTTTCAATGTAGATTGTCTATATATTACACACAGTTTGCATACCTACACCCTCTTCGATAAATATGTATGGGGATTTCATCAAACGACCGGAGGTGAAAGGCCAACTTTAAAACCCATGGTTCCATAGTAAAGATAAAATATCTTTATTTTATCATAAAAATGAGCTTTCAAAGCTATTCTGATTGATGATGCGGCCTTGAATCTTTCACGGTCGGAAGAGGGTAACTTTTTAAAGGGTGGATAAAACGAACGGCGTCTGAATTTTTTTTCGAAATATGTGTATGTAAGTACGCATTATATAAAACACCCCCTGCTTCCTGAATGTAGCACGTGGCACAATTTCAAGGTCATGATATTCACCTTCTCTTTCATTTTATATCCCTCTCTGCTTAATCGGAGGGTTGTTTCTCTGTGTAATATATTTTCAACGTACACATTCGCACATAGTAAAGTCAACCCTGAGCAATCGAGCTTTTTGAAATTTTTATATATTTTATTTTTGTAAAGAATATAAAATTGTCTTAGTTGCAATATGCAAAAAACATCTGGAGCACATAGATGTAATTGAATAGATCATGCTGTATTATGTACCACGCATTAGTAACCGTTTTCAAATGTAATCATCACAAAGATGGAGGATGCAATTCTTAATTTATGTCATTTTAATTTTGGAAGCTTGCATACAATATAATAAATCATAATCTTAATGTAGGAATAATCATTTACATGATGAATCATTAGAGATGACAGCAAGCAGCATATTAATCTCAGCAGGAAATATCATCGTTCAGAGGTTTTTAAAAGCGATTTTTTAAGAAACAATATTTTTTTGATAAGTGTTGATTAGAATAAAAAGGTTATTTTAAAAAAAATGTAGATTTTCTGTTTTTAAATCGTCTTTGATTAGTATGTATATTACTCATTGTATTTTTATTAAAACAAATTATTTTGTAATTCAATCTTGCTATGAAGCCGGGAATCGAACCTAGAACTTATTAGATGTATATCATAAGGATATAATTTATCAGCCTCTTATCTCATTGGAAGGTGTTTATAATCAACAACATTCAATAAAATATAATGATCCATCAGCATATTCATCATATGTTAGAATGGTTATAATTATTTTTTTAATATGAAACACAAGCTGCGGAAGGGTTGTCGTCAATATACACGCTAAAAGCATGTATAATATAAACTGCATGGCAACGTGGGCCTCCCTCCGATTGCAACCCTCGTCTACACAGAGGACGCCCTTTTGTCCTTGAAACTGATTCACTAGCCCCTAAATTTCCTGTAGGGGTCGAAAACAGGTAGGAACTAGTCACTCGTTGAAAACATCCAATTTAAAATTACGTCAAACAATTAAGCATCGTTGACTAAACAAGTCGTTCCCTTGACCTATAAGTTTTTGACTTTTGAAACCGCTAATTAGTTTGGTAACTTTAAACTTCCACTATGATATTTTTATGGAAATAAATCGTCGCTTAATCGATAACGAGTCAAAAGTTGGCGAACTTTGACTATCAAAACTTTAAAATTGCATTCTTGCCATCAAACACAAAATCACTTTTACACAGAGGACGGATCAAAGTGTAGTTACCGGCTAAACTTTAGTTTTGTTGAATGGGATAGAAATGAAGTCAAAGCTTAGCGGTGACACGAAGTTGGATTAATCTAACATCGCTGATTACCTTGCAGACATGAGCATTATAATATTGGTATGGTAAGCAAATTACAAAAGTATTATACATATAATAAAATGTGAGTTTAGCCCTGAATACAAATTAATGAAGAGTTAGATAAATTGGACCATTGAATACGACTCTCCATATGGAACATCTTGACGTTGTTAGACCAAAATTAATATAGCGTCGTGGTTACAAACTTTGAGACCATAAACAAAAAACAAATAGTGTATTAGTTTATATAGCTTTAAAGTGATTTACTTATCCATTGCTGGATTTATAATATAATGTATTATATTTCGCTTGAATTTATATTTTATATGAATTTTATATGTAATTATTTATAAATATTATTTAGTTTTTTGTATTATTTAAAATATAATTCGTAATAATATAATATGTACATATTTTCTCAAAACTTTTTATGATAATAACATCGTATACATTTTTTTTATTCTTTTCAGAAAAATCAACTTACGTTGACATGTTAACAACTATAATAACGTATACGCTTGACGTTTACAATGTGTAAGCTAAAAAAAGAAAGAGAGAGCGAGAGTTAAAAGAAAATTTGTATGTACATATAAATTATTCACAATCATATTTTTGTTCGTGTTTTATTATCTCGATACGCTCAAGATGGCGAAACAGCAAGCAACGTTTCGTGCGAATTTTAATATGGAACATCAAAGAGTCTTAAATTTTATCTTACAACATGTACGATGTTTATATAGATTAATAAAATAACTTAACAAATATAAATAAGATAAAGGAATCATATAATATAATAAAGTAGCATAATTTAAAGCATTATTAAATTTTTTAATTATCCTAAGAAACATATTAAATATAGTACTACTATCGGACCTTAAAAATATTCATGTGTAGACTTATGTAATATTGAAGTAGAAATCAATTGGAAAATTATGTGCAACATTAGCTTTAATAGTTCGAAAAATATATTTAAAAATATGTTTTTACTATTCTGAGCTTATATGTATAGAAATATAAAGCCAAACAAAGTAATTGACCATAGGCATTATAGAACTTTTATATAAATGATGTGATATATAAATAGATTTAAAATATGGTTAAATTAATGACATAGAAATTATAAGAAAAAAAGTTTACAGTAGAAATTGCTTGATTTAACTTGACTGAAGTAAATTATGCACTTAGATTGGGATTGACCAATTAGACCATCGTTCATTTTTAATTTTTTAATTGTATATTAACAATACTAACATTACTTTTTTTAAATCTCTTAATTCAGGAACCCTTCTATCAAATTTACACGCTGATTTAAAATATATTAGTTATTACCCATAAAGTCTGATTTTAGGCATCGTCGATTTTTTTAATTTCTGTTTTTATAACTTTTACTTTAACAGAATATTAAAATAATCATTTTTAATTACAGTTTTATGATAAATTTGTATATAAAAAAGTTTTTGAAGTTAAAATTATGGATTTTAATAGAAAAAGTGAATTGTTTATAAAATAGTATATTGCGAATTGGATTTTTTTTTATAGTTTCAATATATTTTTATATTAGTTTTGTTATTTTATTGCGAATTTTTTTGCTAGCATGTATGGATTTCTGTAGTGGTGATGTTTCGATTGATATTTACAATATTTTTGTGTAAATATCAAATGAAACATCGTTGAAAATTCATATAATTCATGCATATTTGAGTACAAACTTATGTTTAGATAACTAGATTTATATGTGAAATCAACCTGACAGGCGTTAGCCCAATGCGTTACAATGGGGTAAATATGTACCAACAGGTTAGGTAAATCATACATAATAAATATCTATATACAAGTAGATATTAAAACCACTAGACTGAAAGTCTGGGAATCAGTGACATTTATATATAATTAATTATTACATGTATTATAGTTTATAATCGGTAGATGTCACTTTGCAGGTAAGGCCGGTTTTCAATAATAGCGCATTTTTTTTATAAATAAACGCCAAATGGTGACATACATAATAATTTTGAATTAAATCATTACTTTTTTATTTAATTTAGTTGGAGATTCTACATAATTTTATTAGAAAGCGTCATTTTTATCAAAAGTGCTTCATAAAGAAATCATTTAAAGAAATCATCATATTATGGTACCCAAAAGACACATAAACAATGAACGCAACAGAGTTTTTAACACCATAAACATTAATCATCGTAATTAGATATATTAATTTCAAATAATTAAAGTAAACAACAATTTTTGCTTCTCCTATAAAGTAGACAATTGTAAAGTTGGATCATTTACACTAAATACCGTTGATATACATAATATAATCAATCTTTTCTAGAACATATTTTTTTATTGTTACAGTATAAATATTACATTTGCAAATTCTAAGATAATAAACATCTATTTAATAAATCAGATGCTACCAATGTATGCAAAATATTCAAAGTTTTTAATCATCGTATTTCACGTCAGATTATTTTCCAACATCATGTATCACGTTTTTGGATGTTTTCAAAAAATGACGCCCAAGAACGTGTAAACATTGGCACGGGCATCAATAGTGTTTTTCCTGCGCGTTCCGTCAATGTTTACCGCCGGGCTCGGCACACTTAATCCCCCAAAATCTGGATCGACAGCTTTCGCTTCGATCCTCTAGATTAGGTCGGAAAAGGTGCCAGTTTTCAGGGACAGTGCCAAAGGCGTCGCACCCTAAAAATCCCCTAAAACAGTGGCGATGTCGCAGAATGAGATAATATAAGTGTCTGGCGCACGATGGCACCGAGCCAAAATGAACTAGCATAATCCGCGGATCGATCAAATTTACTGCCGGTGGAAAAATCTACGTCCGGCGGTCATAATAAATTGTGAAACAAACGCGGTTAAATCCACCGCCAGTAACTTTAACCGCCCGCTGCCGAACGAGACAAATGCTACGTAACAGACTGCTGCCCTTCATCTGCCCTATAAAATGGCAGGGTGGTCAGAATTGCTGAAAATGTGCATTATTGTTGATATAACAAATTATTAATAACATGATATTGTCGGGGGTTAGGCATTGGTTCAATTTATGTCACTGTCAAATTAGAAGTGTGAAGTCAAATTAGAATTTTACGGATGCGTCCCAACTGATTTGAAAAGAGATAATCTGGCAATTCGCCAAAAATAAAATTTATATAATACATACTACTTAGATTCAGGTGTAAAATAAAAATAAGAGTTCTAGTAGTACAAGTGAAAAGTACATTATTTTTCTGCAGAAATGAGTTGTCAGTTAAAATAATTAATGTAACAAATATAAACCTCATTGTTTATTTATTTATCTGTCTATAAAACATAATAAATTATTTTATAACAATTGCAAATAAATTATGTATGTGATAACCTTATGAGTTTAATATGTTCCTAAAGATTAGTCTGTTTGTTTTTAGTGCCGTAATAATTAACTGATAAATTCATAACAATATACTTTTTTTATAAATAATATATACATGTTGTATTAATTTATAATTAACTATATATGTATTGGATACATATACTACTATATTACCAGAATATTTCTCCGACGACTATAAAAACAGCAAATACCTATAGAAGTCAAGTCTATGATATTAATTTATTTACTCAAGAGAAGATGCCAGTTGCAACACGTTGCATGTTGCTGCACGTCAAAGTCAAAGCATCGTTTCGATAGTAGGTCTTCGGATAAGTCGATCGGGATAAGTTATCCTTCTTGAAGTAATCAGTGCTTATGGTCTCAATTGTGTGCTGGAGATGATGTTTACCATGAGGCAAGGTCGATGTCCGCAATCGAAAAAGTTATTGTAGCAAAGTAGTGGTAGTGAACTAGTCTGGTTAAGTACCGCATTATATACACTGTCGTGTAAGCCCGTCGTATCCCCACAACGTACGTTGGTAGAGATTACTTGCTGTATTTCATTGTGTAGGTGAGTCCTTGACAAATCTATGTACTATGACGTTAAGTCGCTCTAGATACTGCCTTATTGCACTCTTTACTAGTATGCATAACTAGAGTTTTCTATCTTTATATTTCAATAATTTATAATTTCACATACGTACATATATGTGTTATTATTAATTATTGTTATAATTGATACCAAAAAATAGATGTAAATAAAAATGTATTAAAAAAATTAAAACACCAATCAAATCTAACTTTAAAATATACGTATTTAATACTGATTTTTATGTGACATATTACAAAGTTCACGAATAACAATAATTATCAATTTGTATGTAACAATATTAACATAAATATTTTATATTACAGTACATTTTTGTATATGTATATGTATTTATTCTGCAATGTGTCGGGAAATATTTATTGAGAAATAAAGGTTTATATATAAGGCTGCAATAGCTGTAGTTATAAAATTGCCTTGCTAACAATTTATTTTTATAATATTTATGACTTTTTAGCCAATCTATACCCATTATCGTATGAATTTAGTACACGTCATGCAATCACACACACTCGCGCATAATAATTGTAAAATTTTCAAGGGCGCTCGATTTTATGCCACAGCCCTCTTTATAATCCCTTGAATTGCGCTCGCGCTAAGCCCTTCCCTTTTTGGACGAGTGGTCCTCGGGCAAATTGAGTTTATATTTTTTTCAACAACCCTGCAACATTCTCTATCTCCCATCTCGCTGATTATAGTTGTAACATCCATATTCATTGTTGCATGTTTGTTTCGCAGCATGAACGCTTTGCAAAGACCACCTATATAGATCCAATCCACCCACCCTTCCATCCAATTAGCATAATACAAAAACGACGGCTTATAAAGCGATGCGATAAAATTTTATCGATATTGTCGAATACTTTATTTTGACCGTGCTATGTGTATGCAAAAATAAAATTCGTGAGAGCGAAATTGCCCTCAGAAACACTTTTAGCCATCCACAGTAGCAGCGACAGCCTTTGTATTGCAAATTTTAGCTCGTCCTTATCAGTCGCCGTCCTCGGAGCTTCGCATAAAAGGCAATAAGGATTAGGACACATGATATCTACTCTATGCTCCATTAGCTTTATCGCTCACAGAATAAGTTTAACCCTATCCCCCAATTTATACTACAGCTACAAGATTCTGGATCCACCCTGGGAATTTTATTACTGGGATTAATTTATTGAATTGTCGAATCTTTCACGATTCGCAGATTAGAATGTAAATTTATATAAATCCCAATAGTACGTTCAATGAAATATTATCAAAAAAACACATTACGATAGTTCAGAATTAATTAAAAAACTTTTAACTCTTAATATTTAAAAAAATATATTTAACGAGTCGTTACTCTCAAGACAGATATTAATTAAAAACTCCCCTTGGTCTGACACTGCAGAATAAAAATAAACGCAAAATTACAATTTGATTACCTGCAGCCGGATGAACTTGTTTTAAAATTTTATATATAAATTATAAAATGCATTTTCCATGTTAGTTTGCTAGGCGACTTTCCGCATAGTGTTCTTGCATATGTAACAAGTCGACACTATACGATCGATTATGGTAAAATATTTATTAGCTTAGCATTTATATTGGAAAAGTCGTATTATGGAGGTATATTGAATAACGAATTGTGGTATTTGCTTTAATAATTGCGATTGTAATATTTACACAACGAAATTGCCAATTATCTTTCGTATTATTCGCAAGGATCGTCTCACCATCACAAGTAACGATAGAAATTATTATTTTGTAAGTAGATTTTATATACCAGACAACATAATCCGCTTTTTTATTCTTCAATCTTGATCCATACACGTAATATACTTGAGCGTATGCTAAATCCATATTTAATATAGTTACACATATCTGTATAATTTAATATATATTTATTCAATTAAAGTGTAATTATTTTTACTGTATGAAAATACATAATTATATAAATATTTTACACTAAAAAAACATGAGTCATAACACGCTGAAATACTTTGATATGATGCTTGTTATATTTTTAATAATCCTAGTTAATATATGATAATATAAATAAAATTTTAATTTTGTGGTAATGAATATATCATAATATAATTATGATTCCAATATATTCTTATCTAACATCAGGGAAATGAGGGTAAGTTACATTTTGCTGTTTATTCATTTGAGGATCATATATCGCCTAGAAATTTATATTTTTTCTATCATAGTCCATATTATAAAATTCATATTTTCACCTTAAGAATCTATATTTAAAAATAGTATAATCTATATTTTTTCAGAAATAACAATATGCTATTATTGTAATTTTTATTCATAAGAGTTGGCGTTACAAAGATTAAAAAAATATTAGTCGTTATAATAATATTATATGGAAATTTCAACTTTATCTCATTTTACGCTGTCAAAGTTTAAATTAATATGACAACGAAAATGAGAGATCTTTAATTATGATAATTTGAGTGGTTAATAGAAATTTCGGATTAGTTAGATGTACATTTTAGGCGTAGGTATTTTTTATTTCTCCAAGGGACATATTTGATAAATTTATGTATATTTAGATTTGTTTCTATATATGATAAATTACAAAATATTTGGAAATAAAAAAGCAGGTACAGAAGCACACATATAAAAACATTTTTCAATACAAAAAATAGCATATTCTAACAAAAATAATAACGTGCGCAATAATAAAATAGACACGACGTCAAAAAGGTCAAATTAATATGTCGTTTGTTGCTAGGTAAAAAAAATAAAAAAATCCTCACCTCGCCCGAAGAGAGGAGATGACGGCGATAAAAGAAAAGACGTCTTTTTCCAAGGAAAAAAGGTAATAATGCCGGGATATAGTTACACGAGAGAGAGCTTGGTTGCCACCACTTGAGACGCACAAATTCCAAATTAGCTTATCTTTTTCACTAAACCACTACATGGACTTTGTGTAAGGCGAGGCTGCATACCTTACCCTTAAGGTTGCCACCCTTATCGCTAGGAAAATTCCTATTATGCTATTCCTTGCCAACAATTTAGATCGAGCTTTTATATCACATATGAATTTTGCTCTTTTATGCAATAAGTAAGCTTTAATATAACTAGCATTATACTTGTTCAAATATCAACGAAAAGTTGCCGATAATTATTTATTTTTTGCAATCACTTTTAAAATAATAATAATAAAAACATGATTAAAATTGTGTACATATACATTTAAAAAATAAATAAGCATCTTCAAAAGGTGATTCATTGATTAAACACGAGAATACGATGAATTATATTCCAACGCTCCAAAAAAAAGTCATTAGGATAAAAATATATATTCCATCCGTATATCCAAATATCTAAGAAATATTCTCAGTTTAATTTTCAACAACGTGGAGTGCTTCGCTTCGCTGAGATTACGGACCATAAAGCTATATTCGAGGACGCTACGACCTAACGTATATTTCAGAAAGTGAATCAGTAAGTGACACGCGCTCCGCACAACGAAACCGAGCATTATAGCAAACTTCAGCGATTTACAAGGCGATATTAATATCCATCGCTGCTTGAACATCACTCACTAGGTATAGTATTTCTAAAGATACTGCCAGATAAAGATATATGGAAAATGTTACACTTGGCAATGATGAAAAAAGACAGCGAATCTGCATTTGTGCGAATACCTTAAAACGCGTCATCAGCACAAAATTAACACTTTAATCATCAATATATTTAATTAACTATTCTAAGTTCTTAATTGTCGCATTTAAATCACTTAAAAAGCAGAGGATCCAAAATGGATCTCTGCGGTACTCCAGAACGAACAAAATACTTGTCAGAGCAACAAGTACCATATGTAAATTACTAATATAAGAAATACTATACGTTAATGAAATCTATAATCTACTTAAAATAAAACATTACAATAATAAATTATAAAATCATTGCGATTAAATAACTAATTTTATGATAAAAACACAGTGCACGCAGATGCGGCATATTTTTCATCACGACAACGCAACAACAAGAAGTACTTAAAAAAAAGCAATAATTGAACTAAGAAGTTTAACCACATATTCCATGTTCTTTCGAATTATTGTCTCATTAGATCTATTGATTAATCTCTAAACACTACACAATAACAATAAGTGAGCGAAGAAGAAAATCACCCTTTTCGTATGTTTCTCCAAAACATTCACGTTTTATAAGAAACATTGCAGGGAATATGAAAATAAAATTTGGTAATGATGAAAATTATATTTTAGACTAGTATGTAAATAAATTATGTATACCGATTTCTCGATATATTTTGACATCTGTGAAATAAGTTTTTATCGTACAATTTATTGTATTAAGCTTAAGGGCTAAATTACCCCTTAATTACCAAAGTAACCGGTTTATAATAAACATCCTTCGACGGTTGACATACATAAAAAACCCTCATACTTAAATCCATCGTTACTAATGCAATGAAAGCTCCTAGAATTATCGGTTTTTTGACTTTCGACACTTTTCCACAGAGATAAATTTAATTGGACTTTCGAATTTAATGACGCACCAGCAGCAGGAGTCGATTGGGACAGGTGAGCCGCCCTTACATGGGTAAACAATCTCGTAAAAGTTTATGTCCAGCTCATATCCTAGACATCTTACAGCCGTTACGGTGTATGTACATAGCAATGAAATTCCGTCAGGGTAAACATAATGATCCATAAAACTACAGCGCCGTCATAGCGCAGAAGCCCGCGGGTCAAATCCACCCCGTCAAGAACATTCCTGTGACCATTTTAGTGCTGTAAAATACTGGCCTCCACGCTAGTGGTGGTATCTCACCCCCATGACAGTTAAACATTAACGACTGGATCCAATGGGGAAGCAATCTGCCAGCTTTGCCGTCCGATAGATTTATTTGTACCTTAATTAGCCAACAAACTGAGATTTTCCCGTAGCTTTACAACATTCATATACGATCCAAGTCACTTACAAATATATCTCGACAGATGCTCTCGTACTTTGAAACTATATTGATCATATAAAGTTTATTAATTTTACGTCACATTAAATATGTATAGTAAACCGTAGTATGATGGATGTCATACTAAAAGTTTATCCTTCATACTTTTCCATATTCAATATCTTACCTTCTGTTGTTCATTTAATTTAATTATTAATTTTGTATTAACACATTAACTGTTTTAAAGTTAAAAATACATCAAAAGCCTGTGTTTGACGTTTCATTATTAAATTTCATTTGATATTAAAAACCATTACAAACCGTTTCAATTATTAGTTATATAGTTGTTCTGTATTTTTAGAAGTTACACATGTTATATATATATATATATATATATATATATATATATATATATATATATATATATATATATATATATATATATATATATTGTAATTAAACTGCATTACAATTAATTGTACTGTATTAAAGTCACCAATCTGAAAATCAGTATTAAAAAAATAAGTCTGCGTAAAATTTTAAATTTGGTTTCTTTAAATTTTTTATAATCAAATTTAACAATAGATACATAATTCTTATGAATTTAAATTTACAAATATATTCAGTTAACAATCAGTACAAGTTTAAATAAAGTTTGACAACGTTATTTGTATCATTCAAATAGTTTTAGGCTGTTTTATAAAGTTGCAAAACATTAAATAAGACGTTTTAAAACACGTTCAGTGACATCAAAACTATATAATATATCTTTAAATAAATATTTATGTGCTTATATATCAAAACTAAATTTATAGTATATATTTCTTATGGAATATAGAATCCTCGCGTATGTGATTATTACACGTGCATGCTGTGTCAATTAGAATCACGTTTGCTATTAATTTTAATTAAAAATTATTAATGGGTACTCTCATGAAAATTCTCAAGTCCTCTTAGCTTATGAAATATTATTCTCAGCCTTCAACGACTGCATTATCCAAATTATACATCGCTCGAAAGGGAAGTCGTAACTTAGCCGATCCAAAGATACATTCAAACTCTTTGATCTCCCGGAGCTGTAAAACCAAACTCTCACTTTTAACGAAGGACAACGAATGTAGTAATTTTTTCTGTGCCTTTTATGGCCCGACGACTAATATGCACGTGCCATTCTATAGCACTAAAGCCTGATGAAATAAAAGTTACGTCTTGGACCCCCGCGTTAAATAAAACGAGAGAGTTATTGCCCTGGAATGGTGCAGATGAAGAGCTTCTTTATTGTGCGAGATCACGCGACGTGAGGCTGTGCACCTGGAAAGCTTTGAATATGTTCTATGAAATCAAAATGAAAATATAGAATGTAGTGAAGAAGCACACACGCTAGTTTCTATGTACGAATGGTTGATGAAGCGTGTGTTTTCTTATGCAATTTACAGCGAGGAGATTTCGTGTGGATATTTTGACGCTGCATGTTTGAGATGCATCTCGTTTGTTACATTTTGAATTTAAAATATCACATTGATACAATGTAAAGAAACAAATGTAAAAACTGGCTATTTAATTATGTAATTACGCTATTTAAAACTGGCGATGAGTCAACTTATCCTGAGAAAAATAAAGATCACTAAGAAGGACCTGCTTTTTATATGCCTTTCAAAAACGAAATTTATTCTGGATGTTACGAGTAGAATTTATTCCGTACCTGTATGGTTTATTTTCTTAGATTTTTTTACATTCTAATTACTGATATGTTTTAGTATTGTATTTTTTAATATACTATCATGTAAAATTACATAATATCTTTATAAACAATCCTTCATATTTAAAAATAGCTTTTGTTAAAGTCGTGACACTTAAATAAAACTTACATCGCGACATAAAAAAATACAAAAAAGTACCACGCCTTGATTTATAATTTCATGAGCTAAGTAGAATTTATGATCCCATATAACTATTTTTATATTGTAGTGCATAATGTCACAATAAACAAAAAAAAACACTTGCATACTCTCAAGGAACGCTTCGATTCTTTTTTCTTCTCGGAATGCTTCTCCAAGATTTACATATGACGAATGCAAGCGAATAGCTCCAGATTCGTTCAAGGCAAGACTTTCTGAGAAATGGCCTGTCGCGTCATCTGACACAACCGCTGGCAATAAATACAGCACTGAAATTTTTACACTCGACTATAAGACGTGTCGTTGTAACACGAAACAATGGGTCATCGGTGCTTCGTACAAAATTTCAGATTAAACATGTATGCTTCATATTTTTTAATGTATTATTTATGCGACCGTGTCACACTGTAACTGTCAAATAAGAAAGTGCCCTCTTTAACTTTGTTAACAGTTAGTTGGTAGAAGACAAGTTATAATAATATTAATAAAAAATTCAATACGTGATAGTAAATTCACCCCTAAAACGATGTCTGTTCTAAAGTTACTAGATTTTGACAGAAATAAATAAAAAGCTATTAAAATAGTTCTATTATTCAGAATATAATATATATTTACTACAATGGCTTAGCTTTTTTGTGTCCTATTCAAGGTTTGATTTTAAGGCTCTTATTTGCTTTAAGAACTAATAAAACAAATAAGATTTTTCAATAAAAATAATTATTATTATTTAACTTTTCTGATTTTTAGTTCAGCATATTTATTGATTGATAAGTCATTATTATTATTTTCTTTAATCAATATTATTAAAATATGTGAAATAAACATTTTTCAATATTATTAAAATATTGGTAATAAGCATTTGGGAGCAATATTGATGTTCGGATATGTCTTAATTAATCTAGTCTTTTTGAGTTTGTAGCAGAAGTAGAGTTTTTAGCTGTAATGCAATGATGTATGTGCTGAAGCGTTTTCCTGATGGTCTTTAATGAACGTTTTTCATCGGCATTCCAAGAAACTTTATTTTTATTTCTTAGCAAAGCTCAATGTCACAAGTCAGAGTAGCATTTACTTGTTATGGTGTGCTTTTTATTAGAAAGATTCGCCATTAATATTTCCTTCGCGTCCCGAAAAACAGAAGCAATCTATTTGCGAGCGGATGGGCCTCACCATAGGTTTTTTGAAAGGTGGTGTACCACTTCTTTTCTACTGTTTCAACTCTTACTTTGATTCAGAATAGTGGTAGACATGTGGCTCATAGTTTTATTTAAATTTTTAAATAATTTTATGACAGAGCAGTCGGGTGACGTCTGAAAACGTTCACGTTACTGAAGCCGAAATAGAAATTATTGACATTATTGACAACTCATTGCTTAAAATGTTTTGAACCCGCTTAAAAAAAAATATCCTCTACCATTACTCGGGTCTTGATTCACTGATTTGCCATTACCATATTGTAAATCAAATCGATGTTTTCTTCAGTGATAGCAGTTACAAACATTCAAATGAAAAAAAAATGATTGTCCCATCAAAAATAAACGAATAACAAACTCCCCTATGGAGGAGATGTGACTATAAATATGGGAACGCAAGAAACCGAGTATCAGTTTCCCTCAGAAACTTCATCTGAATACTTCCACTCTGACATTTCTTCTAAAAACTCCTCTGAGACTAATTCAGAAACTTTTTCTACAGCTCATACTTGAACATTCATATTTGAACGTCCACTTCGGAGTTCAAGGCATCATATCCTTAAGAGCCCTCCAACTTAGACTTTGACCAAGAGGAAAAGCTGCTGATTCTTTTCGTATCCACTGGTCCAGTTTAGCGTACGGAATCCAGACTTCAACTCGCATAGAGCCTACGTATGTATCCACAGAAAACATTTCTCAAATATTGCATAACATATTTTATAATAATAAAAATAATAAACTCTGTCTTAATAAAATAAACATTAACACTAAAATCAAAAACTTTTGCCCTTCCAAATAACGGTCGGTTTTGATCCGAGTAAAAATCGGCCACTTTGCGTAAACATATTAAGTAAGTATTATATATAGATTCATTAATTAATTCTATAATTGTATATTTGATAATTGAAATTTAATGTTCAGACTTTTGTGAATATGTAACACACTTAAGTATAAGTTAATGTTGACAGAATATTTCACGTACCAATTGGTAATTTGCAACGTTGGCGTTACAACGTTTCGTAAGACGTTTCGACATTGTACAAGGAGATGTTTTATTGGTTTTGAGAAGTCAAAAGATCAGAGCCTATACAATGTGGGTTGTGTCGTTGAACTTTGAGAAAATCCTTCTTGACTCAAAAGAAAAATACTTTGTGATAATATACAGCTCGTGTTCTTATATGTATACAATGTATGCATAAAGTTTACATACAGTATATTTTTTCATGTTTTGTTCTCGATCCGGATCACGTTCTCAGGCCACCGAAAGAAATATGTTACGGTTTCCATATGCTACCAAAATGCACTTGCGTGTGAGTTGACGAAAAAAATGATAATATTTACGTTTAAGTGTATTATTTATTATATACATTTATATATCACGTTCCAAATTTTGACATTGCATATAATGACGCATTTTAAATATACGATTCTATAAATCCTATTTGCTATATTTACTTTTGATAGTAATTAAGACAGAGTTATTAATTTTGTATTTATTTCTAAGAACGAAATTTGATAAATACGTTTCTTAATTGGAATGTCAAAGTAATGAATGATATTAAAAACGATGACAAGAAAGATTTGCTCTGCTTCGTTATTTGCATGAGCAAAATTTTAATGTAAAATGAACCTGAAATAAATTTGATATTTCATATAATATTTCAACATGTATAGAACAATTTATTTACTAATTTAAGATAAAGCTTTGAAACGAAATAATACTCCTTATTACCATAATTATATTTAATTCTAAATACAAATAAATGCCTATATTAACTTTATTAAATTAATTTTAAAATAAAGACATATATTTGCATTGTTCATTATATTTAATTTTTAATCACAGTCTTATATTAATATATTTATAGTTGAAATTTCTATTTTATAACAATATAATATGCCAATATTAACTTTTGTGTTGTTTTTACAAACTAAGAAAGAGTTTTATTTATGTCGTAGAATATAAACTGTGTACAATATAAATTTTAATCCCCCCCCCCCCCAAAGATTTATATAATTATTACACTCGTTACTTTCTTCCATATAAGGTCTCATTGTTTTAGTTATTATCGATATTGTTATGTTCATAATATTATATGATACAAGCAATAATATGTTTACAAATAAAAATCAAGTTTAATTTAAGCGAATGCGCGTCACAAGTAGCCATAAAAAATAAAAATAAAATAATATGTACATAAAACTAATTGCATAAGTATAATTTTTAAATCAATAAGATAGCAATATTTGTCATTTTGTAAAAATATTTAACTTTTTGTAGCGATTTTTTATACCCAAAATTATTAATAAAGATGCAATTTAAATTAAAATAAAGTATTTTTTGAACTTAAAGCAAAAGTCCTTTAAGTTTAAAAACGAACCCTTTTAAGGAAAAATTATGATATTTTAAGAATTATTATTATAAATTATTAATAAATTCACATCTATATTCACGTATATTTTTTGCCATTATTATAAATATGTGATGTTCTAGTTTTGCCTGCGTCTGAACTCTGAATTTCAGACTTTGTAGCTGAACCAGGGTTAAAGTAAAAAGCGGCTGTTTCCTCGGTCTTTTGAGTCTCGTTGATGCTCAGCGTTGCTCCGCTTAGTGCGAGTTTATATCTACTGTTCTAAGTATAAAGTATGTGGTAAAAAATCGTGATTAGGGCCCTCAATAATTCATAGTTTTTAACTATTCTTATTACGAGAAACTATTTCGACTTTTGATTCCGCAATATTTTGGTCATCATTTTTTAAATAATAATTCTGAGCCTTTATTGGCGTTATTCATTAGTAGATAAACTCCTGACTTAAATGTAATCATAAACGCCACTTATTATATATATCTGCTTTAAAATTAGAACAGAATTTTGACACTTGATCAACCGACTAAAATAAAATGTATTGCTATTTTATTAATATTAGATAATGTCGAATATAAAAAAACTTTAAGAATTTGTTATTACGAAGAGATGCTAGTAAATATTTTTAATATAAAGACACCCTGCAAGTTAAAACATGCTAAGAAAATTAAATTAAAAAATATATATATATTTGTGAAAAGCTCCATTGAATTACGTTATGAAAAAAACACACAGAGCACACGTGAGCGTTAATAATGTATACGCTAGAATTCATTACGTCTCGCAATATTATCCATTATGTTTACGCGAACATTTTTAACACCCCCTAAAGCATCCAGAGCACCGTAAATAGTTTCATTTGAACCCTTACCAGGCCGTAACTTTTATTTTGCCAAACATAAAACGAAACACGACTCTGGTCGCATTATATGGAAAATAATAAGAACAAAGCGGCGCATTAACATACGCGGCGCACGAGGGTTGTATAAATTAATTGGGTTTATTTCACCCCGAGAGTTGTCCCAGCTCGTTACAAGACTTACCTATGGATAACTTTATACATGTCGACCATTGTTTGCTTTTAACTTTCAAAATTGCATTATGGCATATTCTTTATGTATGTATTCTGAATACATAGCCACATCAGGATTTCCTCAAGGTTTCAATCTTGGCCCAATAATGTTCCAATAATATTTAATACTAAGGCAAATCAGTAAAATTATATTATAAAATTTTATGCTGTATATCTAAGTACATCTTTCGGGCAAATCTGAAAGTTCGCACAGTCTTGATTTTATATATATGTATATACATATATTTATAAATATAATAAATGAAGTAATTATATTTTTCCTACTATATCATATATGATCGCCCAATTAGAGAGGTAGTGAATTTACAGCAGCAACAGCAGCATCAATTAACAAAGTTAATGATTTTCATTTTGTTTACAACGCGTTGGCAGCGCAAAAACGACATAATTTTCCACAGCTGTCCCAACATAGGCACCGCGACGAGACTGGTATAATATTTTCGGTATATGTTTGACCTTTACCGTCGGGTATTTTCATTAGGGAGCCACGCTAGAATGGCACACACGACCCATCGATCACTTCATATTTCAATACACACATTATACATCACGCGAATATAAATAGCACGATGAAAAATATAATTAATTTCAAAGTTCATTGTGATTTAAAATACGGCCGTTGTAGCAAAGATTTCCATGAAATAATTTACATTCCTTCAGGGCTGAAACTTTGCGAGAGATTGGCGAACGATTTGCTTAATTGTTAAACTGACGCGATTTCCACACGAAACTTTAGGTCGGAGAGGGAAAGATTAGTGTTTGTTACGTTTACGTTAACGCGCAACGTAAAACAGAACGTTGGCTTATGTATATATATATATATAAAAACGTTACTACTTGACAAATATTAACGAGACACGTGTAGCTGACGACCCTTTACTTACTACACATGTGTATATTAAAAATCACATGGTAAGAAACGATTAGCTGTATATAAGTAAAATATGTATCACATTTTGACATATCGATCGTTGTATATTCTAATTAATTTACTCATTTAAAAATTGCAATATTCGAATATATTTAGTTGTAGTTTATTCTTATTATTATTGTTTAATTGTAGTTTGACAATACTGTGAATAAGTTATAATTTCTTAACTGATTTTTAAAAACTAAAAAAATTAATCATGCTGATTTTTAAAAGGTAAACTGAAGCATATAAAACACAAAATCGGATTAAGTGTTAGCATAATTAATTAATTTTATTTAACTTCAATAAAAAAAGTAAATTGGTTGCAATTAATTTTATATTTATTGCAATTATATTCCTTTTCTTTATTCTTTGAATTGATAATATTTAAGGATTTGAATACCTGAAGACGTATTTATCAAAAAATATCATTTGAAGAGCAAAATTTTATGCCTTATTTTTCCAATAATTACCTTTTCAAATATCTATTGACGTAAGCTCCGCTGGATTAAAGCTTAAAGCGAAGTGGAAAAATTCAGTGGAAGTATTTTTTCAATGGCAACGTTATGGCTTTTATATGATCAGGGATCAAAAAAGAAATTATTGGACCTACTTTTCCCGACTCCTCGAACAATCTGGATGATTTGTTTCGAAACTAAAATCTCTCTTATCTTCTTAATTTAATTAGCTCTTGGTGCATTTCTTATGTGTTGCATACATCCGGCAACAATGGTGTTACAAATCAGGTATATATTATAATAGGATATTAACGATTATCCTCTTCCGTCAACAATGGATTTATTGTTTAGCTTTTGGGAAATGATTTGCTGGGCATTTTTATCTTCAATTAACGGTCGATAGTTTGGCACATTATTTCGTTATTTGAGCCGATCATAATAAATTATTGCGTTAATTGTTTCCGGTAAGGATGTACTTCTCTGATCCTTGGTCTTTTTTTTCAGTTATGCATGGAGTTTTTGATCAATAAATAATTATAATTCCAATTGATTATCACAGATTAGATTTTGATAGATTTTCCTAATCCCACGGATATATATCGTGATAAATTATTAAAATAAAACTGAGCTAAGTTATGCATTGTTAGTTGTAATAATGGTTTATATTTAATTAAATAGATGTCACAGATTTAATTTGCCCAATTGTGAAAATATATTTTTGCGATTATGAGGTAGCGAATATAATAGAGAATGGATAGATGCATTGTACCACAATCCATTAAATTTTAATTAAGCACATTTCTATCGGCGGCTGAGTTTGGAAACTCCGCCACGTAGCTCATTCACGTGTACGTGGCCGCCGAAAATTCGGCTCGCGAATCTCGCAATTAAATTAGTTTAGCGAGAATGACGTAATAAAGCCTCGCAGGGCCGTTTGTTAGCAAGCACTCGAGTTTCATAACCCTGTGTCGACGACAATAAAACGCAGAAGCCGGACGGCCGAACAAAAGCCCGAAATGACTAATGACAACAGATTACAGCGTGTGTACCGGCTGCAAATGTTTATTACGAACCGTCGCCGCCAGAGATCCTGGCAATCCTTTTTTTCCACCCCCGTGTTAATGTCCTGGATACAGTTATTTTTTTGCATTTTTCAATCCGAGCACCAGATGTCCGATGGGCTTTGGTATGATTTTTTGAGAATCGGACGGGTTGCATGGGGAAAATTTCGGGCGCGCGCTAATGGAAAAAATTAAAAATGACAAAAATAAATGTATCGTTTACACTTAATCATTTAGGCGTCCCTAAAAATTGAAACAAATGGCGGCTCGTGCGATTTATGAAGTGGCGCGGGTAACCCCTGCCTGAGGGTGTTTTTTTTGTGATATTAAATTTTTGTGCTGAATCGCTTGACGTTTATAAATGCTCGTTTTTAATGATATTTTAAAAAAAAAAGTGAGTAGATTTGCATGTAAAGATTACATATTGTTTTAGCTGTTAGTCCTAACGATTGCATTTAAAATCATCATCATCATTTTCCGAGGCCCGCGGGCCGCATGTGGCCCACTCAATGTTTTTGTGCGGCTATTTTATGTTATTTTTATGTATTGTTACTATTTATTTACAAGAAAACACAATAATACTTAAGGTGAAAATCAATTTAAAGAGTTTTTATGGAATTTAAAAATAATGTGGCCTATCAATAAAAAACATTATGGTGGTATGGAAAATGTAAAAATATAAAATAAAAGAAAATATGTACTTTTTGCTTATGTCATTGCTTATGTATTAGTACATTTAAATTGTAGTTATTAATAGATAAAACATTATATAGAAGTATTATATGTACTTTTTTGTATTGTAAAAAAAATAGTTGTAGAGCATAAAAGTACTTTCATAAAAAATTAAATAATATATTTTTTGTTATTTACAAAGCAAATACATGATAATAACGACATTTGGTAATTATACAACCAACGGAAAAAAATATTAGTAAGCAATTTCACAATTGTACTTATAAAACAAATTTTTTTCGAGATATGGAAGTAGATAAAAAAAACAACAGGGCAAATCCATATAATTTTGTCCGAAACGTAATATTACTGTCAAAGTTGTAAAATTACTTACTTTTTAACATAAAAAAATCGTGATATTCTCTTCACTCCGTTTCTTAACAACTGTTTTTATTATTGTTATAAACCACTAGAGTGAAATCATGAAATATTTCCTTAATAAAAAAAATTCAATTCATGCTAGATGTGTCGCAAAGCTAAGTTATTTTGAATAGAATGATATCTATATTATTCTTTGACATTAGATTTAGTATGTCAGCATGTTTGAATACTATATTTATATTTTTAAATGAGTCGGTAAGTTTTATAAGCAAAATAGTACTTGAATATATACGGCTTATTGTTGTTAAGCTATTCATAGTCATCTCATATTTAATATTTAATATAGTATTTGAATGGACTTTTAAAATGAGGTTTACAATTTTTATACATAAAATACATTAATCAATATTATTATTTTAAGAACTATATATTATGAGCATAATTGTATAGCTATATTGTATGTTAAATACCCTGCCATAATAATTTTAATCTTGTATAAAAGCTTAACAGGTTGGCTTTTAACTTGTTTACAGCGCTAATTGGCAAAGAGCTGCAGAATTAAAAATATAAATATAAAACATTATTCAACAAAAGAGAATAAGCGAAAAATCGAAAACAAGAAAGCGAAATCAAGTGATATTGACATTTTCATTACACGTCGCAGCAGAAGGCAATGGCTTTTCTGTACACATTTACGGTACGAGGCAAACATTAAAAAGCTGCCAGGGGCGAAATTAAATTGGAATCTCATCTTTCAATATTCACAATTCTGATAAGCCCGCCGCTGATTTTTATTTTCTATTTAAAATATGAAAAAAGTTCGCTGGAAAGTTTCCAGACATATCTCTCTCTGGCTGTGACGAGAAATACAAGCATCATAAACAAGCGGATAAAATAAACTATCGACGTCGGTTAGCGAATTAAAACTCTGCCCGGTGGTTATTTGCGTTTTCTATACACTGGAAACTGATACTACGTAATCGAGTTCGATTTCTGAACAATTCGTAGAACAAAGTTTCGCCATGGCTGCTATTATTAAAGCAAACTTGTTTGTAGTATAAAAGGAATGAAAACAAACCAATAAGAATATGTTTATAATGATGAACTTCTTAAATAGACTATTAAAAATCAAATAGGTTTATTAGCATTAATGGATGCGTTTGATTTTTAGCTTTATGTGATATTGTCTACATAAAAACACATGTATATTTTTGTCTGTTGGTGATGTTTTTATTCGAATTATTTTTATCTAACGGTACATATAGGTATTATAGATGCTGCACTCACGACATAAGATCAATCATAATAGAAGAAATAATATCTCAAGTTAATGCCTATCATATAAATATTTAATAAATATGCTTATGAGTTATTTGTTGGCATTGCAAAGAATAGACGAATTGTGAATTGAAGCCACTTACGGTAAAAGGGCAAATTTCTATAAATAAATAAATTCTGGCTTCTATATGTGCATCTGTACAACAGCGACTATAGACTAAAGTATGTTCCTAAGCAATGAAATTTATCAATAAGTAATTATTCGAAAAAAAACGTTTGAAAACATTAATTTATACTAGCCAATATCGTATTCCTACTAATTTAAAAAACTTTTGAAAAACTGCTTCTTAAAAACTTAAAACCAATACTTGAGAGCAAGCAGCTAATTTTGTCCCAATAATGTGTTTATCAAAAAAAATGTCCAACAATATTCTTGGACGTGGAAAACAATAAAAAGCAAATGAGAAACTTTTACCTGAACTGTATAGTTTATGTTACGTAATATATGTATACATTATAATCACACAAGAAGACGCATATAATTCTTAATAAATATATGAACTGGAGTACTTCAAAGTAGCGTTCTGGGACCGGTACTCTATCTCCTACTATAGACATGATTACAAATTCTGGTTTCTCGGTGTTTTTTATTTTTCAAAAAATGATAATTCCCATTTTCGCTTTAAATTTTCCAAATTCCTAAGAAAATTTAATATAGATATTTTTATATTATTGATAAACATAGAATTCTTGTCGTCAAGATCGGTCCAAACTCAAATGCTTAGTAGATATCACTGCTAAAGTTCTTTAAAGCGCTTTAAAATGCTGTAAAAGCTCTAAACATCGATTATTGATCCATAATGAACGTACTTTACGTGTCCACGCGTGGCCATATAAAAATGGAACGTGTCATGATTGTATGGTTCATTATTGTTACGGACAGAGGAGCACCGGGAGAGAGAAAGAACCAGCCGGGTCTCGTCTGGCACGTTGACAACGAGCTTTAACCCCGGACGAGGGGTGGAGATAGAGGTGGAGCTTTTACCGGCGAATCAATTCACATAATTCAGCCGCGGAGCTTTGTATAATATTTGCTCACCACTACGTGTTTGTACGCTAATGAAAATATAATATAAATACAAAATACTTAGCGGCGACGTCAAAAAGTGGTGTGGTGTACAACCAAAGTGCCGCCCCGTAAAATCAATTAGGTGCAGGAAGAGCGTTGAACCTGCGCGTCTGCCGTTATACAACGCGAAACAACGCAAAATTGATAGTTTTCACTCGAATCGGCTTACGTATCGCAAATCGGAATTATGTCTGAGGCGAGCTTTGACAGTTGAAAGCTCGCCGCTAATGCTTCTTGGGTTATTTAATTATTTACCTTGCATCGGTTGTTTATAAGCTTATTTACATGTATTAAATTAATAACATATTTTCTTTACATTTTCAATGTATATAATGGATAAACATTTTGTGCGTTGGTAGCATTAAATATACACAATACTTCAAGGCGAATTCTAAATTATTATTATCTTTCAAAAGATTCCCAATGGTCCATAACAAAGTACTTACTAATATTAAATTTTATTTAAAAAATAAAGTTGAATCATTAATATATGGGCGAAGCATAACTGAAGATATGTGCTGTATCTTATATGAACTGTTTCAGTTCATGATGTCTTTAAGCACATATTTGTATTTAGCAAGCGTATTCAAGAACTGTATGGTACGAAACAGAAAAAAATTAGCGATAATTATTCTAGGCTGCACAGAACAACAAGACTTTAATATGTTAACTATACGTTCTTATAAAAATAACCAAATATATAATTAAAATGTGGTACGTAACGTATTTAACAGTTAAATTTACACCAAAATCAATATTTTAGAACTTTTATTTTCCAAGCTAGGAATTGAAAAATAAAATAAATTCAATATTAATAAGAGTAGTAAATTTGTATATATTTTGGCAGTGACAAATTTCCAAAATCTTTTTTTTTTATTAAAAATATTTATTAAAAAATTGTATTAAAAATAAAATAAATTTGCAGCACACAAAACTACTTAATTATATTATTTCTTGTACCCATTCCTAATTTTTTATATTATCTATCTTTCAATAGTTTATAATAAAATAGATGTAGACTAAATATACATAAACGATATTATAATTTAATTTAAATATTATTAAAAAGGTTTTTAATAAATACATCTAATACCTGATTGCTTTTCATTGAAATTTAACAGTGTTTCTTTTTCGACGAATTTAATATCATTCTATATCACGTATGTAAGAGGTAGAAATATTCATATAAATATATCTATCTTGCTCTATGGATATTTGTGAATGGTAAATATTTTCATGCGTGAATTCAATTGTGCTGATTTTCCTTTACATGTGTACATGGCATATACGGTTTCCAAATATCGCATTTGCAAAAATGTTTTCAAAATACCTTTCATAAATCGAAAATATTGAAGTTTATACTAAAATATATCATATATAAATTTTAGTTGATATAATTCAACAAAATAGTAAACAGCTTTTCATCCTAAATTTTAAAGCAGACCAAAAGCGACCACACAATATTTTCCACGCGTATTGCGCTCTGTTTATGTTCACTAAACAAATTTCTTTTTATTGTCTACATATTTATGACTCCCCGGTATTGCCTATTTATCGGTAGAGTTTCGCTGAAATTTCAAAGCGGGTATAAACGAAAATTTTACGCTTTCGACGAGCAGTTGACTAAAAAAAGTTACTATTGTAACGTGCTGCTTGGGTGTCTGCGAAAAAAATATGGAACTTTTGAGCTAGGTTTTCACCATTGTCATAGAGCGACGTTATGCTCTCGAACGTGACTTATACGGCCAGTATACGTTTTTATGTCGCGTCGAACAGGTGGTCGGAGCTTTTGGAAATTTCTAATTAGGTACCCATACTCCGTAAAACGTAAAGATATTCTTAGCGCGAGAAATGCCAATTACGTTGCGCGGTTCAACGAGCTTTCGTTTGCAAAGTGGCGTGTCAATGTCGACGTCGGTTGAGAAATTTCTGCGTTATATAGAAATTACCAAACCTTGAAATTGCACATCAGCAGCAGCACACGTGGATTGACTAGTTGGTTGTTTGGGTTTAATGGATTTCTTTAGAACTTAGTAAAAATTAAATATTTTATTAGCTATAATAAAATTACATTGCAATATACATATTTTTGCTTCATTGTATTTTATTAACACTTAACATGAAATTATTAATCCATTTACAAAAAAAAAAATTATCCATAATATATTTTACTTAATACTACATTTTAAATTATATATCGTTATATCTAGTGTATTGATTAGGTGATTAGGTTTTGACAAGTGCAATTCAAATTTAACAGACTCAATTTATGTTTTTCATTAGCTGGTAGACCACTTTGTAGGTAAGTGGTTTATCAGTTACATTCAAAGCCCTAATAAATGCTGACCCACATAAAATACCAGAGTGATTACATTAAGCAAAAAATCAACCAATCATCCATTGTGAAGTATCTACTTCACGTAGACTGTATGATTTTAAATATTAAACGATTAGGTTGTTATTTAATTTGATCCTAACGTGTTTCTTTGAATATATACAAATGAGAATAAAAGCTCCTACTAAAGATAAAAATGTGTTAGTCTTAAAAAAAATGTTACGAAAAACATTACTTTGGGATGACAAGTGCATTTAAGCCCAGCAAAAAAGTATTGTTAGGTGTTTTGTTAAATAAAGAGAATAGTGTATTGATAAACTTTTAATAAACATCTAAGATGAATATCAGAAAAATAATTGTGACTTACCACGAAAAATCTCTCTTACCACATAAGACGATAATATCGTAATAAAATATTATATTTTTGCACATCACCCTTAAATTATAAACAAAACTCTTTTACTCGTATTTTTTTTACATCTACTATTTCACACATAGAGTTTAAAGTTACCATTGAGGTTAGGCTTTTGACAGGCAGATTTACGTTTTACCCACTCTAACCGCAGTGTGTTGTCAGTAACACCCAACACCGTATCCCGTGAGATTCACGGGAGCTGATAATTCACGATTTAGTCAAGTATGCAGACGGGAGCGAAATGTAGCGCCGCCCAGGAGCGAACTTTCTCGGCCGCTCGATGGCTTTGCAACTTCACACCATGATATTTAGCGCAAGAGTTGGCTGGTTATCTTAATTCGGCTTTCGCAACACGTCGCCACCGCTCTTGTCTCTTTGATCTCCAAAGACACCTCCATCTACCCCCCCCCCCAGTTGCGTCCGAACGCCTCTAAAATTTAATTTTGCCCGTTGTTCGTATCAGGCTCTAATCTAAATATAATGCAATTATAGTTGGAATATCTGATTTGAAATCAGACGCGGTAAATTAGCCTCTGAAATAGTTCTGCAAAAAAAAGTGTGAAAAATGATTTTATTTTAATAATAGGAATTGTAGAATATGACAGAGGTTTTAAATGCATTTGCTATAATATATTTTTGCATTTTATATTCATATTTAAAGAGGAATCAATCTTAATTTATATCAGAAACCATAGCATAAAGTGTAATTTTTGAAACTGAACGTTTGTCGTAAAATTATATTTATATTACAGTTCAATATTTTTCAAACTAATTTTAAGATAGTTGTGCGTTTAACGAGTTGTAATTTATCAACTTTAATTTTATATACAGGCGGCCCTCGACTTTCGAACGTTCCCTATTTCGCACATTTAAAAAAACAATTTTTTTAAATTTCATTTTTTAATTTCATTTTTTTTTTTTAAATGTTCAGATAGCGGTGAATCTTTTGCTTCAATAGGACGTTCGTATGATACAAACAGGTCTACGATATGTTAAATTTTGCAAAATAAAAATATAATTAAAAAATACGTTCAAAATTGTGGAAAATAAAGATATATTTCCACAATCTTTAATGATGTTTCCAAAAAAACACAGCAAAAAAAAAACATGGATGAAGTGGAAAATCTTTGTCATCGTAGATCGATGACCAAAATCAAAAAGATGTCCCTCTGAGTATTTCAATTATTCAAGCAAAAGCTCTTAGTTTGCACAAAGATTGGAAGGATAGATTAAAAAAATATTTTAACACGGTTTTTCAAGCAAGTAACGGTTGGTTTTACAATTTTAAAGTGAGGTATTCTTTTCATAATATTAAATTTACTGGAGAATCGGCTGATGCAGATAAAGATACTGCAAAATAATTTATTTCCTAATTATCCAAAATTATTGAAGATGTAGATTATTCCTCTAGCCAAATATTTAATGTAGATGAGACAGGTTTATTTTGGAAAACTCTTTAACAATGAAAAATATGACTGAAGCCTTGACGCACCTTGACAAATTTTAAATATTATGGAAGATTGTGATCCCAATGGAGAACGCATATCTCAAGTGCGTGGGGCGATCAATAAAAAGATAGCATGTTATAAAATACTATATGAAGAAAAGAAAAAGAATAGTGGAAAACAGTTAACTCTTGATAATTTTTCAAAGGAAACACCCGCAAACGCCACTTAAACGTGTCTCTTAAGCGCCTCTTACACATCTTATATTTACTTGATAAATAAATATTTTAAAATACACACAATTTAATTTTTTTTTACTTCCCTCGACTTTCGTACATTCAACATTCGCACACATTTTCAGGAACCAATTATGTGCGAAAGTCGAGGGCCGCCTGTATGAAGAGGCAGACGCGATTCAAGCCATATATATAGACATTTCATTTACTCACAAAATTGTATATGTATATTTATAAAATAAATACAAATATATTAACGCCACTAGGGACACGGCATATTATCTGGGAATACTCTCGGTAACGATCTTGGGGCTGTTGATCGATAGTGTGCGCAGATGAGATGGTCATCTTCAGAAGGACAAGGCTGAATCTCTAAAGAGAGCTCTGTGGAGCATCCAAAACGGCAGTATGTAAGCTGCCGTCTTGGTGAAGGTTGCCTTTTGGAGGGCTTCTCCAGAGGACGTAGACTTTTGGCTGACCCTTGAAGTAGGGCCTCGCTCCATGTAAGCAGCATGGAGGCTGCAGTCTTAGAGGGGCTCGATGTACTGTGTACTTTATTACAGTGAATTTATTTAATTGCCGAGAAAGGTTGCTACCGTCTGCAATAGATCTTCAATGTAAAATAATCCAGACTTTGTTGGAAAAAATGTAAAAATAATCGTGTAAAACAAGAGTTGAATGTACATGGTTTCGCTTTATATTTAAATATTTAAATATTTAAATATTTATCTTCTCAAAACTATACAGCTAAAATACGATTTTCAATTAGTATTAAATTTATAATATAGTATATTTATAATACATATACACAAAATATTTTGATATTGAGTATGTATTTGTATGGTATGTGTTTGAGTAAGTTTTAGAGATAAAGGACAAGTTTCAAACTCAAGAGTATCGCGTTAGTGACTTCCGTTGGTCGTTATAATATAATTATTTGCGAGACAAAATGTTAGTTATGTCTTCTAAATATATTTTAAAAGTAAATAACTCGTAGGTACATTAAGTTTTATTTAATTGATTATATTGTTCTAAAATTCAAAATATACATTACAGTTATTTCAATGAAATGAGAATAAACAAATTTATATTAAATTTAATCAATAAAGACTACAATGTTGATTTAAGTGTTCCAAGAACGTTTTTGTATTATAAATTTTAATTGTTTTATAATAAAACAATATGATATTACAAACATAGAACATACAATCCATTTTAATTTCGAAGAATCCATTTAAATAGAGGATTGTAATGCCAATCAAGAATATTGAATAATATTCAATTGCTACGAGTTTGATTAACCATATCTGTGGGATTAATCTTAATTTAAAATATAATACGTCGCTTCATAAAATAAGACAAAACCTTAAAATAATTACTTTAGTATAATATTAAATATAATTATTTTTAAATTAAAAAATATAATGTTAATAATCGTTAGTATATATTAAGGAAAAAACTGTCACTTTTTCACCGCTTTCTACTAATATAAGAAAAAGTAAAATTCGGATTATGTTCAACAATATAGCTCGTTAAAAATTAATTGGTCTCTTTAGAAATCGTAGAACGTTTACATCGACAACAAAGATACGACTTTTGTGCTTCGGGTTTTTGGCTTCTTTTTCGCATAAAGCGCAAAACAAATTTCATTTTAATTTTACCATATCGTGAGTTTCGAAATTTTATTCTAACGTGTTTCTTGAAATTTATTGCGTTCAGAATACAATCGCAAGTTGAGAAGATATAAGTGGACGAAGTTAATATTTATGTTTGTAATTTAATTAAATCGTTTAAAACTCGTTTGGGACAACGCAACGAGACAAAATTATAAATCAGTTAGTTTTAATCGAAAAGTTAAAACCAACCAATTTACATTATACCACAAACAAACAAACAATTTGATCTTCTAACTAAACAGACTAAATATATGTAAAATAAAGTAAAAAATAATGTATATAACTTTTTTAAATCCGACATATTGTAATTTCTAAAGACTGACTTTGTAAATAATAAACAACTTATTTCGTTTTTAACTGTTTCAATTTAATCGGCATTGATGTGATAAAATATGATTTTTATAAAAGAAAAACATTTATAATAGTCACTAAGCTTTTAATTATTACAATTGCACAATATTTTCAAACTTTTACGTTGTAATAAATTTTTCATTAAGCTTTAGATCAACTATTGATACATATTAAGGTGTGTACCATCTGAACAGATGACGACACTGAATGAAGATTCAGCAGAATACTTTGAGAAATACCTGCATTATTGGCAGATACATTTGATGTAATTTTATAGTGTGTTTAATATTTATATTATGTGTTTAATTATTAAGCGGTTCTTTTGACGCCGTAAAGATTGTTAGCGTCTTTAGTTCTGACAAACGTTCTAGGATGAGTTATGTACAGTTACATGGCGTTTGTCTTCGATTAATAAAGCCAAATTTCTTAGTTAAGATAACAACTATATTTGTACATTTTTTTATATTTTATACAAAACAAGTATCACGGGACCACAGTCTAAGTGCTACACAGCCTATAGCAGTGAAGTCAGCAAAGCGTCTGAAGCTACTTATATAAACAGCATTGAATTTTCGACTTCATGTTGAAATTGTTTGACAGTTTAAATTAAATGATTCGCTACGACTCACCCGGACGCTCCTACTCTAACTTACAACTTTACAATAATTTAATTGATTATTGCTAAATACTAACAGTTTATTGCTCAGATTCACGAAGCTTCATTTGGCTTGGAAATTAAAACTGGATAGAAAAAATTGTATTAGCTAATCGAAATTTGATGTATAGTATTTGTCGTAGAAAAAATATACTGATTTTCCATACAAGGAAGTTGAAATGGTAAATCGTATACAGCAAAACTAAGTGTTTCGGCTTCGAATGTATGTATATTTGTCTCTAATTACTTAGTATACAAAAAATAATATGTAGACTGTAAACAAAGTCTGTGAATTTATCATATCATATTAGCTTTGGAACTAATCGCACTGTAAGACGTCAAGTAAATTCGCATATTCAGTTAACTGGCGTAGTGTATTATTCCATTGCCATCTATTTTGAAATGCTTTTAAAGAAATTTTTGTGCAAATTTTTTTGTAATTTACAAGTTAAAAGTGCAATCTTTTTATTCTCTAGACGACAATCTTTATGTTATATTTTTATACTTGTGTTAAAAATTTTGAAAAATATTTGCTTCCAGAAAAATTTTGGAGCACTGCCTCGCAAAATCTTAGATTTTCCAATGCTTGCGACATCCCAGAAGGATTCCGGAACAATTCCAGATACATTGACGCACACTCAACAATATAGAGTTATTCATCAGTCGTAGGAACTGAGCGAGTGGCAATTCGTAACGAGCAGTTGTCAAATTGGGTTTCCGAAGAAGCAGACGGGGCACACGGTATAGGAGTATGGGGCTCTACTTTTAATGAGTTCTCGAAACAATGCGGCTCACCACGCCATTGCGAATTCTGCAATCCCACATTTTGCCATTTAAAATTAAAACGTACCTACCCACTGTCTCTATGTGTTCGCCATTGTCTTCGTCTTTTGGATGTACGGTCCGCCCGTTATAAAGGGATTCCGATTTGTATGAAGACAGTCGCTTTGTTGCACCGATACAAGTTTTCGCTGCACGCTGCTAAAGTGCTTCATTATTGGTAGAAAATATTGTATTTTGATAAATACATAAAGCCACGACCGAAGCCGAAGCTTATGAATGTTTTCTATTCAAAATATAATGGCTTGGAACTTTTTCCTCTCTTATAAAACGGTTACCTCAATAATATAATTAATTTTAAAATACTACACATGTTCAGATTTATAAACATTTCTATGCACGCAAATCGAATCTTTATTTACCACGGATACTTCTATTTTTCCTATCAATTCGGCAATCATGCTTAAAATATTTTAAAAAAATAGTAATATGATGAAAAAATATGAAAAAGCGTCCGCTAGCATCTCTGCCTTGTCCTGTTTAATGTTAGCTATGATATTTGCAGTCACAGTCGAATGAATTATTTTTGGAACTAAAATTTATTTGAAGAACATTTTTAAAAAAAATCTTAATGCGGCAATGATGAACCATTAAAATAGTAGAATTAAATAAAAATATTATATATTATTATAAATGTATCACAATAAATAAAATCATTTATCAAGATATAATTAAAAAATATTTTCGAAGACAAATTAAGAATTTTATTTATGGAAAATCTATCGCTGAAAATCTCGTCCGACCCTATTCTATACAACCCTACATCATTTAATCGAATTTTGCGTAGTATATTTAGAAAGCTACTCAATATGTGTTAGGGTCTACTCTAATAATTCAAGGGTACAACCTCTCTAGATGTAAATGTGAATTTTAATGAATATAATTGAGCAAAATAAAAAAAATATATAGTTACCCTACCTTAGTCACTAAAATATCATAGCTAGAAAAAATAAAATAACCTACAAATAAAGTTATTTTTACTATTTCTAATGAGCCTTTAAACTTAGATATATTAAAGATAAAGAACGACCTTATCCAACAAATCACAGTTTAATTTGGATTAAATATTAATCTTGAGAACGTTGGATACAAACCACTGGTAATATAATAAAATTAAATCACGTTACTTCTGCCGTTGACCATTGATTTTCATCGATACAACATCTGTTTGAACTTTAATTAGTTTTTATGCAAATTAGATTAAAAATTTGTTCAAAATAATATTGAAAATTTTCTTCTACATAATTTTTACTGAAAAATAATTTAAATTTAATATATACAATTTTTCTGCTAACTAGTAAGACAAAGAGTACATATTTTAAATTATTTATTTTAATTAAAATTTGTATTTTTTTCGCGTAAAAATATTAAACTGAAATCATAATAGTTTGAACGGCTGCGAGAGATATTAATTTAACGTTGAAAGTGAATTTTCAAAGACGTCTAATTTAGATTATGATAATATATATAAAATAATTTATATATAGTTATGGGTTTATAAATTATGCCAATCACTTATTTGATTTGATCCATAAATTTTAATTTTTTAACTGTAATATAAATAAATTGTAAAATTTCGTTATACCACATTTAAATATTTTTTAGAATCATTTAAAAAAATGTTAATACCTGAGTATTTTATATTATGTTTATTGCAACACAGTTGTATACATTTCGAGTCATAAATTTAAAATAATGTCCAAATATCAAGTGATTTTCTAGCATCGAACACCAAATTGGCTGGCAGTTATCTGAGCAGTTATGGAAAAACACTCATGCTAGATTTACACACGTTTGGCGTGCAAACGACTCTGCAATGTTCCACAGTGATTCTAATTTGAATATAAATCGATGTCGTCACGTCTCGCCGTTTCCAAATGCACATTAAGTCGCATAATTTATTTAACAAATTTTACGAGCTGCTAAGAAAATTTTCTGTTAGCGTCTAGTTAGGGGGGGTGAAAAATTTCGCGCCGAGACAAAAAATTAATTAAAAGGAACGAACGGTTGCCCAGAATGGCAACAACTTCTCGCAGTTTTAATAAAAGCGATAAAAAGCTTGTTTCTTTTATTGCTATACTTTCAATTAAGGTAGAGGCTTTGCACTTTAATCCCGACCTGTTGTCGTAAAGTGACGGAAAATAAAAATGCAGTTAAAAATAAAATGAAAAAAATTGCAATTATCCAGCATGTCGATGAGTGTCAGTAGTCTGGAAAAATATTTATAATATATTTTTCGAGCTTAAAGCAATATGTTTTAATTAAACTTTTTTAACAAATCAATTATTTTATTACTACAAAAAAAGTTTATCGAACTCTCTTTGAAATATTTGAGATGTCATTGTAAGTATTCCTCGGTATGAAAAATATATTTGTTAAGCGTTAAACTTATATGGCATTTAAAATTTATATGTAGATATAATATAATGCGTGATTAGATGATGATAATGATTTATCTAATATGGCTAATTTATGCGTTTATGGCTAAAACGAATGACTAGCTAGATCTGAATACGATTCGTTATAGATGGAATAAAAATACTTCGCGGAAGTATCAGCGATATATTTAAAGCCATCTTTATAGCTGTATTACAATTGCTGCTAATATTCATACATACATATCATACATATATGTACTTCACTGCTATATGCTACGTGACACAATAACCCTGCACGAGGTATAAGTGAATTATTTTATTAAAATACAGTAATGGTTCTTTTACTGATTGAATTTATATTATTTGCACTGTAAGAATTCATCTTAAAATTAAAAATATAAAAAACCTGACATAACTGGTAGCATTCATATCAGTCTAAAGGATGTTTCATATTGTGAATCCTTTCCTGATTTTTTTTATTTGCTTAAATAAGTGTCATCCTGTACTACTCTACAAAACTAAGAGGTTGCTTTTACACAACATCTAAGAACCCCCTAATTGGAGAATTTTACGTGTTATTTTTCCTTTTCTAAGTACTTAACTACTGAAGGAAGGAAGAGAGGTACATTTTAACAGTTTATTTTTGTCGTTAAATAAAAAAATAAATATATACATACTGTATAGCAAATAAAGTTTGTCACGGATCAAAACGTTTTTAACTCATTATTTATTAATGCTTATATATGTATACATCAAAAATTATTATTTTGTAGATCTAGCTATATAAAATAAAGCAAAGCTGATTTTATTATATGTTTATATGTCATATTAATTTTAAATAAAATATACTTTTTTTATAAATACATTATATGCAAGCAATTTATATTTGTATAAATAAAGGATATTTTTACTTTTGGTTAATTTTTCAACATGTACGGTGCTAGTTATTTATAGTGTTTTTCATTTGCTTATAATGAAGTGTAATCACATCTGCAGCAATGTTTCTTTTTGACAGTTTAATTAAAACGCAAGAGTAATAAACTTGTAGACTGTAAGAACACAACTTAATTATAAATAAGTAATACTGCTGTAAATTAAAATAATTTTCATCGAAGATTGTTAATTGATCTACCTGTTATTTTTAGCTTCGAGTTTTCTCTCAGTAAAGCTATTCGTACTCACACCAGCGCCCATCAAATGCAATTACACGATCCTTTAAAGTCACTATCGAACAAATTTTCTCCTTTTTTATTATTTATTGAAATTGCTTTCTAATTCAAGAGCGAAATTGACGTGTCTCGGGCACAGGTCCTGGACCAAGTCGCAGGAGAGGCACGAGTGGCTTATACAAATTGAACAATATAAGACGGGAGCGAGTGCACAAAAGAAATTTCGTTGCCATAGTAAATATACCTTGAAAATTCATTGCGCGAATGTGGCTGCTTTCTGGGGATGGAGTAGTATGGGGTGGCGAAAAAATTAAATTTGTATTCTTGAAAGGAAAAATTTCCAGCGAATGAATGAAGGAGTACCTAACATGTTCTTTGCCTTGTCTCCATCCGACGGTTGTACGAACTTTAATCCTGAAAAATCTCAATTTTCTCCGACAATGGCATGTAAACATCGCGACTCACCCTTCGCGAAAAGTTCGCGGAACAATATCGCCTCCTTTGCCGCGTTTTTGTGATCGTCTTATGATTTTTTTAAATTCGTTTTTAATTCACCCCATGTGATGCCATTTTTTCTATTGTATATAAAACAAACAGCATTAGGTACGTTACCTTTGTCTACCCCTGGGGTGTTTCCGTATTAAGAAATCATCCTTTATTTGAAAAGCTCAATTGGCAGGGTGCATCACAAAAGCTACTATCGTCACAATAAATTAGATTATATAAAAAGAATTTTTTTATATTGTTGTAGAAGAATCAGTAATTTAACGTTTTATTTCGTTAATTTTTTACCACTTTTCTATTATCTTTTTTATGTCAATTAGCTGTTGTAGTATTTTTTTATACCTATTAAAAGATTCTCAACATTTTTTATAAAATGATATGATTAATATAACATATTTTTTTATAAGTTTATTTATTTATTTTTCATTAATTAATATAATTTAATATAAAAATAAATTTAAGTAAATCAAATAACGCATGTTATTTATAAAAATATAATGTTTTTAATTTGTTTATTTTTCAGTTATATACGGATGTACCTACATTAATAACTAGCTGTGGTACCTCAAAACAGAAAATATTTTTTTGGGTCTTCTTAATAGTTTTTTAACGATTAATCATGATTAATATATCTTTAATAAATTTCCATTCAAGATTATCTTCATTAATTATTTTTAGATTCTAAAAATATAGCAATTGGCTTGACGCAATTGTTCCAACACTCATTTTTGATATTTAGCTTAAGGGCTTAATCTTAGTTCAGTACAAAAATAAGCTTGTTCCCAAAGTAATTTTAAATAATAATGTTACTAACTTATGTATTTATAAATTTAAATAAAAAACGGTTTTTAACACCCTAATGGTATTATTTATTATATTATTATAGTATACCAAGATTGTTTTACATTGAATAAAAAAAATATTGATTCTACAATATAAGTTGCTTATTGCCTTTCTCAAAATATTAAGTTTTTTTAAATTCCTCTGCTGTAAAGTGAAATCAAACATGTTCAACAAACTGTTCATAGGTTGCATGGTAATTTTTATGAAAAATAAATTGTTAAAGCAAAATTTTCTGGAATTTTTGTTGTATTTTTTCTAATTTACCCTTCAAAGACATTCGAACATAAATCTATTATTTCTTCGTTCTTAATACGATTTATTAAAATTCATTGTTAAAGATCATCCCTAAATATTGTATTTTACTATAACGTTGTATACAATACGAGATTAAAAAATATTAAATATCTAATACTTTTATGCGGATTAATTAAATCCGAATTTAATAATACAGCTTTAGAAGAAGCCAATGCTGAAATGTCACGAATACTTTACAGACGCGCTCAAGTATGCATACATTAATAAAAATCTCAATTGAAAATTCCCTCTTCGGTTGAAATTCATTTTTCTGATACAAAAGAATTTTCTAGTGTTCTTGAATATTCATTTTTTTTATTTATTTCTATTTTTTACGCCGAACTTCTGAAAGGCCCGTAATAATTTATTCGAGACGTATTGACTGGATTGGTCTGAGAGCCCGAGGATTATAGACGATAAGTGAAGACGTACATTGAAAGCATGTCATCCGATACAAAATATTATGCATGAGTTTCGTGTATTTTAGCATCGTACTAATACATGAAATGGAAATTCAATTTAAGCATAAAATATTTTTCATCTCACTTATCCAAGCGCTAAGTTTAACACATTATAAATTTTGAATTCATCTTATATTTGCCATGTGCCTTAAACACAACATCAACACTGGAACGTGAAAGCTTCGATAAATCAACACCTAATTTGCACGAATTATTTCGACTCATAATACATTTTTAATATTTAAAGCATCACCGTAATGTGTTTGTGCATATACATATATGTTTCGCTAATTATATAAGTTAATCTTATTATTTAATTACTGGTATTCACCTTTGATAGCTCAGTTGATAGAGCGGTGGTCTATAGTTGAATTATAATCTAGTATCAATAGGTCGTTGGTTCAATTCCGGCTTGAAGGATTTTTATTATTTATATTTAATAATAAGTTCAACTAAAATAACATTTAGCATGATTATATTACTTTGTTAAGATATGTATATATTTTATTAATTAAAATGAAAAAAAATACTCAAAATATTATTTATCCTAACTTAAATACAAAGCAAATGAGATTTCTTAGATTTTACTATTAGTAGTTTCAATAGAAACTTTTTTTTTTTAAATTTACGTCTTAAGAGAAACGGTCCAATTAGCCACTCCGGTGATCGTTAACCAGAGTCAAAGAACAATAGTAATGTGCGCATGATTTACCAAATTTATTTTAATATATAACCAGGATTTGACACTTAAACTTTCAACATAATAAATGCATTTATTTACCGCACTGTCGTTTTAATCCTTAAAACTATACATATATTGAATTATTTCATGTATAAATATAATATTATTAAGATAAAACAATTTAAAAAAATTAAGCCCTATGAATAAAGTATTATATGTACATAAATTATACAAACATAAAAATTAAACGATTTAAAAAAATGCTCTTGCCACATATGGTCCATTGAAACGCAACCAAGCAAAAACGCCATTCAATTTAATAAATTATTATTTTTTTTTAAAATCATCATATGCTAATAATAGCACATAATAAAATATGCATAATTTATAACCAGCGCAGCCAATGCTATTGTTTAATAAATTTAAATGAGATTGCAAGACAGAATTTTTCGTTGGTGAATGTTTCACCTTGAGGAAGGAAAAGAGAGTCGAAAGACGATTCTTCGCCACGTCATTAACGAACAGTCTGGAGGCAGTTTTCACAATTCACAGGTAACAAAGTGAACATTCGTGAGCTCTCTCTCCCCCACACTAATATTGCCACCAGACAATGTTGCAGTCGTCTGCAGGAGATTGCGCCGACTTTTGAATCGTCTATACCAGGCAACACCAAACTAGAAATATAACGAATAAAAATATAAACAAAATATCTATTACTCTCTTTACTGTGAATATATTACAATTAGTAATATATATTTTATAATATTTTCAAGTAGTCAATAGCAAAAACCAATTTTAATAAATCTTATATTATAATATAATTATTATATATGTTTAAATACATCAAGATCAATTAAAAATAAAATAGAAAAATTATATTATATAAAATGACCTCGAAAAGATGGGTCAGAATATATATTATATTGTATACCTCTCATTTATTTTATATTTAAGCGTAAAATACATATTAAATAAATTGTTGAGAAGCTCTGGAATATTATCGGCGTTACAGTAAGTTGCATATGGAATACGCCACAGTCGTCTATTCATCCGAACGCGGTGCCTTTATATCAGTTGCACACGTCATGTTAACTGTCACAGTCGTGGTTCAGATTCACTTATAAACCATGTATGAATATTAAATAAATACTACATTGTATAAACGTAAACATGTGGATATATTTTATTTTTACAAAGACACATTTATGTATAAAAATGCTATATAGCAAACGATAAAATGCAAATGAAAACATTTGCGGTGAAAACGACAGAGAAATTGTGATAAAGAGCTGATATGAAACGATTCATCATATTATACAATATACATACATAGATTTGCCTTATCTACATATTCATTTTATTCGTTACATTTTTAGTTAAACTGGTTAAGATATTCGTAATTTTAAAACGCAAAATAATTTGTAAAAAGTTGACCGATTACAAAAGTAATTAATGAATAATTAAAATAATTATTGCTAGCCAATAGTTATTTTTAAATTGAATAATATTTTACAAGTTGGTATTTCCTTTTCTTAATGTTTGAAATATCATTTGAATGACTAAAGCTAGTTGAAACCTCCACAATTTATTACATTTTTTATAAGAAAATTCAGCAAATTTTCTTTAACAATATTTTTACGCAGCGCATTATGATATTTTATTTACAAAAGTGTGAATATTTATTTGCGATGTGAAAAATGAAAAGAAGTATTTTTTTAATAAACATATAATTTAAAAAGGTGGTCCGTATTTATTATATAAATAATAATAATAATCAAATAATAATTCATTGTTCTTAAGTGTAATTTGATCAGCACCACATTTAGGTGAAAATAATTTAATAAATTTATTTTGCTACAAGGTTATGATCTATAAAACAACAAGTAATCAAGCTTAAAAACCATAAAACTTGATACTGAAAGCAACAGTTAAATTTATAAAAACAACTTGCCTTTTCAGAAAATAAAGTGTTCTACAGGAAGTAACAAATAAAAATTTTGTCTGTGAAAAATAATAGAAGATCTAAGAACACAATATATACAAAAAAATATTATTTCTTTCGCTTAATGAATTATGATGATCTACACAATTTTTTGTTCTTCCTGTAAAATTGCCAATTAGGCAGGTAAACAACCTACACATAAGGTCTTCGATTTGATATAATAAAAAAACTTATCCAATACTGCAAGTGAATTTTCTTGTTTAATTATAACTCTTTATCTCGTATCTAGGTATATTATAGAAAGTGTCATGTGTAATATACACCAAATGTTCACATCATTTTGATATTCATTTTTAATAATTTTCACGTTAAGAATTTTTTTATAAATATGAGAGAAGAAATTATTACAAAAAGAGTTGTAAGTGCAATTTCAATAGCTCCGAATATTTTATGTTCACTTAGTGTTAATTGAACTTTCCGAATTTGCACTTCAAAATAATATTTAACTCTTACTTTACAGTCAGCTACTTAATTTCACTGGCAACTCATTTTTCTACGAAATAAATGTATTTGAGATAAAATAAAACTAGCTTAATTACCATATATGTTTGAACATCGCATTAAATATTATATTTTATCTATTATCAGTGCTTTTTCAAAGCACACTTAATTGCTGTTTTCGTTCATTTATCTATGTATTATGTCAATCCAAATTAACAGATGGCATGAGCTACAATTTGAGTAGCACTAATTAGTAAATATAATACAAAAGTAAAGAATAATTCTGCCAAATATTTTATTTAGCAAATATGTGGAAAGTCTGCTGGGGTGATGCAAACTGCGACTAAACAGACGCACTGTTATTGTTTATCTTGAGAGTTTCGCAGCATCAAATGCGGTCCAAGACGGTCACCAAAGCATAAAAGTAATTTTATGACGGCCATGAAGGCATCTGCAGGCTTCCCTAACGACGTTGCAGATGTGTTACAATAATCGTTTGCTTTTATGATTTTTCCATTGAGGCAACGCCGCGTAGCCTCATTGATTTCGTTTAACGTCTCCGTGATATACCACTCGCTGATTTTGTCTATTTTTTTTCACGTCGCCAATAGTTTTCCATTAAACTTTTCGAAAATGTCTCCAAATGGTTTTCGTGAAAAAAACACCGACACTCTAGTATCGTTCAAATCGAAATTCAGTCGTCGAAGGGCCGTTAGAGTAAACAAGCTATCGACGCTGACGACTGTCGGTTAGGGCCAATTGAATATTGGTAAATGCATCGGAAAATTTTATGTCTGGATCAGATATGCCTGATGAATTCAATGTTACGCAGAGGCGAGAGTGCCCTCAGAAAACCATTCGTTCGTGTAAATATACCGAGCTAACTATTTTTATTATGCGAGTACGAACAGACGGGTTCGTGTTAAACATCTTGACTTATAATAGTAACTAGCTATTAGAAATCCTGATTCTCAGTAATATCTATAATAACGGGAGTTCTTGTGAGATTTTCTAAAATCTAGATTTAAGATCAGACGCATGCGATCCATACTTGATATGAATGATACATAATCCCAATATTTGTTTTTTGGCGTAGTAACTATTTGCCTAAAAATTAAATTCTAAAACTCTTCAGAAATGACTAATTAGGATTTTCATCAGGAATTATTGTAATAAATCTAAGTCTATATTTTTAATTTTTTGAATTCCATCATTGTTTTGGCTAAAAGCTGCAGCTTTTAGCACAATTTTTTGGAGTGATTCCTCGAGTTTATCTAGTTTTCCTACCCCTTATTATATTTTTTCTAAAACTCGTTTTTCCTCAATCTCAACCGAGTCTTGGTTTGTGAGTTTTTCAACATAATTTTATTAAGGTTAAGTAACATCTTTATTGTCGACTTCAGATTAAGTTGTTGACCAAATTGTACAATCAATTGGCTTCTCTCTCTTCTACTTCCTCCTTTTTATTATTTTCATATCTGTTCCACATCTATAATATATGCCGTTCATATAGGTGCACACAGGGAATATTTGACCAAAACCAAAATCAACGGTTTTTTGTTATTTTTCTCTTCGTCGTAAGTGCGAATGATTGCAAGTCAAGAGCTGACTGTATATAGTTTATTGCTTACAAGGAGTATTGTAATAATAGTATATATTATTAGTCAAATTCATCTTTCAAATGCCTTTAATTTAAATGAAATATTGTTTTAATTTAAAGCAACTATTTTTCAAGCTTTGCCTTCAATATGCTTAATACAACAGTTCGTTTATTGTATAGAAAATATATAAACATATTTTAAATATTATGGTATCGCAATTGTAGATTAATTGTTTTTAAAAAGAAAATAAATATATATGGTAAACATAGTTTTACCGAAAAATCGGTAATAAAAGCCGTATATTTATTAATATATATGTACATATATAAGCTAATTTATAATTTAATCATTAAAATCAAAATTCTAAGATATTTAAAACAGCCCCTAAGCAAACTGAGTGTTTTCCTTTACACAGCGACCCCTTTATAAAATTATTTTTTGCTTATTACTTTACATTTTGCACCCCCTATTTTTATCTATATGTTTTCATGTTGTTAGATAATCTTTGAATATAAATTATTTACCATAAGCTGCAAAAATGAATTAAAAATATTGTTTAAGAGTATTTGTAAAATATCTGTTACTGTGTAAATGTGAATACCCTTCATAGTTAGGCAAAATACATTTTAATTAAAAATATTGTTATAATAAAGCCTCTTGCTTTATAGATTACGTCAATCAATAAAGCTTGATATTTTAACAACTCGACGTAAACATAATTGAGTTGAACAACCCAAGGTTTTAATTAATTGATATAATAATTTATATTAATTTTACCTTTAATTTTCTTAGTCGCCTTATTGCTTTACCTCTATACCAAGCAGTTCTATATTATATTCGCACAAAAGCTATTCTCTCGCAACTTTATTAAAAAATTCTACGAAAATATTTACGATACCGCCGCTAAAATGCAATAACGTTATGCTAACAAAAACAAATTCGTATTAATTTCGGTCGGATGTGTATGTGTACGTAAAAGAAAAACGTAATGGTAATTTTATACTTTCCATACTTTGGCATAACATAATTAAGGATTACACACGACAGTTATTGAACGTTTAGCCGCCTCTATTTCGTTGGGGTGGCACGTACGAGAGAAAAAAACGTCGAGATAATTAAATCCAAGAAAATTATAGCGAACGAGCACATTTTGGCTATTTCATAAAGCTATATAGCGCCGTTCTCCTTGCATAATTAAGAGCTCTGGCAAGTGTGTACCTTCGTTTTTTATGAGAGAAAAAATATTTATTTTTGAAATTTATGGGACAAGAGCTTTAGCGCATGAAAACTCGGTATTTAACGCAAATAAGTAATTGTTTCATGCTGTAGTAAATAGTTGGGTTATACATGTGGATGTATAATGATATAACCTAGTTAGAGGTCAAACTTTAATTCGTATGCAAAGCACTTGATTTTTTTAATTTAATAAAAATACAATATAACTATATGTAATGTAAAAGTTAATTTGCTTTTTATAAATTAAAATATTTTTCAATATTTTTTATTATTATCATGTTTTAATTAATTAAAAATTGATTAACTAAATTAAAGAGTTAAAAAATAATAAATTAGTTTTGTATACTGCAAAAGACAGCACAAACAAAGGCAATATTCTTAAATACGCACTTTTAATAATATTTTCTTGAAATAATAATTGAATAATATAGACTTTATAGTTTTACTTAAAAATATTATCTCTAAATAATTTTAATTATTATATAAAGTTGTTTTATATGAAATGGCTGAATTTTCTAGTAAGATATTGAACGCTATATTTTTAAAACAACTTTTAACTCAAAATATGCGCTATTTCCCTAGTTCAGGAAAATCTTAATTTTTAGTGATTGTGAAGTCGTCATAGCTTCTCATAATATTACTAGTTATCAATATTAAATTTCGTATTTTAAGAAATAAATCTAAGCTTTTAAAAATGTGACAAGTACAGGGAATATAAGGGATGAAGCAAAATTTTTAATACTAATATTTAATTTCTCAACAATAATTAATCAATAATTGTTTGCATTGTCATGAAGCAATATTAAATTTATTGTGGTTAATTGTCCACACACGGTTTTAATTTATCTTTAATATGATTTAATTCTAATGGTCTCACCTCACATAAAATACCATTCTACTGTCATCGTAATTTTTCGTGTGCAAATTCGGCTTTCAAGTTTTTTTTCTGTCTAACCATTGTTTTGATCTTTTCTGTTTATCGTTTAAAATTAGTTTCTCATATCTGTTTATCGTATAAAATTAGTCTACTGTCTATGATGGCTCAAATAGCTCAAGAATATCCGATTCAAAGCATCCGAGCAAACGAGGTCTGGTAATTTATATATAAAAGTAATAACAGTGCACCATGATTTAATCCTTGCGGGACTCTAAAACCTAGAAAATGCTCTTTCGGGTATTACAAATCATAAATAACAAATTATCGATAATTCTACATATAGGCAAAATCTCGTTACGTCATCTAAAAACTCGACATCTACTAACTAGCTAAATAATATTAAGGATTAGATTCATAATTGAACTAATTATAATGAACATTGACTATAAATAAAAGTGTATCTCTGAACAATTATTTTTTTATTTTTTTATGTTTTTTAATATTTTTTGATTAAATAATTAACAAAAATAAACCTTTTTAAAAATCTTTCTGATCTATGTATGTATAATAAAATGTTTTTTGCTAAATAATCACAGGTTTATTATTAATGAATCTTAATTCAAGGCAACGCCGCTATTACTATGATACATTAAATATAATAGGCAAACTTACTAGTCTAAAGACTGTCATATTATAAAAACGATTTATAGGTAATTATATTTTATTAGTATCAGTATTCAATTTTAATGTTATTTTGTTCTTTACATTACGTGATTTATTCAAAATTCATACATATATCTTAACATTATTAATCAAATTTACATGTAACCACAGTTAAAAACAATAACGTCGCAGTATAATACGTTATGGCATCTTTATGATGGGTCTAGGTCGGAAAATTATTGCATATAGCTTTTTCGATGTGTATTATATTATACATATTTATGCCTCTGCGGGCTAAACTTTAAAAGTTGTTTCGTTTTATGCTCTTTATTATTCATAATGGTATTACAACCGTGGCGGGCGGAGGTCACATTTTGTGTCCATATCGGTACCGGTGGCACAACGTGTATCGTCAACTGATTTTTTTCCCATTTCGGCTAATAGATTGCGTCTGGAGGGTTGAACGACCACCCCCAATAACCACCCCCTTCTGGTCTGGTCCGAAAGCGGATCACTTTGGTTCGTTTTATTCGGTCGAGAGCTTTATTGATAGGCAACGAAACGACTTCCGTCGCTCGGACGTAACTTTGTTAACGCGAATTTTCCAGCTTTTGCCGGTGGATGTTTGAGAAGTTGGGGTCAGCAGCGGAAAATTAATTTCCTGGACGAAACACCACACGTCATTTAGGAGCCGTTTCCTGCGTTGGTTCGACGGCTGGCAAAATAAATTGGGCAGATAAAAATAATGTGTTCATGTATAAGGAAAATATTTTTTAGTATTGTAATTAAGGAATGCTGCCTTATATTTAATTCCTATCATCACCAAACATTTTTTTTTGTTTATTATTGTAGTTATAATAAAATATTTGTACAATATAATTTATTAAAAAATACACAGAACAGATACATATTATGTTTCCGCTACTCAAAATTTTAGGACTCAAATATTATGCCAAAATTAGACGTAGTTCAGGATTATATCATTAAATACTGCTATTCTGAATTCTATGAAATAAGTCGTGAAGTGAAAATTGGAGTGTGAAATGTTGTTCCCTGTTGTGAAGCATCTGAATCGTTTCAGGTAGCTGAGACATTTACAAATTCTAAGAAAACTCGTTTCTAGGTTTTCCTTGAAGCGGCTTACATAAAGGTATAAATTCAAAAATTTAATTTTTAATTGTTTATTTTTAGTTATATTGTAAATTTTTAATTAGGGAATATTTTAATAATAATATAATAATATTACTGAAAATTTAATTAAGAGGTTATTAAACATCATTTCGTTGCAACATATATTATATAAATATTGTATTATTATTATGTATAATTAAATTCCTTATTTAACTTTATAAAATATTAATTTGTGAATGTAATCAATTATCGTTTATACGTACACATATGTATATAAATAAATAATTGAGTTTTTACTTAAAATAATCTGCTTAATTTAATGAAAATTTAATTTAGAAATATACGTAATTTAATTTCACACACAAATGCAAAAGCTACATGATATAATTTATTTATGGTATTACAATAAAAGCTACCTTGCCTTATTTTTTTTACAATACTTAATAATACATTTACTACACACTGCGAACTTTGTTGAAGAATTATTGATATATACAACATGTACAAAAAAGCCAAAAATTGTACTTCAATCGTAATAGCTCAATGCGATTTATAATACATAGAATGTCCATCAGCCAATAGGACCATTTGCGGCTAGGTAAGTTTTGAAACTTTATGAATAAATAAGCGCAAACCGTCTGGTTCCCGCAGAATAAATCGATAGAGGTATTTTTGGAACAATTGTACTTTTATAATTATTTTGAGTGCAAAATTAACCACGTAGTTCAACGAGAAAGAGTGTTGATTGCCATGATGAAACAGCATTTATGCTCTGTTAGGTGAATGATGTGCAAAAAAATGTTTTCTCTCCAATTGTGAAAAGATGTGTGCACATACAATATAAGTGTGTATAAGTACAATATGCAGACACTGCGAATTGCTTTCGACGGTGCTAAGTACGCCCTGGAGAAAAATGCGAAGACAAGAGATGCCCATACCACGAAAGAACATTACGGTAAAACCTACTTTATGTGAAGACGTTATCGATGGAATATATCATAGGCATTATACATAAAATGCACAATTTTTACGCCAATTAAATTCACACAAAAGGCTAGTGAATAAATTATTGGTCGTTACAAAGAAACTTTATTACATTTAAAATGTATACAAGGAACGAAAGGCTGTTAATTATTAAAATGTATTAAGGAACTGAAGATGTAAATAATAAAATAATTAATAAATAAAGAAGCTATATATTTAATGACAAATCAGTGAACTTAACCTATATATACTAAATTTTATGGACTGAAACTGCCTTTTTTACTTTCGGCCGAAAGTAAAAAAGGCTTATTTTATAAATTTCAAGGATTATAATAAAATTTTCTATTTTATAGCATATATCTTTTTTTGTTTATATATATGTTATATATTGTATTTTTAACGTACTTAAAAATTCCATTTCGTTTCGGCCAAAGATAAAAAAGGTTCAGTTCATAGAATTATAATGTTGTTAGTTAGGTTCACTGATTTTTTTAATAAATACAAAGCTTTTTTTATTAAATTATTATTTGTTTTTTTCCTTCTTATTATGTGCGCTAAAAGTAAATATTTTACTGTATTTATTTATTCAGCTTATTTTAGCAATTTTTTATTGGCAACGGTTATCGGTGGTACTGAATTATGAACTGGAAAAACTATGTAGCATATTATTATATAATATAAGCTCTTCTAAATAATAAAAAAAATCCACACTGAGCTACTACTTATTCTACTTATGTCTGTACAGTAATATTGTAGAACAATTATGATAAACCTGAGTCAGCTTAATGAACGATCTGAGAAGCACTAGTTAATGTTGATGCAAACTAATTACTAGGATGTAAAGTTGCTGTTGTTTTCAGTGGAATAATATTGAAACCATTTTTGAAATAGAAAAGCGTATATTATTTTCAAGTCTACTCAAATTTTATTGAAATATAAAAATTTGGACTTTAATTGCAAATCAAAAATAGTTGATCTAATAAAATGAGAATATCTTTAATAACCTTTTATTCATAAAATCTTGTAATTTCAATCTATTTTTTTCAATACATTTCTGTTATCGTTTAATTCTAACTAACAGAATATTTTACATTGCAAAAAATAAATATTAGGGTAGCACAAACGTTTTATTTTATTATTGTGTACTACGTTCAATATGCTATGGTTTTTAGACGACACAATACTACATATTTCAAAAAAATGTCAGATCATAAATTGATTACAGATCATCACATGGTAATTGAACAGAAATTTTCACGGTTAATTGAAACTTTGACGACTGTTTGTGCATCAAGTGAAAATTTCGTCGGTTGGTTCAACGCTTCCTTCGACTTATGCAATGAATTATACATTCCATGTCTCAAAAGTTTTACACGGTTCTAAGATTCGGTTTATAATATTCAATTAAAACTTTGCAAAATAAATACGCCGCTGGAGTTACGTTACACTATAACACACACAAAAGAGAAAAATAATTAAACGTTGATAATATTTCATTATGAAACGTGAATTTTGATTTAATTTTAATCGTGTTATATATTTATCCGAGCGAAACACAGTGTATTTAATTTCATAAAGTTTCAGCTAAATTCCTTTGAAACATCGATCTAGTCACGTTTTCGAGCATGCCTGAAATTTTCCACGCATTTTGGATTATTATCTCTGCATGAGCGCAAAATTAACGTTTATTCAGCATTTTTTGACTCATTAAATATATATTTTCTCAACGTAAAATAAATTGTAAATTATATCATTAAAATAAAAAATAGTTTAATTTTGTGTTGAAAACGGATTAGTTTTATTCTGGTCGTTAATGCGTTCAGGTAAATAATGGGTTTAAATAAGAGCTTACTACCAAATGAACTATGTTGCAAATTATCTCATTATCGCTTAAAGATTAAGAACATAAATTATGAGGCTCTATCTTACATTTAAAAACGTTGAGGGTATATTTCAAGAAAAAAGTATATTAATGGATATAATTAAAATATTATTTATGTTATAGAAATCGTATATTTAATACCCAAATGTAAATGTGATTTTTATGTACTATTTGCATATACATTTATATAGAATCATGTGGAATAATATCTATGATAATAAAACTATTGCGACCAAATATATAAATAATCTTTCTCGAACGTTAGTATTTTTATTAAATTTTAATATTGTTTTATTTTAATATAAATATAAATTTTTAGGGACTCTAGCTCAAGAAAGATTTTTATATTACTTTTAAAAATTAATTTAATATATATTTTAGCTATTAATATGTATTTTTAATGAAAATATGCAATTTTAAATTAATAATTTAATAACTATGCATCACGTCGCTTGCATTGAAATATTTTAGTTTAAGAAAAAGACAAATACAACTAAAATATAGCACATAATGAAATTTTTCGAAATCTTTAATATTCAGGCATTTTCACATTATAATTGAAACTTTTATTTGAAGCAAAAAAAGAATAATACGCCATTAACAATTTAAATAAAAGACTATGTGGATAACGAAAGCTTATGAAAGACATTTTTTTGTAAAACCACTACCATATAAAATTAATATTCAATAAGTAATAACCTGCAAATTATATGAGTATATGTACATAGGTATGTATATTATTTTAATAGCGGTTTGTATTCAGCGTTGTTTGGGATTAAGATTTATAGCAAATAAATTTATGATTGGTTCATGAGAATCATTATTGTATTTACGTATATACATTGAAAAGTGGTTATTCAGAAATAATAAACAATTTTAAATGAAGTCACGAAGGAACTATTAGGCACAACAGGAATATTAAAATAAAAATTATTAGAATTACGTACTCTTATGTATTTTTTTAATATTAAGACTGGGTGGCCTAGATAAAGTGCTAGGTGCTCTACTTTACCATCCAAATCTACAATCTAACGAGAACTATAATAATAGTATTATAATATGCGCAGGGTAGAATATATTGTCTATATAGCGCACGTCCTTTCAAAACAAAAAGTTTTCGGTGATGATGATTAACATCTCTCTTCCATTGAGTGTGGCTCTATTTTCGAGAAGTGTTGATTTATTTTTTGTTTATTTAAATTGGTCGTAAGAAGGACTTCTAAATTATAACAAATTATGCAGGCGGTTGAAACCTTTACAATACACATATGATATTTTCTATGAGCTGAAATTTCTCAATATTAGATTATTATGTTTTTATAACTATAATAATACGTACGACCGAGCTCGATTTGAATTGATCAATACGATTTATTCGTATAATAAGAAAAATCTAGAAAAATCCAATGTGAGATGATCGATCGGAATTATAATTATATAATAAAAATATAATTATAATTAATATACTTTTAATAAAGTATGGAAAACCATAAAGTTTCATATGAAATTTGAACTCAGAGCTTTCGGGTATTTGTTGCCAACTATACGACTAATTAAATCATTGATATACATGTTTTAAAATTAAAACATTTTAGATACAGCATCCTTTTATATTTTGTACAACATAACGGAACCCTATAAATATGTTTAGTGTAGTACAAATGCGACTTTGTTGTTTTATACGTATAAAATCATTTCGAATGTGGTCTTGCCTCGCCTCGTTACTATTTGGCATAAGGTATCGACAGTAAGCACATGGTCAGAAAATTAAATATTTCTACTGTTTATTAGTATATTTTTTAATACATTTATTTCATTTTCACATTGATTTAATTATGAATAAATGATGTAATCGATACCGCAAGTAAACAGGAATTTCACTTAAGCACTTGGAGCTAGACGATCGTTCATAAGCAATATTTTATTAACACAACATTACGATCGCGACTTGGGCCCGCCATAGCGAGTTTGTCACCGTGGCAACGTTGAAAATTAATATTCCGCAGAGTGCAATGATGCAAGGCGCCCGTTCTGGCGGGGGTACACGTCGTACAAAATTGCGCTCGAGCAAACTGCTGCTATGGCTCCTCAGCGAATCATATTTATTTCATATAACGAGCGAATATTTTCACCGGTCGTTTTTGCTCTTTTTTTCTCTACTGCACTTTCGCGCCCGTATCGTTTAGCTTACGCCCCCAGACAGCTCAGTTATCTGTACCGAACAGTGCCGAGCCGTGAAAGTTTTATGGACATTTTCAAAAAATAGCGGGCCCGTATTTCGAGACCGCATAATGTTCCTCTCTCGAGCGGTCATTATGGATATGAAGGTGACGCAAATATCTTATTTTCTGGATCTAGTTTTATTTTCGCGTTTAATGCCTTCCTTAATGGTTGTACGGCGTGGTGGAGAAATTGCACTTTTAGATGATCTCTTCTGCCTAACGACAGCGAAGATAAGGGCGTTAAATGTCAATTATGGATACAGCCCAATGGACATAAGATTAAGACGTTTTAGTAACAATTTTAGTATTATATTGCTTTTGTTAATTTTTAATGTAAATCTTAAAGTTTAATAAATCGTTTTAATTTTTAATGTAAATCTTAAAGTTTAATAAATATTCAGAAAATAAACAATAACAGTAACATGGGAGATTTCTTTTATCGTTGTTTAAGTTGTCTTTATAGTGACCTCTAAATTTGTGACTAATGGCGCAGCTGATTAAAAGCCCCCACAATTTATAACGCTGACACGTTGATTAATAGATCTGGAAATCAGAAAATAAAATTTTAAAACATTTTTAAAAACATAGATTATTTAAGGTAGCTGAAATAAAAAATCTGTTGATTATTGTTATCAAAAAGGAGCATGGATGGTACATATATAGATATATTCGAAGATTGGTTCAAAACAAAATGGGTTCCTGAAGTAATAGATTTTATAATAGTAAAGGGTTGCCACAGAAATCATTATTGTTAATATGTGAGTGAAGGTATATTTAAAACGAACGATGGTCTTTACCATGCTGGTTTTGTCTGATTTAATGATATACTTATATATGATATAAATAATTATTTATTCTCTCATTAAATGTACATTTTAACAAGATAATAAATTTAGTATTATACGTGCATTTGTGTATTTTGTTATTTGATAAATGCAGAGACATTAACCATTAACGACATCGAATTAAATTGGTATTATTTATGTCTTATTGACTATATACGCTTCGCTAATAGAATAAGAGGATTTGTTTGTGAGTAATTAAGCGATGCTTAAGTTTCGTTGAATAACATAAATTTTACTAAGCACGGCATCTACGCACACTATACATTTTACCATTATAAATTAATTTAGTTATAAATATATATAACATATACTTTAAGTAAGGATTATTAATTACTTTTTCAATAAATATATAACAAAATTAATCCTCTTATTAAAAAAGCTTTAATGTTTTATAGTATGTGTAAGTGTAAATCAATATACATATGTGTATGTGTAAGTATGTACATAATTCATCTGAAGTTAGAATATGCTGTTAATATCCGCCAGGATAACATTTATTCAACATCAAATAACGTTTTCGTCAGCGTGTTTACTCTTTGTCGCAAAGTTTTGATACAGGTTCGCTCGAAATGCAAACGACAATTAGCAAAGTCAAACAGTTGGCCCTTTGACGAATCCTTATTGCCGTAATTTTGTTGAAATCTTAAAGCGAGAGCTTTCAACTTCAATATTTCGCCAGACGATCGTCCAAAAAAACATTAAGGGGTATTACAACATTAGCATTCGTGCTAATTATGTCGCCGAAATGAGCCCGCAGTTACAAGCGTCGAGTCTGCATTTAAAATTTGCTTTAAAAGGGAAAGGGCGCCGTAAAATTTTAAGACCCGTCGTTGAGGAAACTAACGCCTAATACGTAATCTACGCTTTAGCATATAAATTTGTAAATTAAAACGTGATTGTACTTGAGAAATGTCGGTTAAAGGAAAATATTGTCATTCTTATGCAAGGGATTGCCAAGCTGTGAGACATTGTGCTAAAATAAAGTGTATATTTGACAATGTTGGTATGATGAAAATTTTAAAATTTGCGCAAAATAATATTTTTTAGCAGTTATGCTAAATTATTAATATTAAGTAAATAATAAATCTATTTTTGGCGACCGATTATCACCCTCTTTTTCCACCCAAAGATAATAACGATGTTTCTCAGAACCACTTTAAATATAGAAATCGTGATAAAACCTTCTTAAAAAATTAGAAAATGTAGGCTATTTAATTTAAATTTTGATTAGTCACCCTCTTTCTTCCTCAGGAGATAGAAACAGTTTTCAGTCACGCCAGATAGTTAGTAAATAAGTAATCGTAGTAGCGAGAGAAATTGTACATGGAATGGAGAAAATTGTCTTAGTCTACCTGCAGTCATTAGTTGACAGTAAGCCAGAAAGGATTGCAGCTGTAATTAAAGCTAAGGGTGGGCCTACTAAATATTAAAGTCAAGCTTAAAATAAACACTTTAAACAACCTATATTTTTACGATTTTTCAAGATATAACACATATATTTCGTTGCCTTATTAATATGGCCTAGCCTGTTTGTTTAATATGTACATACATTGTGTGTTATGCTTTTAAATTAATTGGGACATACAATTTTATTTAATTTAAAGTTAAAAGTTAAACATTAAAACTGCTTTATTTTTTTAATAATTGTATTAAAATATTTTTAAAAGATAAAATAATATAATAAATACAAAATAAAGAACTCATAATTGAGATTTAAAAAATATATATATTTTAAAAATGTCTTTTCTAGAAGTTAGTTAATTTATATTTACGGGTTTTGGAGGCTAGCTTGTTAGCTTATTTAATTATAACAATTTTTCTTAAATTTTACGAATATTGAGATTTGTTTTGTTACATTACCGCCAGCATAAACATCGCTAATCCAGCCATTCGGTGAAATTGTTATCTTACCTCCATATACAGGCGGTCTATCACTGGCTTTACCCCGTTATCACTACAGCCTCTCATTGCTTCTCTCCTACAGCTTAAACCCACTGATTTAACGAGGTTCCTTTAGCGCCCGCTAAGGCTTTATTTATGTTCGCCTGTAGATAAATATTCACCCCCTCTGCCTGCGTGAATATCTTCATTAGCTAAAACGACCAATTCGAAACCATCCCTTTGCGGGGAACAGGTGCTACCGTAGCGTCATCATGCTATATAAACTTAAACGTTACTTTGTTGTCTTATTTATCTAAAAAATAAACATTATAAAGGGACGAGTCACGATATGAGTTTCTTGAACTATTTTCAATGACCTCGCGTTATTAAAAGAGCGTTTCTTAAACGTCATCGATGCAAACGTGGCGCCCGACCCTTTACTTGCCCCTCTAGGGAATTAATGCAATATTGAGCCACCCCATATTGCAGCGATGGGGTGAGAGACTGAGTCTACAAATCCTAGGGTCTTTAAGGCGTAATTCCGTCCTATACATTCGATATTCATGTCGTATGTCTTGTTACAGGGCAAAATCGACGACACATGTAAGCGTTTTATTATTTTAAACAAAGTATTTTAATCTAAAATATATTTTTGGTGATGATAACAATTCAATTAGTATTTGTACCTAATATAAATGGTATAAACTATTATAAAAAGTTATTATAATGATTTTTCTTTATAAATATAACTATTACAAAATTATGATACATAAGTAGCAGTCCAACTTAATTAAGTCTCTTTTAATTACTGAAATATTTGGTTGCTGATGGAAATATCACAGTGTGAACAAACGTACATTTTTTCGTCCTTTCCAGGGGACCTTATTACATTTTCGCTTCGCACTCTTCGTGATTTACAGCGCTAAAGTATTTTCACTAAGAGTGTATTTTTCACTGTTCATTGTAATAGTCGCCCGAAAGGAGCAACTTTACGAGAGCGCTCTCGAAATTCAATTTCCTATAATAATTTGTTGATATTTTACGCTGAACTTTTTGTCGTTTTTATTGCGTTATGTATAGCAGAATCGAGCTATTGTTTTGAACGGCTATAAAACAAAATTTTACAACACTCAAAGAAAAGTTCGCGTGTTTATCTTGTAGCGAACCATATGTGAGTATTTTATAACTTAAAACAACAGATATATTTTATATGATTGTATTGAGTCCGAATAAAACCAAATTTCCATAATAAGGAAATAGTTAAAATATTAATCATAGCATATGTTTCTTTTAGTGACTCAACATGTTGCTGCTCAATCATTCAATAGTTATTTCCGTAAACACATACTTTTATAGTTTCCTTGTGTATAAAATGTGACTATCATTAACATATACATATATTTTGTTTTATATTTTTATTATATTCATAGTTCTTAGTCTTGTTAGTTTGCGTGTATTCTGTGATCAAGTGTTGATACATAGAAGTAGATTTTTTATGTCCGATACACGAGATTAATGGGTTAGTGTGGTTATGCGAAATATTTTTATATTATTTTATGGTATAAAAATGACAATGTTCTTCGATTTTTGCTATTTAAATATCAGCACAAGGGCCGCAATGACGGCAAGCCCTTTAGAGCGAAGTTCTAAAGATGTTAGCTTATGATTTTCATTCTACATTACTGCCATGTTCACTTTGGAGAGGCTGCGGGGTCTACGTTTCGTAAATATTATTAATTCTGTTTAATTCTGATTGATTCAAATTTTCTACCTCTGAATATCGAAAGCCTAAATTTAGCTTGGTTAACATTTTTTTAGAATGAAATGATTTATTAAAGCTATAATTTACCAAATATTTTGATACAACTGCTTTTAAAATCTCGCATTTCGCAAATAGTAAATACTTAAACTATGTTGGCAATGAGATTTTTGCATTTTGTGAATTTTTCAGAAAAGTAAATGTATGTCAAAATTAAAATAAAAAATAACTAGATAAATTAATTTTCAATTGCAATGAATTGTTATTTATGTTAGGTATTTTTTAATCATTTTAATTGCTGAGTGAACCACAAAGATTTTTGTTCTTCTTGTAGAGATAACATATATACAAGGTAAAATTTAAGTTTTCCTAGCTTTTTCTTATCTCACTGGTAAATATCGTGATATATAATTAAAATGTAACTTATTAGTTCAGATTTGGTAATAAAAATCTCGAATAAAGATATAATTGTAGCCCATTAGGAATATTATATAAATATGTACAAAAATTGTGTTAAATAAATATTATTTTGTTGTTATACAAAATGTCACAATAAGAAAAATTATATCCATATTATATTATTAAAATAAACTATTTGTAAAATAAAAATAAAATATTAACATAAACTACACCTAATATACGTATTTAAAAGCTAATGCGAGTCTACTTTTAAATTCCATAATTTATAGTTTTGCTCTACTATAGTATAAACTTTTATATTTTTATATTTTTTATGCTATAAATTCACTTATTATACTGATTTTTTTTATGTACATACACATAAATTAAAACATTTTTACCGAAAAAGCAAATATATAATTGCGTTAAAAATTCGAAACGAAATATAACCAAACTACTCGTAATAATTTATGGCTTTCCAGACCAAAAGCAATTACGTTCGGCCCGCCGGGAAATCATCGTTTAACTTCTTACAAATCTAGGAAAAAAATATCATTACGGATTTATTCTCACACTACAAACCTTTTGTATGTATTTTTATATTACGCCCCAAGTTTCGCCTACTTATAATACAAAAACACCCACCACCTTATGGTGTGTGTTATTTCTAGCAAATCCACGATATTTAAGAAGTACGTAACGAAGTTGCCCACTAATGGCCGGACATAACAGTTTGAAGACACACGGATCACGTCCCAAATCCGCTTCATTTCCCGCGATTACACTCCTGATGACTTTTGTTATGCCCTTCTCAAGGGTTTGATGAGAAAGTATGTACTGCTACGCAACATTCGCCGACTCGGGCCGTTTATTATACACCACATATTATATGAAACGTAGGAAGATCGTAAAAGGCTGCATGAGCACGTCTCTTCCAAATATTTTTCCCTTTACGATAATATAATAATAATAATAATGATGATGTTGGCGGTGGTTAGGGTTATGCCCCGCCGTATGGATATGTATTGTATAAATAATAAAGCGCGCCCCTGTGTGACTGCACAAAATAAATTTGCGGTTAAAAAACATCACGTAGACGTTGTGTATGTTATTTTTTTTCACTAAGGCACACCTTTACCTTGATGGAACGCGTGAATATTTCACAATTTCACTTTGGAAAAATATATATAATAAATTGTATCGAAGCGGTTCGCATTTGACCCTTAGTAATGGATTTTATTTTTCTCTCCTCTGGAGCAGCTAATACGATGATGGAGAAAGAAGTTTTGTTTTATAGTGAAAAAATATATACATTATGTGTAAATTTAAAGTATTTTACTATATGTTTAGCTATATATGCATGTACATGCATTTTTGTTTGAAAATCGCTTGGATTGAAGCATGACCATTTGATATGAATAAATACCGTGAATGCCATAGTTTCGACGTTACGGTGGTCCGCCGCAGAGCAAATTGCTCAAATACTGGGAAGGCATATCAAAAAGTTATCCTAATATAATACACAAGCTTGGAGAATTTAATATAATTACTATAAAAACAGTAATACAATTATTGCACCCAAACTTTTTAGTTATTATTTTAATCGAATTAAAATACATATATGTATGTATTGACATCCTTGACAATTTATGATGATTTTTAAATTAAATTTTAATGACTATATCTTATTTGGATTAACACAGTCAGTTCGAAAGCTATCCATTTCATCATTATTCATTTGGGTTTACGTCCCTACTATTAGTTCTAAAGCACACGATACGGATATATATTCGATACTCATCAATACTCCTGTTTATATTTTGAACAAATTTATAGAAATTTTAATCATTACTATATTTTTTTATATTCATCAATCAATCGGAGTAATAATAAGTATTAAGTAGGGGCGAATAATTATGAAATGCATTATACAAACTGTACATAGATTAACTTGAAATTGTAGCACTATAATAATTTTAACAAATACGTAATTTTGTCTTAAATAATAATAGACACCCTAGCACCCAATTTAGTAAAATTCTAAATCTTACGTAAATTAATATCTTTATGCAATTAAATAGCTCAAGATAAATATGATTCAGAATTGTTTTTTAAAAAAGCTATAATTTAATTTAATCGACAAATTAGATATTTTTTACATAAAGTATACATTTAAAATCATCATAGACTAAGAAAACCGTATTAACTTAATATGTACTATTTATTTCATATTAAAAAGTTAAGCTTTTGAAATGTTACTTAATAAAAACAACATCAACGAAATACGCTGTTATTCAAAACTGCTATTTATATAGCATGATTAATACATTTTATTTTGAACTATAATATAATATATGTTACATTTAAAAACACCTTTAATATGTTTACAATAACCTTTACATAAAATTGTTAATGTTATAAAATAAAATTTAAACATGAACTATGAATAACTTTAGCTTTGAACATATTTTTATTAAAAAATTGTTTTTCGTGTTAACTACATACATTTGAAAATTTAAATCGTGTTCAATTTCACTTCAAATAGTATTTTGCGGTATTTTTAAAGCCATTAACCATTTAAAATTAGGACATTGTTCACCCTCCTGTAAATATTTATAAAAAATACATTTAGATAATAAGTACGTAAAGTTACTATGAATTATGAAGTCGGTGACGTCGCTGCCGAATGGTAAACGTATCTGAATTTCATCGATCCTCAGAAGGGTTCGATTCCCATCGTAAACAATAAATGTAACAACGGTCCCTTGACATAAAGGGGCGTCGAGTGATGGTCACGCTTGGACATAAATAGCGATAAGCCGACATCCAAGTGTCACGTTCGATGGCCGATACTTACACAAAGTGGCCATCACGAAACATAAACATACGCACGCACGACCATAGCAAATGGACCGAAATTTCGTTCGACTCAATAAAAAATACGATATAGATACGTCACGCTCAAATGTGGGTGCGAATTGTCGCTGTAGAGACGACGTTACTAACATTCTGCTATTTGAATTCTATTGAATGAGAGCTGCAGATTTCAGAAGAATATTTGCATTAGTAATGATCACTCACAATATATAAAAAATGCATAGTTGAACATCTGAGCGTCATAAACAGGGCTTATTCCCTAAGTTTAGGATATATTTCATTATGCAGTTATAAGCTTATGAAAGTCTTGAATAAATAAATCTTAAAATTACATATCTGGTTTCAAATCTATACTCTATTTTTGTAAGTTTGCAGGCAACGTGTTGATGTCAACGGAGAATAGAGTAGCAAATACATATATTGAAATGCAGTTGCTGTTTTCTTAAATTTTAAAATTTACTCTCAAAGTCATGTAATAAAATAGCAATTGTAGCCGCATATTTTTTGCTGATTTCGGTTTGTTCAGACAGTGTTTCAAAATGATTTACGTGATTGTTTCTATTCTGAGATACACAATTTTGGTTTAATTTCAGATAATCAATATTTATCTGAATAACTGATTTTCATCTTGGAGACGTATGTTTAGTTAATTTAAATGAGTTGTAATATGCACTAGAAATATCAAATCAGACGTGTAGGTTTTTCTCTTGAGTTCATAACTTAATCACTTCACTGCAATATTTTTCACAGTATATTTGTCAGAGAATTCAGAAACTTTAAATAAATGGTGATTTAATCCTTTTGATTTTTATTAAATTTATTTTGGTAATTACAACATTTAAGATATTGTCCACGTTTATGATATAGTATAATGCAGTAATACTTCATAAAATATAAATGATCGATTTTGCATCGTTGTTCACAAGTTTCACTAATCTTTCCTTTATCTAACCATCAGTTACTATGTAAATATATAAAAAATGTGATGGTTTAGCGAAATCTTGTTTTCTGCTTCATATAAATCTGTGTAAAAACTATCCCTTTAATAAAACTAGGAAGCTCAGTTCTTATGTAATAATCAATTCCTCGGACTAAGTGGAAAAAATAAAAAAAGTGCTTTCATCTAAAGCTATATAATAAGACTGTTTTTAGTACTGATTATTTATGCTACGCTTTCAAAACATATTTTAATAAATACATCCTTAGTACACGATGTTGCTTTGTTTAGAAATTACATTCGTTACTTTCCTTTACTAATGAATGAAAAATTATTTTTCGAAATAGTTGTTGAGACGGCACATTCCTTGCAGTTCAATAAATTCAAGAGAAAATAAATTCAATGTTTTTATAAATTTAATTTTATTGCATTTAAAGATAAATGTTTTATTTTTCCTACAGGGAAATAGCTAGTGAGCTTCTCCTCCCACAAGCCAATTCAGCTTAATATATAACCTGCCTATTGTCCTTGCTAGAGACAGATTGCAGATAAAGAAGAAAAATATTGTAACAAAATATATTTGCCAGTCTTTTTTCATTAAACGATATTTTGTCGTATATTTTGCCATATTATTTCACCAGTCTTATTAAAAAATAGTGTTATTGCCATGATTAAGCCATGTAATTTTTTTTTGTAATCTTATTATTAATTTTATTTTTAACTATATTTGAGCCGCTTTTAGGGTTTTAGGGTTTGCACTAGGGTTGGACAACCCTAGTGCAAACCCTAAAAATCTCAACGCTGATGTCCGCTAGAATAAGATCGACCGATTTAATAAAATTTAATTAATTTAAAAGTTAAAATGCTATTTTCATTCCAAAGCGAAAGAATTAAGCATTTTAATAATTTAATCAATTCACAGGCGATATTTGCCGAGAACTGTTCAATGTGCAACCAATTAAACATCATCATGACAATGTTTTCTTTTAATAAAAAGGCAATTTATTAGTAAAATAAGTGCCGCATAACTTTTACGTGTGCAGTTTTTCATAATCTTAAAAAAAGTTTTGGCTACCAATAAACGCTTGCCATTTAATTAAAAAATAGAATTTGTTAGTAAAATATTACAAAATATAATATTAAAATATTAGTAATATATATTAACAGTGATTTATCACAGCTACTGCTTAGCTTATTTTTAAATAAAATATTAATGTTGCTCTATTTTTTTAATAATTGTACCTATATGTAAAAAAAAATACATGTGCGTTAAAATAAATAGTAACTACATTAAAATTGAATGTAACATAAATTAAGTCTTACAGATTTCGCTAGCTTTAATTATTATTGTTCTATTGTACATATTTTTATTAAAAAAATCAACATATTTACATTTTTTCTTTATTATTTTATTTTTGGAATTACTCTGAGCACCGTTATTTACGAATTAAATTATCATAATTTTGTTATATAACATAAGTTAATGTATTTTTCGATTTGGAACGCACTATTTGCTTGTATGTAAACGTTTTTCTTAAAACTATAAGTAAAATTAGTTCAAATTGTATGCTTTTCAAAATTTAATTGTAACGGTTTATCAAAATTTCAAATATCCTTGATAAGAAAATAAATGAAAACCCTGCTGTTATCGAGTAAAACTTACTTCTTAAAAGTCTGATAATCTCTTTATTAATTATATATTATTAAATAAATAAAAAAAAATAAACATAAACTAAACGTATAAGATTCATATGGCATTCGCACATAAGGGGAAAAATGTTAGAAAGAGAAAATTTTTATTCTACTTTGAAAAAATATATTTCTAAGATATATCGAATTCCGTATGATATGAATTACATTTCAAAGCTTTTAAGATGATGGCGCGCATTCGAAAAGAGAAACGTGTGCAAATTTTTCATGTCTCGAGGGAATTTCATCAACTCCGTGCGAGTAGTGCGCACCAGAAAAAGAGTCTTTGATATAAAAAATACATATAAAGCGTTTCCTTGTTACATTGTACATTACAACCTTGCACGCTCACGTGGTTCGTATTGTGGCACAAGTAAGCTTAACTTTACTGCCATCTCCATTGTTCGTTTACACCTTTTAGTTCACAAAATTCGCCGGTGCTAAATATGTGTTTTCGCGCTGCATTAAGACACACGGGACGAGCTTTTTAATTGAAACCACACTTTGAATTTTCACGCCACACAAATTCTCGAATAAGAAGCGTAAAGCTACCAGACCGAAAACAACAAAATATTTATGGCTCATAAAAGCCGGGATTTTCAGTTTTCGCCCCCGATAGCGTTTAAAAGTTTAAAAGACGTACATTTTTTACGTGTCACCGTGAGCTAGCGCCGCGAATAGGTTTAGATTAATTTTAATTTGCCAAACTATTTACGTTCGGGGTTTAACCTCGGCGTTTAGGGCTAAAGGGCGAGCGCTTCAGATAGGAACCGTCATACATTTAAATTTGATTTTTAAACTAAACACTGGCAGTCTGGAGGTTTTGTTTGTTATATTTTTTGCGGAGAATCTCATTTTCCTTTGGGACGTCATTTAATGGTCGTAGCGGTTTTGGTTATTCCTAGAGCGCGTCACGTTGCCCCAATAAAAAACCAAGGCGGCAATTATCATTTTCTTCTATTTGTCCGAAGCTGCTGCTAAAGCTAAAGGCGAAAACATCTGCCAGATGAAGAAAAAAGTTTTATAGACGAAGAATACGCATTATAGCCGACAGTATGAAAAAATGTTACAATGAGACAAAATTCTAAGTTTTTATAAGTTTTATTATAAAAATGTTTATTGTTTATTAATCAAATTATAAATTAAAGACGTGACAAATTTTTCATCAACCTAACAAGTTTTTAGGGATTTAAAATATTTTATATTAAAAATATTAAGATGAAAACAATTCTTCCACGCACTAAAAATGTTTAATATATATGTGAAGAATGTAAAGTTTTTATTTTTACTTTATAAATTTATAATCAATAACACGACCATGGTAAGTAATAAAAATATCACAAAACTCAATTTTGCGTGAAGGTAAAGATTCACAAAATCCGAAAACAGTTTACGGATTTTTGGGTAAGAAGCCCTTTGCCTAATTAGACCCTTCTATTAAGTGAACAGATTAATTCCATATAAATAAGAATGACAAATTCCTAGTTTTTTAACGACTCAATTCATTCAAAATTCAAATTTATTAGAGTTCTAATTTAATGGTTTGCCGCTAGTGCGGCTCTTAAACCAACCTTTAAGTACTCTTTTTTAGCATGAAAGTAATTTAAAAAAAAAACAATAGATATAACTTATATTACATTATTTTATTATAGCTTTACCAAACTTACAAAAAATATTTTCGTCAAACACATTAAACCCACAAATTTCGAGTGAAGGTGACTACTATAAAATAAACTTTAATTTAAATTAAAACAACACGTTTCTAAGCACATTTATCTTTACTCAAATTTCGTATTATTATTATGTGTCGTCTGCGAGCCATCCGCTTCGTACTCCCAACATGGTCAACCAAAGAATCCTATTGCTCTCGCCGCCGTTATGTCGGTGTTGCCGCCTAGCTTATGACCAAATAAATTGACCCCTCATCTACACATTAATATAAATTGTATATATACGATAATACTCAAATACAATACATTGTAAAATTTTTTTTAATAAATCATTAAACCAAAAATTAAACTGTCACTAAAGAAAATTAAATTCTCAACAAAAAAATCTTGAGCAGAAAGTATAATTACTAAAATATGAAATATATATATAATTAAATATAATGATATGTTACAAATAAGTGTGATTTAATTGACAATAGGCTGACCTAACAGTATCCGTCTCATTGTGTATCACTTGATCATACATTGAAGATTGCACGTTATGACAAAAAATATATCAAAAAGCTCAAGCAAAAGTTGACTGGGCGCTGGGGAAAGTCTTTTACCAGCGTTATAGGTTATTATTTCGCCTCAGAGGACCCAATCCTATCTCTTACACGGGATTTCCAATTGAAAAAAGGTGTTTTCCTTTCGCGTCTCGTGTGTGAGCGCCGGCAGACGGAAAAACCCGTGTGATTTTCTCACACAATATCCACGGGGAATAGTGATAAGTTGACGCTTTGTGCTCCCGAGACGTATGGCGCAAAAGCACATACGTTTATTCGCATAAATATTTGAAACACGTACCCGCGAGCATGTAAAAATTCCAAAAGGCGAAATTACTCAGTGCAAAATTAAAATGAGAAAAATCTAACATCGGCCCGATGAATATTTATATTGTGCGCTTTATTGCGGGTGCGAATCATAAAAAGAGTATTTTTTTAAAGATTCACATAGATGGCGCATATACTCATTTATTATTGAGCAGAAATTTCGTAAGCGTATAAATTTGAAACAACGATCTAATAAAAGTTTAATGTTACTTATGCGCAGAGAATATTGTAAATAAAAGGTTTTACAGATCGAGTTTTCTGTTTATTAAAATTTATTACATATTCGATCATTTGCTTCAGGTTTTTATGTTTATTACATTGCTTATTTGTAAATTTATTTTTCAAATTTAAAAGAGCAGTGTCAGATTTTTATATAATTGCAACTTTATTAACTGCTTAACAAGTACATTATTTTACCCTTTTTTTCTCACAAAAAAATTATAATCGTATGCTATGACAAAAAGATGTTTTATTTATAATTTTTATGATTGATAATATATACTCCTAGTACTTAGTAAATTAATTTTAAAATGAGTTTTTGGATCTAGATTCTATGCAAAAATATCCTTCTAATATTCTCACATCATTTTCTATGGCTAATTGTGACGCGTAATTATATTCATTATTTTGCTATGGTTATACGTAATAAATATCTAGCTTATATTTCGTACTTATTTTTACTTTATAAATAATATTTATTGACACCGTGCATCAGCTGTATGTATGATAAAATTCACTAAATAATAATTAAAAACTTTGCTAAAAATTGCTCATAATTTTACATATAAATAAAGTTATTAAATCTTTGTGAGTAAAAATGTAATCAAGTTTAATTTTATCAAAATCATGCATATATGCACATAGCTATAAAATTATATAAAATCAACAATAACATTTATTCTATGTTTAACAAAAAAACTTCATTAAGATATTTTTTTACATAGCAATAAAATAAAATAAAAACATACAATTAGTATTTTTTTGGCAATTTCTCATCTTCTACGTTAAAAATTCTAATTATTTGTGGAGGCCAGAACTCAAATTAAAATATTTTTTAATGTATTAAGCATCAATATGTATATGTTCTACAGAAAAAAAATCAAAAATTGTTGAAAAAATGATATTTTTGTAGCAAATTTAAATCTCAAAAACAAGATGAGAAAAAAGAGCTCTAGTAAGGTCCAGATCTGCGGGTTTAATTCCCGCAGCAGAATAAATATTTATATATATATATATAATAACAATGCACGATTATTAAAATATTTTTCACCAACTTTCAGTCTGATGTTGTAATAATACTTATTTGTAGGTGACAATAGTGTTACATTCTAGTTAAAACATGTTACAACGGAAGATTTACAAAAATATATGTATATAAATCAAGATATTTGTAGGAAAACATCCTGTTTCATTGGCATATTTTTATCTTTATTGTAACCTGACAGGCGTAAGTCCAATTCTGTACACACTGGGTAGCTCATATACGTGTACTCGTATATTATATATTATAATATATGAACAAACGTGATATGTAAATGAAAAATAGTACAAGCCATTAATATAAAAAAATAAGGTATATAATAGTTTGTTTTATTTTGGGGTTCATTGTCATTCGCACCCCTAGGAGATATATAATCAAGCTTTATGAAAGGTTTCCTAACAGATGTAAATTGTAAATGTCAAAAAGCAAATAATTTATTTTTAGTAAACCACTGATTACGAGCACGAAAGCTGATATCATTTTAAAAAAATAAGATTGACTGGAAGATCAAATTGAATTTTAGAATACAAAATAATCATAATAAAATAATCAATATTAATATATTAATATTACACTGTTTTCTACATCATGAATTGGTATAAAAAACTCGTTTTTTTATACATCAGCGATGTTCAAATTGTAAACTTCCTACGATATCAAATTTGAACTAGACAATATTCTGCTACAAAGTCGAACATGAAATTTTGTATCACATGGATGTGTCATAACTAGGGATTCCAATCCCGGGCCAAAATTTTGATCCCGGGATTTCGGTATTGCAATTAGTCGATCCCGGGATCCCGGGACCAGTCCCGGGATAATTTTCATGGTATTTTATCGATAAAAATAATTTAAAATGAATAATACAATATATTTTTACATGTTTTTTATAACGTACAATGTATAAAGTACGTATAATTTTAGTCTTGGGCTTAAAATAGAAAATAATATAATAAAAATAAAAAAGGGAAGGTCTTATATATTTATTTGGGAAGAAAAAAATGAGCTTTTGACAATGTATGTACATATGTACATTCATAGACACAATTAATTGAAAACATTATTTTGAATAAAACTCACGAAGTAACATCAAAGCATCAAGTGTTTTATCATTTAGCCTTGATCTGATTTTGGTTCCTAAGCAGCCTGCTGCTGAAAAAGCACGTTCAGACTCACAGCCTCAAAGATGCACAGATGACACGTGCAACTCGCGCAAGTTTGTACACGAAATATAACGATGTTGTCAATAATAATTCGATTGTGCTTGATAAATTAATCCGAAAAATTCGGGATTATGTTTTATAATCCCGGGACTCATCGGGTATTGAAAATCGTTCGGGATCCCGGGATCCCGGGATCCGGGATCCCGGGATTGGAATCCCTAGTCATAACTATTGAATTAGGAACTGAGATAACCATATATTTTAGAGAAAAGAAAAATATCATCCTAAAGTTATAGTTAAAAACATAAATAAGTTTTAGAACCATTGTTTTATTTGTTAGAACACAATTAAACGATGAATTTATATACATATATGTTCATTATAGTTCAGATATTATATAATAAAGGAATTATTTGCCTTATTAAGAAATGTGTGATCAAGTGTACAATGCAGCAGACCAGACTTATTGTGAACCAAAATAATATAATAATTGTTTAGCGTATTCTGCTAGAAGTGAATTATTAACTTGCACACTTGCAATATTAATTCGTCCGACCTGTCAGAATAATTACATATATTATTCATTCATTCCTCCCTTCTAAAGTCCGAAAACCGCAACGGAAGACAAACGAAAACACTTAGCCAAATGAATGACCGACCGCCAAGTGCAAGAACCACATCGCTAAGTCCGCGGTCCAGTAAGATGACCCTTCTTAGACCTTAATCTGGGGGCGGTTTACGGTGCTCAAAAGGAAAGTCTGGGATATTTGGGCCGGCTTTAACTACTTGACAATGCTCGAGATAATTGTTCTCTGGATCACCGTATACAACTATACTACTATGTTGGATACTTTGAAAATTTTGTCTAAGTTTCACTGTTTCCAACTAATATTATAGTATATAGCTAAGTCATCGTCTAACTTTTAATTTTAATAATCACAATTCAAATAAAATGTTGAGTATTTCGTTGAAAAGAAAATTCACGATATCTAAATAAAGGGACCTTATATTGAAAAAACTAACGAGGTAACTAAAATTGGTGTGTAATTTAATACATACTGCTATTAAACATTATATGACAATAAATTTCGGTTAAAAAATAGAAATTTAACAATAAATTTCATGATAAAAAAATTAAGCATTTCCGTACTTATATTTTTTTATATACATATTCTTTATTTTAAATATATGACTATATTAAATATATTATCATTAAATGATAAATAAATTGTATAAAATTTAAAGAATTATAAATTATAAATACTTAAGGTTAAGAAAATGTACATAGTTTAAAATAACATTTACTTATTTTAATATTAGTAAATTTATAATTTTCACGTGAGTGGTCTACAAATTAATTATTTACCAAAATATAAGCATCTCAAGTGGAATCTAAATTGCATGGAACAATACTTGGAATTCTCTTGTTAATCTATTAATCGAGTACCTCTCCAGTGTATAAATATTCGATTATTATTTAAATGTAGAGAGATTAGCCCTATAAAATTTGTCTCGTCTTGGCGGTGTCACTTCTATGCGCGCGTTGCCACAATAATTCTTGGCTGCTACATCGAAAGCAAGCTGCGGTTTTCGCTAAAGGTTAACGCTTCTTACCTCCATCCCCTTTCAGGATTTACATCTTCGAGTCAAACAACCACCACCTACCCCTGATAAAGGGGATGAAGGTGGTAACCTATCCTCAGCCTCGCTGACTTGTTTTGTTCATCGGGATAAACGCTCGTTTTCAGATCTGCACTATTCATATTTATCTACATACAATACCCTGATATTATATTAGCGAATGTATTAATTACAATTTTGTTTGAAAACGAATTTGCTAAAACTAAGAGCTGAAAATTGAGAAAGTTTACGCGCAAGTCCCGCGTGCTCGCTTCTAGCGCTTCTTGCGTAAAGTTTACGTGTAATTAATTAAAATATATATATTAATTAACAACTTTGAAGTTATATGGAAATTTAGATTGAACCTTTATTTAATCTACTTATTTTATTTTGTCGCTGGAGCGATTATTACTATTTAATTATCTAATAACTCTCATCAAAAGTGCTACAAATAATAATTATTAAACAGTTTCGAAAATTAGATACTTGTCAACCTAAGTATCTTATTTTCGAAATTATACCTGTCAAGATAGGGCGTTTCATTCGTTATTGAATTAGCAATTTTAGCAGCGTAAAATATCTTCATGTGGTAAATCTGTGTAATATTTTTGTGAGTTAGCGTAAGAAAATGTTGTGAATTGGTAAGGTTATTAGTGTTAAAGTTATCTGATCTTATGAACCTTAATATATGTATTTATATTTATTATTTAAATTTTAACTTTTAAAAGTATTTATATTGATTGTATTTTAGAAATTATATTGTACCTGTTACACAATCAAGAAAATTTTAATAAAGTATAAATTAAACTGCAGTTTTTATATACATTAAAGGCATATAAAATAATTTTAGTCAAATATCTAATGAAACAGATAAACGTAGAAATCAAGTACCTTACCTTTGTGGCACTGTTTTATTTTACAATGTAATTATATCGTGCATAAACTTGGGTGTAAAATTAATGATATCTTTCTAAAATATGTAAAAATAAACTAATTTAAATAATCGATTAAATTAACTGAGTTGTAAAAAACCGTAGTAACCAAAGATTCATAATATGAACTACGTTCACGTGGCAACAGGTAAATACATTAAAAATACCTTTGAACATTGCTAATATAGTAAGCAAAACCCGCTTGTTGTATTATTTTTCTCTATATAATCAAACACATGATCTTTTTATAAACATGTTTCGGCACAAAGGACCTTTGTGTTTCAATTTCAAACGCCCGGAGCCCTGTAATTTAGAGGAGCTTATTCCATTTTAGTTCAGACAAATGGAAACCTTTTTTCAGACACGTTGTCGATCACACCCGTTCTTTAATATACACACATACGTACACACACGCGAGTGTTTGTATAAACAATTTTCTATTTTCCTCGGCAAACAATAAAGAGTTCGCGCAAAACAAAACCCGGTGAGACATTTGCATGGAGCTAAACGAGGTACGAATCCGATGTAGCGCACAATGGAAAAGTTTTGTCTTTTTGTCTTGTCGTCGGAGGACGTCGATTTCTTGGGTGGATGTCAACTACAGGGTCTCTTTATACGCTGGGTACACTTTTTAAGCTGAGGTCGTATAGGAAAACAATGGAAGTTTGCTAGTTTTATTCGTAAACTCCTCGGCTGTACACCCATCAAAAACGTTAACGAATAGAACAACATGCATAGACTTTTTATATATTTAAAGTCGCTTTGAAAATTTCTTTTACTATTTAAATAACTATTTTTTTAATAAATTTGTAACCTTGTTCTTACTTAACATTTTAGTCTAAGTTACTACATTATTTACTTTTTTATTATTTTATAAAAAATAGTACATTTCAACGTTTTAAAAAAATTCCAATTGGCTCTATTTAAATACATATGTCATTAAAATCCCAGATATCCAAAATATTAGTAGTGTGACTGAGGCAATAATTTAAAAAAAATTGACAAAATGTGAGAGCCGTAAAATTTTTCTTATTTTTAGAAGATTGATAACGTGGATTCTTAATGTGCATTATCGTCATGAAGAGCTAAAGAAAAGTCATCTTGATTTGTAGATAATTTGAAATCTTGAAATGCAATTTATTAGAACCTTTGATATTCAGCAACGAATAAGTTTTTAATATTGATAGACGAACACTGTGTTCTTTTTTTTTACAATGTTTACAACGACATACTTGTGTGAATATGAAATAAGTTATCTTTTGGCAATTTATACAGCATTTAAGAATTACCTGAATATATATAAATACCTGCAGATTGCAATCATACAGAAAGTTTTATATTTTGAAGCAGAAATAAAGAAGTCATGTTTTTTTTTCAATAATTGGAACTGATGTTACTGTCTACATTTTATGTAAAAATAAAATATAAATTGGTATATTTGTTTTTTTATGTACTTAGTTAAATTATTCGTGTATCTGTATGTAGTTTAATAATAAAAATATGTTAATACTTTAAATGTGTTTTTACTTTTGTAGTTGTGCGAAAAATAATCAAAAAATCCTTGGAATAAGGGAAACAGAATAAAATTTGGAACATATACCTATGTAATACGGGGTTAAAAATAAAAATAAAAATCTCATTTGCTAAGTTTGAACAGGTAGTCAAATGCTTATCTATCCATAGTTTATTGACATAATCTCGTAACCCCAAAGATGTATAATGCTATAAATCATACAAAAGTAAAAGGAAATACATACATATATTTATTTTCAAGTATGCCTTAGGTCACTTTTATAAAGACTAAATAGATATTGCACTGAAATATAGAGGTCAAGTCCTGAAATATATAATATATTGTATTTGGATTAAACCTAAAATACTAGACTCAAAGGGATATATAATATATTTATGTACGTGCTTACGCACGTATTCGTCCTAATCAACGAGTCGCCGGCAACTATGTAAACATGAACGACGCGCAGAAGAGCAGCTGGACGGGACACAAAGAGGTACTTTGAATCAAATACACATATCTAAAGACATCAAGATATGACGGTGGATCAACTACTAGATATACATTTAAAAACAGTCCTTACAATACTTTTCTGCACTTAAACAACAGACCTTTGATTCTGATTTTAGCACATACAGGTGTTTAAGATGCATCCCCCGTTACATTTCAGTGTAAAATTGTCAATGAGAGAAGCAATTAACTTTATGTAAATTTATGCAAAAAAAATATAGTGTGCAAGTTATATATTTACACTGAAAAGTTAACCCGATTTGAGAATTAAAGCGGCTTAATTAATTAGTCGGAATTACCTTATAGGTCAATGACACAATAAACCGCATTTTTAGTGGATAAATATTCCAAAGCAATAACATAATATTTTATATATTAAAACATAATAGTTTTTCAATTACAGTTTTAGTATATCCAAATTGCTCCTGCATGCAACCTTGTAGGTTAATTTGTACTATGGTAATCATCTAACTTAAGGATTTAATTTAATAAATTATAGCGTCTTATTTGTCAAGTTAATTGAGTATAATCAACGTGCTGCAACTGACATCATATCTTGATTTAAGACATTTATTTAGCTTAAGGAAAAAATCTATCAAAGACACAATTAAGAAATCTGTAATATTAGGGATACCCACAATTAATGTCGTTACTTAAATATACACTTTTTGAAAATAATTAACTTTAGACTGGTGAGTAGTAAACACGCGTTTTAAAATTATTATGGTGTGCCCTTTATTATTATTTGTTTACATACAAAAATACCCTTTTACTTTATTTGTGAATAATGAGGGTTTTTTTTCCTTAAAATAAATATCTACGGAGCTATTGTATGAACTTCTATTAAAAATAAATTAATTGGCTGATATGAAACATGTTTGTGTAATCTAAAGTGACATATTGGATGTCAGACAATGCCAGAGATGGTTTAAAAAAATAAATCTAGTGTTTTTGATTTTATAAATGAACCTCGGAATGGACCAGGACTAAGTTGATATTAAAGCATGTCCAACGGTTAATTATCAAAAATATGGAATAAGATTGTATAAAACGATGGAAATTATTTTAAATAGAAAAACACAATTTTTTATGTTTTACTTTACTTTTGGGTTATACATATTATAGTAGGTAGGTACTTAGATTTATTTAAGTACATATGTACATAATCTTAAAAGCAGAAGCTTCTGTAAAATCATATCGCTCGACAAAGTTGCGTTCGAGAGGTTTTAGTATGCCAAGCAAATATTGTATTATAGTACAAAATATAATAATTATAGTACTATATATTATATATTATTAACACTTACTCATTTACCATCGAATTCTGTAAGTTTAATCGCAGTACAAAACTTTTTTCTTATCTAGAAATTTCGCCGCCGTATGTATGATGCATAAATGATCATAGTTTATCTCGGCAAGTGCTAACCTTATCTCCTTCGGTAATACCTGGTGTCGTGATACAATCAGTAAATGTATTGCCCTGGTGGGACAAAGGGGCGAGTAATTAATGCGGTTATACATCCTCGGGGCGACTGTTGGGAGAGAATGTTCTTGCACAACTATGCGAAATACAAATTGTACCATTAACAATTTACAATGTTCGCATTTAAACGTCGCGTCGTGTACTTTGTTATCGAACATGTGAGAAATTTACTGACAATAAAAATAGTATTAGTTTTTTCCATCATTGTTTTCACTATAGGACCAACTGACGTGTGAACGATAAACACGAGCGGTTAATAAATATTGTAGAATTTATCGACACGTCTGGTAAATAACTCATGGAGCACTCAGACGGTGTGTAGTATATAGTAATAGCGTAAGCGGTGTCGTCAGAGCTTTGCGGTATTATTGGGTTTACTGTACTCTGTGCCATTTGCATAACTACCTGTCAGCCGATGGCTTCTCTAATCAGACGAACTTCAGCCGCTTTGTAATCAGCGAAGAAGTTAGATGGCAAGGTACTCTTGAGCGGATTACCTCGTCCGAAGTGAGAATCTGAAGTAGTAACGAGGTGTACGAATAAGCAATTCCGGATGAATAGTTTTGATATATTTCGATGGCGTGTATTTGCGTAATTTACTTCTATAACATACGCACTTAGGTATAAATATAATAAATTAATAACGTATATGTAAGTCTTAAATACGGAATATATTATATATACATATATACGGGGTAAGTCATTTTATTTAAATGTATATAAGACTAACTTCTATATGCCTGCTTGGTTTACAAGTTACAATTTTTGTATGTTTTCCACATTGGGATGTTTTTCTTCACCAAAACTACTTGATTTGAAAGCGTGAGTTTTTCAACGTGTTCTTGATCCTCTTCAAAGCTTTGTACAACCTAAAGGCAAGATTTCTCGATAGAGTATCTTTTCCGTAAATAATATTTAAATTTTCTGATGTTTTCGTCGTAGATTTATTGAGTTTCAAATAAAAACAAAACTTCAAACTTCCAACTACGGTAGAAAATTAAAAAAAAATAGAATTGACCCACAAACATTATACAATTTTACTACTGCTTTATCACGCTAAGACTTGTTCTTTATTTTAATGGTTAAATTGTCGGAAACGCGATGTTAGAATCAAGATTTTCGATTCTTTACTTACAAAATATATAAAGATCCATATTGAAAAATAGAAAGGTATTGAACATCAATCTCAAAATAAATACTTTTCGAATATCCCTTGTATATATAAAGGTAAATTGAATTGCTGACTCACATAGTATATAATAAATTATAGATATACCTATTAAACGAAAAATGGACACGTCTGAAATACGGTAAGTATAGTAGTACAAAAAAAATACATTTCTTATGTATCTACTGAAATATATGGTAGATACTAGATACAATCTTCGTTGGCAATCTAATTTAAAATAATTTATACCCTTATGAATTTTATTATCGTTTTTCGTATATAAAACAGTTCAGTATTATAACAAGTTGTGCATTTCCTTTGTTGCAGTCTGTGCTGAAACGGCGTTCGTATTACATGAACTCTCTTAAAGGCCACGCCATAATACGCCATTTACATGGAACCGAAGGGGATACGGCTGCAAGAGGAAAGGGTTTCGAAATAAGATGGTTTGGGCTTAAATTATTTACAAAGATAAAGTCTAAAGTGCCTCCGAATGTGTACTTTGCCAGTGAGGTTGGCCGCCAACAATCGAGCGGGTAAAAAATTAAATGAACCACGAATACAATATAAAAATCTCCGAAGAACAGTATCGTGTTTTATTTTTAAGACAATGAATTATACATATTTTAAAACATTTTATAAAAAATCTTATCTGAACAACAATATTGTTTATTGTTATGTTATTACTTAGAAAGCTTTTGTTAAAATTTACATCAATAATCAAATAATAATATTGAATATTATATTTATATTATTAAAATATAAAGATTGTTTAAATAGCTAAAAAATATAATAATGCAATTATTTTAAAGTAACTTTATATTTTTTGTATTCATATTCGTTATTATATATGTGTTCAAAATATTCAACAGTATCATATTATACATGTTTTTATTTTACATTTCTGAAGAATTATACTGAATATAATTAAATAAAGTGGCAAGTGCTGAACTATTTTAACCAAAGGAGAAAACTTCTAGTTATAATGGTCGCTTAAAAAATAAATTATTCTCTGCTTTTCTTAGAGCTCAGTATAATAAAATTGCACGTGGGGGGTTTCACAAAAACAACCACATATAATTGAATGCTGAATTTATGATTAAAACTATGATATTTATGGAAACACTACGTTTAACATGCATAAAATTATATATACATTTAATGATAAAAACGTTTATGCATTTAATAAAATTAATTAAATGCCACATTTAAAATTGAATTATATTTTTTTAGTCATATTCAAAATAAAACATAAACAATAATCGGCAATAAATTACTTATTTTGAAGAATTGAATGAAATTATTTTAATTTATCACATTTGGGACTACGATTACAAAGATACAATTTTGCAACATACAGAAGTAACTTAGAGTTACTATACAATTTTTATAAATATAATTTTACTAAATAATCATTATCCATTCAATGTAAGATTATTTATTATTTTATAAGCATTTATGTATGTATTTTGGAATTTACCATATTACTCTTTAAACGTTTTTACCATATTAAAAAACATTTTCTTTCGCTTTTCCGAAATCCTACTATCCTGAATGATTTTAAAATATTTATTGAAATAAAATTTTCTCAAATATATTAGGAATATATTTGTATAATATTAATAGTAACATTTTTAATATTAAATTATATACGAAATATATTTATATAATTAATAATATTAATCACTACACCTTATTTATCACCTCAAAAACAATATGCTTAGGGATTCGTATCAACACACTTTTGAGGTCACACGTAGAAAGAATGATGTAGTAGTAATCTTTAAAATAAAATATATTATTAAAGTAATAAATAACCCCTCTCGTCGTATAACATCTGAAAAAACATACATTCAACCTTATAGATATGTACATATTATTATACATGCACGACGTCTATTTTATGCGTGTTTTTGATCTTTTCATGTCAAAACGCGAAGTCTAGCATATTAACGGTTGTAATATTGCTTTTTCAGACTATTTCACGAGTCTACCCCCCGGGCTTTAATTTGTATAAAGCAATAAGAATGAAGCGAAATATCTTTTAGGAACCCTAACATAAAGAGCTTTGAAAGCGTGGGTTGGTTTTAAAATATTTAAAAGGCGTAATTTAAAATGCTATTTTTTATTATTATTTTGAACTGCTATCAATGAAAAGAGTTTTTTTTATTTATTTGAGTTATATAAGAAATTAACTTTCACCAGACGTATTTTCTTCGGTCGTAACGGTAAACGTTTCGCGTGTAAAAATATAATATATTATATTATATTCGGAGGAAGTCTGGGCGCGCCTTTTAAGACGCTTAAATTTAAGACTGCTGTGAAAATTTTAGCAGTTACTCAAGAGGTGGATTAGACGACACCGAAGTACTTTGCTCATTTATTCAAGAGGAAAAATCCACCCCCGTTGATCCTGGCAAACATTTATCTGCTGCTGTGTTGTCTTAAGCGGGCGACGCGAATGGCAACATAAAGCTTTCTTGTCCTCATATTAAGTGACCCAAAAAAGCACATAAACGCTCAAACGGTACCGGAGGATATGAAAAAGGAGAGTGGATATTATTACTCGACCCGAACCAACCCCCTTGTGGTGGACTGGAAAAGTTCGAGTAAACACCGAGTAAACCAACACCCTCGAGGGCTCAATAAGACACGCCCGCTGATTTTCGCCCTTTGAATATTGCAAGCAAATGAGTGCAAAATAATCTGGAAGGATGTTCCCGAGCTGGCGAAATTATTTTCTGCAGACATTGTATACAACACGTGTCTGTAATATTAACAAATTGGATGCATTTCAATTTTGCTGGGTGATTTTATAATATTATTAAACTCTATCATAGAAACACATACAAATTACATTATTATATATTTAAAAAAAATTAATGATAAAAAACGTTTCTGAAAACTAATGATCTTTTAATAAAATACCAATATACATACGTTTTGAAAAAAATAGAAGATGAGAAATCATATTATTAAATGTATATACCATAGAAAGCTTTACCGTTAAAACTATAAGAAATATTTAGAAAGTAAAAGTAAAAGATCTAGAAATATATCAAAATCAAAAGCAAGGTAGCCAATTTATTTATACATAAAGTTTTAATTCTAGACTAACTTGATCAATATTGATAAATACTACTGCACTAAAAATATACATATGTAAAACTTCTTTCTTTTATACTTACTGTTTCTGTAGATTATCTAAATATATTTTAATTAGCCAAAAAAATAATGTAATTGTGACATTATTTGCATACTAAAACTAAACAGTGCAATAAAGGTGTCTATTTAAGAGATTAAAACATTTATTTAACAGACCCTTACCACACTCGCTAATTCCCAATGGCGTAGCACCGCTAAGGGATCATTGAGATGTATAAATAAATTAAATATGAATATATAAAATAAAATAGAAAGCCAAGCTAATGAGAAAGTAAAACAAGCGTTAATTTTCGAGCGTCTCAAATTGAAAATTAACAATTGGATATTGTTACAAGTAATTAAAATTAAGTACGACGAAATAATAAGCTCGAGATAGAGGAAGGTCGATGACTTGTGAATTTTATTTATAAAATCAAAAATTTATTAATTGGTTTGAATTAATTGAGAGAAAGTTTTGCATTTTTAAAATAAATTGATCATCCTGTACACAAATCAAAGCTTAATTTTCATTAGCAAAAAATATTTGCAGAGCCGTAGTGAAATCCGGTTACGGGGTGTCTTCCGTGAAGCATATAATTAATTATTTTTTTCACTTGACTGAGCGCGTTATTGTATCTTGCTGTACAGTACAATGGCGTATGATGTTATTGTTCTGCGTGTAATTTAATTACAAAAGATTATTCAAAGGGAGCAGCCGAGTGTTTAACGATAAATAAATATCTATGGATCGCCTGGCATGACGGAATAATAAGAAAAGAGGTTTATACTAGACGTTTTACTGTATACAAAATTTATCGCGTGGGGTCGGTATCTTATCAGGGGTATTTAATAAAACAAAAAAATATGTACGTACACATAACTTAGCTGTATGTATTTTTATTATATTATCTCGACTCAAAGTTTAATTGTAAAGATTTAAAAAACAAAAATGTCTAGTTAAATCATTTCCAATCAATTACACAGTATTTAAAAGGTTAATATAAAAACAATTTATACTGAGCTTTCAATATTGTAAGTTTAGTATGATAACCTGCCGTTGTCTGTAGTTTAAAATAATATATAATTCGCTTTATAAATTAATTACTTGCGTATAAAATAGCACAATATTTAAAGGGATATTACTTATTTTAATATATATTAATACTTAACGAATGCTTCTTCTTTTGAATCGGCACGTGGGGTTTTAATGCTATTCATACGCTTACGGTTTTTATTCGTACGCCCCGCTCCCGCTCCGCGTTGACTCCCGAGCTTACAATAATGAAATGAGTTCATACGAGCTGTGTTCGTGTTATTCTCAAAGGAAGAACTCAAGTGTGCGTTAACTTTTATTGTAATAAAAAGCTCGAAAATTCATAGTACTGCACAATCTCATCTCGACGCTTGATGTTTATGCAACGTCAATCTTGAAAAAAATATTCGCTTCCGCGCCGAAATTCTAAAGGGTGCTTGCTTTGAGCTCGATCCGAAAACACAAACATAATACTTTTTATACTGAATTAATATATTCTTTTTACTTTGATTAGAACATCGAAATCGACTCGTAAATTAGACGTTTTCTCACAAAGCAGCTTGCGAAAGCGCGAGCGAAATAGCTTTCCACGTAGACGGTGGCAAAAATTTTAATATTCCCACCGCAAAAGTCATAAATATGTTTAACTCCATGTTCCTTACAAACTTTAGCTATAAGCGCCTCGAGATAAACCTTAAAGTAAAAAAAGCGTAGTTTTTTTCATTATAAACGAAGCCAGTAATGAACGCATGCTGAAAAGTTTAGCAGCGAATTTCTTTGAAGCACGAATTATCATAGTTAAAATTTTTCAATTATGATATTGAACGAATTCATATTTTATAGTTAAACTTTACTTTGAATCTTGGATAATATAATATAAATAAACTAAAAATATTGACGAAAAGTAATAATTTTTAATTTTAATATTCTCAGCACGACGACGTTGTTGACGATAAGCAGCACAACTAAAAGCCAAATCTAAGGTGGTACACATAAAGAAAATAATTGCATATTATTGTCTTGGCTGTTTCAATACAAGCAGAATGAACCAAATATAATCTTTTTTAGCATAATTAGGCAATCATAGTGGGGGATGTTAAGTTAAATAAAAATAAAATGACTATCAACTAATAACATTGGGAATTGAAAGTTTAGGAATAAATGAGAAAATGAAAATGCAAAAAAAAACTTTTGATGTATTTATACAATAGCTGGCAGTACGCAAAATGCTGGTGTCTGCTGACCCCCACTGTAATGCATTGGGCTAACGTCACTAAATGAATCAGTTGTTCCCACCTATTGGTATTTACTGGTCTATGGTGACAGGATAGGAAATCTTTTCTTATTAACTGATAGTTATGGACAGATGAGGACTTATAGTATGTCTCTTTCTACCTACACATAAATAAAATCACCCTCTACGTATTTGATTCACCTTCCAGCCGTATATGAGGGACGATTAATAGCTATGTATACCTATTCAATTTCATAGATTCGTTAAGCGTGAACCTATGCTCCGCTCAACTTCCTACCTGGGATGTCGCTAGAGCCAGACACAATGAGTAATATCCTGTACGAAGTTATCGATGCTCTTTCGGCATTTAAATGATAGGAAAAGTAATACCCTTTTGAGCTCTGTTTCTCCCATGGGAGAGATATGATTAAGATGTAACCTGAAACAAGTTTTTTCTTACGAACAGAGTGCTTTAGAGCTCTGAGAAGGGCTAATTGAAAAACAAAAATAAATGTAGGTACATATTTATATTAGACAACAGTCTTGGTGGAGGGGACATATTTTATTCTATACCTCGAATGCTATGAATATGCTGAGCAGGAGGACGTCCCACAAAAATGGATTGTAGGCATGGTAGACATGGCTGCAGGAAAAGTCCTGGTAGACTCTGAATGATAATCTCTGTACCCCTGTGTCCAGGAACTATATCGTATGAAATTTCTCGAACAATTTTGGTGTCACCTGCCATTGTTCGAGCATCACGCTATGTACGATTCAATGGCGATGGAGCCCTTTTTCGACAATCACAGCTAAGCATCCCTTCTTAATACGCAAAATCGCAGACATGTTGATTCATAAGGTCGATATGTCGCTACGGCAAGTATTTGTAGTTCCATTGTTGGCGGAGTGTTGTAGCATAAGATAACCTACTTAAGTGGGGCTGTTTGGGATCGCTGAAGCATTAACTGAGGGAGATTTCTAGATGCTCTCGTCTCACGCGCTGATGGCGTAGGTGACGATGAAGACGAAAATCACATGTAAGCCTTGCGCCTAAATCTAGTTTCTATTGAAGTCTGCTCATATTATTTTGAGCCTTTTTAAAAGCTATGAAATCCGATGAACTATCTCTCTTCACCAGTTAATATGGTCAGATCATTTGTCTTTATCTACTGTTAGATAAAGACAGATTATCACATATTTATTATATTATCATCCCTACTGTTAAATATAATAAAAAGAGATAAGATACGGCAAATCAAAACCTTCGCTCCTGAGCAATACGTATGTATGTACCTCGTAGATAATTAATAAGTAGATATGTACTCTGAAACATTTTCTTTTAATTTATATGTAAATTATTTTGTGTTTAAAATTAAAAATTACTTTATAAAAGTATATATTATTGTTCACTCCAATATTTCAAGTTGCTCGTATGCACATGCGCGCCCAACCGGCGGCGCTCGAGCGACAGTAAACGCCTCGTAACCAAAACTCATAACTCTCATAAAATAATACGTATAATATGTGTGTACTTGCATACATAAAATGGAAAGGGAAACATTAACATGTAGACAGAAATTCCGCGAACCGCCCAAAGTGCAGAATAATTAATCCGGTGTGGCGTTGATAAAATTTGTCTACGAGAGAAAATTTTCCCGACATTTCGGTTTTTCCACTTTTCACACGTGTCCATAATATATAATGCATAACGTATAAATAATTAATCCCAGTGGAATAATTTTTATCCAACGAAATCAAATTCCAATTCAGTCAATTAGCACAATCATTCTGTTGAAAATTTAAATGTATGCTATAACCATCAGCGATGAATTCGAAATCTGCACCCTATTTTTTTCAACTTCTGTATAATTACTTTCTTTCAAATATAGCCTTGTCTCCGCCGCTACTAGAATCGAGCGACGCTGACTTTCTTAATGTAATTAAGTTTTTAAACCAATCAAGACTCTAAATCCAATTCGGAAACTTTAGACGTGGAGGAAATCTTTTTTTGTAATTCAATCAGCGCTGGAATAGTCTAATTGGTGAACTGACTGTGACACTGTAATTCGAACCCCATTGTTGCATACTTTAACATAAAAAAGTAGATAATGTGATAGTGAATTTAAATTAAATAAATTAAATAACAATTCTTACAAATTGTATAGTTTATATTATGTATAAGATACACGGTTAAAAATCGTGTATGATACAATGAAAAAATAACGTTCTCTAACATGTTTCAAAATAAATACAAAACTTTTCAATGAAGACGTTTTCTTATAAAGAAAGATAAGTTCGAATGATACGTCTGACTTGCTCTTTGTCAAAGAAAACAGCTGGGGAAAAACATTGTTATTGTGATGGAATTGTGAATAAACCAAACGGCACAAAGTGAATTAAAAAGTTACACGTATGCTTGACAGCAAATATAGTGATCATATAATTGAAAACCACATTTAAAATACTTTTTTATGTTTTTTATAAAAACATAGTAATCATTTTTATCTATGCGTCTAAAAATAAGCACGAAAATTTATTTCAACTAATAATGATATTTAATATTGCTTTTGATATATCTACAATAAAAACCTATAAAATATAGTATTAGAGATGTATAAGAAATGCTTAGTGTTTTCATTAACCGCACTTACGGTTGTTAAAAAGATAATTTATATTGCTAAAACTTGTACACGAGTATTAATCGAATAAAAAAAGTATCAGAGATATAAACTAGGTATCAGGGATAGGCAAACTATGCCTATCCCCCAAGTGTTTTGAGTCGTCCTTTGAAAATTTAAATCCATATTAATTTAGTAATGATTTTTATATACTAGATCTATATTTATTTGATAATTATTATATCTATAAATAATTTGAAGGTTATAATATTTTCGTTCATTGAATCAATTGCAAGATATCATTCAAAATTAATAAAAAAATTTTACAATATATCTGTTAAGTCAGTTATTTAAGAAAGTGTTATATAATATATGTAATGACATGGAATAAATGCGATCGATTCAATGTTATTATAGTGTATATGCAGTGGTAGGAAAATAAAACTCAAGTAATATATGTAACGATACTATATTCGCATATGGAGATCATAAACACTTTCTCACTAATATCGAAATCTAAATTGTAAGTTATTTGTTTTATTTGTTGTACAACATCTATATAATGATAAAGTTAACAACACCTTTAATTAATTTTTAATTAAAATACAAATAAAAAATTCTTATATAATAAGAAAAATAAGTTTTAGGTTTTTGAGGCAATTATTTAAGGAGTCGGACTATTTTTGAAAATTATTAATATTGAATGTTTACCCCTTTTATGTAAATTTTACTTTGACAAAATATTTTGTTTACATGTAGATAGAAAAAATATTAATAACCGCACATTAAGGCATACATATACGAATACATTTTTTTTTTGCGGATTTTAATTAAAATTGCTTTCTAAGTTTTCCCGTCGAAGTACACAATGAATTGAAATATAATATTTAATATTTTTTACAGCAGTTGCTTCAAATCAAAGGGGTTGGGCGAAGTTTTTATTATGCCTTCACTGGAGTAGAAATTATCTTTAAAGTGTAGAGACGTCCTGCGATACGATCAAAAGGGCATCGAAGTGAGAATGTGGGGTTGCCGTCGGATGCGAGAAAAGCTCGCGAAATCGTAAAAAAATCTGTTATCGTTACATTTTTGTTACATTGTTTCAAATCGCTTACATAAACGTAGAACACGGGGCGAGAAGCATATAAAGTTTACATTTGCGAGCCCATAAAGATTACTACCCCGCGGTGGATGTAATTTCAAGATATAAAATCGCAAGATTGTATTACTATTTGTCTGAATATGTTTCTTATATCCAGATTAAATAAATATTTTTATCTCGATAACCCATAAAAGGATTATCGGTAATCATATTTGAACATGGGAGATCTTATAAATACAAACGACAATCGCATGCGTCGCTCGAAAGACAGCCACTATAGATTCATAAATAAGGCTTTCTATTTCTTCGACCATAAATTTTTACTATTCAGATCCCCTTCAAAGAGGATTGCCAGCCAGCGCCCAAGCCTCTTTCCAAAATCTATTGTGTGTTTATCCGGCTGGAAACATGAAATATATCTTCTGTTTGTTTCTGGGCGATACCCATAGTCCGCGAGCTTTCTACTCTTCAATTTATTTGTCCATAATATTGCTCCTTATAGATATATAATACCCATGTATGCATCTCGACATAGTTTATTGAATTTAATAAGACCTCCAGTAAGATGGATTACAAAAGATATAGGCACTCGAATTTGTAAACAAAATGGGAATAACCCGATACAGATTTATTTATACGGCGCTACATAGAATAAAATAAAAAACTTTTCAATTAAGCTCACCTGTCAATCTCAATTTGTTCGTTCAATTATCCTAGAATAAAAAAGTGTACACGGGAAACGTTAATGAACGCCTCTAATCTATGCTTGATATATTAGAACTTTTATTTAACGCTTCGTGAATGTAAATCGTGACTGACGTCGGCTTAATTATGCAATTCGAGCTTTTGAAAGCTTTGGAAAATTTCAACATAGGAGGGTACGTGTTTCAATTTGTCACAGTGATTGCATGCGTATAAATAGATATATGCAATAATTATTCATGTTAAAATAAACTTTTTTGTAATATTTTAAATTACCCTACACTACATTATTTTTGCCATTTTTATTTTTAATTACCCTACACAGCAATATGTATATAATACAAGATAATATAATTTATATAAACAATTTAGCTATATTATTAGTTAATGTTTAAAAATATTTTTTTTATAAACTATAATTTTATTTATAAAGAATAGAATCTTATTTAGCTTGGGCTAACTCTGCTGCAACCCGTACTACTAAGATATGCTTTGATAAAAGTAGTTGTTTTGATTTTCAGTGATTGCACGTTCATAATAAGTTTTTTTATTAATGTGCGATTTTAATGCTTGGCTTATTGAAATATAAGTAAATATTCTGGCTGATATCATTCGTATCGTTGCTCAGCAGCATAAAATCTCTAGGGCTTTCTCGAAAGTCAAGTTAGCTCTTGGTGGCTCAGAAGCATCAACTGGACAAAATCTGATGATTGAAGTAAAAAATCTGCATGGCTGTCTTTTTTCGGACTACAAACTTCTAGGCTTATCGTCTAAGGGGTCCTTAATATGGATTTGTTTAATTCCATTAACTTTACATCTGAAGTGTAGTTTAGTAATCAAGTCGAAAATGAATATGTAAAAATATAGAATTCTTATGGAAGTTATTAAGCCAAAAGCGATAACTCTGATGAATTCTGGCTTATACATAATATTGCTTTATTATGCCGTTATTTTCTAATATTAAAGATTCTAACACAGTGAAAAAATAACAATTGAGCAGGTGCTCTTAATATTTAAATGTTTGCTTTATGCACTGTAACAGTCTAGGACAAAATGTGTTAGTTCTGCTATCTGTTTATAGGGACAGAATATATAGGCATTCCTTTCTATGCTTACTTCTTTTTGTGGTGGCTACCTAAGGGCATTTGACAGATTGTATCTGAGAACCATTGTGTTTTTTTCACAAATTTATCTGTTATTATCAGACTAACATAACTGCGATTTTTGTTTTAATTGCGCTGGAAAGGAATATCTAGCGTCATATCGATAGTTAATATTAGCAAACGTCGTTACTTTGATGTTATATCTGAAATTAGTATGAAATCCCACATACAATCAAATTATTTTATATTTGTAGAAAAAAATGGTATTATTAAATCGATGTAACAATAAAATTTGTATTATTAAATCAATGTAAAATAAAATAAATATATGTAAAATAAAATATATCTTTTTTGATTAAGTGGTAGTATTTAATATTGCAAATGGAAATCTTTTAGAATTCGAATTTGCTACTGAACTGGGAAACAAACTTTTAACTCGTTATCCTACTGCGCCTTTATTTACCCGAAATAATAATTTCCCAATAAATTCTATATTAACTAAAGAACTATGGTAAAAATAAATTTTATGACGTCAATATCTTTTTAAATCTCATGAACATTATTATTTTTATTATACACATTCAGATTCATACGTGCATTATGTGTTTCGCCAGTGGTCGGATGAAAATCTCACTTTTCATTATCGACCACAGTCCATGCATCCTTTTCGTGAACGAACACGTTTTATGGCCACCATCAAATGTTGTTTCTGGACGAAAGCTGCTTACCCCCGGTAGTTTTTAATAGCGTACAGTAAAATGAGATTTATTTATTTCGTCTGAGTATCAGAGGGGGTCGTACGTTTGTCCAACGGCAAATAATGACGGACCCTAAATGGTGTATCGATTTTAAAGCGTTTTTATTCTTCGAGTACGACGACCGGCAGACGTATCATGGAATAAATCCAAATTTTATTTACTTTATATACTTTAAAAGACAAACATACTTCGTTTAATATTATATTTATGCGGGGCTTTGTTTGGTTTATTAATTTTCGGCAAACAGTCCCACAGCAATAAATAAACGTCAAAAGTTATGCGTTTGGCTTCGAGTGTGTGTAGATGAGAACCTAAATATGGTTAAGTAACTTTATGAAATGGTTTCGTGTCACATGTGTTAGTCACTTAATTAGAAACACACAAATCCTCCTTTCTCTTTATACGCGTCAGTGGCTGCGCGTGGAGTATAAAATTATTTTATTAATAATTTATACCACAAAGACAAAGTTTTCGCGTTTCATTAATTGTATGAATGTAAGCGAAGTAAAAACTTCATTATCTTATCATATCATCATAATTGAAAACGTCAAAAGAATGATGGGGTAAGTAACATTTTATTAATTTTCCACTGCAATAATTTACTGTATATATAACATTTAGATGTTATTAATTTATAGATTGATGCAGTGAATCGATTATATAGACTTCACGACATATTTTTTATTCAACTTATAATTTAAAATAGCAGAAATTGTACAGTTTAGATATGACAGAGAAAACATTATTGGTTTATTTGACCGTACTTATTGCACAGAAATGGATTATATTATTAAAAAGCTAGTTATAAGTTGCACTAAGGGTTTTTTTATAAAATATATATTGTGTATAAGTATGATTTCCTTTTAATTATTATTTACTAACAGAAAGCTGAAAAAAGTAATATAATTTACCAGCTAATCAAAAGTCTAATCAAATATATATTATAATCTACATAATGATTGAGACATTAGTGAACGCGTGATTTTGACTTGAAATACAGAATGATACAAATATACATATTATATACATATATGTTTCTCATGGTGCTAATATTGACATCATTGCCTTGAAATCACATTAATGCTTTGAAATTATAATATAGCAAAAATAAATTAGTGTCATTTGAAATATTTTTTTAGATATATAAATTATTTACATAAACAGGAACAGAAAAATCATTCAAGATTTTAATTTTATGAAAAATAATGTGACTAATAAAGAGCTGATAAATAATTGTTCTGATGAGTTTCAATGAGTTAAATTTGCATAATCATCAAAATATTAGCAGTAACAATTGTTAGAAATATAAAACTGTTGCAACCATTCGCCAAAAAAGAAAACCTAATTTTGGAACCACTTTCCAGCGTTTCTTGAAAATGACTGAAAGATACTGCGCGTTAAACCGTTCGCTTATCACACGTTTCTACGTACTCCAGAGAAATCATATCCTTTATTAGGCGCCATGATTATCAAGAGTTTTGTGCCACGCCAAATAATTGATCTTGGTTCCAAGACCAGAGCATCGCACATCGGAACATCGCACTTTCTTTTTCTGTCTTGGCGGTGGGGTTTTTAACTTTTGAGTTGCCTCTTGATTTTAGCTTTAATTAAAAGCCTCTTTATTAAGTTTTGTTGCCTTTTTATTTCGTTTTGGTGTTGGCTTATTAGCCAACACCATAACGATTTACAGTTCGCTAAACCTTTGCATTTTGGTCCTATACAAAATCTCAGATGGCCTGATGACGAACATTTGCCTAGTTGGGTCCCATTTAAGGAGATGAGCCTCCATCAAATGCAGCCTCCAGAGCTGTATCCATAGATCAAATCTCTTCTTGAGGGATCAGACAGAAGTCTATACCCACATTTATGGAATCATCTAAGAAACCCCTTTAAAGACGCCCTCCACCGAGACTGCAGCCCTTAGGGCTGCCACCACGGAGTCTTCCATTTGTGTCTACGCTATCTTGTCGTCCTCAATTTGGCGCATAGCTGAGGGTCTGTGCCTCTGGATTATATGTTTCGTAAACCATAATTCCAGTGCCTTTTTTATTTGTGTTTCAAGTGTTCTCTTTTGGTGCGTTATATATTATAATGTATTATTTCATTTTTGATCAAATATCAAATGGGTTTAATCGGATCCTGACCCAAACTCCTCACAAAATCAGTAGTATTTTATGGTGATCGTCAACTATATTTAAAAAAATATAGTAATATTTTTTGAGCAGTTTAAATTTAAGATTAGGTTATTAAATATTTTATAAAAAATAAAAATAAAATATATATTTATATGATTATATATGATTATATACTAGTACGCTTTTAGATTTACTTATGCTATTAAAGGTAATATATTACGCACACACATTTAAGGAAACCGAAAAATGCGTTGGCTCTGACGCAATATGCTTTGATGCGCATCGCTTCAAAGTGAATTTTACAGAAAAATATCCACATGAAAAGTGTCATTTATCTAAAAATTGTCTATTTGTATAATTACATTTCAGATTGCGTCTACAAGGGATTTTCTTAAATTAAAGATAAAATTTAAAAATAAAAAAATAAGTATTTTATTCTAGGATTGACTTATTATTAATTTGCCTACGAACAAGTATTTTGATTATATTATCATAAAAGTCTTGGGTTTCTCTCTATTTCTTAGCCTAATTCTATATTTTTATAAATTATTTCATAAGGATAGTTGTAAAATCTTTTTGATAATATATATAAAGTCCATCAATCGCAGATTTTTTTTTCTAGTAATACGTTTTACAGAATTTTCTACAGTAATTAATTTTATAAGCTGCTGCACGCACCAAAAAGCGCTTTTATCCTATCGTTTTTTTATTAAATAAAAATAATAGTACGCGGCGTTCATGTTTAAAGGCAAATCTATTGACCAATCCATCCTTTCTTTTAAATCCTTTCTCGGTCGAACAGGATAACTAAGCCTCAAAACGTTCCAGGAGCGCTAGATCCACCACCTGAGACTGTAAACCATGACGGTCCAAATAAAAGAGGATAAGTATGAGATATAAGCGCATCCCCTCAGACATTGTAATAAGGAAGGAGACTTATCCTCGAATAGATAATCCCGCGTTGCTTGAGTTATGTCCTGCTGTCTTGAGCAGGTTCGATAACTACACTTTTACTATAATATAAAGTGTTCAAAGGGTCGTATAAAGGGTAAAAAAATATATTTTTAATAAAACATATTTATTCTTCCGCGTCAATGTCTCCGCTTCGTCTTAATTTATCCTACATTTTATTCAAATTAGTAACGTTCTGTAGACTTCACTCCGCTCTGATTGCTGGGGGGCCGTAGACAAAAGAGGGGGAACTTTAGGGGTAGGAACATCAGGTGGGTGGATAGATCTTTAGACCCCAACAAGTTCATGCCCATTTTGTGCAGAAACTGCCACCGACCCCATTGTCCTATCCTATACGCAGTTTTCAATGAATATTTTATACGGCAGCAGTACCTACCCTTCGATTATACAACCGAAATGCTTGATATTGTCAAATTTAAAAACCGATTAAAGAGTCTCAAATCCAATTTAGCAACATAATAGACTTTATAAATTGAAATAAGCCTAGATATTATTATTTTTTCAACCGCCCCTTTATTAATTTCGAGTTTAATTATTGAATGTGTGGAGTCGTCATTGTTACCTTCCCTTGTGCTCAGCCCTAATATGATGACACCATATTTCCATTTAGACTGTCGGTAAACAACTCTAGAACACTTGTGGCTCATTTGATGTCAACGTCGAGAAGACGGGATGATGCTGGGGTGAAAACTTAACCGCACGCGTTAGATACAACTATGTATGTATGATACGTACACACAGTCCCTGTGGTGCCCTTTCTCTCACCTCTTACTGAAATCACACTACATTGTAGCTAGAAGTGAGAGATTGAACGGTCCAATTAAATTAAATTTATATAAGCTATCGTTGCTAATGTCTAGTATCAATTGAATTTTAAATAAAAAAAAACATTGTACTTTAAAACGATTTTAAATTAACCAAAGTTTTGGGCAAGTTTTATAAGTACATGTCTGACAATGTAAATAACTTTGTTGAACTAGTAGTACATTGATAGAAACAAAAATATTAATAATTAAATTTCATAAAGTAAGTAAACTCTGGCATATGATTTGTAAATGTGTATTTATCTATATTTGATGCTGGGATGAAAAATACAAATATTTTTTGTAAAATTATAAAAGATGTGCTTATTTATTCTGAATATATAGTAAGTGATAAAATAATAAATGACGTATCTGATATTTTATTATATATATATATATATATATATATATATATATATATATATATATATATATATATATATATATATATATATATATATATATATATATATATATATATATATATATATATATATATATATATATATATATATATATATATATATATATATATATATATATATATATATATGTAACATTCATATAATATTTATTCCCTAAACTTTGTATTTTAGTTTATAGATGCTGGATTCTGTATGACCTATGCATTCTATATAAGTATTACTACAATAATAACGGTGGATATGATAATATTTTTTTTACCCAAACGGTATAATACAAACCAATATATAAAGTGAAATTAATATAGAAAATATAGATTCGTGAGAATTGCTTTTATTGCTAGTCGCAAATATTGATTAATTTTATAAAATACAACAAGATTATTTTCACGCATCATAATCGATTGTGTGAATTTTAAACAGGCAAATTTTATAGCAATGTTACTCACCAATTTAATTTACTCTCCGTTGAAACGATACTAGTAATATTACAACTTTAAGTTCCAACAATCATCGTTTTTTATCAAGAAAAGTCTTTTAAAAGACTTAAAAGATTAATGAATTGCATATCAAGTAATTATTAATTTTTTTAATGAATACTTTTATGCAATTCATTCTTAATATTATCGCACTACATTTTAATAGTAAAAAATTCATACAATAATGTTTTTGGTTATAGCTACAAGGAGCTGGAAAAAATATGTGGAATGGTGCCCGTCTATTTTAAGTGTACACCATACAGATTTTATAATTTATTTTTAAAATGTTTAATTGTATAATAGTCATCATATCGCATTGAGAAAATCTGTCAAGTTATGATGGTCATATTTTTAATAAAAAATAAAAAAAGATATAAATATTTTACATTAATAGATTAGTTAAATGAATCTTCTTTTACATAATATATGTATATTGAAAACTCTTTATTCTCATACAATGCATATTAAAAATACACGTTTAATATATAGTCACATTTATATTGAATCGATTTTCACACTGCGACCTTAGTATATACCTGCCGACATGTTTGAGCTGTAAATTGCACACGAGGGAAATAAATGTCCTTTTGAATATTTTCAACGACCTCACAGCAACTCTTTTTCGGTCTCATAACATCTAATAAATTCGCCCTTATTCTTATTCGAAATTATAATAGATATATATTTTTAGCATAATCTAATGTCTGGCCATAGAAACGTGAGCATATTCGCAAATGAAATTATCCACACTCTCGTGCAGACGTCAGTTATGGGCGCATAACAATTTATTCCACATCACTGGCTGAAACTATACGGTTTCATTTCCAATTATAAGCATAACGCGATATAATTGATTAATTATTATGTGATGCGTGGGGTAGTTGCAACACATATAACCACGAATTGGGATCTGGCATTCGTTAATCAGTCACTGAGGAGAGGAGGGCAGCTAATAAACGCAGTGGCTCGTATGTAAATCAGGTGGGAGGGTAGGCTTCCTTGAAGGAATATATATGTATGTACCGCTTCAGAATCCAACGGAGCGAAACGAAGTAATTTGGTAAATATCACTGTCAAATGTTAGATTTGCAAAGGAGCGCCATTAAAGAGCTTCTCTGAGATTACGGTTGAGATGGCTTTGATCGCTAGGATGCGAACGGTGTTTGCTCTGTTGAGTCTGAGTGCATTCATCTTAAACATTTCGCACCCAATTCATAGGCAAACTTTATAGAATGTTTTATTATTGCTTTACGCCATTAAAATGTTGATATTTGCGGCGATAAATTCCGAGACAATCGAAAGACATGTAAGAAAATTTATCCTCTGGAAAGCCATAATACTCTATGAATAAACACGCTCCATTGTATCCAAGAGAGAATTTCTTAGCAAGTTGCCTGCCATTAAATGTATTTTGTAGCACTATGGAGGGGAATTGTTTACTCTGAAGCGCATTAAGCCAAATTAACATCGAAATATAAACATTAAACTCAAGATATAACCAGATAGAATATATGTTTTTAAACGTCTGAAAGACTTATCGATACTCGCATTTAAGTAGCTCGAATGTCTAATAAGCTGCGTCGGGCTTTAACTAGTACAAATACTCTACGTGTTTGAATAATTGAAATTCTTGGAAACACAAATAAGCACACGTTAGAAGCGATTTGCATAATTCTGATATGAGCCGCGCTCGTCGGAGGAAAACCTCCACCGCACTTATGCGAGAACTTTTCAATTCTGTTTAAAACTTTTGCCACTTAGTATGAGTATAAATTACATATGAGACAATTAAACACGACGTACACGTCTACTATAATGTGTTAAAATTATAATAATATTTTAAAATAAAGTGCGTAAAAGTAAAACTCATTTCTTATTAAAAAATCAATAATATAATTCTCACTTAAAACTATCAATATGATTGTACAACTTTAAAAATATATTAAATAAGGTTATCAGTTACTAATTAAATATATTATTTAGGCACTATTGATTTAAAAGTTTTTAAAATAAACTAAATTTATTTTCGTACATGTATGTGAAATAAATTAAATTTATATATATAATAAATATGAGATGGATAGTTTGTGTCGTGTTTCTGTGTCGTGAAATCTCCAACTCGTTTCGGTGCTCGAGTGAGCTCTTAGCGACTCAATATGACAGCCTAGTTGTACCAAATCTGACGATCAAAGTGGAAAGGCTTTTCTTTAAATTTAAAATTAAAATTCTATGGTATCTTAAGGCAGATACCATAGAATTTTAAAAATGTTCAGTTGTTTTTACTTAATCTGAAGCATTTCGAAGTGAGAAGTCAAGTATTAATTAGTTGTGAGTCATAAGAGAAACGTAGTATTTTATGACGACGTTCTGTCAATTTACCAGTAAAATAGGTAAATCTATATTTACCAATAGATATACATATTTAACCTATCGCTATCTAACCTTGATTTTTCTGATCTAATGAATAAATGCCGTGATCAATATTTAAAATAAAATCAAGGTCGTGCATAGTGATATATATTGACTGTAAGTTGTAATAATAGTGTATAATAAATAAAATATAATATATCACTGCTTTACAAGCACCGATTTCAATCTGGGGTTTGACAGCTTACTTAGTGGTATTGATTGTGTTTACCCGGTTATTACACATAAATGGAAAATATATTGAAGGAGATCAGACAACTATCCTTTTTCCTTTTCAACAATTATGGGTGGTTTGGCTTGTGTTGAAATCTCGTTAATACTTTAGAAAACTACCGCTGCAGGTACATAGATTTTGAATACTTTTATTTGTTTGTTTCTACGGTCAGTTTTTTTATATTTAAATTGTGCAACGCTGTTGTGTTGAATAGGAAATTTATGCGTCATATCGCTAGACACGCCGCATAAATTTTCCACAAAAATTTCTTTCTAGCGATACACTCAAATGCTTTTTGCTACGTAATTTGGATATTTATATTATTTTATAGCATGTACAGTTTAAAAAATAATCAATACCGAAAATATCTAAATCCAAATTTAAATTCCCCAAAAGTGAGTTATTTGTGAAGGTTTTAATACATATGAAAATCTTTACAGACACCCTTAAAGGAAAGAATATGTTTATTCGCCTTAAAAATCAATAATGTTTATATATTGTGATCATTTATAGGTTACAATGCCACACATAGATACATTAGAAACACATAATTTACATAAATCGTCTTCGGATTTCGATTGGAAAACATTAAAAATAGTTTAACTTATTAGAAGGTAAATTGCGATCTTCTAATTTCAAAGCACAATACAGTTAAGACGACAAAAATTATCAAATTGGTTTTCTAAAGAAGTTACTGCTCAGAAATGTGGCAAAAAATATATATTAGTATAACTGACTAAGCTAAAAAAATTAACATCCTAAAAGACCTTAATCTGTCAATGAAGAACAAATTGAGAGATATTAATAAAGCTAATCCAAACGCAAGAGACTCGCCACACACGGGCGGATCTGCCCGCCGGATTTGTCCGAGATGGATGTCCGACGGACAAATCCGTCAGTGTGTGGTGTTAAAACTCTCGAATAGATCCATCTGTTGTCTGTCCGTTGTCCGTGCTCAAAACGAACGGATCAGACACGGACAAGCAGATCTGAGCAGAGATTGCGCTCGCGTAAACGACCGTTTACAGTGTTTTTTGTTAAAATTTGTCCCTTAAATAATTTTATGCCCCGAGCCTTTATTAATTTGCGCCAAAATTGCCGCCAACGTCTATTTTTTTTAAAGTTTTATTACTTTATGGCCCATTAAAAGATTTCTATTACATCACTATACAATAAAAAAAATATAAATTTAAGATGCACTTAGATGATATAAATATCGACTCTAGATATGTAAATATTAAATATAATAATACATAATAAAAAATATAATTTAATTACAATCTGCTGCAAATGTTTTAATATATCTGATGCAAACATTAAATGTTAAACGTTGTAATAATAAGTTAATAATTCAAAAGTTGAAAGTTTAAATTAATAATTTATTATTACAAAATTATTATTGTAAATTTTATTTATATAATTTTCAGACCTTTACTCGTATATAAAGTCCTTGAAAAACTACAATATATTTTTTTAAGCAATGGACATATTTATTATTTCGTTTTGAGAAAACCTTTGAAACAAATCATATTTTGATAAATAAATTGGTAATGTAAAAAAGTTATAAAAATTTTCAGGCTATCGTATGATATATACAAACTGCTTATTTTTTACTTATTGTTTTTGAGTGTTGAAAATCATCTATTCTAAATAATTAAACCAACTATGCGTAACAAAAGGTCATCGTTTGTATTTATAATACATATGTATATACATATGTATGTATATATGTATATCCTTTTGTATGTTGAAATTTTTACTTCTTACTACTGTATTATTTTCTCTATATCATATTACAGTCCTCCGAAGGGAGGAGATATTTATCTCGAAAGCAAATAGGAGTTCAGCGACGTTGTCGGTGTGGCAGATTGCACACCTAGCAGCGTTTCGTGTTTCACTTCAAACAACACATCGGTAATTTCATGTACATCTCTATTGACGTTCGCCATATTGGCTCCTCCTTAAATTACAATCGGGTACATATTTACATAGTCGGCATCAAATAGCTGACACGTCTGCTAATAAACGAATAAAGCAGTTAAACTTTTCCCATCTGGCTTGCGAAGAGGAAACATACTTGATTTAGTTCGTGCGTCGTTTTCTTACTTTTACTTCTATTCTACTCCAACGGGCAACGACTTTAAGTACGACTTGTTTAAACATACTCTGAGCAACACAATACATAAATCTTTAGGCTAGTATTCGCAAATTGTAAGGAAAATTAGATGTTATATAATATTAACATAAGTTTAAGATGTTACCATATAAATAACCATCATTCGCTTGACCTTTTGAGAGATCAGTAATCAATATCACTTTTGCACTCTAGAAAATTAGAACATACGTTTGATTTTTGATTTTCACAATACTAGTTAAATAAAAATATTAGAAACCACTAATACTTCTTGGAAACACAAGCTGAACAAAATGCCTTTATGTTAGAATTTTTCCGAAATCGTGTGTCAAGAAAACCATGGGAAAACTTTATAAATATATGTAAGTACATGCATAAAAATACAAATAAAAATTACTTAAAATTATCAACGAAGTCAACCTATTCGTTAATTATTTTATTTTTCAGGATTTTTTTAAACGCATATCGATTATTTTGTCAAATATTTTACATAATGGCGGTAATAAACGAATAGTGTGATATCTAATCGGAATTGAAGAATCCTTATCAGAATAATTTCAGCTGTTTTCCGAATGATTAAGAAATACCTAAGATGAGCAAATGTTCAAGATTTTGTTGAATAATGAATGCAAATTCCAGAAAGGTGAATAAGCTGTTTGTTTTATATTGATAATATAATAAATCTATATATATCAATATACTATTTGACTGTATAAAATATAATATTATTATTATTATAGATAATATTTTTTTATATGAAAATACAACCAAATAACTCGCACCTTAAATATATATAAATTTTATATTTAGGGTGCGATTAATAGTTTTTAATTGAAGTTAAATATTCCTAATACATTCATACTGTTTTTATGTGCTTCACGTTATTTTTCATTTTTTCTGTAGTTCAAAATAATAAAATACTAATATTGTTTGTAGTTGGTTTTAAATTTTAATGCTGTTACTAACATCGTCATAAGGTAAGGCAAATAAATCTGCTAAAAAATCAGGAGAATTTGTGGTCAATAAAATCCACTTGAATCCAATAAGTTATGTAAACAAGTCGTAATGAAATAAGCATTATTTCCAATTCGTAGTTTTATTTGAACTCCGAAACGTTAGCAAGATGTTCGACTCCCCTTGTTGAGTTTTTGAAAAGTCGCTCGGGCGGAAAAGGGTATCGACTCAGCCACGACATTAGTTTTTAACTATTTCTGCATATGTCGTATGCGACGGTTCGTGAAATCGGGATTAAAGCCAAAGCCTCCGAACACTCCCCGGAGAGCTTATCTGCAAGTTCTCAACGTTTGGTCGTTGGAGCGAAGAAGAAAAAAGTAATAATAAATCACTTAGGTTTTGTTCCAACTTCTAAGCGTGGGCACATGATGGAAGCTTCGTACTTGTGAATTGCAAATCGAAATAAATTACGGTGTCTGCGGGAATGCGCCCTCGACCACACGAAGGGCCCCCATTCCCTTGCAACCATCCGAATATATTAATATTCGCGGCCTCGCAGCGCCGCTGTATGCAAATTTTTCCAATTAGACACGTAAATTATGAAGTTATATAACACTTGTATGTCGGGCGTGGGCTTTGTGTATTATTTACCCCTCTCGTCGCATATATTGCATCTGTAGCTGAAAGGTATCTGTAATATATCAAATTATTTATATTTCTACAACACAGGGAACAAAGTGAATAATGTAAAAGGATTGAAATGCGATACATTTTGCACGAAAAGTCAAATTTGATAAAAAACATTTCACTCAAAACAAATTCTTAATACTTTAAAGAAAAATCATAAAATACTAAGATGCCTAGTTTATCATATGTTTGTATTTAAATAAATACAGTTTTCAGTTACATATATAAAGTTTAAGGAGGATTTTTTTAGAGACCTGGATATTTTTGTAAATAGATATGTCGAATACCTTAAAGCTTACTTAAGATCAAGTGTCATTGCCATTTTTTCCATAATAAACCTACATATTAAGAGTCATTAGGGTCAGATAAACACAAAAGTCGTATTTTTGGTAACTACATAACCCTGATTTAATCTATTTTTTCTGTAAATAAAATGTCTAAATATTATTTATATAACAAACAATTAAAGATGTTTTGCTGATAAACTATTATTTTGTTATTGTTATCTAATTGCTACGGAATGATCCACACAGTTTCTTATATTTTTCTTGGGATATTATAAAATTGTTCATTTTATCTGGTATAGTAAGGATAATATAAATAAAAAAGTATGATATTGATAATAGATAAAAAAATTCCCCGTAAGAAATATTAAAGCTTACAATAATACTGAATTATATATATATATTTATAAATATTCGGACAAGTATATGATTATTAAAATTAAATTATTAATTAAAACATTTCAATTGATCTTTGAATGGGGAACAAAAATAAGAAAAGCTAATATTGATTCTCTAAAAAATATTTTTGAAGTTCTTACTCTAGTAAAACTTTGATTTAAACACTGCTGATTAAGAATTAATAATAATAATATCTAATAATCTATGACACATTAAGTTTTTAAGTCTTTAACTATAACACATTTTTAACATCCTCGAATACACCAGTTGACGGGCAATCAAGCTGAATCGATTTTGAAGTATAATTTGCGAAAAAGCATTCACGCTCACATTAGTAGAAGGAAATATGCTTTTCAGCTGGCACCACTCCAGCGAGCCGCTTCAAATTTAATGCGAATTTACGAAGGTGCTATAATACTTGGCAAACCACGCTCTCATAGTCTTAGGGCCATTTTCTAAGAACCTATGGCATATTAAAGCTCCACATGTACTTTCCATGTAACATACAATCGCAGATGCAGCTTTAAATAATTGTAATTATAGCGCAATGACGCTCGTGGCTCTAAGCGTTCTGTAAGTTAACTACAAGTTATTACACTTACTATTATTTTTATTTAATTACTCGTAAAATAAAAAATAACATTATTCCGATAATTTTAACTACTTAATCAAATATTGATATCGTGCAATATAATTAAAGTTAAATGTAGCTCTATTGTCTTTGCAGAAAAAAATTGTACTATGCATTCTGAATAATACATTTGTGTAGAACAGTAGCAAGTCGTACAAATTTATATTTGATTCAATTGAGAAATAATATTTTCGTATAAAGTCAAGTCTGGCCATATTTTTGTGACGCACGCTCATTATAACGGACTTCCCGGAAAAAGCTTTTTGCCTTGTATAAACTGTTCACGATACTAAGAAATCATATTAAATATTATATTTATTTATTTATTATACAATTTAAATGTATAGCTAATTATTATCTAAAATACACTTATGATTAGGAAATTTATCCAGAGACAAAATTGCCATCCTGGAATTTCGGAATTGCAATTTAACGATGCTGGGATCTTGGGTTTCAGTATAGTTAAATTGCATAAATTCATATACATTTTTAATCTGAATTTGCATTTATAAAATCGTTATTGCGTAGTGTCATCGTCATAATTCAATTGATAAGGATTCCGAAGGTTCTGGATGAGAAAACCGAAGAGAATCCAACAGATGACGTTTCGAGTGGCTTTGAAATTTGTAACATATTTTACCCATGTTCTTTAGTTAATATTTCAATAGAAGTTTATATTGTTTGCCTAATAGTTGAACGAGATATTATTGAAAATATTATATGACTATTATCGTCATTGAAAGAATTGGGATGTAATAAATAGTGCGGTGCATCAGTTGCTTTCTTCTTTCAACCTGTTTTTTTAAGAGCAATTATCATGTCTTTGCTTATTGCAGATTTAAGCACGGACAATTGCTGAAAATTTAATTTTAAAATTGCATAGACTAAGCAAAGCTTTAAATCACGACGATAGAGCTAATTTTAAAGGTTTTTAAACTTCTGTAAAAAAGCCATTTTCACGATTTCGTTGAATGTCATTATTTATATACATAATTTAGAAGCTATAAATTGCTTCAGCATATTTTAAGGACTATTCCACTATGGTTGTATAGTCTACTATATTATGGAGTGTTTTTCTGTATTCGTTTTTAACGTATTTTTGTAGATCAGCGGTATATTTAATGGGTGAATTTTTTCACTCCAAAACAAAGTGAAAAAATCCTACTTTTTCACACAAGCTTTTACATTTATTTATTTATTAGAAAGCAAAATATAAATAAATTTGTATGAAATCCATGAAATCGCTTCGTTACGACTTACGCAAGCTTAATATTTAACGACTCCTGAAACAATTTACAATTTCCCTGTTACAAATTTATGCGAAAATGTAAAGTAATATATCATTTTATTCCAACTGAAAAAAACCCAATCCCAACGTTATATTCCCAAGATACACATAACTTAACTACTCCCTAATTCTATTAAACACAACACTCTTTTAGACCAAAAAATATACATTTTATGTACGCCTTAATTATTCAGCATTCCAAACATCTGAACAATTCACCCTACACATTACCACGAAAACCTTTTCAATGCCTATCAATAAATTCTACATTACAATAACAAACTATCGATTATAATTCCACTCTTAAATTATTTAACATTCCGAATATAACATGAATAACTCATACCACATTCTTCCACGAACAACTTTTGGGCATGTACTAACCATAATATATTACACTCACATATTAATTTGCGACACGAAAATAACAATAGTTGCGGTGTGCAATCGCAGGTAAAGTGGAAACACAATTATTCCCATAGCGGCAAAAGCTCCACGACAACATAAGTCACTTGTTCATTATAAGAGCACTAGTAGAAGCTCAGGTGGGCCCCGCGGAAAATCACGTAACTCTTATAATTGCTTTCTTGAGATTACACGCGTGCACCCTCATTAAATTATTACCCTTTTGCTTCAAGGTATCTACATACGAATAATAATAATATCAAAGTTCTTGGCTGAACTTTGACTTATTGAAGCCAAAAGTATGGCTTCGAATGTGGAATTGATTGATATATTAACCGATAATACAAATATTTATATCATAAACTTGACGGTTCACTAGACGTGTCGTCACTAATGCGCCATTCCACTAGTATAGGTGTACGTATGACGTCACTGAAGCTGGTTCAGGGACGTATTGAAGCGGGGGCGGCTACCTATAGTGATACTTTAACGTTTCAATATATACTTTTTTATTATATTTTCTTCAGTCTAATGGAGGTAATTAATCATTATTGTATTACATTCTGTAATAATATGACGATATAATAATAATAATACGTATAAAGAAAGATAAGATTATGCCTTATAACTACTATAGAAAACCAACGGCTTGCAAGCTGGAAGCGGCCTACCGGTGAATTTTTTTCGGCTCACAGTACCCAATCAATATATCCTATAAACTGTGCTTCTTTCTTTAAATACAATAGCAGCTTTACAAAATATACTAAAAGAGGTACGGCCTATCTTTCTTATAAAGTTCAAACAGCGTTTATTCATCAGTTTTTTTCTTAATAAACGTTTATTTCAATACAAAAATTCCATTGTATACAATATATGACACTGGTTTATAGCCATTTCATATTTATTACCTATGGTATAATATTTCGTTTTATGCCTTCACAATATTTCCTAAAACGTTTCTACCGCGTATTAGGATTTAATTTTTTTGTGCTAAGCGCGCTCTTTCAATTGAATATTGGTCTAAGTGTCGCAATAGCGGCAACCTTTTTAGAGTGATGTTCTAAAATGCTTAATATAAATGTTAATATTCATCACTTGATTACTCGACTATCATAAGGTTTCAAAAGTTTTAACGATTAACGTACATATGCAAGAATGATTTTTAATCGGTTGACAACACTGCTGTTCCCGCTGGGGTTCAAGTGACGTAGCAAAATATATTATGCCTCAGTCGAAGTCATGTTATTTTTCTATGTTCCGTTCCTTATAAATGTTATAAAAGTTTGAAATAACATTTAATATATAAATTTCTAACGGGTACAAATCAATTCAACGAGCTGTAAGTATGTACGGCAAAAAAGTATGGAAGCCACTGATCTAGACCACCAAATTCACCACACGTCTAATCGACTCGTGCGATAAACCTTCACCTAATTGTTAATAATCATAAAATGACCAACGGGGCATTTAGACAAACCACGAAACGCATCCACCAGATACCGTTATGGATCGAATTGTATTAACAAAAGTACAGGGACAGCAGTCGCAGCCTTCTTTAAAATACTAATTTTATCTGTTTGAGATTTACAACAAGCTCTGCATTGCTATATAAGGTGGTAGTTTTTACATACATTTTATGATTCTATGATTTTGTCCTGAAGGGAAATCGGTCAAAGTATATAACTCGATGGTAATACATTAGCTGTCAAAAATGCAGCATACATACCAAATGCAGCATATTCAAGTTCGCTCGCTGCACGTTTTATGAATGTGCCTTATAAAATGTTATGTTCTAACAAATTAACCTCATACTAATTAATTACTCTAAAGTGTTCCTAATAATATTTTGTGTTCTAACAAATTACGCTATTGGAATGTATATTAAAACCATACAAAACATGAGTGAAATCGTTATTTCGAAAGACACAAGAGTTTGTAGAACGGCTAAGCTCACAATAACCACGCAGACTTTTAAAAGCTAATATCGTTAACTACCGCAACACAATCCGCAATCTAAGTATTAATATGATATTCAGGCCGGCCTGTGAGAATGAGCCTTGTTTCGTGCACAGAATATAATGTTAGACAAATCCTTTTGACTTTGTCGGATGATCGCCCATAAATGCCCACCCGTAAGTCATATTTTATTTAGTCTTCCGTTGTAACATGACAGACCTGAGCCTTATTAATCAGTACTTACAAGTAAGTACTGATTAATAAAAAATCAAAGATTGGAAATCGGTGACATATATTTTTTTTTATTAATTATTAACTAGTATTATAGTTTATAATCAATATACGTCATCTGCAGTTGAGCCGCAAGACTTGAACCCACGATCTTTTGATTATTAGTCTAGCGCCTTACGAACTACGCTATTCCAGCTTTAATACTCGTTTCATTAAAGAGTGATATAGAGACCGGGTTTAACTAATCTAAATTTATCTTGTATCCCATTCATGCAAAACAACTAAAACCAAGGAAACGTATAAAATAAAAGGAATGAAACGCATAAAAGACATCCCACTTAGCCACATTATCACTCATTGACTAACTCGGAGATATCAAGACTCAATCTTCACCGGAGAGCAGCCCTCGACTCTGACTCATATACTCGATTCGACTGACCATGGCATTTTTACAACAGCACAATTACGATGACTATATCGACCCCGACTGATTGTTACAACTGCTTTTGGATCAACCAGTACTCTTCATTCGACATTTACATCAGTTAGTAATATTCCGCATATTTATAATAAGAGCTTTATTGTAAATGTATTATAAGTCAATCCCTAAAAATGTTTTATAAATACTTTATGGACTTTTGATAAAATATTTATGTAAAGAGACGATATTTTTAATATATTTTTATTTTTAATTAAAATTTTCTAATTAGTTCTCCACAGTTTACCAACTGCGAAGTAGCTACTATGGTAATTAATCACCCGAAATAGATTGAGCGCAACCCCACACAAATAGTCACCGTTGACTGATTTAAAACTCCAAAGTCAATACAACAAGATGACAAATTTGTACCAGCGCATAATCGATTGCTTGTTCAAAACGCGCTTATAAGTCCCTTTGAGAACTCTGCGGGAGAGATAGTGGTACTAAATCTTAATTAAAAGTGCGTTCGGTAGTTCCCGAACTGGCAAGGCATTTATCACAGAGCCAAATTACGAAACGGCGGGCGGCTAATCTAAGTTATGTGCCTAATTAATACACCTATGCTGTAATACTACTGGCACAGAGCGCAACAATTAAGATCTGAAATTTGAGTACTAATGCATAGCACCTCTTAATTACACACATATATATGGTCTTTGAGAAAAATAAAGTCTGTAATACGTTAGATGGGTAACAATGGAAAGGCGGAGAGTTGCTTTCGTTTGCAAATTTTATTATACACATTATCATCATTGTACATACTGAAGTACAAGTAGCTACAAGAGCCATGTCCGAATTAATTATAGTGGAGTATATTTTTTTCAATCTTAATTCTTAATACATATTTGAAGAGCTTTAGATATGAAAAAATACTATGGTTGATACATAAACGGAATAAAAACATACGAGGTGTTATTGAATGTTTGAAAAAAAAATGACAATAATTGAGCGGCGATTCTCAAACTTTTTTATTTTATTAAATTCTAAAAGGCATTTGAAAAACGAATTTGATTATAGTTTCAAAGTCGGTTGATTAGCAATTAATTTTATTATTCGACTAAAACTTGTGTAAATGCTTATACGTAAGTATATGTAATATTTCAGATTATTTTAAAAATGTCACTCACCAGAAACAAGCGCCTCATATTTTTGTACATGGTAGACAAATAACAAATTGTTCACTTTTTATATATATAAATATATTAGCTCATAACAAATATATTATTTAACTATAAGCACTAATTTTAATTATACACTACTTAATTCTAACACATACACTAAATTATATAGTTATATACACTAAAATTTATTATAAACACTAATTTTAATTATACCCTGTTTAATTCTAACACATCTGAAATTTGTATATATTTAGTTTTTATTCTAATTATGTAAAAATGTTTTTAAATATTGAGAGCCACTTTATAACACAAGCACTTAAAATGTACGAATAAAAATTATTACTTAATAAAATCAAGACGAAATCACTAAAATGATGTCACAAATAATCCCTAACGTATTTTGAAATATATATGTACATATATACAGTAATCCTCCGACTTACGCGAACTCGAAGTTACGCGGTTTTCCGTTTGGCAGCACTGCCACCAGCCATTTTTAGTTGTAATTTAAAAAAAATTGTATAGTGTCTGGAAGAAGCTTTGTCCATTTTTTTCCCAAAATGAGACAGAAACAAAAGTCACGCATGTGATACACGAAGTTGTCGATCTTACCAGGCAGTTAAATTTGGAAGTCGACGCTGATGATGTTGCGTGAACAGGTTGCTGGAGTCGCATAGTCAGGAGCTGACAACGACGAGCTTATACAAATGTGTGAGCAAAACGACATTGAGATAACTGACCCTTCAGACCCAGCTTCGCCACAAAAAAGATGACAATTGCAAGCTTGAAAGAAGGTCTCAGCTCTGTTGAAAATAGTTTTAAAATATTAGAAAGCATAGACCTTAACGAAGAGCGAAATACAACAAAGCAAGGAATAAAAAATATTAGCTTGCTACGAAGAAATCCTGCGAGAAAAAAAGAAGCCATTGTGTCATCAGACGAATTTGTTAGATTTTATGAAAGCATCGAAATAAATTTTTCATGTAATTCAATTATTTTTTGTATAAATAACTGCAATTTTATTTGGTCTGGTCCCAATTAAACAAAACTCACAAGCGAATTTGTACCCCGACTTACGCGATTTTTGTCGGTCCACATATCGCGTAAATACGGAGTATTACTGTATATTGTATATAGCAATGGTTAGATAATATTTAGAATCACTTTATAATACACAATAATTAAAAATATAAGAATGAATGAATAATAAGCACTATTTTATTTTAAAATCTATTGAAATGATTAAATATTCATTATAGTTACTTTATAATGCACAATAATTAAAAACATTGAAAGGGATATTATTATAAAAAATATGAGCGAAAACACTTATTCGAGAAAAATATAACGAAACAATTTACGCGCCCGTTAACGACAATTGTCACAAAAATACTGATTTTTTTAAATATAACGCACCCAGACAAGTTCATGGATAATAAACCATAAGGATTAAAAATACAAAATGTCATGCACCTCAGATTACAAAAAAAATATTTTTTATCAAAGGTTGACAATTTGTCTATTTTTAAAATATTTATTCGAATTATTTTAATGCAAGTTCGTTTGTTTATTTTTAGAATATGTATCTCTTATTCGATTTATTTTAATGAGAGAGTGACCCGAAGGTCACCTTTGTAATAATGTTGACCTAAATGTATTGTTGCCGGGTGGTAAATATTGAGATGCGCATGCGCGGGGCCTCGCGTCTTCCGTGAACTCTTGCGCAGATCGGTAGAGGGGGCGGGGCGCGTCGATTGCCGCTTTCGGGGTGCAGCGCTATCGCTCCTCAGAATATCGCAAATATAATATATTAATAATACATCGCAAAATACATATAAACACAATTCGCGTGCTTTTTCATTTCTTAAGGCTCTGGCGCAACGGCCCACGTAACAGTATAATGTCGATGATTTGAAGTTTATTTATATAAAAAATATTATTTAAATCTAATTTAAATGTGCCAAATTTACGAAATTTTAAAATGACGTTCTTCCGTTTAAAATGGTGAAAAAAAAAATTTTGTCACATATCGATATATGTGAATGTATATTGCCATGTCTTGAAGAAACTTGAAAAAAAACATAACATAATACATATTTACGTAACACGTAAATATGTATTTACGTAAATACATATTTACGTAACATTACATATTTTTGATAATGAAATCCCATACGTCAGAGGATGCCACCATGGCGTATGCGGTGGGTAATCTGTTATGGTTAATGTAAAAAATCCTTGAACTGACAGCTGTATTGTTGAAATACTAGAATCCATATATAGGTAACAATGTTTTTTGTGTCAGGATTTTCATAATAGGTACACTCTCTGTTGAAAGAAATGGTAATACGAATTAATCGAGTTTAAAAATAAGTGAAATACAATTTAATACAATATTTATTAAAAGATTAAAATGTTAACAGATTAACAAACATTATCATCAAAAATAATTGTCAGCACCAATCACTGTTGTTTAAAATAAGTAAACACAAAGACCATTATTACATGCAATTAACAATTAAAGTAATATGGTCAAATACAATTCATAAAACATGTAAATACTTCCAACAATATGATTTAACAAGAAAAGTAAGGACAAAAGGCACTTTGGATCCAGCTTAAGCAATAAGCATGACTTAAAAATATATAAAAAGCTATGATCTCTTCAAAAATATTGTCCGCTATAACATATATATCAAATTTGTTAGTCGCTTACATTTTAATCTAAAATGTGCTATTTAAAAATATTGCCATATTTATTGCGATAAACTAATTACATACAACATAAACATAGTCATAGATTAATTTCTATTAAACCGATTACGATGAATAAACATTATTCAACAATGTTTTATATTTTTCATAATAAAAAATTTATTTCATTTCCAATGTTCATTAAAATTCTTATCCAATTAACATAATCTAATAAAATAATATGTTTAAAACAACTTAAACATCACATCACAGCATTATATTAGATTACTTTATTTATACATATATCTATACTCTTAAAAAATTAAAATGGCAAGACTTAATACGCATTTGTATTATCAGTCGAATCACACTGGCTTCTTCATATTTATTAAATAATTTCATCATTGTAAGGTATATTATTGTTTTCTCTGTTCAACTTCCTATGTTCTAGCACAGCTAGCCAAATACGGAGTTCCACTCCACCTCTAAAACCACAATAAGCAATTAATGATTTCATAATTATAAATTAAAACTATTCAATTCACTCATACCTTAAATTCATTCTTCTCAAATCATCTCGATCAATATGATTCAGAAAATCACTCATAGTATACTCTTCTATCACTATTGCATTAACCGCCTGTTGGGTTATGCCAAGATTCTTCAGCCAGTTTTCTAAATTTTTGTCTATATTTGCATCTATTGTTATTGTGGGATTATTATCAACACTGAAAATACATCAATACATTTAATATAATGTAAACTATACATATATATGATCAACGTATAAATATACCATTTTTTAATGCATTTACAAACATCAGTCATTTCTTGATATACTTCAGTAATTTGCTGAATTTGCGATTTACTGTATTCTAATAGTTGTTTTAGCAGATTGTGGTATATCAATTGATTATCAGTAATTTCTTGCATCAATCTACAAATAAAACAAATTGTACAAGCATTAATGAACAATAATAAAGCAGAATGACATAATATAATAAACATCCAAATATGTGTGTAACCTATGAATTTAGTAAAATAACAATTTATTTTTTTAACGGTTTTAAACTTTAATCAATTTATTTACCAATTCTTCTCCTATTTTTGGTTCATCAGGTGGGTGCGTATACTGTTGTACATCATATGTACAACAGTATGCTTTTAACATATATGTAGGATTAAATTTAATTATGTGTTATTATTAGATTATATTTTTTAGTTAATTTATACTAATTTTAAGTACACTTCATTGATTTTTCAATGTGAATGATAATATTTTAAGGAATACCTTTGACTAGCTGCTCTAAGCTGTTGAGTCGTTTCTGGATACGAATTTACAAAACTATTAGTTGCGTTTGAATTCACAGTACTGTCGTCTACAGAGGTGCCTACAACAGGTTTGGATGGTTCAGGTTCAACTTCATGTTTAGAACTGCTGTGTTCTTGGCCTGCCAGATTTGCTCCCAATTCTGTAATATAATATACATTGCAATATTTCATATTTAAATAATGTTCAAATTAACTAACCAGGTGATAAAACTGTGATTGCAGCTTGAACTGCATTTCTAACAAGATTATCAAGAGCAAACATCCAATGAGGTTTAATACTATGCAGTCTTAAAGTGGCGTTTACGGCATCTTGAAACAGATATATGGCTAAATGCAATTGATTGATGGCATCAGAATCAAAATCCAATTCTTCCTTTAACGTCGCAATGGTATCGTCAATAGTTTTCTTATTGTTGTCCATTATATAGCTTTTCAAAGCTACCATCAATTTTTCCAAGTGAGACTACAATTTGAAATAATTTAATATACAAAATCAATAATCAAATAATAAGTATTGCAATACCATTTTAAGAGAAGTTGCACAATTATCGCTGATGTTCTTCATCCATTGATAGCAAATTTTACTACCGTCTTGCGCCAGAACTTTGCATAACGTTGTCCTCCTTTGCGAATCTTTCTTGAGCAAATAAAAACCGTCTTGTTCGGAATTGCCGATTCTCATATTCCTATTTGGTGTAGACTTTGCATCGGTCGCCATCAACATATCCACCTTCATGATTATAAATAGAGTAAAGTTGCATAAAAAATATATTTATTTTTACACTAACCTCGGGTGAAAGTAAGGCACCTGATGAACTTCGTCTTGTGATCCCTGAATCGTGTGTATCTAAATCGGTATCGGTTGATGGAGTCGTGCAAATAGTACTAAAATTATGAATTACGTAAATAACATTGAAGCAATTAATGGTGTGTGTTAATGTAATTAGCTATTTAGAAAAAAAAATATTAAAATACAAATTACAAAACAACAAAATCCTGCCAATTGGCCAGTGATGACAGCGATGTTCGTGTAATAAAATAATTTTGATTAGCAGTATTAAGTCGGTGTTAAATTTCAATACAAAATATTATCATGTTCGCTTGTATACCTTAACAATATATTCTATGATTGAAAATTACCTGTTGTATGACAAGTTCGGTGACTTAATTTGGATTGGAGGAAGTAGAGCAGATGCAAGACGGCCAATGGCAGGTATGGATCGGGTTCTATAGTAGCAAAAACAATACAATAGGACAGAAACAAAAAAAAAAGAAAGAACATAAATGATAAAAAAAATAACAGGTTGTTTCAAATACATTAGCCGATTTTTACTCAGTCAAAGACGGACAGCAAACGAAACAAGACATCCAGTGATTAACTGGGTTAATATTGATAACTTACGGAAATGTCATTCATAAAAAAATTATCTTATTTGTAGTAAAAACTTAACACAGTTACAATTTTTAGTACAAAAGTGAAAATAAACATACCATTCTTCGTTATCAGTAATATTAAAGATAAAATATTTATATTTATATAAATTTATTCTTCAGTATTTTTATTCTTAATGGAAATAAATATTCAAATTTTGTTTAAAATTTGATACTTATTTTACGTTATAATAACATGTAATCGATGGATAGGTTTTTCGCCGCCTGCACCATGATGGCAATTTGCAAGAATTAAGCGCAACGCAAAGTTAAAAGAAAAAAATATAACTTTTGAGCTAAAAGGAGAAATAAAAAAATCTGTAAAAATTATTTAATAATTTTCAACTTTTGGGTGGCGTAAAATCCAAAATGAAATCTAATTAATTTACCTGTAAAAATTTATTTTTATTTTTATTTAAAAATATTATTTACAAAGAAATTTAAAGCATCTTAAACTTTAGTCGTCTTTAATTTAAGCCAAATTAAATTTATTATATAAATTATGTCATGTCTTTGTCATGCCGAAAAAAAGTATGGTGTTATTTTACGATCTCTGTGTTTGTGTACAAAAAGGTTTGTTCTCTATTCAAGGGACAAAATAAAGTCGTCATATATTTTTCATATTAAAGATACATTCATTCTATAGACGCCAACACGATAAGTTTAGATGGATAAACTCATCCCGTTGATTACCATTAGCGAAGTAAATGTGTAGGGACTATCCAAACCGTCGATTTAGTATTAGTGGTAAACACAATTATTAAATTAGTTCTAGAATTGACAATAAAAAGGTTTTTTAAAGTATTTTTAAATTACATAAAACCTTTTTTGTTTTTTTTTTAATTATATAAATATTTATAAAAAATAAGTTAATATTAATTAAAAATGCTAACAGAAAAATAAACAAGTATTAATACTAATTTTTCTAAGAAATATCGATTGGGTGAATAAATTGTTTATTGTTATTTCAAAATAATACACTTGTGTTCTAAGAACTGTTTTGATGACAGATCATGGTATTTAATCATATCCTTTGAATAAGTTATACAGTTATTTTTAAACACAAAACAGATATTTGTACTCCCAAACATTAGTCATAATGTTATAAAGTATAATTATAATTTTTTCTATGGTAGATAAAATAGTTTTCAATTGTCAATATTTGTATTCAAAGAACCATGAAACAACACATTTAAGTTTTAAATTTCAGTATTTTTATGTAAGCATTCAAAATCGTAATTTCTATATTTTCTTTAAATAAAATAACAGTATATTAGTAAAACATTTTTTTATACACAGCATTACCAATAAGTCTCGGCATTTTTTATTACGGAAAATATTAGTTTAAAGTAAAATACTTTAAACTAAATATGAATCGGCAAAGTAATAATACGAACAAATGGAAACTACGAATTGACAGAAATAAAGGTACACCATCTAGTTGGCATTACTCAAAATTTACTACCATAATATTAAACAAATTGAGATTGAAATCATTATTTCAATCCTTATATTCCCATGACCTATAGATTACCATTTTTTAGATTAGACTTATTTTTCTTTATAATCCTTTACTTAGTGACTCAAGTTACATTAAGAAAGAGATAAGTATGATATTTATACAGAATATGAAATATTTGTTTGACACTAGTCTTGTATACCAATACATTTTTTTATTATAATAATTCATAATAATTGCTAAATAAAAGGATGTGTCTTTGGTAGTAATGATTTTTAATAAACAGAGTGATTTTATGAAGACTTTTGATGATTTTACAGCCTCTAAAAATAGCCACTCATATTTATTGTTATATATTTTGGAGAAGAACATTGTATAACATGATATTTTTATTCATATTATGTTTTAATTTCATACTAAAACAATCAGCCACTTCATATGAAACAACCTTAAACACTAATTTAAAATAATTAGACACACATGTTTGTTATGGCTAAACATAAACATGATTTAACGGTGCACATTCAGTTTAAAAAAACACCAAGCTTTTAATAATTGTTATTTAAATTAATTTGATGACATGAATACTATGATGATAAAGCTAATTTAATTTTTGCATTAAAAGCAAAAATTTAAACTGTAAAAAAATTACTAATTAATAAGTATATGTGATAAGGTATGTCCAATTATGTATGATTTTATTGGTTTCAAATATAAGAAAAAGTGTAATAGTTTTGTTTACTATCACAAATACATCATTTTGTAATAGCATGTATTAAATTATTTGATATTTAATAATATCTAATGGTGTTAGACATGTTTTCAATATCATAAAAAAAAAAAACAGGAAATAAAAATATTTTACTGGTGTTATTTTTTTTATAATTTGTTAGATACAAATCCTAAATTATTTGTAAAAGTATAAATGGACATAACTTATTTCATAAAAACAGTTTAATTTACTTAGCAATAAATTATTTTGTCACATGCCTAATTATTTAATGACCATGCAACATTATCAAAATACATAAAACTTACTCTAATTCGGGCGGCGATGGAGTTTGAATAACTGTAGGCGATTGATCAGAATTGGTTCTAGTACTCAAAATCTTATCGACAGGCATTGAAATACTACGACTAAAGTCAATATTACTTCCAGCGACCAAACGTGAGGAACTTTTCTTCTTTCTTAAATAGCATTGAACATATATTTAATAATTAATTAGAAATTAATTATGTAACAAAAATTAGATTAACACTCACTCTGTTAAAAAGACATCTTCTAAAAGATCGGCAGCCGTTGCTCTCTTTTCAGGATCAGGAATAAAACATAACAGGATGAACTTTTTAGCACGTTGTGACAATTCATTCGGGATCTTTGGATGATCTTTATAAAATCCAACCTGAAATATATTTTAAGAGATGATAAATTCAACAATATTAATGTGCTAAAAATAAAATTTATAAAGTATACCTTGAATACAGCTGCTTGTGGTGAACCTAATTCTATAAATGGTGGTTTTGATGTAGCCATTTCTACAATTGTACAACCCAAAGACCAAATATCAGCCTAAAATTTTTTAACTCTTATAACAAAAATGCTATATATTCTAAAATAAATATTTATATTCAACTTACAGGAGCTCCATAACCTCTTTGTCCTTTATCGATAACTTCAGGGGCCATGTATTGTAGAGTACCGGTGAAAGTTCCAGTGGAAGGACAAAGTCCAGCTAATCGCTTCGATGTTCCAAAATCAGATATCTTAACCACGCCACTATACGTATTTACGAGTACATTATCGCCTTTAATGTCTCGATGAACAATTTTTTGATCATGTAAATATTTTAAACCTGCAATAAAATTTTATATTTAATTTATACGACCCAATGTATATACGTATGTACTTTTCAATTAATTTATTTCTTTACCTTCCAAAATTTGTTTTGTGTAAAATGATATGGTGGACTCATTCTCTTTCAAAGGACCCCATTTTGATCGCAATAGTGCAGATAGCGAACCACCAGGAACTTGCTCCATAAATATTTTGAAATAATTATCTTCAGAAACTGAACCTAGATACTGAAAGTAGAACATATTTAAATTGGTCCAAAGGGAATGTTTGTGCTAATAAAAGTATACCTGGACAATATTCCTATGCCTGAGTTGAGAATGAAGTTTAATCTCCTCATGCAGCGGTTGAACATCGCCAAGATTTTTTTCAGGAATCTCCTTTATTGCTATTTTAACTTGAGTATTTAAATCCATAGCTGCATAAACGACTCCATAAGTGCCTCTACCCAGTACAACCCGTTTGTTCATATCGTCTAACTCATATTCATACTGAAATAATTATTACATTAAATAATCTGTAGCAAATAAAGTTGTTTCACATGAAGTAGAAAATAGAGGGTAATCAGAAGAGGTAAATAGTCAGGTTAAAATTTATAACATACATTGGTATCATTGTTATATGTTTTTTAATATTATATAGGGCCAAAATGCTTTTTGTCATTTGCCAACCAAATATTATCTAATAAATTTTATAAGAATACAATTTGAAGCACAATGCGGCTTGTTGTTAATAAGTACATTTTAAAGATATGTACAACTGTTGAAATTTTTTACTTCATATTAAATATGCCATTACACTTTTAACAAAAATTAACATATAATACCTTTATTTGATTTGAAGTAGAATAGGAATCTAAATCAGTAACCATTCCTTCTTGATCGGCAGTCATTTCCAAAATCAAATCATAGAAACGCTGCCTGCACAACACGGACGGTAAGAACATTTGAAAATCATCGGAATTTTGATGGACGTATAAAAACAAACATCGTTCGTCTCGTTTGTAAAGACTAAAATGATAAAAATATGTTAATCTTAATTTAATAGAACAAGCAAAACAATATAAAATATAGGGTTACCTTACGCTCTTGATGTTATTGGCAGTAAACAACCAATCGTGCACTTGTCTACATTTACCTTTCAAGGAATCTAAACACACATTCCAAATTTGAAGAGATTTTTCATCAGCACCCAAATTTATATTGACATAACTAGGCATATAAACTTTAGACGGCTCTAAAATAAGCATCTACAAAATAAAACAAAGTGTCAATAATTGTAGTAAATCTATTGATCTCTTATATATCAAAACTCACCGGAAATCTAATAATGTTATCATCTACAGTAGATTGAGCAGCTTCTATGAAAAAGTCCATCCAAAATTGAAACACTTGTTTCTCAGGCGATCCTTCACTTTCATCGTTTTTCTTCCTAGATCTTAAATACAATATTTTTTTAGTAACAATGGAGTGAAATATAATTTTAATAAGACAAACCTATCAATGAGCTTTATATTATCAATCGTCGATTTGAGATACCAATTTGGAGGCTTCAATTTGAACATGCACTCGGCTGCTTGAATGGCTTTGGCGTAGTCTTCGGCCAACACTGAAAACTCGAAGAACACTGCCACGTCCCAATATTCAGTTAAGGAAGATAAACTGCCCTTTTTGCCAATCAGATTATTTAAAACCATACCTATAATTATATAAATTACAAGATGGTATATATTAGTATATATATATATACATAATGATTAAAACAAATTAGACTAACCGACGTGTTGAAGTTCTTCAGATTTTGAAAGCTCATTTCCGGCAGTTACTAATAATGTCGCTAAATTTATACCGGCGTATTCATTTCTTTGAACTTTGAAACCTTCTCTGTACCTGAATTTATACAAGGAATAAAATCTCAAGAAATGAATGAGAAGAGTATAAAATATATAAGTGAATAAAACTTATTTACCAATGGATGGCATTATTGAGACTGTCCATATCTGTATGTTGAGATTCAACAAACTTGTCTTTATAAATACGACCACAAAGACAAATCATATCTGGAAAATGATTCTCTCGCTTCTCTAACGCTTTCGTGCAAACACTCAAAGCTGCTTCCCTATCTCCTTTTCTTTTTCTCCTGTAAGCATAAATTTTATGATTAAAAAACTTTAATATGATAAATATAAATACATTTTTACTATCTCACCTATTCAAACCAAATGCGTATAAATATGTAACAGGCGGTAGAGAAGTGTAACTTTTTCCTCCCGGTACTGTCTCGAGATCGCTCACCAATTGTACGATGGCATCGTAATCTTGTACGTCTCTCAGAGATATCAACATGTTTAAAATTACTTCAGCGTTTATCACGCTGGGATCGTCAAGCCTTTTGCACATATTACGTAAAATTTCTGCCAATTCTTGTCCTGAGTGAGTGTCACGGGCTTTGCGCAAATCAGCCAGAAACTTTTCTTGCAAATGTGCTCTATTAAGGTGAAAATACATCATTAAAAAATTTCTTATTATCATAGAAGATACAGCTTTGGCCAAAATAATAGAGCATCTTAACACATTTCGTGGCAGTATATATTTTGGTAAAATAACCATTACGCCATTATAATAATAAATTTAATTGAATATTATGTACATATAAATATAGGATTGATAAATATTGGTTTGTTTGTTTTTATACTTATTTAGTACGTTACCCATGGCATACGGTAATACCGCGTGCTTAAATTAAGTTGCAATGTGGCATTCCAAATTTTATTACTAAATATAGTTATTTTCAAATAAATTTCATTCAGTTTTAGATGCTTTATCTTATTAATGAATCATGAAGAGTTTCAATACCAATCATGTCTACAGGACAATAATTAACATAAAATAATTTCAAATACTACATTCTACAAATATGAAGATACTGAATCGAAAACTGTAAACGCCATAACTTGCGGTCATGAAAATTCCGAACGTTATTTCTTAAAGTTTGCACCTTATGAGATACATATATATCAGTGGCGTGCTGTCCAAATGTGTGGTAGATTCAAAACGTCAAACGCATGTACGGTTGATGGCGAGCGACTCAGCCGTTACACATGCTCGTGTTTATAGTCGATCAACCGTGCATGCGTTTGAGGTTTTGAATCTACCGCATGTATGGACGGCACGCCACTCCATGCATGCGGTGGATTCAAGACGTTGGCAGCATGTACGGTTGATGGCGAGCGACTTAACCGTTACACGTGATCGTGTTTATAGTCGATCGACCATGCATGCTGCTGGCGTTTTGAATCTACCACATGTATGGACAGCATGCCACTGATGTATATGTGTATTTAAGAATTGTAATACAAAAAAACTGAAATATGCATAAATTGAAATATACAACAATAAAACATACAATATAAACGATAATATACTACAATAAAATATGAATATAAAAACAATTAATTTTAAATTTAATAAAATAATCTATGACAATGTATACATTTACAATCAGATAATAAACAAAGAACCACAAAAAATGACTGCAATTAGCTAAAAGTCGTAGATATTTCAATTCGTTAAAAACAGCAGAAATTAAAGCATATAATAACAGACAGTTTTTGCAATTTTTGCACAATTTTTTACTAATTTCTTTGAAAAAGATTACAAATGTTTTACACAGAATTAAGGTATGATGACTGTGCAAACTTATGTAAGCTGCCAACTACTACATTGAGTCGCCGGCAGATCGCCTATAAGTGAAGAAGTGTAAATGAGTGCTGTTGGATTTTCGTTTTTGACAAATTGACAGAAAAACTTGAACAACGCTACTGCATTAAATTTTATGTAAAACTTTGCAATTCCCAAGTGGAAACGATCCACAAGATTCATTAGGCTTTTGGGGAAGAAACAATGGGCACCACACATATAAATAAGTGGTACAACCGCTCCAAAGATGGCTGCATATCAGTAGAGAGTGAAGCATGTTCTGGTAGGCCCTCGACATCAAGAAATCACGAGTGCGCAAAACACAGCACAACCATCGCCAATGAGTACTACCTAAGGTTCTGCGTCACTTTTGTGACGCCACGCAAAAGGTCCGAACTGTGTGCAGCAAGCAATTGGAAGCTCAATCACAATAACGCACCCACCCATTCTTCATCTTTGATAGTTTCCTGGGCAAACACAAGACACCTGTGCTTCGTCAGGCTCCCTACTCTCCCGACATGATACCACGTAGCTTCTGGTTTTTCCCCAAGCTGAAAATGCCCCTGAAAAATTATGGTCGAATACTTTCTGAACAAACGTATACGAGGAATAGGCGTGATATTATCATTATATACCGAGATAGGGCCCACCCTTGATATTTTTTTTAACAAGCACCTAATCTTCCTGGGCAATCGTTATTCGTATTATTTCTTAGTTTCTCACAGGGCTGTGGAGTCGGAGTTGCGGAGCCGTGACATTTTAGGCGGAATCGTAAGCAATCGACCAACTCCAACTCATTATTTTCTTTAATGATTAATAGAGCCTAATAATATGGTTATTTAGTATAATTTAAGGCTATAGATCACTTGAATTTAATGAATCATAATATTTTTTAAAATGTGGCATGAATAGATGCTCACATATTAACAAATTTTGAAATGACACACAAAAATATCAGTGACGGTGAAAGGGTTTAAGCATATTATTTATAATTTTTCTATTAAATTGATTTGTTTGTGTACGAATGTACTCACTTTTTTATTTATATCTATATTATTATCAATAAGTCTTTATAAATAAATTATGCATACATAGAAAATTATAAAATAAATTAAAAATCGGAGTCAGAGTGGAAGCATAAGATAAAGTCAGTCGGAGTCAGTAAATTTTGAAGCTCCACAGCCTTGCTTTCTGGTCCAGACTCGTATTTATCATACTAACTGAGCAGGTTTAATGTATTTTAGATTGTTGATTTGATTCAATTTTTGCAAATACAAATTTTTTTTTTTTTAATTTATAACAATATTAACATAAAAATAAAACAAAGGCAGATAAAAACACAAAATAACTAATGAAAACACAAAACTGGAATGAACAATAAGACAATGACTTTTTTTTATTCAATTAGTAAGCAAAATAAAGGCAACAAAGTCGTTTGTATTATTGAGTAACGGTTAAAACTACCTGCTCAACAATTTTCGATCGTATTTTGCACGTGCGAAGAATTACGTAACGTTTTAAAGGTGACCCACTATCATGATCAAGACTGTTTCTTACAGATATCATTTAAATAAAAATATAATACTCAAATATTCTTGTTTGGTTCTTACTTTGATTGGACTTCAACAACTTGAAATATTTGCTTCAATTTGATATAAAGATGTGACTTTGATTCAGAATAATCTTCTCCTTTATTTGTTGGATTAGTTGTTATGCACAATCCATTATTGTTTAATTTGTACGATATAAAAGTGTAACCTCCAACCGATAACTAAAGACAAAATAATAAATTATTAAGATATATACCAATCAGGGGCGGGCGGTGAAATACATTTTGAAACACTCATCACCTAACATGCGAGCATCGAGAAAGAAAGTATTTCACCGCCTGCGCCTGGTACTAATGTGTATACTAATAATATTAATATTTATTACCTTCAAAGGCAGCATTGTTTCGTTATCAATGTCATTGTATAATATGATATTTTCCTTCATTTTGAAACTTTCACGTACTCCCAAATGATAAAACAGAGAGCTTTGTTGTAATTGTAAGCTGAGGTCTACAACGGCGACGTCTGCGTTGTAAAATGTATCTAAAATGTTTGTCTCTCCAAAATCTAACTTTTCAAACTGAAATCAATCAAGTCATAATATGTTCAAATAATGTATAATGATAAATAATTTGCAAATAACCTGAATAATATGCAAATTTGCATTCACAAGATCGGCTGCCTTTTGTATATCTTCCAATGCTTTCTTTCTATCTTTCAAATGCTCGGACTGATGTACGTCGATTACGCAAACGATGTCCATTTTTGTTTTGACAGAGGGAGCATGCAAAGTGTTGCTTGACGCGTCGCTGCATACACTCTCACAGTTACTTCTGACTTCTGAAAGTTATACATATAATTAATTAAAGAATACATAAACTTATCAATTACATTTGAATATAATGGCACGGACTGTTGACTAAATAAAATGATATCCTGTTTATGTAGACACAGACTCGACTTACCGTGCCTAAATTTGATTTAAAAATATATTGTAAATAGAAAACATGTATTAAAATATTTGGCATAGTGCATGTTTAACAAAAATACTATTAATTATAACGCAAAACTTAGTTAATTACCTTTTTAAAATTATTTTTAAGTGAAATAATGGGAAAAGTGTTTGAATTAATTATAATATTTTTCTATTGAGCAATAAATAGACAAATCTTTTTATGACAAATCTTATCACGCTAACTATTTTGGGTCCACGATTTAAGTTCAAATATTTAAATGCCGACGAATATGATACAGATAAAAAATAAATACTTTTAACGACATTTAATTACACGTTTATTTTTTTTATATATAATAACCAGGGCTGTGGAGTTGGAGTCGTGGTGTTTTGGCCGGAGTCAGATTCGTGAAAAATTAGTGACTCCGACCAACGGCTGAATCTGAAGACGATTTTCAAAAATATCTCAATGAACAAGAGGAAACAAAACGTCCCCGTTTGAGTCCTAATATAGTAAACGAAGGACTCTATTTCAAAATTTAAAAATGAATTTGACGATCCACTGAAAATGGTGGAAAAAATTGACCGAGATTATAATTTAAATGTTAAAATAGCAATATAGCGGTATCCAGAAATCGTAAAGGATTCATCGTTGACCGTTACAGCATTGCCGCCAACCCAAGTATCCGTAGAGCGGTTATTTTCCACTCTTAACATCCTCAATTCTGATTTGAGACCTTCTACGAACACAGATTTAATAGAAGCAATGTTATTTTTAAGAATAAATTCAAATAAATAATTAATAAAGTTTGATCTTGTTTTATTTTTATGCCTATAACATGAAAAATTTGCCTATTTGCAAAGGTAGGAAAACAACCTGATAAAATTAAACTTTTTTGAGTCGGAATGGAGTCAGAGTCGGAGTGGAGTCGTGTTGTTGGTAAATATCGGAATCGGAGTCGTGTTTTTTTTAACGACTCCACAGCCCTGATAATAACAAATAAAACTATATCATTTTACTGAACTACATTTAATAATGATGATGAAATGCAGAACTGTCTAGAAATCTGAATAATCAAGAGTGGAATGTTTATACCGGCGAAGAATCAATAAAGTACCGGAACGCAGGAAGAATATTATTGAGAATGATGGAGATTACATAATCGATTAGTATATTTGTATACATAACTGTTATGTCAACCAAATTTACAAATCGCAAAATGCGCATAAACTTATTGGACAACCTAATACTATGTCGACGTTTGCTTGAAGCAAAATAATATGTTTAACCTAAAACGTCTCTGAACATACAGTAAACTAATGTATACATTTTTTTGCATATAAAGATCTCAATTATGTATGTTTGCATTGTTTTTGAGAAAATATTTTACTTGAAAATTACTATCATCTGACAGTAACAATAGTGCAATAACTTAACATCACATTATATTCACAAAGAGGTGTAAACGACACACTTGAATCAAAAATCGCACATTGTAAACGCATAAACATCAATGCGACGGACATAAATAACTTTTTGACACCTACACATTCGCATTCTGATGCAAAAACAACGTTTAAAAATACAAGTGAAGGGACCCTACGAACCTGAGTCGAGGGCTGGCGCCCCCGGAAGGGGCTGCTGAGGTAGAGGCATGCGGGATGTATCACCTCGCCCACGAAACCATAATAAAACTTGACGTTAAGCGAAGGTCGCGCTCCAACTAATATTTTTACGCAATTTTACGTCCATCTACCGGCCATAGCAGCGAACATGACGACCATCAAAGTCGCCACTTTAATGTCAAAATATATTTTAATTCATTAAATATAATAATTTAAAAGCAAAACAAAAAGTCTAAACATAAAATTTAAAGTCCAATTTTCAAAATAAATAGTGTTTTATAAATAATTTAAACAAAAAAATTATTTATATCAGTAGATATTTAATGTAAAAGGGGTAATATCGAACAATATTTTAAAAATACGTATACATTTGACTTTTTATATGGATATATTATATAAATTAATTTTTTACTTGTTACATATTTTAAAGCCATAAATAAATTTGCTGATTTTTGCCCTCCTTTTATATGATTCTCATCAGAAACGTCTTATGGATGGTTTGGTGATTATTGCGCAAAAGAAAATTGAACACAGCGAAAACTTCAAACAGAAAAAATTCTAATCATAGATGATCAATATACACATGATATATGTATATTTAAGAATACGTCAATATATATATAAAAAAAATGTTTGTATATTTTTTAATTAAAATCATTATTTATTCATCAATTATTATAATCAGTGGCGTAGCTATGGTGGGGCGAGGGGGCGGGCTGCCCCGGGCGGCACTTGCTTGGGAGCGGCATATTTGCGATGGGATCGTCTAGTGTGGTACTTTACACTAAATGCACTAAAAAATATATATATCCACGAATAGCAAGAGCTTAACAATAACCAATTAATTATTTTAAGAAATGCTGATTTTATGACCATGGAAAAACTGTATAGGGGGGGGGCAATTTTAAGGATCGCCCTGGGCACCACATATTCTAGCTACGCCACTGATTATGATTATAATTTAAGAATATCATATTTTATAAATATTTTACAATTACCTTTATTAGTTTTTATATTGGTATAATACATTTAAACTTCCTATAATTATACCATTTTTACCTAAAAATAGAGAAAAATACATAGCAGCTCTGAATTAAAATCACTTTTTCAAGAATTTTAACTGTGTGGAATTTTCGTGTGCGTAATTATCGGCTACGTAATAATTTGGTCACCCTTGGGAAATCTTAAAAAACGAAAAATTATCCTGAAACATGATTTTTTAATAATTTATAAAATAGCAAAAAAATAACGGGAGAATTTACTTTGTCTTTTTGTTTTTGGCAAAAAATATATTTATTGGTAGTATTTTCGAGTGACTTCCTAGTGAGTCATAAAGTTATAAAAGTCCCTGCAAAAATATTATTTCAGTATGACAGAGGGCGGCAACTTACTTACCCCGATAACGGCAATCGTATAGTAATTTTTTCATTCATCAATAATAATTAATTTGCGTGGTAACTCGAATTGTCGTTTTCTTCTTAAAGGAATGCACATTATTGTGGTCTCATGTAGTATTACGTCGTGCATGTTTGTGTAAGCATTGTAACGATTGGGGGTGAATTTGGCGGTTGTGTGTACACTAAATAATTAGAATATTTTTTAATATTATTGCCGATCACTAGTTTATTACACAATGAAAATAATTTTAAAGATTATTTAGTTATTTTTATTTTTATATATATTATTATGTAATCATACAAGTATTATATACTCTAATGAAAATCAACTTTGTCAATAATTTACATTTATTATTAAATCGTGATTTGTAATTTAATCTTAAAAATAAAAAGCTATTGCAATATTTATGATTTATTTTACAGATTATAATTTATTACTTTCGAACATTATTTCATTCATAACGCTTATGTTTCAAAATACTAAATATAGTATTTCTTAATAAAAATCAATAATTTATTAGTAAAAACATATACTTTTAAAATAATATTTCTTGATTTAAAATAAATAATGGCATGTAGACCTAATGAATTATTTTTATTACAAATATTACTAAAGTAATTTAACCATTTATGCGAATTTAGATAATACTTATTAAATCAACAGGGAAAAATAATTTCTGAATTTTTAATGAAATTTTGAAGTTATATATAAAAATCAGTTAAATTCTTATCAAATGATACAATAATTCCGACATTGAAGAACTATTTTCCAAGAATAATTTTTCTCGATGCACCAAAGTTTTGTCCTGCTTGAGTTGCCATTTTATTGGTTCCAGCCTGCAATCCGATGACTCCTTCCCCAGCACGGAGCTGATCTTCAGTGAAATCTCTTTTATTTTCTTCAGATGGCCTTGGACCCAACCATGGACCACGCCATTCACGATGTTTATAAGCCTTGAAATATAATTAAGTATAATCATGAAGCAATAATGATACAGAAATATAAAAGACGTTTTAAACTTACAGTTCTTCCAATAGCAAAAATTGTTGTTGTAACTAATGAAATGTTTTTCTTGTCCCATAAATCAGTTGTTTGGAAGAGGTCCACGTCAGCTAGCCCATATTTAATACACGCTTTTTGAAATCTAAATAACATTAAATCACTCAATCATAATGAGGAACGTTATGTTATAATTATATTACTATTAAGCTACGAGCGTATTTACTGGCTGAGATTATCCATCATTTTGTAGTCTCCACCGCTAACGTTGATTCTTGTTATAATGCCAGGTTGCAGTCTGTTCATTAGTTTGCAGAGTATAATGCCATCCCTCAAGGCATCTTCGTATAAGCAACCAGATGGAAAGCGCTCACCGATGACTGTCTCAATCCATTGCTGTGCTTCAGCTTCTTGTTCAGGCTCCCTCTTACCAGAACACTACAAAATAAAAAAAATATCATCACATATATATCACTAGCCAAACTTTTAGCATAAAGACTTTTGCTTGTTATTTTTAATTTATTTTAAATCGTTTCGCTTACTTCGCAGCTATATTTTTCTAGATAAGGATTGATATGAGACGAAAAGTTCCACGATGAACGAATGATTATCTCTACTTATTAATTAGCCGTGAAATATCAACACAAATTAATTTTAATAGCGACAACAATTTTTATATAGAATTATATAATATCTATCTGTCTTCAGTATCATAATTTGAACCATTGACCTCGTGACAAGCTACTGTAATATGTAATACAATTATTTTGAAAAATATTTTTAAAGTCAAAAGGTTATTATGTATATTTATTCATTATACATATTAAGAAACTCGTAGAAAAATCTTTATTATTAACAAAATCGAAGTTTCGGTTTCTCAAACTGTGTAAAAGTAAAGAAATACTTTTAATATTACAACTAAACTAGCATTCGTACTTAGATATGTCGTATTCTTAATTACTTAACATATACAAAGTTAATAAATATTCGTTATTTTCAATATAGCAAATAGTTAACGATAAAATATTCTAATATTCATAAAATTATACAAAAAACGAGAAATACAGTTTCAATAAAAAAATACAAATTTATACATACATATTTTTATGTTATAGTAAAAAATACTAAGAGTATTCATTTTTTAGTATAAAACTAATAAAACTTTAAATAGGTAGGAAATTTAATTATAACTATTCTTGCTGCTGAAAAGACTCATTCGGATGCTGTTGATATGGGCTTTGTTGTCAGTATGTATTGTATGGTATGTCCGATATTACTTTCCTTTTAACAAATTATAAAGCGTTTTCATTTTCATTATTCTGTTTGCGATCATTACTGTATATGTAAAAATAAGAAGATAAATGTTGCAAAAAGGGCACAACTGTAGATATAGCAGCGGTACTCAGGAGAAAAATGACTATCTACGTTCTTGAAATACTGTACAAAGCCTTTTTTTGTTAAAAACACAAAAATATTTCACCACAAATATGAAATTATAAAAACCGGAAAATATATTCAGTAATCGAATATTAGAATTTAAGTTGTGGAAAGTCCAACCAGCTGCACCTTTAACTCTGAGATCATTAAAATATTATTAAAAGGAAATAACTAACTTGCCAGTCTATTTTGGCTGCGAAGTCACACCCCTTCGGTTTAAAAACCCGAAAAGTCTTTATTTGCATAAAGATTTAAATTATATTATTCGTAAATTATAGATTCAAGCTATTCAGCTTCTCAACGAGCGCGTCTAGCACAAATATGTTTTCAGCGGTAACTACAAGGAGCTTGTTTAATATTTTATGTCTACGTCGGTATAACAATTATTGTAATTAATAAATCTATTAAGATCGATTGATGTAATTTGTGACTTTTTATGTAAGAAAAGGTCATGATGGTCAGATTTAAAATTTCAAAATGCCGATTAGGTTACTTTTTCGTTGAGTTATTAACGGTTATAAAGTAATATATTATTTATATTTCAATACTAAAAAACAATTAGTGTAACCAATTAAAAGAATCGTGAGAAAATGGTATAATTATATAATGGCTAAAATATTGCTTTTGATTATTTTCGCCATAATGAAAAAGTAAAATATACACATTTAACAAAATAACGTTTTATTTTTAACGTCGATCATTTATGATTTTATATTTAATTTCCTAGAATAATCTTTCGCCAATTTTCAAGCATTGTATTTCATTCTTTGAATAGTATTGTTTGTCTTGAAGTCATTCGGAATGTTCATGTTTTGAAAACATTCAAAAATGCTTCTAAAAGAACTCTGCGACTAATCGTTTAAAAAATATTTTTGACTCACAGCAGTAGTAATATTTATCTTATAGGTTATATTAATGTTCGTTTTTAACACATTAATCTCATTGGTACATTAATACCCCACTTATTTTTTTACTTGGTAGTAGCAATACTTATTACTTAAGATTCAATTATATTTATGTCTGAATATAATAATAAAATGATAAATAAAACAGATGGTGGCGAAACACAAAATATGTGGATTACGTAAGACTTTTCTGCGGCCCGACTAAATGCAGCATGAAAACCGTTAACCCGATTATGTGACTTATAGGAATTGGAGTCGAGATTTTCCAAAACAAATATTCGTATTTGTGTCAAGGACTAGAGGGATTACTGCACTGACCATTGTGAACCAATAAATCTTAGGCAGTCACGTCAACTTCATTGGTCTGATGGGCCCACGCGGGTTTTCCCAAGCGCCCACGTTTTCTTTCATTGAAGCCAAAGCAAATGTATATATTATAAACAGCATTTGGTCTAAAATTATGCAATCAATGTCAACTTAATATACTATGAGCTTTCAGTCGATTCGTACAGTTTATTTATGTCCAAAAAAAATAAACTAATTACATCCGTTTGCCAAAGAATCCGTTACAAAATTATGATGTTAAACGATTTTTAAATATGTATGCCAAATTTTCAGATTTCAACATTGATAACGTCGCGGTAAAATTAACTGAAGAGACATACAGTTAAACTTATAAAAAATAACCATCAATCTTATTAATTAGTATTTTGTATAACTAATAATGTTGATACATATAAAGTATGTTATTGTGATAGTTTCTATATTATTTTGTAAAAATAGCTCTCTTCCTATCTTCCGAGAATGTAAACACACGTATGGTATATTTCAACGTCATCAGAAAGAATGGAATAAATCTATTCAGTTAAGTATACTGGAACTTCTGCGGACGTGAATCGAATTATGTACAAAATCCAAAATCTCCTCGTCCATTTGGAGTATTTTTATAGATTTTTCTTGGCTTCGTGCCTGAAAGCCGTAATATTTATTCACGGTATTAAAATGATACGCCACAATATACGAAATCGAATATTTACAACATCCGTCGACTACAAACACGAAAATAAAATCCTGCAAAAATAAAACTAATGTCATCGCAAATAAATTAATTAACAAATACATTCTTAAATTAACTCATTGTTGTCTCTTGATTCATTCACGCGGATATATTATTAGAATTTGCGTATACTAAATGTATGATTTTAAGTTAAAAATGTATGTTGAATAATAATGATAATATGCAATAGTTGTAGATAATTATATAATTTAAATAACTTAAAGTAAAAAAAAATTTAACGCTGATATTATAATACCATATTTTAATTATTTTGTAAAGATATTTGCTTTATGAAACAGATTAAACAATAGCACAAAGGTTTCAGAATAATTTGTAGAATGTGCGTCAACGATTGGAATGATAAGAAGATAAAATTATGAAAATAGAATTTTATCGAAAATATTTAATATAAATTATATAGATTCAATACTAAAAATTAAAACATTTAAAGATTAGCTATGTTTAATATAATAAGTTTTGCCAAGATTATAGGAGGTATAGATTAAAATAATCTTATCTTTAAAAATATTGTGCTAATATTTTAAAGGGAATAAAAAATCAGATTTTTTTAAAGAAACGAAACAAATTAAATTCAATGAAAGCTTCGATTTCACACAACGGAGAAACTGACAAAGATAACAAATCATAAAACTGAAGACTATGAAAGAAGCTTTATAATAAAATGGTTTCACTTGACGTAGAAAGAAATAATGAAATAGAAATGTAAGATTACTTATGTAGATTTGCCATAAGTTAGTTGTTTAGACCAAGCTAGAAGTATGACGGTTAAGGCTAAACATGGAGGCTAAGCTAAATGTCAGGTTCAGGTTCGATGCTATTTTTTCAGACCGCCTAATAAATGTACAAAGGACAATCTTGACTTTAATTACGCTGAACTAGTAAATACAACTTAGTATATGTATAACGTCTAAATAAAAGTAAGAACTGCATATCATATTTTCCCCATATCTAAGAGATTCCGGAAAAAATAGAAAGAAACCTAACATTAAAAGAGTCAGAATTTTTTTATAGATTGCAACATTGTTTATTCGTCATCCGTTGTTACAATTTGGTCACAAAAAATATTTTTTTTTCATTCGTTATCCACCTCAAACACGAAAATATTATTTTGTATTTAAAAACTAACAATAAAGCAATTTTAATAAAATTACTGCTTTGAGATACTTGCGAAAAATTGGGGTGGTCAAAAAGTTCGATACTTGATGGATGCCGCATCAATTGAGCGATAAAAAATCATTGTGCTGAGTTGCTTAAACGTAATAAAAGCGAGTCTTTCTCAAACAGCTTATCACTGGCGATGAACATTTGATACAGTACAATAGTGTTGATCAATAAAGTTATTGGTCACAGGTTAGATGGCACTCAAAGAAGCAAGTTACAAAATTTTGTAGGCGTTGTATACTACTTAAGTTGCTGCCACGAAACTCAACTATTAATTCCACTAATAACTGCTTACAAATTACCAGAATAAAAGAAATATTTTCAGGAAAAAGACAGATTTGACCATAAAAAAGGCATTGCGTTCCGACGTAATAATACAATACAACACATTTTTATAGAAACTAGACAAAAATTGCTACAACTGAGATGTTTTAGTACATCTATCACATAGTCGAGACTCTATCCTGTTAGAATTTCATTTGCTTATAGCTTCACATAGTTCTTTTAATTATGTAAAAACCTCTTGGAATAAAACTTGGATCAATTTATTGCTAATAAGTCGCATAAATGTATCTTAAGTGCTATTCTTCAGCTACCATAAATATGAAAGAAGGTCATCCATTAAAATGCCACATACATTATTGATTAAGCATATTTTTAAATTTACAAATAAATTATTTTAAAAACACTAAAAGAACGAAACGAATTAATCAGACGTAAGATATGTATACAAAAACATGATCATATATTTTTTTAATGAAAATTTAGCATTAGTATACCACGCTTTAAAAATCCGCAAAAATAAAAATAGACAGTAAGAAATAATTGAAAAGCAATTAAAATACAAAATTAAAAAATATAACGATGAATAAAAAAGGCGACAAAAATCAATATTCTATGCTTACCATAGAAATCTTAAGACAAGCTAAATTAAATTAAAAAAATAATCAAAACATAAACCCTCACAAACAACCATAAATAAAATTTAACAAAGATGTACTTGTTGCTCCCATATCAACAATGAAACAGCTACAATATCAAATTGAAATTTTGCAACTTGAAAATCTGCCTCGGAGGTGATATGATCGACCCTAACATCAAAGGGCAAAACAAGAGAGATGATTATGTATACGTTTAATTTTAAATGTTCATCACTTAAATATAGCGTAAATTATATAAACTTGTAGAATACTATTTAATATATGCGTTGGAATGCAAGTGGGTCGAGGTGAAATCGTATGATAAATTCCTAGTGATGAAGACTTCCAGAAAGATTTTGGAATATTTCATATTAATGACGCGTTACGGCTAGGGTATTTCGACTGCTTATATTTAAATCATAAGATAAAAAATAAGTTAATATATAATATGTATACACGGAAATTAAAACAACATTTCGGATCGTTGACTTAAAAATTATTGTAAAAAAATAAGTGGGTGCTATGAAAATTTATTGTATGTTGAAACGTTGAATCGCAGATGTAGTTTGAGGTCACGGAAGAACGTGTCAGAATCTGACATAACTGCGTGAAAATACTCCTAAACCAGCATCCCTCCTACCAAGTTTTCATCCAACGGGATAGCAAAAAGCTCAACGCCAGAATCCCGACGACAGTTCGGCTAAAGACTCCAAGTGAATTGGTTCGAGATTTTCTCGGATTCAAAACAAACTATAAGCAAAGATGCCGGTACGTTTGTTATCTTTTGCAACAAGTTGTAATTATTATAATTATAATAAAAACGAGCTTTAATAATCATAATAACAATATAAATAATTAAAATAGATTAACATTTCAAAAAAATATAACAAGTGTTAAATATTATAATTTAATAATGTGAGATTAATAACATGTGTATTATTGTAATTAATATTAATCCCATTAATTTTACTTATAATAACAAAGTAAAAATTAGATGAATAAGTATTAAAATAAATTTGTTTTAATTTTTATATAGTGCAAATTTAAATTCACATATCTTGATTAAAAAAATAAGGATACAATGATTTTAATTTACATATATGCTTTTAAAAAAAGGGATACAACAAATAATTAGTTATTAATATATTACATTTATTTAATATGATGTATAAATTCTAATTAACACGTATTAAATAATATATATAAACATTAATATATTAAAGATGAATAAAAACTGATGAAATAATATTAAAAAAAAAATATTACTATATTGTTTTATAACTAAAATAAAATTTTAATGAATACAAAACCTCTCCATATTTTGCTTGAGTGAGAAATAAAAAATAGTGAATAGTGATTCAAAAAGTTATTTAAGCTAAACTAGCTTTAGATTTTATACAAATAAATTGTTAACAACAATAATCCAAAACTTTATCAGTATTAAAACAAAATATAATTAAGAAGTGTGCATATTGTTATTTTTTTCATTGATTGATTAAAGAACTTTAAAATTGATTGTTTAGCCCAGGGAAGCCAATATTAAAACAAATTTATTGTAGAGATTAGTTCTATATTTGAACCATCAATGGCACTAATAAAGCAATGGTGTATATTTAAAACAGTTCATTAGTCAAAAAAGCTGATTGACGTCAGTAGATCTTGAAGGGGCGGTAAAATTTGCCAATACAACAGTAAGTTTACGTGGTGTATACTATTACTCGATTAGAAATTGGGCAAGGTCCAAACGATGTATAAATACACAACATTTCATTATGGCGGATGTAAACCAGATCATGTTTATATCCGAGCGATATAAATATGTTTAATGTTGTGCTTTTCTATAAAGTCATAGAGCGATCCAGCTGTTTACAACATCCGATCCATTGACGTGGATCTATGATCATTCTCCGCTTATATCGGGCATAGTTTTTGGCAGTGATACCGTACACTTTGTAGTTATTTCTAGATGTGAGATAATATTCACGTTTAGATGTATGCACCTTAGCAAAAATCAACACTTGTATGCGGGAGATTTATTTTCTTGGGTTTCCCCTCTTCTGTTATAGAGAGGAACGAGCGCGCAGCATCTGCTAACGAATGGTGGATATTTTTGGAAGTGTGGGCATTAATCAAGCTTAATTTTTTTAAATTCAGGCTCGTAACAAAGACCAAGAAGCTGAAGTACTCGCATGGGTGTACAATGTCCTGGGAGAAAGTCCTCCAAAAGGACAGTATGAAGATATTTTGCGCGATGGAATTGTGCTTTGCAAGCTGATCAATAAAATTGCTCCAGGATCAATTAAAAAAATCCAAGAGAAAGGAACTAACTTCCAGTTGATGGAAAACGTTCAAAGGTCGTATTAATATTTATTTTAGTCTTACTTTGAAAGATAATTTTTATTTAAAAATAAAACTTTAACAGATTCCAAGCTGCCATTAAGAAATATGGAGTGCCAGAAGAAGAGATTTTTCAGACTGCCGATTTGTTCGAACGCAGAAACGTACCTCAAGTCACTCTCTGCCTATATTCTCTTGCAAGAATTGTAATAGGATTATATTATAATATCTGAACTACAGAATAATCGTGTTTTAAATGCTCTAATCGTATTTTTTAGACTCAAAAGCATCCAGAGTACACCGGACCCGGCATGGGACCCAAGATGGCCGATAAGAACGAAAGAACCTTCACCGAAGATCAGCTCAGAGCTTCAGAAGGACAGGTCAACTTGCAAATGGGCTTCAACAAGGGTGCCACCCAATCTGGACATGGTGGTTTTGGCAATACCCGTCATATGTAATTTTCTCATAGAGAAAAACATTTCGATTTCCATTTTTATGTAACTCTCCTAAGACTTTTTAATTTAATTTCTAAATTATTTTTTTTAATTATTATATTGTATAAATATACTAATCCATTCAATTATAGTTTTAATTAGATTTAACTAAGCTTATATTAATATACGAATACAAATTTACACCCACAAAATCTAATGCTACATCGGCGTCCTTGTCAATGATATCCATTGTAACATTTATACATGCATATATTTCTATTAACACTTACAGAATTATTGAATAAAAAACTTTCGCTGTGATTTACTCTTTTTTATTTTTTCGGCCTAAATACACTTACACTTGCACACATAGTCAAACATATACCATACAATACAAGAAACACATTACATTGACTTTTACTTAAAAACACATTTGTCTTCACAAATAAACACTTAGCATCCACTTTACTTTTAAACAGAACAATAAATACATGTTTTGTATTGCATTCGTCAGTAATTTCCTGATTGTTTTTTTTTCTATATTACATTATATTATTAAACATTCTTCAACAAATACACACATAAATATAGTTTGTATATGCTCAGTATTAAAATTTACACTGAATTGTGTTATAACATAATGATTAATGTTAAACACACATCAATAAATATTTTTCAAATGTCAATATTTTTATTAAAAATAAATATTTTTATATTTTATATTTTTCGTTTAATTTATTCTAACCTGTGTTCGTTTATAAAAATAAATAAATATATAATAAATAAAATGAAGAAATTGGTAAAAAAAATTAACGATATTACATCAAAATATTTTTCAATGAATAACATAATTATCTATACTATATGGATGGATAAAAAAATTAATAAACATTATTATCTTGCTACTGTTAAACCAGTTTTATAATACAGGCTTTTTGATACTCCATCTTTTCTACATAACAAAATAAAATACGTAGTATTTTTTTGTGTGCATTAAAAAATCCATAGTTTTTACTTTTTTTTAAAACATATAAAAATAATTATTAAAAATGAGAATATTGCTTCTACAAATCATTATGAATATTATACCTTCATCAGTTATCTATAATCTAGCTATTATTTAAGCTATACTTATCTAATCGTTCATCGTATAAATTTAAAAATCAATGCAGTGAATGCAGAGATAAAATTTTAAAATAATTTATTATCGTTATCCATAAAATTATTATTATATTTATTATCTTTATTTCAATCACTTTTTTACATTATACTACAAATATATTATTTTTAATTTTGTATATGAACCTTAATTAATTAAATATATTTAAAAAACAGTTAGTTTTTAGTATTTTTAGTTTCATCTAAAACTTCAACATGTCCAATATCATGACGAATATGAAACTTTTGTGTTCATTGAATCAAGCGCAAGTATCAAATATATTGATATATTGATTTTATAAATAAATATATTCATTACATTTTTTTAGTATTTTTCTTGTAGTGTGCCACTGATTGCGAATTACTATTCTAGAACATGTTTATAAGTTATTTTATTAACGTTCTAAAATTAAGACTCGCTCTAGTGATAAAAAAACTAGTTTAGAATACTCATTCTTATGATAATATTTTTAATAACACAATATACCTATCACATAAAAAAATAATTGAGTAGGTACTGTAACTAGTTATACACGTGTACTCCTAGTTATGGGCTATGCTAGTCATTTTTACAACGTAAATACGGTTTATTTTACATGAGTATCAGTGCATTTTATTGCAATCGTAGGAGAAAGTTGCCATTGCATGCAATTGCCATATTATAAAAGGAGTGAATTTAATCTCTTATTGGATAGAAGCGTATGAAACGAGGCGGAAAATATTTTTTTTAATTAGCTAAAGATCAAATCGAGATTATAATTAACCTTCTCGTAAGTTGTTTGCATAAGAAATGTAAGTTCCTTGTGTAGATATTATAATAATGCATTAAAAAAATATGCATATTAGCATTTTTGTAGTACTTTAATATAAATATTTAAATTAAATCTACTGGCAGTTATATACAGGTTTTGTGCTTCGAAAAAATAGGAACCAAGCGCACTGCAAATAGAGTGACGTAAATGCAATCACTCTAATGAAACATTCCTGCCAAGTCAAAGTTAAGATATTTTAATTTTGAAACAACATGACATGATTTATGTTGCTATAGATCCAATATATACGTGTGAACTTGGCTGAATAAATCTGTGCTAGCTGAAGACTGTTTATCCACTGTTAAAATTTAACGATCCATAAATGCAAAATGTTTACGGGCCAATAAAGTTCAAGTTTATTTTTTCTTTTGTGATGTTTAAATATAGCATATGTTGAGAAAGTATTTTTTAGGATTTTCATATGAAAATTCGCGAATTTCACTATATGTGGACGAGTTTGTTCGACTGTTAACTCTCTCTCCTTGTTGTATGCAACTACCTTAGCAGTTGCATTGCAAAATTACGTAATAAACAATAATTCCACACACCACGTCCCACATCACTAGTGTTGTGTCTTCGCGAGTAAAGCCTGAAACTCGTTTTTAGTGTAGTTTAACAATTCATTAGAGTTAGTCCACCGACAAGAACAAGAAAAGCGCGCTCCCCGTTCCGCCCAAACGGACATGTAAAAGTTTAAAAACCTAGTTGCAAAAAAAAGTGCCCGATATAACGATTAAACAAGTTCAGACTGATTTATAATAGTTAATTTCGTAGTTAAAAACACAAATTTAAGATGTATTTTAAAGCTCTGTTGATACTTACGTTCGCTATGCCAGGAGTGATTTATGCATACTACGAACAAAAACGTAAGTTGGATACTAAATTAATGTAATCCTTAAAAACACATTCTATGTAATAAATCATTCTAAATAAAAAATATTTCAGCCAACTTTATTAAAACTTGCTCCAAGAAAGATCCACGTTTCTCAGACTGCTCGAGAATTGCAGTTCAAGGGATTTTCGACAAATTGAAAGATGGTGAGTGATATTTGGGTGATTTAGAATAAAACATCATGGTTTAATATTGCTTTTGAAATTAATAAGGTTTGCCGGAGATTGGCATAGCTCCATTGGATCCGTTGAAAATACAAAAAATCAGAATTTTGCAAGGCGACGGACCAGTCAACGTGAACGCAGCTCTGGACAATGTAACAGTTACCGGTTTCGGTAAAACTCTAGTTACTGTCAGTGAGTAAGTGATATAATAAATATCGCAATGAAATAATATAATAACGTTTTATGGGAAGAAGTATGTATGAACAATCTATTGTAATACATTTTATCGATTATAAGAAGCGATACATCAAATAGTTTAATTACCGATGATAATAATAATACAAAAAAGATTATAATACACGATAGTGAAAAGTCATAGAATGACTTAAGCATTTTAAAATAGTACTCGGAATTTTCTAAAGCGATAGTATGACTCACCCCAAATTCAGTAACACCAATAATAGAAAAAAACATGCGTCTTATAATCGATGAAATGTAGTTCATACAAATATGTGATTGTCATATTTTTTTTGTATTTCCTAGTATTTATAACAACCCTTTAAAATATAACAATCATATTTATATCGATTCATTTCATATAATTGGTTGATTTTTATTGAATCTAAAAGTATATGTATCAATATAATATATTAAATCTTTAAATGTATTATGAGTTTATCGAAGAGAATGAGAGCTTTAAGTTTTAAAAAACGAAATATTTATACATAAAATATTTATTATCATCATTAAAAATTGGTTAAAAATATAATTTATTAACAATGTAAATTCATGTCGATGCCAGCAAATTTTTTTTTTCAATTTTGCGACTCTTGCAGAGTCTAATGCCTATGAGCCTTGCACCTTCTGAACCTTTCGTGTATATTATAATTTTGTAACGTATTTGGCTTATGCCTTTTTTGCAACAAATTAAAAAAAAATAAAAAATATTTAGTACTGAAAAATATTTAATAATGAGAAAAAAGTATTTAAATAGAAGATTAAAAATAAAATAATCAACTGATTTTGCCTAATTAGGCTAAACATATTCATTAATTGGTACACTGATTCATATTAAATCTAAAATGAGAATAGTCTTCTTTAACAATACATATAAAAAAGGACCACCGGAAAATATGTAATTAATTAGTTTACAATGAATGCTCGTATGCTTACGCAATTTTATCACTACCTTAAGTAGATGGTTAAAATAAAAAAAATCACTACAATACTAATTATTCTTTATTGAAATCAAAATTGTATAAATACAGTTTAAGCTGTTTTTTATTGAAATGTAAATTATAAAAGGGACCAATGTATTTAAATAAGAATAATCTATTTACGTTTAAAGATACAGTTTTTATTCATTCAATTTTTTTTACTTTATTATCATAATATTCTACTTTTTAGGGTTCATGACAAAACTTACGACTTTTTCACGAGAATAGCCATCCCTAAATTAAGGATTGAAGGAACTTATGTCTTGAATGGAAGAATTCTATTATTGCCCCTCGTCGGAAAGGGTCTGTGCTGGTTTGAAGCAGGTGAGTGTGTTTTTATAGACCATTTTATAACACATCGCGTTATCCATGACGAAAGCAGCGATCCGAATGAGTGAATAACTGTGTACATGCGCATGTACAGTGATAGTGAGATGGGTTCGTGTATGACGCTCTTAGTATTCTGTTCTCCTCGTACGATAGACGCCAAATGCATATTCCTCCGGTATGGGAAAGAATGGCATGGCGCTAGGAATGTCATGAACGTGAGCTTTACTTTTCTAACAACGAAAAAACCTCCTCACCAACATATAACCCAGGTAAAGCCACGTACTAAAATGTATGTTTCCGCGTTTGTGAATCGTACCAACAACATTTACAGTACTACATACAGTAGGGAATTGACCGAGATGTATCAACGCTTCTCAAACTATTCATAAAACAACATTTTTTTTGTTTACAATTAATAATATAAATATTAATCATAAACTGGGCCAGCCAAAAAGATTCAAAGTTTATTATTACCACTTATTACAACATCACTAGACTAAAACCATAAACTATACTACATAAAAGCATCATTATAAATATTTATTTTAAGATTAATAATATAATAAACACCCAGATCCGTTTATATCGTATATATAAATGGTTTCAAGCTTGGTTAATTTTATTTACCAATTTTTTTAATATATTTTTGTTCCGTTTTAGTTTTGCGTTTATATGTTTTTATATAAAATGTATGAATATTAATTAGTAAATTTTGTATTAAAAATGTAATATATTTTCTATGGTTAATGAATAAAGAAAAGTTTCAGCTACGGTACTAGATATTAATAGCTAAATTAAATAAAAAAAAATTTTATGATAAATTTCTATTATAAAAATATTAATAATTAATTAAATTTTATATTTTTTTAAAGAACCGTTATTTTAATATAATAAAATGTCTGTAAAAATTTGCTGCGAATATGTTCTATTAAACAGTTATTTTACTCAAATTACGTGTTGTAGCCGCTCAGCGAGAAATTTATATTTATTTCAAAATGGCGTTTATATAGAATCGTTTTTGGGTACATTAAAAAATATACATAAAATATATTTTATATACACATTTTCATTTATAGAAACGTAACTAATTCCTATAAGTTTTGCCGACGGTATTATTTTTATCAAGTTTAAAATTAAAAATATGGTTTTAAAGTACTTTAGGTTAAACTCATATACAGTTATAGTTTTTTCATAACTCTTTAAAGGTTCCGCGATTCACACAAACACACACTCAAAACCAATATTTACTTAGAAATAAATAAATATTATTTACATGCTAAACCGACATGGTCAGAATGCACACATGCATGATCTTAATCCAGTGCGCAGCAAAACTTGATTTGTTTCTCAAAATGCATGATATTAAAAAAATTTAAATATTTTTAGATTGACTTTTAACACACACCTTTTTTTTGTTTTTTAATGAAGTCAACTGAGAGCCAGTGCATTTGGTGAGCCTGAAAACGAGTTTATAATAGATGCTTGCTTTTTTTTCGGCACGAAGATTGCAATTGTTATTGTTTGAATGTTAAACGCATATAAAAATATTGTTTTCTTGAGAATGGATAGCCTTTCATTTCTGAGTCATTAACGTCATGATGCAGAAAGCATCATGACAATTGCCGTATAAAAAGGCTGCAAGAATTAGGTAAATTTTTGAATATCGGTGTGTAAAAAAAGTTTTTTTTTTCAATATTTATGATAGACAATTTTTGACCTCTATACGTCTTATTCTAAGATTTTTTTAAACAGAATTTTCGAATATCCGCTATTTTAAAATAAGACCATGTTGGCTATCTAATACAGCTATTTATAATATTTTTTAAATTTAATTAAAGCTACGGAAGTTATTGCTTTAAAAAAACCGTTATATGCCATTCAATCTATGATCGAAAAAAAAAAAATTAGTTTCTCATTTTTAATTAATATTATAAAACGTTTTTAACCTCTTTAAATTTTGGTGGTAATATTTTTTATTTTTTTTATACAGCCATTTTAAAATAATACTTTTTTAAATTTATATTTTATTTAAATTTCTATTTCTTTAAATTTCTTTTAAGCGTACTACCTTTATTTTTTTAATAGCTGCCATTTTGAAACAATTTAGCGGACCAGTCTGACTAACGAACTTAGTCGAGATTATTATATGGCAAATATTTAAAACAAGTTTCATGTCGATATGACTAAAACTACGCAGTTTTTGTATAATAAAAAAACTTTAAATTTCATATATATGTACGAATATATTAAATTTTTGACTAAGGGTGGTTTTGAAGCAGTGTCTACTGAGGATAGAACTATTTTTATAACATGTCTATATGATTAAAACTACGGAAATTATTTCCCACATAAATGGCAAAAAAAATAATAGCCACCATTTCGAAACATAATGTCTGTTAAAAAAACTATTTTTTTAATTTTTATTTAGAACTTCCTTATTTTTTTCTCTAGATTTTTTTTACAATGTTACGAATTTTGTATTGAATAGCCGCTAAAAGCTAGCTAACGAACCTAGTACATTTTTAAAACATGTTTCATGTTGATATGATTAAAACTACGCAGTTTTCGTATAATAATAACTCATTCTGTATATACTGAGTTTTTGATTGAGGGTGGTCTTCTGAGGATATTCGCATCATAGGGACCTCTGCAATATGTATATTTCTTAAAAATATATTTATTTATATATTTAATAAATACGATGAATATTCGTAGAATAAATAAACAAAGGTTAGTATGACAATATTTATTTTATATTACCTTTATTTATTTAATCTCACCTATTATACAAAGTTCATCAGTGACAACGGATAACCTTCCGTTTTCTTTAAATTCACAACACCATTTTCAAATGTTTAAATGTTCATATCATCATTATTGAACTGAATGAACCATGCAAATAGCAGGATTAAGAATTCACACGGCCACTTTAATCACACTGGAAGCACAACGTTGTTGTCACTGAGATCTGGTAAGCTCTGTTACCAAGCCCGAGTAATAAAATACCCTTTATTTTTACTAGCTTTGTATATTTATTTTAAAATATATCTACATACATTGATCTGTATTTGTATAGTTTGAGAAACGCTATCATTTGTATTTTAATAAACAACACACGAATTGAAACCATGACTTTAAAATGACTTTGTATTTAACATTTCCTCAATAATTAATTAAAAATGACATGTTTGTTTTACAGCTGATTTGGACATAGACATCTTAAGCGACGTCAAAACTTATGCCAAAGACAAATTCATATTTTTCAACGTCACCGACGCCCATGTCAAGTTCAATATTGGCGGCCTCAAGCTGAAGATGCACAACTTGTTCGACGGAATAAAATCTCTAGGTGAGATGGTTATCTCCTATCGTGATATGAACTCCTGTTAAGAAGCAACGTGCGCCATCAACATGTTTTGTTTTCAAAGTATCGGACCGAATCGGACGTCGAGATACCGACTTGGCGATCATGCGGTCCCCATAGTTTCAAAAATTCGCAATGCCATACAGCCCCGCAGGCGTGCCTGACAAATTGTCGACGGAAACACTAAAAAGAAAATAATTATGGTTTTGCCGAGATTTGATGACGTCTTTCATCCTGAGGGAAGTAGGCGTCGGATATTTTTGTTGGAGCTCAGCCAATACGCTAAGAGTCCGAAAATATTATTCCTATTTTCGAAGTTTTCGAGTAAATATCGGTTATATCGCAAGCCGACGTTTCAGCCTCGACGATGGCGCCATCTATTAATGGGAATATGAACGAAGCGATTCAAGCGACTATCGCTAGAGCGCGAGCAAGAATTTCTATTGCACATCGTTTGCAATGAGTATGTTGCCCTGGTACACAGACGTTCAAGTAACGTTACGTTTTCCGTTGGGTACGTACGTGTGGCAACATGAACGAACACATACAATGCACGAACAACAAACTTTGATGCGTTTCTATTGATTAGATAAAATTAAATAAATATTATACAATAATGTACTTAATATTTACCTTAGTGACACGTGCATAACTATTAATACGTTCACCTCTGTTTTTATTTGTTTTTTATACATATACATAGATAACACTTTTTTATCACATACAATTTTTTTTAATAATATATTAATACTATTTCAATGAATACATTATTTTCTCGTTAACCTTGATATTGATGAATAAACCACTACGTTGTACGAGCATATACATCTACTATCTAATTAGAAATACATATTCATAATTTTATTTTTTTATGATTCGTTCAATAAAATCAATTCAATTATATTTACCTACATATAACAGAAGGCGGTTCTTCAAATTGAATAGACAAATATATATACTTTTTCTATGTCAAAGAGAGTTTATTTATTCAAACTTTGTATGCCATTGTTATCGGGAGATAACACTACAAAAAAATACTTCGAATTATATATGTACTCTTATTTTTTTTCATCAATGTGCTAGATAATTCCGGAATGAATGTCGTTTTTTTTAATTTAAGTTTTAACAGTCAGTCATGCTTTGGCCGTTGATACCTGAGTACGTATTTTATAATATCTGTATGGTGCACATCTGGACTCCACACTTCGATATTTAAAAATTTTTTACTAAGTGAACAATTTATATGAATGACATGTCATATGAATTTTCTAGTAATATTTAGTCCCATATATATGGAGACCAGCTAAGATAGACGATGATGTCTTAACTGAAGAAATAGAAGCAAATATTATATTTTGAATCATTAAAATAATCATAAACATTCAAAAGTGATTTTTTTCTTTATTAAAAAAACGACATTTCAGAATTATCTAATACTAAATTTGGGGGGAGTGGTGCTTATATTTTTCTCGTGTTCTTAGAGTGTAGAGTACGCTCGAGATAAGGATTCCGGTTTGTTATTGTGTGCGTGAACTGTGTGGCTCAAAACAATTTCGCTCAGAATATTTAATTTTTTTATTTTAAAAGAAAATATACGTTTATTTAATATACATAGATTTTATCTAAGTTGGAAATTTCAACGGACAATTAAAAATATAGTATATAATCGAAGAAACCAGACATTGATGTCATAAATTAAATATTTGCAAAATTCAAAATCTTTCACTAGTCAAAAAAATAATGAAATCTTTAGCTATTCTTCAAAAGCAAAAAGATATAAAATGGTGAAAGAAATTATTCGCAGATTGCTTAATGGCTCGACGACTCTATTAAATCATTAGAATACATTGAATAAATTAAAAAATTATCATTGGCGCAACGATAAGAATAATAACTTTTTTAAGCCTTACAGAGAATAGTGTAAAAAAACCAACAACGTACGGATTATTGGAAAAATAATTAAAATATTTTATTCCACGGGTAAGAGAACGAATAACTTACAGTGTATATTTGAAGCCTTGATATCAATTAACCCAGATATGCCCAAGAAATTTTGTTCTCTTAAAATTTCATTTATAAATAAAAAACAGTGGCACGAGTTTAGTGACCTACCCATGGGACAGTGGGCATATCTGGGTTAAACCAATATCAACACAAAATTATTTTAAATAAATCACTAGAGAAGATCGAACTTCTGTGCCACACTGTATTTTAATGACGAATACCAGCGTTGACGAATCAGCGACTGTCCTTAAAAGAGAAAGCGAGACAACGAAGTACACGCTACATCGCTACACGCACACAATAACAAACCGGCATCCTTATCCCGAGCGTACTCTAACTAAACTAATTTTGGAACGGATAGTATTTGATAAAATACACATGCATATTAGGGAATATATTGGTGGTCAATATAAAATGGCAATGTGCTTATGTCTTGAGTAGGATATTGTATTAAATTGTATTATTATATACCCACTAATGGTATAAGTCGGTAACTAATACTTAAAATATATGTGTATGAATTCAACATGGATCCTAGTGCTACTCACTTTTTTAGAAATCAGAAGTAGTGATTATTATATAATTATAATTCTGATCGATCATCGCAGGTGAAGTTTTTCTGAATATTCCTAATCTCACAGATGAAAAATTGAAATAAAATCGAGCTAGGTCGTGCATATATTGAATGTAAACTGTAATAATAGTTAATAATAAATAAAATCACTGATTTTCATATAAATCTGTTGTGTCAGTCGTTGCTAATTCTGTTTACCTAGTTGTAACTCATTGGATTAACGCTTGTCACGTTGCAATGAATGATTTACAATTAATAAATAAATAAATTTTATATAGAGCATTTCCAATTTACAAAATAATATGATTATGTAATAAAAAACAATTTATTTTCTTCAAAATATTTGTTTACATAAATCGATGTGTTTCTTCAAAAAGAATAAACAAAGATATACATATACAAAGATTCTGGAACCTATCCCCCTATTTTATATGAACTCGAAGTCTCAATTTACGCGGATTTTTATTTTCTGGAACCTATCTTTCGTTTTTGTATGAATTTACGCGAATCTACCGCGTAAATCGAGGGATATGTGTATTCTCAGCGTATAAGCGATTGCATTTTTTTAATCTTTACAACTATTGCGTTAATGAATGGATGGTAAATAAACTTAGTCTTTAATTCAATTAAAAAATACGTTAAATAACGTATTTTTAAATTAAATAAAAGACTATATATTATATTTTGTATTCTTAAAGTTGATTAAAGCAACTTTGAAATGTGTAACATTAAAAAAAATACACATACAAATAAAGAGAAGGTGTGGGATAGTCAAGATAAAATAAAAGTATGCCTATGTTTTGAGCAGATATAATTAACAAACTTTTTATTTTTGCTTGTGTTAAATATTTTTTATATACAATACAATACAGATTATTTTAGTTTTTAGCGTGAATACATAACTTGTATATTTATTTACTGGAAATTCCCCACTCGTTTACATGTTCATTTTTTATCAAGTTTTTAATTCATTCATGATTTAATTATTATTTTTAGAGGACAGCACAAATGCATATTTGAACGCCAACTGGCGTCCAGTAGCCGAATCACTTCGACCGATTTTGTCACGAACCATAGAAGATATTATGCTTGTAATTCTACAAAAGTTGTTCAACAATCTACCAGCGAATTTCATGATAGAAGACGTCAAAGCAAATTCTTAGAATAAAATAAATAAATTAGGTTTAAGACAAAAATAAACAATAAAACATCTCGTTCAAAACAATCATACTTATTGATAGATCAGCATTCCATTGCATGTACAATATATTTGTTTATATAAATGTTATTTATATATTTCTTTGTAAAATAAAATTTTTGTACACGATTTTTTAAATAATAAAATAAATAAAAACAAATGAACACTTGTTTGATTTTTCCATTTCACTGCACATTTTTTTGGCACCGACTCTAATACACTCATGATGAGTTATAACATACCGAAAGCGAAACTTACCTGCCACAATGGACGACCCGGCATGCTGAATAAAGGTAAGAACTTTGAACTTGCTTGTTGACCTAACCGTAGTCAAATAGCCGGTTTTAGGTCAAATCTTGTGTTATATACCGCGAGAATATCGACACTGTTCGTATTTGTGCACACATATGTGCTTGGGGGCCGTTTATTTTTACGCACACTCATTCCCGTGTTTACGGCGTCCATAGGTGTTGGAAGTGTTGTAGTTGGAAATTTTAAAATTACATATATAACACCATCGGTTGAACGCATCGCTATCTCCTGTTGCCTTGGTACTCGTTCATGATTTGCGTTCAGCAGGTTCTGCGGCGAGCATTTATTTCATCATGGTAAATCGCAACGGTTGTGAAATGTTCGTCGAAAGGGAAAATTCTTAGAGGGCCTCTCGGTTTCCTTTGGATGCACAAAAGGAACCGTAAAGTAAGAGAACATAAGTCAAAGGAGATGTCGATTCGCATGCACTTTAGCTGCATTTGCTCAATATAAATGCGGTCGCGTTCAGTGGACAAGACCAACGCCCGAATGCACTCGGCTGCATATCTACTTCTGTCTCTTTCTGTCGCATGCTTGTTATAAACCGAGACACGTAAAACGGCATCATAGCACAACATTGCAAGCATGCTCGCGACAAAAACATTATGTATGTTACCTTTTAATAATATTTAAAAAATGACCCTATTAAATTCCGGCTATCACATATAAGATGTACTGACCTTATTTCAATAATTTTAACTTCGATGTTTAAGATATTAATACAATTTTAATGATGATTTTTTAAAATTGCATTATAAGTATACAATAAAATAACGCACAGTAGTAGTATAAAATGGCCACCGCACTCGCAACATGCACTAAAGAAAAGCAGCGATATTATTAGTTTTTTGTAAATTCTGAATCTTACACCTGCTTGAGAACCAAAATATGAGCTAAAATACGGTATATAAGGGTTCGAATTTCCAGTACAATTATCACTCTCAATTCTTGAGCTGCGATCTACACTCGACATTGTATTGTGACATATCATGGTTCACCATTAGTGGCCTTGATATAAGTCGACAACAGATTTATCTTCTCGTTGACCGACTTCAGTCAGCTGATTCGGTCACTACTGAATATACGACAACTCTGCTCACTTGGACAGCTGACATACGTCGCTCACGTGTTGATACGCTATCACCAACGGGCGATCCAAGCTTTGAGATACTACTTCCTACCTGGCCAATTAATGACACTGCCTCTGATTCATGTTAACGCGGACAGTTCGTGATAACATCGATCATGATAAGAAACAATCAGCTACATTCATCATATTCCCATCACGTGTCTTCTTTGTTGGCATAAATCGGTATATATTTATGTATTTAAAGGTATTTTAAATACTTCACTATGCTTGTCACATTGAAAAAATTTCCTTTGGGCATATAATCTGCGAATCAAATCATTTTGAACTTTAAATATACCAGCTACAATCGTTGCCTCAATCACATATATGTATGTTTAATCCCTTTACAACCGCGTAACATTGTACAGTATGGGTGAATCCGGATTCCTCAACAGCATAATAACGATACCAACCTTGTTTCTAGATAGTATGTGATGTAGTACTAAATTTGGAATCAGATAATTTAAGAACTCAATTGCATTCTACTATGTCGATTATTTTATCAGCTTAGTAATATTACATTAATATTTTCATTCGTTAAAATGTATTTGGTTGGTTGGTTGATAAGCGCAGTATTTAAATTACGTTATAATATTAACATAATTATAGACTACGTCCGTGTGTTTAAAATGCTGGACCTGTGTCGTCACGGGGCTTCTGTGCTTACTCAACTACCTAAACATAGATGGAACATTCCAGTGAGACGTAAATGTGCAAATACGTTTCAGCAAATAAACAATAATTAATAATATCTGAGATCAGGTTGAATTTGAGTGCACAACATTTCAGTTGGTAAATCACATATTAATTATTAGATTGTGTGAAAAATCCTGTGCAAATCAAAATATGATATAACTGCTATAACAACTCAAAATATGAGTTTTCCAATATTTATGTATAATACATTATAACATTTTTCTAGTAAAATATATAAACCAATAAACACACGAGAGGGTATTTACATGAATAGAATTTTTTGTGAATCACCTGTATTCTTGTGAAACTTTAGTGCTACCAAAATAACCATGAATGTGAGTCGTACACTCGCGTATTAAAAAGTGCAATTATTATGCCAAAATGATTATATACATTCTTCTTTTTAATTTTTTTTTATCGTACATACTGTATTTTTTCTACTGTATATGGACAGAACATTGCCACTTCCATATATGATTATGTCTACAGGTGGTAGCCATTTGATTGACCATTGAATTAAACATTTGTATGTAGGTCGAGGTGATTCCTTCAGAAATGCAATTAGAATAAGATGCATCTTTCGATGTGTGTGTATGATTGAGTCATCTAAAATTAAACGAAAATACATAAATAAATTTAATGTGTCATAATAAAAATAATCAATTTAACGATATAGGTCAAGATTGCGACCTATTTCGTTGGTGCGTTGATAAATAATGATTTATTTTTATTTTTAATCATATTCTTATATACAAATATAAATCATGGATGTACAAACATGTCTTATTTTGAAGAGAAGACGAAATTAGTATGGAATGCATTTTGAAAGCGCCGGATCTGAGCGTGACTTTACTGTTTTTTATGGTGACTAGTTTCCAAATTTAGATTTAGTCTCAACAGTGTATTAAAATAGATAATATAATTTTTATTATTACATATTTTTAATTACTTTATTTAAAAAGTAAAAAAACAGCAAGAGACTTGTTACAATAAACAAGAGTCTTCATAAATCTTGATTATTAAGTAGTATATATATGGCTTTATATTGTCTATATTTGTCAACTTAACAGTAATAACAAAAAACTGTGGTTTATTTTAAATTTATATGGACTTTCTGATCACTCCACTTTCAAAATTTACATATTTTAAAATCCAAATCCGAAAATAAAATAGCAGAAATATATTGTAGTTCATAGTTACGTGAGTCGCTTTTACTTGCTATTTTCATAAAAAATATCTTATATAAAATTAAATAGTATTTACTTAAAACATATAATATTTTATAAACAAATTAATAAATTTAGAGCAATATAATAATTTATTTAAAAGCATTAAAATATTAGTTACGGTTATTATGTTAAATTATCCGTATAATACCTCTCTGATCATCGATATAATAAAACAGTAAAATAGCTTCTCTTTCGGCAAACTACTCACAAGATTATGAATAAATTATATTTCTCATGGGACATAAATATTATCTTTTTTATATTATAATTTTAAACTGTTAATGTTGATTAATAACATTACTAGTTTTATCACCTGACTTCGTCCAGGATAGATTTAAACTCATTTTGTATTATTTATAATTAATTTTATTCATCCTGTTATTACAATTTTTTTTCTATACTTGGCTTTATATTGTACAATGTTCTTAGTTTTTGTCTTCACGTATTGCAGTAGCACGTAATCGGTTACCAGCACGTCGCTGTTCAGCTCAATTTTCAAATTAAAAGTTGATATTTGAAAATTGCACAATTGTCCTAGAAATGGCAACAAAATGACATGTGCAAATGTCACGTCGCTACTGTACAACGTTTGTGTGAAAGTTCCTATGACAGACAGACGCGTTTATTTTATGTTTTATTAATTATAATACCATTGTAGTATTTTTTCATAAATTTGTTTAAAATACAAAAAAAAATATGTTATTGAATATTTTTCGTTTTAACAAGATTCATAAAAATTGGTGAGCTATCTTAATTTAATTGGGTTAGATTATCATTTTTAATTATCAATCACTAGAAAATTTCTACAAATATGCCACTATTTTAAACGAAAAGTAGGTAGTAGGAAAGCATAGTTCGTTATTAGCAAAGGAATGCTACAATATTTATTCTTAAACATTCAATAATAATATATGTACATTTTAATATGTATCGTAATACTAACTATACTTAATAAAACACAAAAAAAAATATAAGAAAAACGTACATATTTATTTAAATAATATCAAACAAACTAAATGGATAAATTTCTATACGTATTCAAAATATGCATGGTATTTCTATATAATGCACATATTTGACTTGTTTTTATTATAAATATAATATTTTATCTATTCAGATTTATAACTAAATAGTTTATCTATCACTTGCGATCAAAATTCAATAGAAAAACGAGTGAAAATCACTAGAAAAGCGACAAAAACTCTTCGGAATGCCACCGTCGACATGGAATGCCAAACGCTCCACATGGGAAATCCCATGCACTAGAGCAGCATAACGCCGAGGAGGTCTTTCGTTCTTGAGTCACGGAGTACCGCTACCAAGGAAAGCGATACGAAAGGCTCTTGAACCGAGACAATACCAAATGAGATTAGTTGCCTCAACGAATTAACTCTTTTGTCGCCAATATTACAAACCACAGATTGCCAACTCGACCGGATATTTTTTTGCAATTTTGCCAATTTCAAGTACGGTCGAGGTAAAAGGTGCGCCACGGCTGACGCGCGTCGGTACGTGTATCTATTGATCGGAAATACATTTTATTGGTTATCTCCTGCAGTATGATGCGTTCCTAGTGAAAACCGAATCAGTCGATAGGATGTAACGGGTATTGCCAATCATCGATAACTTTGATTGGAAATGGGTAGGTGTGTGCGAGCATCTGTATCGACATGTGTGTGTATTAGTTAAAATATTGAAAGTTAAATATAATAATGTTTTTCTAATATTACTCGATACATATTCATAATCATCATACACCCGTTTGTACACAATATTATAAATTAGTCCTTATAAATAATTATGCTAATATTTATATTTATAATATTAGAATATGTAATTATTATTATTATTATTTACTTATTTACATTATTGTATGTAAATAGTACCCATTACGCATCCATCTTTGTTATAGTTATAAAATTGCTATTATTTTTTATAAAAAAAATCATACTTGCAAAAAGAAAGACCGATTTGTTTACCTGTCGCTTGTTAATTTATTAAATTAATTAATATCGGCCCTGATATCGGAGACCGACTCGGAGGAAACGTTGAGTATTAGGAGAACATGAAGTTTAGAATGTATATTTACTTCGCCGAATTCTCTTAGTTTTCAAACCATTTAAAATAAAATTCATTAGTTTTCAAACCATTTTTAATATAAATTTTTAAGTTTGCAAGAAGATGTCACTCAATCGCAATACGTGCTTAATTAAAAAAAAATAATACAGATTCTTGTTATGCGTATCTATTTTTATATGATTTATATTTAGTGTAAATTTAACCCTTTTTACGCCGCCATAGGTAAAACATTTCAACGACCACAATGCCGCGAATTTTTAAATTTAAAATTACGTTTTCATGGTTCTAAGTCTCGCTATTCAAATTATTATAGTTTTTAATACTTCTTCATAGATGACTCTATACACCCAACTCAGGTTTTAATATTTTTTTTAAATGTAACTAATTGTCGTATTTTTTGATAATAATCATGATACCTAATTTATAATTTATTTGTGAACGAGGAATGTAGCCCTACCGCCACTCAAGAAACAAAAAATGTTTTTGTAGTTCTAGTCACGCTATACATTTTATCATAATTTTTGATACTTCTTTATAGATGGCTCTACATACCCAATTCGGGTTGTAATCTTTTTCTAAGTGTACTAATAATTGTCGTATTTTTTAGATAATAATCATAATAAATAATTTATATTTTATTTGCAAACGACATATTTTTTATGAACGCAGTTACAGCCCTGGCGCCCCTTAAGAAACAAAAATAGTTTTCGTAGTTTTAAGTCAGGCTATTCATTTTATCATAGTTTTTGATACTACTTCATAGATGGCTCTATATACCCAGCTCGGGTTGTAATCTTTTTCTAAGTGTAACTAATAATTGTCGTATTTTTTTTGATAATAATCATAATAAATAATTTATATTTTATTTGCAAATGACATATTTTTTATGAACGCAGTGACAGCCCTGGCGCCGTTAAAAAACAAAAAAGTTTTCTTAGCTCTAAATCTCGCTATTCAAATTATCATAATTTTTTATACTTCCTCATAGATGGCTCTATATACCCAGCTCGGGTTGTAATATTTTTCTATGCGTAATTAATAGTTTCTTGCGAGAGTGACAAAAGCAGGGACCCGAACCGGAACCGAACCGAAAACCAGAAAAAACATTATTTTTACCGGAACTGAACCGATATTTTTTCGGTTTTATTTTCGTTTTTTTCGATTTACGAGAATTTTTTTGCTGATAAAAGCCAGATAATAGCTATTTTGTTAGATATACTAATTATATAATGTGTGGTGTGTATAGTCAGTGTCCACTAGATCGTCTCGTGTGCAGTGTACAGTTGGCAGTTGGCTTGTGAACTGAAAAACAAGAGTAAATACACTCATACCTACAAAAATATTTTCTAGAATAAAAAAACTACTAGATTACTTCTATACTGTTGTGGTACTTTTGTTCCTTAAAAGTACGACATGGGATCAAAAATCTTTCTCTTCCCCGTCTTTTTAACCAATCATGTGGGATTTAGAATGTAATCGGAACCATTGTAATATCTTATGCATTCGACAACAATGGAATTATAGTTACCTGCTTTTTTCTCTGAGGAACTGTAATACTAACCTTTTTTTGGGGTTTATGTAACAATTATTTATATTTAAAAACGCGGTAAATTCTTTCGTTATTTGTATCGTTTTAGTTCCCCGCTTTAGAAAATACATCGGTATGTCAAACATTCCTTTTACCCAGATCACTAAAACGCTGCTTTTTTGCACGTGCCTCGGAAAAAAATTGGTTCCTTCCAAACCAAAATTAGGCAAAAATAAAATTATGTTGGCTGTTTAATGGTCTTCGCTGTGGATAATCCACTACATTTGTTTAAATTATAATGAAACTATTATAACGGTATTTTATTGTCAATAAATTCACTATTCCTTCTACAATACACACAAAATAACTCGCCAAGCTATTATCATCAACAACCAAACTGCTGCCGAAAGTATATTTCGAGACTATGGCAATTCCAGAATATTAGAATTTATACACGCGTAAATTTTCGCAATATGCGAATCACAATTCCCGCATTTATGCGTTTTTTAACTTCTCACCGCATGAACGATGAACCTGTAGAGGCAACTTTAATTCTACGGACTTATTATTCACTATCGCGAAATAGCTCCTCATCATACTACTTCCATCTGATTATTGTCAAAATTAAGTTACGTTCTCAATCGTTTAAGTCAGAGTTTACAGATACTTAACATTTGTTTAACTTTATATGTATATTATAAAAGTATTAGTCATATTTATTTACAAATCTTTAATTATATCAGAAATACATGTTATAAATTATGACAATATTTTTTTTAATGAAATATTAAACTTACTAATCATTTAAAATAAATAGACTATCATAGTGTCGTTTTTTTTTATTTATAAAAATACAGATTTATAAATAAAAAAATAATTGGCTGATGAATACCGTACTCGCGAACTGAAACTTGTATTAGGAAAACATATAATTTCGATCTGATTGCGTAACACAGTTAAATTTATTTATCTGTAATGATAATAATATTTTTTACTTGAACAATTTAAAATACTCTAAATTATACTTTAATTTATTGATTAAACTCTATATTATTATATTATAAAATAAAATAGTTCTAAATGAAAACGATTAATAAAGCTTCAAGAATAAATTATATTATCGGGAGAGCACCGTTTTAGCACACTGATGCTTCTATTAGGAAATCATAAATTTCGAATACGTATTTGGGTCTGATTCTGCGTTCCATTTTCGTGAGCATATCATATTTTTATTTAAGCATTATAAAATCAGCCCATATAATATTTTAATTCACTGATCGAAATTTATTACATTCTAAATATTTTTTCAATATAATTTTGCTTAAAATATTAATTAATGTTGTATTAAAATATAAAAGGAGAGAACAAGAACTTTATTAATAAAAATAATGTAGTTTACAATTAATTATATTTTAATAATTTGTTTACTCATAATAGTTATAAATATTTAGTTAAATTTATAATTGAACTATTAGTTTAATTTGCTGTAAAAAATATAATGATTAGGTTTTAAGAAATGTAGGAATATTAAAAAATGTAAATGTCAATCTAGTAATAGTATAAAATAACTACACAAAAACACTTTATGTTAGCTAATTATTTATTTAGATAAGAACCACAATATATGTTGCAAATAACAAAACAAATAATATAACGATTATAGGATAGACACTTATCCTTTTCTTATATTAATGTAATTAAAACAAATATAAGCTCATTATATAACAAAAATATAAATATACATAAATAAATCAAATTCAACGCTTACTACATTTTTTAAATTAAAATATTTTACTATAATTTATTATCGATGTTGACGCTTATAAAAATTATTGCTAATTACACTTTGCCATGAATAATTGTCATGATCATATTAAAAGAATAAATACTTTATTTTAAATACATTATTTATATACACATCACATTCATTAAAATATTTTTGGCATTTTTTTCTATATATACAAAAAAATAACATAAAAGTTTTGCAAAATATTTTATTTTATATTAATATATCAATGTTAAATATTTAACTATATTCGTGACTACTCTCGTACGAATATTTATTTTTGTTATTATTCACATTATCGTTATTTGTTGCTATTTCGTAATGAATTTCTGCTTTTTTGCCGTGACGATTCTTCTTAGGTAATACCTTCATGCATTCTATTAGGTACGTGTGCATAAGATTATATACTAAAGTTAATCTTGCAACCTTATCTTTGCATAGTGGATCTGTCTCCATCAAAAACAGACGCGAATCTAACAACTTTATGCATGCGATTATGTAGTTTCTTACAGTTTTCGGTTTGAAGTAATTATTCATCGCTTCCATGAACATTGAAACATATTTTCTTTTTCCTAGTAAATCGTCGATATCATCGGCCGCCATTGGATTTTGCTTTTGCAGATAAACGATCAAACGTTTTGCGTATCGTTTGTAAGTACGATAAGTTCTCTGTTTTTTCGAACTCAATGTCCTCCCCATGATCATTGACTTTTTCATGTCATTGATTACATATTTATATTTATCATCCAGTTTAGAATCAAGTAAATCTTGGAGTCGTTCATTCGCCAAATTTGGTTTTTCGTTAACGATTTCGTAAGAATAGTTGCTCACTTCAGATTCGCTGGAAGTTTCACGTAAAGGTGTTTCAGTTTCGGAAGCATCCGTTGTATTTGTTTCTGGTGTACTTTCCTGTATGCTGTGATTTTCCTCCTCTTCACTCGAAGACAATTCGCAAGACCTTCTCCTTTTGCTTCTAGTGGCATGAGCTGTAGAATTTTCCACGTTTTCTGCAACACTCGACTTCCGCTTCGTCGTTTTCTGCGGCTTAGTAATAGTCCTCGCATTATAGTTAGTTAGAATGTTTGCGTCTTGCTCTGTGAGTGGCATAACTCTATTTCTGGTTGCAGATATTGGTATTATTCTGATCTTGACCATTGCGTAACTCTCGTGTATCTTCATTTTTATGTTGGGGTCGTTGTATGTGTCACCCCATAGTTCCATTATGGCGGACTCTTTCAAGAATTTCACTTGACATAGTTCTCCGTTGAAAAATCTCTTCCTCTGCTTTTCGTTCACAATCTCCCTCTCTTTGCCGGTGAGACCATGCCTTTTTGTGAGATGATCAGGAAGTTTTCCGTATGTGAATTTAGCGCAGTTTTCTATAGGACATGGAATGTTTGCATGGTTTTGCTTCTTTGTCCTCTGCGGGGCTGGTTGGTTCAGACTCTTCATATTCAAAAGCTTGGAAATATCTGTAACGAAATAAAAATATTTGTTAATTTCATTAGAAATATAGATATAAAAATAAAATGATAATATTTATATTTTCGCGGTGGAACGGCGTTCATTTCTTTATTTTTACGTAAATATGACGTCATTATTTTCATTTTACTTATTTTTAAGTGTAAAAGTTTAATTATGAAAGAAAATTTCGGTAACTTCTCAATCGCCGGTCCAACTATAAAAGGATCAAAACAATAAAAGAAACGAGGACAGAAGTATGATAAGAAGCTATGTAAAGTATAGATACAAAATATGGAAATATAAGATATAATTTAATTGACCGCTTTTTTACAATATGGCGAAACGTCCTCTTATATACATTTTGTTTAATTTTTTATGCGCTTCTTGGCATAGAAAATTATATTATTTTAGTAAAATTCTTGAGTTCCAGCACCTCTTTTATTAAAAAAAGCCCTGTGTACAAGTATCTGAGACATTTGTAAGCATGACAGGCGTTAGATCACAAACAATCAAAGTAAGCATAAAAGTAAGTCTGGAAATCAGTGACAATAATTTAATAATTATAGCTTACAATCAATAGATGTAATAATGGCGTATTGTATTAATAAAAAAATAATTATGCAGCGGCAATCGAACCCACGACTATGAATTTTTAGTCCTACTGAATTTTAAACATTCTGCAGTATTATTTTAAATGACAATAAAGTAGTAAAATATATTTTACTACTATACATATACAGGCGGCCCTCGACTTTCGCACATAATTGGTTCCTGAAAATGTGTGCGAATGTTGAATGTTCGAAAGTAGAGAAATTTAAATTTTGTGTATTTTAAAATATTTGTTTATCAAGTAAATATAAGATGTTTAAGATGCGTTTAAGAGACGCGTTTAAGTGGGGTTTGTGGGTGTTTCCTTTGAAACTGTTTTCTACTATTCTTTTTCTTTTCTTCATATAGTATTTTATAACATGCTATGTCTTTATTGATCGCCCTACGCACTTGAGATATGCGTTCTCCATTGGGATCACAATCTTCCATAATATTTAAAAATTTGTCAAGATGCGTGAAGGCTTCATTCATATTTTTCATTGTTAAAGAGTTTTCCAAAGTAAACCTGTCTCATCTACATTAAATATTTGGCTAGAGGAATATTCTCCATCTTTAATAATTTTGGATAATTAGGAAATAAATTCTTTTGCAGCATCTTTATACGCATCAGCCGATTCTCCAGTAAATTTAATATTATGAAAAGAATACCTTATTATAAAATTGTAAAACCAACCGTTACTTGCTTGAAAAACCGTGTTAATTTTTTTTTAATCTATCCTACCAATCATTGTGCAAACTAAGAGCTTTTGCTTGAATAATTGAAATACTCAGAGGGACATCTTTTTGATGTTGGTCATCGATCCATGATGACAACGATTTTTCCATTTCATCCATGTTTTTGGAAACATATCTTTAAAGATTATGGAAATATATCTTTAATTTCCACAATTTTAAACGTATTCCTTGATTATATTTTTATTTTGCAAAATTTAACATATCGTAGATCTGTTTACGAAAGTCCGATTGAAGCAAAAGATTCACCGCTATCAGAACGTCTATTAATTTCCATCTTTGTCTCGAATCGTATGAAGTTTATGAGTCCTAGATTTATTTTTGTTCGTTTCTTAGTCATGTTTATAATTTTTAAAAAAAAAATATTTTTTTTAAATGTGCGATATAGCGAATTGTGCGAAAGTCGAGGGCCACCTGTATATCAATTCATTTTTAAAGCGACTAAGCGACTAAGAAATTCACTTACGGTCTTCTAAATATGTATCTGTTACATTAAAAATGCTTTAAGTTTTTTGCAGATATACAAATATGTATATTTCTTGGAATATGGAATAAATTTTATTTCCTATATTGTGAATATATCTTGTGTATATTTTTTTACCATTTTTCTTATGTGGTATTTTTTATTTAAAAAAATAGAAATACAATTAATAAATTATATACCAGTTACTAAAAATTGACCGCAAACATGAAATTGCGCAACCGGAAAAGGTTTACTCGCACAGCGAGAAGCCCCGTTTGTACTGTCACAATTGTTATTTATCTCTTTCGCTCTCATCTGTATATACGGGCTGTTGTTCACTCGCTCGCTTGCGCGGGCAACAAGTTTGTTTACATTTTTCCATTCATACTTCTGCGCTCCTGGTAGAGTTGTTGTGCAGTTTTTACCCGGCTTTGGTCGAAAGCATTCGAATGGGACGGATCGATGTCAAGGGGGACAAGACAACGCGCACCGGGCGATGAGGGAGATAACAATATAAAACAATAAAAAATAACTTATGTCGTCAACATGAAATAAAAAATATAACATATAGATTACAAATGTTATTCACACATCATTTGATTATATAAATGTTCAATTAATTAGCATGGTAACAATTTGTAATTATATTAATTACAATACCTGAAATGTTTTTTTTTTTTTAAATCAATACATAATATTAATTCTCAACTAACTTTATGTTCGTTGAAAATTATATTGTGTTATCATTGCTTTTGAAAATATTTGATTGTATTGATTAAAAAAGCATGTAAAATAAACTAATAAACGACCCCAACCCGGGGCCGTTGGCCCGAGCAGTCAGTTTTGATGGCTCACTTTGAAAAAGAGACGTACGCCCGTACCAGGAGAACAGAATGTATGAGACGTCGCTTGGCTTTCTATGCGATACCGCGGATACATTTACCCATGTTGTGTCGTGTTCATGCGCGCAACTTGTGTGTGACTTGTGCTCTTTTGGTTCTCAACATTAGATTGCTCCTCTACTAATTGTGGCCTGAAATTATTTTTTATGGTTTAGTTTAAACTGTTTACTAAATTAAGTATGTATAACAAATAAGTTATGAAATATATAATAAATAAATATATTTAAAAATCACATGGTGTATAAATGTTCGCTAGATACTTCTGCAATGTTTCAGTTGGATAACTTCAATTTTGCATAACCATTTTTGAACAGGAAACAGAATGTTACACAATATTACATTGTATAAGTCATTATAGTAAACAAACATAAAACCTTTGCAACGGCAATGAATAGCAAACAGTACAATTCCCCATCGAGCGCTTAAATTATTGATACTATCTGAAAAGCCACCACAAAATTTGGTTTTAAAAATTGGGGCTCCAATTATGTCACTTCGTAACATGGGTCCACTTATATCATATTATACAATGGAACTAAGGTTTACGCCAAAAATCATTACATTATGTAAATGAGACGGAAATTGTTGTGCTAAATGTGAAAATATCATTTTGCGTGCTTTTTAACTTCATAAGATTACAGTTTCCGAAAAGACCTCATATGAACCTTACTGTATTTCATTGAGTTCGTAATTAATAATCGTTAAATAATTATAATTCACCGCAGTTTAAGTTTATCTTAATCTCACAGATAAATATCATAATAAAATCGTGCTATGTGAAATATGCTAATTATTAGCTGTAATAATACTCTATAATTAATGAAATATATGTCACTAATATACAAATTTTGACTATGGTTTTGTGTCTCGCTACTTACTTAAAAGTTGTTTATTATATTTAGCCAGTTATAATGCATCGAACATATGCCTATCATATTACAGCGGTAAAAAAATATTAAATAAAAAGGACTTCGCAATTATCGTTGCTGGGGTAAATTAGAATCACTTTTCACGTGTAGCCACTTTTGCCTCAAAAAACGTAACAATAGAAATGATAATGCATTACAATACTAATTCATAAAATGTACCGATATACAATAAAAACAATACTTATTTTGAAGAGTATTATGTATTGTATATTCCATATAAGCATATCAAATCAGATGTATTTATTACATTAAGAATTTTAATAAAAGCACTAAGGACTACTTTTTTTTGATTAAATGATATTTAAAATTTTAGATTTTATCAGAAAAATAATATATAAAAGATGTAGGAAAAGTTAAAATATATTTATATACATAGAAAACATATTTTTACATAAATATAATAAAATATTAAAAATGATTTTTTTATAAAAATAAAACTTACAAAATTATACGATATTATATATGTATACAATACAAATACTCATTGTAAATAAATATTTAAGCTTAGATCGATTCACACCAATCAAAAAAAAAACATATGTTACATGTTGATAGAATATTAATACTACCAATTCAAACATGTAATTCTTTTCATTATCTTTTTTTCCATCGCCCCTCAATCAACCCCCTAAAATATTACATCGACCTCTTTGAGCAACAATTAACAATGATAACAATACATATTTTTTAATAATAGTCAGTGACATTAATCACATAGTAAAATAATACACAAATTATTGATTACTATACAGATTCCAATATATTCTGCGAAATCATTATTTTATAATGCATTTATTGTTATGCTTAAGTCCACAATCATAAATCTACAATATAAATAGTGTTAATAATTAATTACATTTCAAAGATCCAGATATTTATATAAAAATTATTAATTATAATCTAATTATACGTTTTGCACTGATCTGAATTTGATCTAAAAACGGTATTCAAAAATCAATAGATTAAAAGTGTCGCAGAATAGATTGATGGAAGTATAATATATGTGTATAAATATTATACATATGTGAAATATTTATTAGTATTAGTGTTTTCTTATATGTTCTTAGCAATATATTTAAAGAAATATTTATTTAAAAATAACTAAAATAAGGAACGATTAATAAAAATTATGTCAAGGAATCCAAATTCATTGCAATTAGTTCACTATTGAACACATTTATACAGAATAATAGACTTTATAAACTGAAATTAAGAAAAAAATATTCTTTATTTATAGCATTTAAATACGGAAAATAGCAAAAATATATATTTAATCTTGAAAAATTCAAAAGGTACATATTTGTTAATTTTAACTTATTGGATGTGCAATAGATTTATGAAATATTAATACTATATATTTAAAATATTTTAGAACATACTTATTATATTGCTTAGAAGCTAAGAAAATAAACAATTTTTATGTTATAGCAATAAACTTACATTATAATTTACTCCTAAAATATAATTGAAGCTCAAATGCACTTTTTATCAATTTTGTAAATCTTAAAATTAACCTAATATAATTTCTAATGATAAATTTTAGCTAATGATCATGATTATCATCAGTGAGAGCGAGAAAATCTAGATTAACCTAATCTGTGATGATGGATTGGAGTTAAAATGATATAATAATCAGTAATCTTGATCTCCCAGACATGAAATTGAAAAACATTAAAGTCCATGTAGGATTCATATCCAAGTTTTTCAGGTTAATAGTCAGCGACTTTCGTCCATCGTACAGGTCAATTTAAGAAAATATCACAACAAAACTGGGAGCACACATAGTAATGTGAAATGGCACTATAAAGTACATAATTAACTTCCTGTAAATTGCAAAATAAAAATATTCAGCGTTATTTGTTCTTAGTATCGATATGTGTATAAAAAAGTCTTAAGCTTCTTATATTATATTATACACGATTATCGGCTCACATGTCTAACGAACTTGCATGTTGCAGTAAACATGTTTACTACGAGCTATTATTTCGTAAATAAATTATTTTTCCAACGAAGCATTAAAAAATCTCCTATATTGAATTTTTTCTTATGCCCTTCAAATTTTGTAAACAAGCATCAAATAAAAAAAGTATCTTATTATTTCTCTCTAACATAATAAACTCATAGCGCAGTGTAATATTTTTGATTAAAACAATATTTATTTTCTAAATTAGTTTTCTTCGGTCGCGTTTTTGTGCTCTATGTACATGGCCGCATAGCAAATTTCACCCCCAAATTTGTGGGGCGAAGTTTGTGGGGCGAGAAATCTTTGTGTTTTCATTATGCGCCCGCAATGATGAATACCGCATGTTTACACAGCGAATGTGAAGAATGAATTCAAAATATTATTTTCTATATTTTTTTATTCATTAAAAAAATAACTAATTTTTTGTTGATTAAATAAAGTACAAAACAAAAGTTTTGGCTCTGGTTCGTTCCGCATATGTTTTGCTCGCGAACAGTTTTGCATAATCATGCATATTCAATAGGGACGCATGTATGCAGCATATACACATATTTCTCGGCGGTTTCTCGCATTTAAATAAGCGCAAATATTAATATTGAGTCATCGGATCCGGTTTATGTGCGTCTTGGCATGCGAATATGTATATTGTACATGTGTAAGTGTATATATAATAGGAATAGAGGGTGGATGTATGGTTGTATGTAGCATGTATGTATTTACGAGAACAGGACGCTCCGCGTTGTTTACCCAAAACCCTTCTAGGATAACGTGCGCTCCTAATACAGTTGTTGTTTGTATTTGAGCGGAGACTGTTGCCATTATTTTTGCCCCGGGGCATTTGTATTTAGTATAAAATAAAAAATATTTATAAGCAAATTAAATAATTAAGTAACACATAAATAAGCAATATGCTATTTATAAATTAAAATTTTCGTTTAAAATTCTTAACCTTGTAAAGGATAAATAATTTGCTTATTTTTAATATTATTTTTTATTAACTTTTTGTAGCAATACATAAAAAGCAAATGTTTTCGCAATACATCTGACCAAAGTTTTCAATCCCTTTTATACCGAGGTTTCTATGACTTTCTGAAGACGCCAACACTTAACAATTTAGTTTGCAATAAGTAATGTCTTCTGCGTTTAATTTAAAGTATTTAAAATATTACATTCTTAAAAAGACTTGAACCAATATTGAGTGAAAAGAAGCTAATTCCGAAACATTAATTCGACTTTCGTCACCAATACGTCGCTGTTAAACATGTATAAATACATACATGGAGTGGTTCAGATAATCGATAACAATTTATTGATGTGTCTCATGCATTTAATAAGGTGTGTCATGATCGCCTTCCCTACAAAATAAAAAAAATACTTACACTCGCCTACTACGCAATCCTGAAGTCATACATAAAAGGAAAATTATTCTTTGTCAACCATCAAAAGGAATTATCATCGCTCTTTGAAATAAACGCTGAAGGTCTACAGATATTATAAAGTCTATGGCAACTACCACTGCCACATTCGCGGACGATAGCGATTCTCGCTTTACACAAAGATCCTGCAGCTGCATCACAATGCATTAAAAAAAGTATTAAAGAATTAAAGTAAATGAATCAAAATGTTTACAAATAACATTCACAATGAAAAGAGAAACCTGCCCACCAGTTAGGCAAAATGATCAGACACTACCTCAAGAGATAGACACCTTGCATGGCGCACACACATCTTGGTCAAACGAAAACAACTATAGATTTAGAAAAATATATTTGCTGTTATGTTTTAAGTGATTAATTAGTTGTTATGTTTTAAGTGAATAACATCAAGGGAATTAAATTGCATATTAAAGTAAGATCCAGGGGTATAGTTTCACGTCGAATTTTAGAACTTAAAAAGTAACTATTATGTTAGCTTTTTTGAAAATGTAAGTACAGGTGGTTTTATATTATAATATGTCTTAAAAATTATATTTGGTATCCAAAAATAGCAAATTTTGCCGGTATTTTTAATCCAATCAATAATATAAGTTATAATATTGCTTTATTACTTATCAGAAAATCTAATATTTCTAAAATATGTAAACGGCAGCTCAGATCCCATTAAAAGTTATTTAAAGAAGTTTCATTAAGTAACCGTTTTTCAATATATAATATTTTAAATTCTTATTTATGGTATAATTATATACAAAATTTCGATAAAATCTAATCAAAATATTACATCACAGTATATATTATTACTATTGTAATATTTTTACTTTATTCCATATGTTTTAGTATGTCGATTATTTAACGCTATATTTAAACATGGAGTTGTTTTGTAAATATGAATAAATATTATATTATTATGGTAAATAATTATTTTTCAATACATATAATATATTCTCTATAATCTGTAGTAGCTCATTATAAAAACATTTTTTGCACTAGCTCGATTTTATTAAATGATCACGATATTCATCCGTGAGATTAGGAAAATCTAAATTGTGATGATTGATCGGAATTATAAGTATATAATAATCCAGACACGATAAAAATTAAAAAAAAATATTTAGCTCCACATGGGAATTGAACCCAAGTCTTTCAGGTTAATAGTCAGCGATCTATACCACTCGTCTATCGTGCTGGTTAACTTAAATAAATTTTGCATAAAAAATATTATTTTTGTATTAAAAAATAACAGTAAAAAATTCTATGCTGCAATAAAAGTGTATATTAATAAATTAACAAACGATTTAAAAACAGAAACTTTTCTACATATGTTGTCTATTATCTAAAACATATAATAAAAAGTATGTTTATAGACAATTATATAATTTTTGGTATTTTTATTATAAAAAATATTCGGTAGCTTCGAAAAGGTTAGGAACCATGATTTTGAGTCATTTTGAAAGATTAGTGTATTTTACTTTTCCCGTGTAAATAATTAAAGTAAAATAAAAAAAAATATGAGTTGATGACGTAAATTCACTTAAGAAACTAAATGATATATTTTCTGTCGTTCTGAACATGTAGATAAATATCAGTTTTTTTGTACTTGTATATATACATATATGTATATTACTATTCAAAGATATTTTTCATGGAAACGTTTTTAAATCGACTATCCTGAAAATTCTTAATTGTCTTACTATGACTTTACATAAGAATTGGAAAAAATTCGCTTCATAAATTTGTTACGCTTTTATTTTTGATAATATAAAATCATCTTATTTTTGATTTTACGATAATGGAAAAAATGGAAAATATTCTTTGAGATTGATATTTTATTTTAGAACGACATATAAATTCGTTTATTAGATACATTTACGTCATTAACTTGTTTTCATCATAGTCTTGTATAAGACAAATAACTATATTAATATTCAATTAGCACGCGTCAATCACAATTTAGGTATATCGTATAATTTTATTACATTCGCCATGAAATATTATTCCTTGTCGTTCATTTTGGATTCGCGGCTCGATTTCGCGGCTTTGGTTAATTAATGAGCATCAATTATGAATTTGGAGAAAACGAATACAAAACCGAGGGCACGAAGATGATTAAACACGCCGCCAGAATTGGTTTTCTTGTACAAACGGAGTTGCGAATTAATGAAATTGAACCAACCCCCCTCTTCATACCTAGGTATATTTAATGCAATGCATAAGAACACTCGGTTTTGCGTATCTGTTTTAACGTGATTAGGAAGAGCGTCGGACTCGACACGTTCATTAAATATGCGCAATTTCAATTTTGAGAAGGAGAATATTTTTCGGATAAAATAAAATTGGTGTAAAATATATAATGATATGATGCTTCACAAAAATGATGTGGTGTATGATACACGCATCAGTGTGCTTATATTTACATGTTAAAACCCGAAACGATGGGGTTTATACGAGAGTATAATGGTGATAAATGCCCATCCCTTACACTCGCAGGGCGATAAACGAATTAATTTTCAGGATTACGTCTTTGCTTGTGGCGGTTTTGGGCTTGTGCATTTTAAATATTTATGTCCCCAGGGTAGGTCCATTTTATGCAAATCATTTTTCCACACCTTTTTTCGCAGCCCCGCCAAGATGACTTTTTTATCTTTGGCTAAAAGGGCTTAATCGTTTTTTTTTGGTGCTCGCAAAGGGTTTGCCGTTTGTTGTAAAACGCATAAATTTGCTCATTTGCGAGCGGGGGACATCCCTTTCTCTGATAATACAATGTTCGCTGGTGTTATGGTATTAATTGCGACATAACAAAAAATCTATTTAAATTTATTTTTAAGAAACATGTTCTAAAAAGTCGAGGCCTGGAGGTGATTTAAATTGTGTTATTTCCGCAAGCTTTAATCTTGCTCTTTTTATTTGTTTTATTCATAATAGTAAGCAATCTATGATGAAAGTAATGCCTTGATCTCATAATATTGTATGTGGTTTTTTGGGAGGATCAGAAGAAAGGATTAGCATATTATTATATCTTTTAAATACTCAAAACATAAAAAGCGAACATTGTACAAAATATTTAACAGAGTATTAAAACTAAATTATTTAAAAAAATATGTTTAAAGCTTCAAATCATATGTTAATTAAAATTATGTTTATAAAAACTCTTCTTGCTATGTGACTAAATAAATATTTTTTTTTTTGGTATTTTGATAATTAAAAATAAATAGCCTCTATACTAGTAAATCTGCAGCCATATTCAATAACATACCTAGTAATACAACACACTTATTTTTCTTCATATTAAAATTCGAATTAAAAAAATATTATTACATAAAAAAATTCTATCTGATAAACGCAATTTTCTGAATCAGCTCTGGCGTAATATGTAAACTGAATATTAAATTTTAATTTTACTGTAATTATAATATCTCTAATTCCTAATTAATTTATTAAATAGTATTTTTTTATTTTGTATATATTATAATATTATATAAATAGGTACATGACTATAGATTTAAATTTCAACCACTTTGTGTAGATTAAGTATCTTTAAAAGCGAGCAATATTTATGGCAATCATTGAAAAAGTCAATGATATTAATTTATTAATTCAATAAATAATGCCAATTGCAGCAAGTTAATTTTACTCGATAAACAAGAAGCACCTACAAATAATTCAGTAAAGATCTTAATTCCCTACAGAGTCGCAATTGCGTCCGTTATTCTTGCCTGTCGTGGCCAGGACGTGGCTGGAAAATTTATCTGGGATTATGCTCATCTATTTCAGGTGTGCACCATAATATTTTTTTATATATTTAATAGTATAATTTAACATTTCGATTGAATCGGTGTAATGTATTGTATATGTATGTCTATATACGATAATTATACCATAAAATATATTTATTTTAAATATATAATAATAAAATTATTATTTGTATAAGAAACATCATGATGCATAGGTAAAACTGTCAAGTTATGATAATCATAATCATAATTATAATTAAAAATAAATAAAATTCCCAAATTTAATTTGATTTTATTTTTTAAACAGTGCATTGAAAAGTGGTTAGTTAATTAAGAAGTAATTTCACACTTGTGTAATTGAGACAACTATTCTTACTGTCACATTTTAAGGCATAAACGATTTGATCGAGAAATTCTTAATTGCATTTTTCGTAACTAATGAATCTAATCCAAGGATGCTGGACTATTTGCGATATCAACATTTCGGGATCGACATATTGTCAAGAACAATCGTGTTGGTTTCTGAATAAATTTAAATTTTCGAAACACCTGCACTTGTCACGTGCGGGATAGCCGTATGCTTACATGTAATAAATAACCATTAAATAGCGAAAAATATAATTATAACAACTTCAGATATGTGAGCAATATTAATAATAAAATGAATTTAGAGAAAGAGAACGAGAGATCATTAATGGTAATAAATAACATGTCACGTTATTTGTCAATTCTATATTATTTTATAATCTATTGTATATACATAGATTATTTATCTGAATGTACTTAGTTAGAATGAATGTCATAGATGCAATAAATTGTATTTGTCATTTTAAACATACTTTATTAATGTTGTATAGTATAATTGTATACAAATATTTATTGATGTATAAATAATGTGACATAAATTTTGGTTGAGATTGGATTCCCTAGTCGTAACGATTGGTAAGTTACAAGAGCAGTCTTTCAATGTTAAAGGAATTTAATTGAGAGATAAATACTTCGCTCATCACGAGTAGAATTTCTAAATGTTAGCAAATAAAATAGTTTATATTTGACCTTTAATTTAACTGAGAACAAAATGTTTTATTTATTATGTAAGAGATAGTACATACTTATAACGGCATAAGACATCTTTTAATAAATCTGAGAAATAATCAAATATAAAAGATATAGCTTTTAAATATTTATTTAAGTCGTTTATTACCTAAAAATCGCTATGATTTTAAAATCTGTAAAGCATCATTATTTGGATATAATATTGTTTAGGTTATATAATATATCTATATGGTAGTGAAAATAAGTTCATACATATTTTTAGTAGCATGTTTCAGTCACGTAAAGAGCATTGACTTGTCACGTCTGTAATGACTTCACATTACATAAATCTTGCAGATTTTGGAGGCCCAGCCTCTCTTTGCAGGGTTATGAGTTGGGGTGGCACTTTCACTGTGGGGTTTGCGATACTAAGTGTCGAGCGGGCGGAATGCTAAATAACACCCTCAGGACCTCAACTTGGCCCAAACACCTTCTCGCCATTCTTCATGACTTATAAGATCTAATAAAAAAGTAAAAATATATTTAAAAAATAAAAATATTGTATAAAAATTATTTTTGATATTTTTGATTATACGAGTGTATAAATTAATATAAAATTAAAATAAATTTTGACAAAAGTGGCAGTGTATGGGTCGAGAATCAACCCTCGCCCCTCGGCAATTTTATAAAGTTTTAAAGATGATTTGATATTTTTCAGCCGGGTAACTTGGAGGCGAGGTAAGTTGAGTTATTGCCCTTACGTGTGCTTTATGATACGTGAGCGGAGGTGAGATACGACCTCTGGGGTGAAAGGGCGTAAAAGGCTTTTGCGCCTTTATTTCTTTATTGTTTTAATGCGGCGCTGCATAATTGAAGGGAGTGAAAAATATTCATTGCTAGTTATGTGAATGAGGATTGCTTGGTATCTTAAATATGTTATTATATATTTGAAAATACATTTATATGTTTTTATAAAACAGAGATAAAAAATTTAAAATATTTTTAAATATTTATAAAAATTATAAAAACTAGCTACGCTTATTTTATTAGTATTCAATGCCTTATTTAAACAACAAAATTTATTATTATCATTAAAATAAATAATGGCTGGTTATACAAAAAGAATGTAGATCCCATTTAATTTATTAAATATTGGTTTCTACAAAATAATTATTTGCTTTTAAGACAGCGTCAGATTTTTTACTCTTTTTAAACAGTGATATTAATATCACTGTTTAAAAAGGTTATATCGATAGTTTTAAATATAAATTGTCTAATTTTATAAAAACGACCAAAAAACTGTGCAACTTATATTGAAATTAAGTAATAATAAAAGCATCATATATTCATTATTCCATATACATTTTTCTCTGACAGTTTTAAAATAAACTGGAAGCAATAATAGTCTTAAAATTTTATAGTATATTATTATGATTATTTTCTATTTTTAGGATATGAGATTTTTAGATTAATTTTTAAGTGTAAAATAGAGTAAGCCAGTTTACATATTAATAAAGTGATCAATATGTACATAATAAAAAACTTTTAATATTTTCCAATACCAATCAGAGTACAGAGCTTGAAAATAATGACTTTTTAATTATTTTTTTTTATTTAACAAATAAAACCATTATTTCGAAACATAATAGCATGAATAAAATATTAAAAATCATTAATTTTTAGGTATTTATAGCACTAGTAATATTGTTTAATACCAACTATGGATACTTTATCATTAACATAGTGATTAATCATTAAATAAAAGTATTATTTTAATCAATTAAAAAAAATTAAAGCTAAATATTTCATAACAAAAGGCACGATTTAATAAAAATACATGTATGAAAAAAAAAATATATTGAATGTAATAATATAATTTTTAGCGTGAACGTTTTTTTATATCCACTGTAAATAAAAGTAATGTTTTGGAAATAATATAAGAGATAAGCAATAAAAATTAAACTTAAGTTTATTTACAAATATATTATGTACTCATTAATAAACGATTCCATTTATTCGTTTATGTATAGCAAATTGACACAAAATAAAAGTTTTGCTTAAGAAAAATTTACAAAAAATATATCACTAAAATATTACAATTTAATTTGATTTACATATCTAACTAAAAATGTACGAATTAAAGCATTAATTATTTAACTAATTATTAACTTGCTTGTAATAAATGTAGAATATAACCTAAATAGTGTTGTCAGTATAAGTAAAATTTATTTAATTTAAAGAAATATGTATGTTCTTTTTATTTTTAAATAAAAAAAAATTGTAAATAAAATAACTTAATGAAGCACAAAAAATGTTATTAAAGTTTTCGAAATACGAATTTATTAACAAATTCAATTTTACTCACTTTTGACAAAACAGCTACAGTACTCAGCAACACCAATAACCAAAGTTCATAGTAGAAGAATTGTTAAAATAATTAACAAATTGTCCTTTTACACGAGATAGTTGGTTTCACTTTCGCAAAAAGTTGTCGTGAAAAGTTGTTGGCTATGAAGGGTGATTGTTTGCGATACACGTGTTGTTTCGAGGGTTGCAGCTGCGATACTGACGTTATATAACGCTAAGAGGGAAATCCCCTCAACCCCCGACAACTCTCATCCCCCAAGCGGCTACAGACTCGGATCGGATTTCCTCCGGTATTGTTCGCTCATTGCAGCCGCGGAATAAATACTGTAGAAGATTACCATAAACACTAATATAAAAGTAAGTGATTTCTTTTTTAGTTTTATATTAATATAAAAATTATATTTACTTAAATAATTAACTGATGTGAAAAATGTGCGTTCGTATTCATAAAACGAAATATTAATATAGGGGCAAAAGTAGTCATTATTTAATTATTTTGTACAATCATATGAATTATTTAATTCTTTATATATAAAATATATAGAGTTTTTCATTGCCCTAATAAATGCTAACATATTTACATATTAACACATATGCTAAACATTTAATAAAAAATATTTCTCAGACTTTATAATTTAATATTAAAAATATACATTTTTTAAATAAATTTAAAACGAAATTTATCATATGTATAATTATTTAAAAAAAATGTAATACCCTATGTTATTTGTAAGTTTTATAACTATCATATTTTCTGTTTACAATATCAATTGTGTGAAAATTACTCAAAATCGATATTTTGCTTCATATGAATATCTCACATCTAATCATAAAAACATTTCAAGAAACTTTATTGTTATTGAAATTAACACTTCACGAGGTAAAAATATGTATACTCAAATAATGTGTAGTTTATATATTTATGAAGTATTTCTATATGATATTTATGTATTTCTACGTAGTTTATACATTTATGAAGTATTTCTATATGTAAGGAGTTTGACAATTATGTAGTTGCAAGTGTCACGTAATTAAGACCATCAATATTATGCTATGAGCTTATAAAATTGTAATTATAGATATTTTCTACTTACTACTATGAAAATGAATTTAAAATATATGTTAAAATAATCCAATTACTGAACTTTTCAAAGTAAATTACTTTCAAATATATGTAATGATTATAATATAAAACATATTAGAACTTTTAAAAGAAATTTAATTTGTATTTATTGTTTTTATTTTAATAAGCATACATAATATTACACAAAAAACTCTTATTTTTTGTACATGAAAAATATACATTAAATCGTAAAATGTTGTTATTTTACACTTAGTTTATGTAACGCTAGAGCATACATTTCTTAATGTATTTTTAGCGTATGATTACAAATATTTATTATCACAATATTTTACATAAACAATGAACATCGTAAAACATATTATATATAAATCAAAATAAAAATATAATAATTTACTTATACAATCCGCAACGTGCTTGATAATATACAAAATGTTGATATCACTATTGGCGCTTTATGAAAGCCTTGATTCCTCGAAAGCCTCCGTTTGGCTGTGCAAACGGCGAAGGCTTCTCCTTATAGGGGTAAAGGGGCGTTCACTTTAAATACCACGCCCACTGTGCTATGCAATAACCAATGGTAAAACACGCCTAAAATCTTATATCCGTACTTCTTACATTTAACGCTTCAACACACCCGCATGTATATTTTATAACCTACCATTGTTCACTTTGGATATTGATTGGAAAGCTGTGCCTCCGTCGGGTATCATTGAATATTTAAATTTAATAAATAATAATTTCAATCGAACTTTTTCACCTGATTATCAACTTGAATACATATAATATGCTCAACAATCAATGTGATTTGTACACCACCATAAAAATATAAATATAATGATATGCACTTTTTTAAGATTTAGATTCAAATGAGTATAATTGCAGTGTATATATAGATGTCCAGTATTGCGCTACTATCAGCGCAACCTACCCCCTTGATTTAAAAAAAATATTATTATAATTATTATTTAAAAAAAATAAAAACCAAATCAATTACAAATAAATTTATTTATATTCCATACATTAATTCCAAAAAATATTTTAGTTTTCATTAACTTTCACCATGGCAGATTTCACAGTTTCAGACGAATGATGCTGACTTCGGAGCCATGATTGAACATGCACCTTTAGTGTAGGGTCCCATGAAAACAGCGGCAAACCTATTAAATTAACGCTCATTAGATTTAATATGATAATTAAAGTTGCTCCTTTCTGACCAAATAGTATTCATGAACGAAAATCATCGTTTCGCCTTGGCAGAGGTTAATGCAATTGTTATTATTTCTTATAATATTACCAAGATAATCTCTGAAATTATTTACATTTATATTTAAATTTAGTATTTCACTTAGAACCCTTATATTTTCTTCGCCAGATTGTCTTGGATTGACAATTTCGTCTAATTCTCTGGAAATGGGTTCAAAAGTTTTAAATATATTGTACATCTTTTTATTAGTTAGCTTATAATTATTTAGATATTTTAAATTTGCTTCTTGCGTATTCATCAACCTCAATGTCATGTGTTTTATAATAATGTCGATTAACTTTTCTCAGGGGAGATTTCCTTATACTATATTGTCTCGAAAGTCAATATTCTTATAAAAATCTGTTTTAATTTAATAAGTTAGTTGTTTGTGTTCATCGTATGTGCATGTGTCTGCCGTGCAATTAGCCAAGATTGTGGTAACCAACCCCTTTGGAGGTGAAAACCGGCAGATATTTGCGCGTAAGTAGCACAATTTAATAAATAGTATAAATAGATTGATTAATATAATATATAAATAGTATAAGATAGAAATAATTAGTATTGTTACATAAAAAAAAATGGCCGATAGCGGCGTGAATATAGCGGGCGTAATTACGCCAGAAAATAGAATAAAAGAAATGGATGAATTAAAAACAAAATTAAATATATTATTATCAAATGGTAATATATTATCAAAAGAAAAAAAAACCATTATAACTAATACATTTGATATAATGTATAAACATTTATTAGATGTATTAAAAACTAATAGGGACGATGTAAATAATAAAAATGAAAATAATAACTCAATAATTGAGTTATTAAATGATGTTAGAAAAGATGTTTATAATATAAAGGATAAACTAAATTTAAATAACAATATTATTAAAAATAAAATGCAAAAGAAACATTATTCGGAAATCGTAAAAAAAGGAAAAGATATTGCGATAATTATACCTAAAAATTTGCAAAATATAGAGCAGACAAAAAAGGATTGCAAAAATTTAATTAAACCAACAGAATTAGAAGTTGGAATACAAAATATAAGACCAATAAGCAAAGGAGGTATAATAATTACATGTGATAGTAAAGAAGATGCATCGAAAATTACGACAGATGCAGTAAAAAAACTAGGAGATAAATATAATATAAAAGTAGGAAATTTAAAGAAACCAAAAATAAAAATAATTGGAATTTCTGAAGAATTAAAATATGATCAACTAAAAAAGTGTATAATGAAACAAAACACATGTGTAGAAGAAAACAAATGTTATTTAGAAGTAAAACATATTAAAAAAAACAAATTTAATAAGTATGATGCTATTATTGAAGTAGATGTTACGACATTTAAAAATATAATGGATGTAGGCAAATTAAATATTGAATGGGATAGGTGTAAAGTATATGAAGACATATTCATATACCGTTGTTATAACTGTTATGGTTATAATCACAAAGCCAGTGAATGTAAAAATAAAAAAAATTGTATAAAATGTGGTTCGGAAGAACATTTAATAAATCAATGCAACAAAAAAGAAAACTGTGTGAATTGCTGTAGAGCAAATAAATTACTAAATCTTAATTTGAATGTGGAACACAACTCCATGGATAGAAATTTTTCAATTTATAAAAGATACGAGCAAAATTACTATAATAAAATACAATATAATATAGTATAGCAATTAAAAAAATCAAGTTCATATGGGAAACAAGAATCAGTAACTGGGATATTAATCAATGCACAAGGTTATTTAAAACATAAAGAGGAAATAGAATTAATTACTGAAAAGGAATATCCAATATTTTTAGGGTTAACTGAAACCCATATCACAAATGACATTGAAGAATTTGAACTAAATATTGGCAATTATAATATAATTAGATGTGATTCTAATTCCAGACATACAGGAGGTGTTATACTGTATATTAGAAATGATATAAAATTCAATACTATATTTAAAAATAATCAAGATAAGACATACTGGTCTATCACAGTTAAGATTTTTATTGAAAAAATTCCCATAATATTATGTATAGCATACAGATCTCCAAATAGTAATCCGAATATATTCATAGAATTTATAAATAATATTGCAGAATGGAGTTTTGATCAAATTTTGGATACTGTTTTAATTGGAGATTGGAATTTTAATTGGAACAAATGTGAAGATTTTTACACAGCAAAATTAGAAAAAATATCAAATATATTTGGTTTAAGACAATGTGTCAAAGAAAATACAAGGACTAATAATAGATCGAGCACATTAATAGATTTAGTATTTACCAACAACAAAAAAATTTATTGTGAAGTAAAATCAACTCCAAGAATAACTGACCATTCAATTGTATATATTTATATAGAAAAACATAATGAACTTAAGTTTAAAAAAACAAAAAAAATTGATATAATTAAAAAAATTAATTTTAATAAATTAAGATTAGAATTACAAAAATGTGACTGGAATGTAGATAATATGGATGTTAATAGGATATGGAACAAAATTTATAAGAATATAGTAGATTGTAAAACAAAAAGTCAATATAATTTTAAAAAGGAATATCGTTACAACCCAAAACCGTGGTTTAATGATGATGTTAAAAATGCTATAAAGAAAAGAGATGAGTCATACAAAATTTTTCAAATATTAAAAACAGAACAAATAGAATATAAAGTCTTTAATGAAAAATGGAAAACATACACACAATGTAGAAATATGGCAGTCAAAGTATTAAGAATGGCTAAAAAGAAATGGTATGAAAAATTGATAGATGAAATACAAAATGATCCAAATAAGATGTGGAAATCAATAAAACAATTAATTAATCCAACTCAGAAAAACGACATAATAAAAATGGAAATTAATGGAAATATATATCAAGATCCTTATATAATGGCAGAAAAGATGAATACATATTACATTGAGAGCATAGAAGAAATTGTAAATTCAATACCAAGGATTAGTAATTTAGTACAATATAATAATAAAACATTAATTGTAAAATTTAGTAAATTTAAATCAGTATCATTAGATGAAATTCATAACATAATATGTAAATTTAAAAAAGGAACTAGTACTGATGAACTAGATATAAATATAATTAAAGAAACATGGGAAATAATAGGAACTAAATTAAATTATTTAATAAATAAAGCACTCTCATTAGGAGAAATGCCTGAAAATTTAAAGATTGCTACTATTGTACCTATACCTAAAATAAAAAATAGTAAAAAAGTTGAAGAAATGAGACCAATCAACATGCTACCGTGTATAGAAAAAATAATAGAAGAAGTAGTAATCAAACAATTAAAGGAATTTATTACTTCTCAAAACATAATATGTGAACAACAATCGGGATTCAGAGAAAAGCATTCCACTGAAACTGCATTACAAGTAGTGATAAATGATTGGCTGTTGGCTAAGGATACAAACAAAATCATTGGATCAGTTTTCTTGGATTTCAAGAGAGCCTTCGAAACAATAGACAGAGAAATAATGTTGAAGAAATTGGAGAGTATAGGTATAAGTGATATAGTTTTGAGATGGTTTAATAATTACTTATATAAAAGAAAACAAAAAGTTAAGATAAATAATGTATGTTCTGAAGAGAGGTTAGTGTATTATGGAGTACCACAAGGGTCTAAATTGGGACCATTGTTGTTTGTTTTATATATAAATGATATAGTTAATAACGTAAGAAAATGTAAAGTTCATCTATTTGCGGATGACACATTGATCTATTGCATGGGTGATAACATTGAAGAAGTTGTGAGTAATTTGAATGATGAATTAGGTGTGTTAGAGATATGGTTAAAGAATAATGTACTTAAATTAAATGAGAATAAAACTAAATGTATGTTTATTAATTATAAAAATGTGTTAGATGATAGTACCAAAATAGTAATAAATAACTCTAATATAGAAATAGTGGATAATATAAAATATTTAGGAGTAATTGTTGATACAAAATTAAACTTTAAAGAACATTGTAATTACATATTAAAAAAAATTAGTAGAAAAATAGGTTTATTATCTAGATTAAGAAATATATTAAGTATAAATACAAAAAAATTAATTTACAATAGTATAATATTGCCCCATTTTAATTATTGTGCAACACTTTTAAATATGTTGAATAAATTAGATAAACAAATGTTGCAAAAATTACAAAATAGGGCAATGAGAGTAATCTTAAATAAAAATAGATTAACTAATTGTAAAAGTATGATTGATAGATTAGAATGGTTGAATGTTCAAGAAATATTGAGTATGAATGTTTTAGTATTTATATATAAGTTAGAAAATAATATGTTACCACACTATTTTAATAAGTATTTAATAAGAAATAAAGATGTACATAAATATAATACTAGAAATAAAGAAAATTTAAAAATAATTAAGTATAAGAAAACGAGTACGGCTAGGGGAATTATGTACGGAGGTTTTAATTTATATAATAGTCTTCCAAGAGAAATCCGAAACAGCAAAAATATAACGGGTTTTATAAATGGAATAAAAAAACACCTTCGTACATATAGAAATAAAATATTATAATATTAAGTCTTTATTATTGTATATTTTTTCTTTCTGTTATGTATTTTTTATATATTTTTATATATGTTTACTAAATTTGTTAGATGTAAAGATTAGCTATTAAGCTAAATAAATTAATAAAATAAAATAAAATAAATAAATTATGCCCTCAACATGGTTATAATAACATGTTTAAATTGCTCAAAAGCAGAAATTATTCGGAAGCGAGATTTTGTGTTCTGGGATGAAGTGCATTCGAAAAAATATTAATTTCTTCCAATATAATAATCATAAGAGCCAGGACTCTTAAGAAACATTTATTGATAAATCGTGTACCATTCCAGAATATTTTATTTATTTTTATCTTGGTCCAAAAACTCGACCAATTTTAATAATTTCCATTCCAAGGTCTATGAAAATATTAAAAAACTATTTGGTTTTTATTTGATTGGTGAAATATTGAATAGTTTTTATCAACGAACATTTGCAAGCGATTAACTTGTGTAATCTATTTTATTGAATCATCCAAAACAAGTTGTAATCGATGATTCAAACAATGCAAGATAATGATATTGGGAAAATCTTTTTTATTCTTGTGCTCACTCCTAATGGATGGCATAAATAAACCTATCTGAATACACTCACCAATCGATTTTGATTTGAACTGTTTCTTCATTTTCTTGGTGAACAGCAATTTCAAGTAATTTTGATATGAAGTGTTCCTTCATTTTCTTTAAATACGAAGTCTCATCTTATTACTACCCAAAGAAATCATTTTTGCACAATAAATGCAAGTTTTTTTTATCTTTTACGAACAATCCATCATATTTACTTTTAAAAGCGTCATATTGCAGTTGATTGAGCTTGCTATTATATTGAGAGTGTGGGAGTGGTACAATACTTTTATTTATAAATATGTGAGCCTAAAATAAGTTTCTATGGAAAGTATCGTCTGTATTCATTGGTGAAAATTATGACGGATTACTTTTTGCTACTTTCCAGTCATGTCACCCCTTTATTCATTAAATTCAGAACACCGTTTTACATAGTTTGCTTATTAATAAAGTCAATTCCTTGAATAGAAAAAAATTGTGTTTGTTTATCTTTTCGTACAAAAGAAAAGAATCACTAGAAAAACATTGCACTTTGCAAATATGATATTTAATAGACCAGTTTAAAAACAACGATATTGTGACTTGCTCTTAATAAACCCTAACGGAAATAGCATTTGTGCCAAATTAGTAACAAATTGCTACAATTTTTTAGTAGGCTTATCTAAACTTTCTTAATATCCTTTGTGCATATTATATTAAAGATCACCTAAAATAATAAATCAATAATTAGACTGAACAGAAAACTATACTTAAATTTACATTTATATAAAAATTAAATTTTTGAGTTTATTACATATTTTTTTGTTTAAATGTAATGATTCAGCCCAATTCATAATGATTTATGTACAAATCGTTTGCTATATTAGGGTACAGAATTAAATAATGGCCAGATCCACATTTAATGTGTTTTAAGTTTTTGGTAGTAAATCTTTAATAAAACAATCTGAATACACTCACCTCTCAATTTACGCGATAAATACGTTCCAGAAATTATCGTGTAAATCGAGGCATAAAACGAATTTGTTTTCACGTGTACTTTTTAACGTTTCTTAAAATTATAAAGTAAACGAGCAAAATTTTCAGCGACAATATTGACATTTTAATATAAGATTATTTTTTAAGCTATGACTTGTGTTAATGTTCCTCTTACCAACAGAACTGATGATTATGCTAGGACGTTTTGAGCTTTAAGCTTTAATGTTTTGTAATAGGAAGCTATAGTATTAATTATATATTATAAATCTTTGTTTGATTTTCATTGATATAGAAATTAAAGATATTTTTTTATTAAAATATAAATTATTGAGCTGCAATTTACAAACGCAACATAATCTAAAAATTGAAAGTTCGCTTAAAAAAATATAAGAGTTTTAAAAGGTCAACGGCCAAAAATATACGAAGCGTCCACGTACATCATTAGAGCTTGTTTTGATGACTTAGCATGAAAAAATCTCAGGAACAACTTTTCCAAGTAGGTTGCGAATATCAAAAGACTTGTTATGATTGGTTTGCATTCTTTCATTTCTCGGAAAAGGAAACACCCCTAAAATAAGATTATTTTTCTTCTTTTTTTTATGTTTTGTTCAATTAATACAGAGTAAAATAAAACTAATACAATAATAGACAATTCAATCATAGCTGTATAAAGCTTATTTATATATATAATAATTGTAATTAAATGTAATAATTTATGGTACATTTTTTAAGTTTGCCAAAACACTTGTTCTTTCCCATTGTTCATGGTATTATTATGATGTATCTATATTTTGAGTTCGATGAACTGTTATTCCGAAAACGAATGCCATTGATTAATGATATAAAAATCCCATAAGTATTTTAAGCTTGTTTTCGCCGTCGCGGGAAAGCCCTGATAGAAAAATATTAATGTAACATCTTTTCAACTGGCGGCACACGATTTTGATGATTTAATATTTATTATAAGCGAAAATTCAATTTAGACATCAATTATTATAAGCAAAAATTTTATTTTAGACATCAATTGATTTGCTAGTTTTGTGATTAATTAATTTATATGGCAAAATTATTAAATAATACGTTTATAATTTACTTTTATATTTTATTAGAGTTTCCAAATATTTGTTGTTTTTAACTATTCCAATATCGAACTATCGATTAAAAAAGATTTGTTTTCATTAACGAAATTTTATTTAATTTATTTACTAGCTTTCGAACGTATTTATGTAATATTGCCATTTAAAATTCACAGTAAAATAAGCATTTATCTCTCACATCAAGCGACTATCTATGTGACTTATTTATTGTCACGTTGAAGACAACATGAATTAGGAATTTAAGTCGCTTGAAGCAATAAGCAAATAAACATCCCATCGCCTTTAAATGTGCCAATAATAAGGTTTTTACCTTAATCATATTTGTGTTTAAATTCTTAACAATCCACTACACAGCTTTGGTTGGTTAATTCTTTATATTAACAGCACATTGTAAGTTAACTTGTTGTAGGAATTTAACTGTTTTGTCATTATATTATCTATTTTATTGTCAATGAAAAAATGAGCAAGCTGTAACTGTCAGCAAATCTTAAATTGAGATATTATAGTGTAAGTATCACTTATTGTTTACAATTATTTAATTTAGGTGCCAAAAAAATCTATTAAAAATATTTTATATTATATATTTTATAAGCGTATGTAAAGCCTTAAATATTTACTATGTTTTTGTAATTATGTCATTTGAGTGTCCCTATTTGTGTCCCTATAAACGACATATAATCTTTGATTATTATATTAACCACTTAAATAAGAGTAAGTTATATTTTAAGTTATCTAGCTTTTCAATGAGCTCATCAGACATATACATACTACATGTTTTAGTCGACAGCTATACGAGATGATGATCCAATTAATATACATTGCAACATATATCTTTAAGGATATTTTGTAACATAATTATTAATAATCAAATTTTAATTAAATTACATAGTATAATTTATTTTTAAAATCATTTTCTATTTTAAAAATATACAATATAAAATATTATTTTTTAATATAGTATTAAATTAGTATTTTTTAAAAGGATTGCTACAATATCAAATATTTATTGTATATGTTTGTCGTATATTTTTAATCTTCATTGTTTATTCACATATGATAATATATGTAGTTATATTGTTAATTTTATTATATTTTAAATATTTTTTCACGAGTCCACCTTGAATCTCAATTGCTTCCGGAAAGCGAATGTAAACGTCCATTACCGAGATCCAGATGCAAACATTACTTGCATAAAATATTATGCAAGTAATCTCGCTGCTGCGATCTGGTGCAGCTTTGTTTACTATTTTGATGAGTTTGCACAAATCACCCCCTTTCGGTAAGTTTTGTTATGACCAGACATACACGCGGCTTTACAGCCTAAGCGAGATTCTCAGAAGAAGAAAATTAGAAAATCAATTGCTAAAAAACATACAACACTGAATAATGCATGGAAAAAAAGACAGAAGGCGAGTATTCATCGGGGGACAAAAAAAATCAAGCGAAAAACATGTTTGTTTGCCGAAAGGGTAACAGGCCGGTCATGCAACATTGTATGAAATATCTATTGAAACACAAACAAAAACACAAACAAGGGACGTCTCCAATGAAATTCATTGGAAAAGCAAACAATTTTTCAACGGGCGCTCTAGTAATTTAGAGCGATTCAAAAATTGGAGCACATATTTGTACTGCGAGTATGCTGATGAATATTCGTTGTAATTTTTTATCAGATGGCAATCTATTTTTTTATTATTAACAATATTAATTTTGTTGTTTCAAATGATAATTTATCTTATTTGTATAAACAATTTAACATCTCGTAGAATGCAGCCGTAATAATAACATGGCAGGCCCTTCAAGATCAACATGTTTGTCTATCGGGAGGAGAGCAACACCTGACGTTGTTTATATAGATAACACAGGAATTTCCTTCCACCCTAACCGATTTATAACTGGGGGTGGTAAGTGGATAAGGCGCCGCAAATAAGTATGTTGTCCACTTGCGCAAAAACATCTACTTACTCTATTATAATTTATTATTATATATAATTGTAAAGAGTGGTAAAAGAGTGTAAGTAAAACTGAACTAATTTCATGGTGTTTTAACAAAGTATTGTAGAGAAGTGTCATTAAAGAGTGTAGTTAAATAAAGTACATAGAAATCTCGGTTTATAAACATAGCCCAATACAAATAAAATTTCACCTTAAGAAATAATGGGAAATTTAGTTTGTATTTTCCAAAACATAAAAATTATTAATACAAAATTTGATATTTCAATGAATTTGATATTTCAATGAAATCGTTTTCTTTTCGTGGAACTTTAATCAAATAACACTCGTTTCTTCCTTCTTTTGAGGATTTAGCAAAAATGTGACATTATATTGTCATTGAATAGATTCTTATCTCGCAATTCATAATTTTCACTCACAAAATTTTGCACTGCTTCCCACATTTTACATATATCTATAATCCTCCACTCATCCAAATATCATCCTTATTTACCTCAAATCCTATTTTCTTCCCTAAGGACACAATTTCACTGATATTTGTCGGGTCTCGTTCATAAGCAAACCCGTTAACGTAATTAATCCACAGTTTTCTCTAAACAGAATTGAGGATTCTCTTGATAACCACATCCCGAGGCAGCTCATGATGTGGAAACGATATTTCCAAAAGTCTTTGAGGGTAAAATTCGTTCCTTCGTTCTGAAATAGTGATTTAGTGTAAATCTTTTTTAAAGCTCGAAATGATCTGCTGTTTTGAGGAAGAAACTTGCTCTAAATGAACTCAAATTTGTTCAGTAAGTCGTCCTCAAAATCTGGAGGATGAGCAAGAGCATTATCCATAACCTACAATACCTGGAGCACAAATTATTTTTAAAAGGTATGTTTTCACTGAAGTAAGAATAATCGGCATTCAAGAAGAATCACCGGCTCAGTTGAGAATAAAATGATGCAATACATACTGCTCGTATTGTAAGAACTTTGATCGTATTGCGAAACACTCGCAAACCGAAACTCGCAATCCGAGATTTCACTGTATTGATAATATTACTTTTTGTGTTGAAAAACTGTTGAAATTCATCGTCATTTTGGCTTTTTTATGGCAACGAAATTATAAACCGACAAAATTTAGCAAAACAATATGGTAAATTTATAGTAAAAAAAATGACTTTCATAATGAAGAAATAAATAAAATGCCAGTCATTGTCACTGACGAAATCATTCATGATATTAACAAATACATAAATATAAACTTTCAAGTATTCAGAACTGTTATTAATAAAATGACTACCAAAATAATAAGCTATCGGAAACTACGCCAGTGGGGTGTAGAAAAAGAGTGCAAGCCCGAGACTTTTATGGGTTAGAATAAAAAAGCCTGTTGGTAGATTGACTCAATGCGTTATATTGAAAAATAAATAATAAAAGGGGCTTTAATGCTATTGTAAGCCATTCTCTATATTCATGTTTTATATATTTTTTTGACTTCGCTTATCAAATACTTATTGTAAACAAAATGATTCTTACAGAGTTTTGATAAACTCTATATAAAATTGATTTCCATAATTTTTTTGTAAATAATTTTTTATTAGGTAATAAATTGTCTTCGTCCAAGTAACGTGAAAAGCTATTTATAATGCTTAAAAATATTTTAATTAATAACTCGATGCATCATCTTAAGCAGTGACAAAACTAGTATTTTTTGCAAAAATAATACTGCTCCTAAAAATACTCATTGACAAGAAATAAGAAAAGGTATTGCACCAAAATAATAAAAAAAACTCCCCTTTCAAAAATACCTTACAAGCCAAAATTAATAAAATTAAGAAGAATTAAGAAAAACTCATTTCAGAGTCATCAAAGTGTATTGACTAAGACAATTTAAAATAAAGAATACACCTCAATTAAATAGTTAATATTAAAAAAAATTAAAAATATATTATGTACAATGTAAAACTCCTTAACATGTTTTAAAACTAAATTTTGATTGTAACATGGATGTATACATTTTAATTACATAAATTTTATAAAGATATGGCAAAGGAATGCGAATCTTTTATGATCGTCGCGTATTCATTAAAAAAAATATTACGGGCAATTCAAGGTTATTAATTGCAATAGCGACGTTTTGATATTATATTAAAAACGTAACTTACGAGGCAGGTACTATAATACAAGGGAACGAGGAAAAAATGTAGCAGAAAGAAGCACAAAAGCTCTTTAAAAACCCGTGTCATTGTTATCGCCGGATAATTTATGATTTTTTAGTCCGCGGGAAAAGCTCTCCACACCGCTTAAGCTATCTGATTACCGGAAGCGGAAAGTATACGAATGTGTGAAGTTAAAAACATACTCATTAAAATAATTACAACACTGTGTATTTTTAGATAATAAAATAAATATTTTAATTTAAAGCTAAAATGAAAAAATACCGTTCGCGCTGTAGATGCGAAAATAATACCTTCATGATTTCAACCCTCGTAACTAATAATGTATCGACGTCAAATGGAGGTGGATCGGAGAGGGTGGAATGGTAAGGGTGGGTCTTGCGAAGGGCGAAGTGGCGATAGGTAAATTCCTTTAATTAATCACGTCCCCATAGTCCAAAATACGTGGGAGTGGGTGCTTTATACACACTATTGTACATCGGTATTCGCGTATGAATATAATATTAAACTATGTGTTAAACAATCAGGGGTAGTATAACATAATATAACTTCAGTAGCGAGCTCTACGTTTATTAGACAAGTCCATAAAGTAATGGGTATTTCTGAAAAAATATAGAAAATCACTCATTTTATAAATAATATTTAATTATAATGGAGAAATACCGAAATTAAAGAATATTGTTTTTAAGTTTAAATTATGTAAAATAGTAAAACAGTACAATTTTGTATTTTACAAGCATATTTGATTTGCCGAAATGAGTTTAAAAACTGTTTATTTGCGCGATTTAGATATTTAATAAAACCATTTTAATAATAATATAATTAAAACATACCCGTAACTATTTATAAGCGACTGAATATTTTCTTGAACAAAAATGATCTGAGGGTTATGAATCAGTGAAATCATCAATGCATTTAATGTTTCCTATTTTAGCAGCATTATCCCGGATTGCATGGTGAATTTTTTCCTAATATTGGTAGATTTGTGTCGATATCTAATTTTATATTAGGAAATAACAGTCGAGAATCGGCAAAATTTGTAAATCACTACGTGGTAGAATGAACTTATGTTTTGCCCAAAATATATCATTGAAAATATATTTCGTATGGTTTATATAATCACAAATTTAATTTAATAATATTTAGGTATACACTTATTTACAATTTAATTTTACATTTAGTATAATAGAAATACATATACTATTTTTCTATTCTTTCTATTTTTTTACTTCGCCAAAATTTTCCACAATAACAATAAATACTAAGGAAAGTTTCGCTTTTGCGTGCCGCTCTTATAGGCCATTAAATGGACGATAAACATTTCGCTTGCTCAAAGCTTTCCTGATACATTTTCCGCCATTTAGACAATGGCCGAAATGTTCTCCCTATTCGATTCGCTCTGTCCACCGTTCTCTGTGTGTGTAGTGTTATAGGTGGGTGCAGTTTTTCTTTTGCTTCGGGGCAGAAAAACACTTATTGGCAACACGCGCTTTTTGCCGTGGAGAGACCCAGGAAAACCGATATCCACGCTCATTTTTTACGGTTTTTATTTGTGGAGAGTCGGCGACAAACGACCGTCGTTTATTATACAGATCGCCACTTGGAAGCTATTTGGTGTTACTTTCGTTAGGAGTTTATTGCGCCAATATGAACGACGTTTTCTAATAACGCGGAAACAGCAAATTTGATCTAGGGCATATAAAATAAGTATATATAACATATGTACATATAAAATAAGGAAAATGTTTAGTAATTAAACTTAATAAAACATATTTTATATTTCAATATATTTTGAAGCAATTTTTTATTCTAAAAACAAGATTATGAATAATACAATAAATAAAGAATTACTACATTCACTAAAGACACAAGATATTTTGGAATTCATCTCGACAGAAAACTGAACTGGAAAACTCATATTTGGAACAAAAGGAAACATCTGGAACTTCACAGACTGTACTGGCTCACAGAGCTCAGATTAAAGATGTGACCTCCATATCTAATATCAAAATTCTTGAGAAATTCCATAATATATTCCGCAGGTTGATGACCGGTGTCTTTTGTGCCTAACAATTATATATTGGGTGTCTGTACCTGTGTCAGCGTAAAACAAACAATTAAAACGACAAATAAACAATATTTTAACAGATTTAAATATTGGAAAATAATCTGCTAAAAGACACGTTTTTATCTAAACGTATACTTCAGCGTGTAAATATGTTAAAACTAACAAATAGATTAAATTAACATAAGCAATATCATGTCAACTGACAAAAGTACTACTAACTACCCTATAATAAGATAGTAATTTAATGTAGAGATAGGACTATGATTTAATTTAATTAGACAAACTATAATTTTATGCTAATTATTTAAATGAAGCCCCCAGTTAGAGACTTTCCACGTGTTATTTTTTTTTCTGTAACTAATAGCTAGGAGAAAGGAAATAATAATATACATACTATATATGTATATACATACATATGTATATACAGTAGAAAAAAAATATTTTATAGAATATATATTGTCATCTGGTAAATTTGTTTTATTGCTATTGATTAGAAGAACAAACAATAAAAATTTTAATATTAAAATAATTTATATTATAATTTGCCAATTTATATTATATTAAATAAATTACTATTCTGTATTTATTTATATAATACAAAAGGTTTTTAGTTAATATTTTATAAGAAAAATTTAAACATGTATAAACATTTGTGTTTTTAAGAGTAACATATTTTCCCATAATTATCTTGTACAATAATATATATTTATATAATTTCAGGAGATTAAATTATTAATATGATATATAAACTAATTAAATACAGAACAATCAATAGCAAGTGTGATATAAAAAATCATCCACAAAACATTGCCACCATTCTGAAATATGTAAATATTTCACATAGCTCGAAGACGATCACCTTCATTCAAGAGGGTGGTAATATTATTATCATAAACAATGCATTAAGGTCATAACTCATAGGGAGCACAATTTTAGCATTATTTATGCACACACTAGGAAGATTCGGGCAAATATTCAAAGCATGCACACACGTTTCTCTGAGACCCCGTTTTACCTCCAAAGAGGTTCACCAAGTTTGCCGGGGTTACATAAATAACTGCCAGTTTAAACGGTCGCTCAGTGCCATGGACCGAAATGTCCTCACGAGCCATTATTACCGATTGTTTCACCTTGCTGCCCTATTGGTTCAGTATCGGCACGTTACAACAATTAAAATTATATTCATACATACTTCCCTCTTTCTTTATCGATGAATATTGAGAGCATTCATTGTAAACTATTAATTTTATTATATATCAGATATCACAACCAAAAATTAAAATCAAAACTATTATTATAAACCCTATACACATCCAAAAATGTAACCATATATGAGAGGAGCAATATTTATTACATGGTTGCAAGAGGCACAAATAAGATTTTAAGACATCTATGTCAGCTAGACATTTTGATTTCCCGATGTTTTTTATTTCTTGGGAAATATAAATTCTCGTTTCTACTTCTTGATTTTCTTAAGAATTCTCGAGAATTTTTTATAATAAAACGGTTGATATTTTAAATATCTTAATATTATTAATTAACAGAGAACTAGATAAACGTTGAAGAGAACAAACTTCAATAGGATGCTGATTTCTTATATTGGACGCAAATAATCGATTTGTTTAGATTGATTACAGAACGTTGTGTTACAAAGGAATTTCGGGCTCTGGTTTTTAAAACAAGATAAAAATAAAAAACCTCTTTGAATTATTGAAAAAATGAGAAATAAGTTCACCAATAGGAACATTTTATGGCCCAACTCTGTGAAAAGCCCCCATACATTTTTACAATCTGACAATTCGCACGCGGAGCGGTTTTTGTTTATCCGATTTTAATGTAGTTTTTAAATTACCAAAGCAAATATAAGGATAATTAGTGTAGAAATTTTCTTTATTCAAATATATTTTTAGTATGTTTCATTATATTATAATTTTTTTTCTAACTTTCCGCGTTCATAGATTTTATATATTTTTAATGTTGTATCTTTCCGTCACTATTTTTTACACTATATTTTTAAAAACACATATATAACATATTATTCTGTACATTATACATATTTAATAACAAATACTGAACATATTGCTGGTACCAGATAATGTTGAAAATTCTTATGAAGATATTATAGATCTAGAACGTATGATTTATCAGTTGCTATTTGTATGATCTCAGACCATACATAAGGTTTTTATTTTAAATTTTGTCACAATATAAATATTTATATATAAAAAAATAATATATTTCTGCTGCGTGACGTTAATGGCTAGTCATTGAAACACCTTCGGAAAGCTGTTCACGTAGCCCCCGCCAAGAGCTATTTCAAATCTATAAATCACAACCTTCCGCAGAGATATCTCCATCATAAAGCACACCCCACTTATTTTCTCGCCAAGAAACGTTTCTTCGATAATTTTAAAATAAGAAATATTTCACGAGCCATTGATCCACCGAGATTCGCACTCTCTCCTCCGCACGCCTTCCACATATAAAGTTAGTGATCGTTGATGCCCTTTAATGAAGATTGTTATTACCATAAATGCCTCGCAGGACCTGGTGTATGATTGTGTTTATGTTTCCGCAACCCTTGTCCGACCCCAAGGGTTCTACATTACAATTATAGCCGCTGGGCAATTTGGCGATAAGACTGTCTCGCCACTTACATTCTAATTAACTGGGTCAAGCGTTCCTCTACTTCATTTGTAACCCTCCAGCGTCCCTTTATCTCAAAACTCTATATTTTCTATATATTTTAAGCAAATATATTATAAAAACAGTCTCTGTGAGTATATTGTTAGAATGTGTAATATATACGGAAAAGCCCTCTACATACACATTCGTTTACTTTTGCATAATACCCTCGCCAGCGACGGATTCATTAATTTTACACGCTTAACAGACATTACGGAACGTGTAATGTCAGAAAACGTCTCGTAACTTTATGCGAGTTTATAAAGTGACACGTGAAAAGACAATTCATTCGGGTGGGAAACGTAAGTAGTAAGAAGCTGGCGTGTTTACGCGAAAGGATAACGAAGGGTGCGGAGCAATTCCGTTTTTAAATTAAATTGAGGATTTATGTACATCCTTTTTATAATGTAATGTGTATTAAAAATTAGTTAGATGTGTAATGTAAGGGTGTGTGCTTTTATATTGTAGTAGACTTGGAGATAAAATAATGCTCCCACTTGAATGAAAAGAAAAGGCTATTTCCGCACAGGAAAGGGTGGCAATATTATACAATATCCGTTTGTTTCGTGCGAAAATGTTCAATCTTCCTTCGAGCTACCTTCAAACTTATTTAAATGTACCTTTTGTATTTTTTGCAGATTTTTTTTGTACATATATAGAATAAAGTAGTATTTTATTGTCAATTATTTATCCAACGCGTCGACACGACTTTATATATTCGTATCTCAGAAATAATTTTAATGCGATTCAAGGTACGTTTTTATTTTTATTTTAAAGATTATAATAGTAAATAAAAATTGCATTATTATTCACTATAATAGCTAACCTACATATAGCACATTGCTTAATGCGATCAGACTTGTCGCACGATTTGGTGCGTCAGATATTTTGCTTTCTCTTTCCATTCTCTACAGAGCTGCTGAACTTACATCAGATTTTGTGACACATTATTTTTGAAATAGAATTATTCGCAACGTCATTGTGCAATGGCTCAAACCATAAAGTATAACCAATCAAACGCCTACAGGGCCTGTCGGTCTGGTCAGTGTTTGTACAAAGGACCGATACGGACCCCTTTCCCAATCCGGCCGCCCTTACCCCATTGATTATTCTTCTTGTTTTTTTTGGCATTATTGTTATGACCCCCGCGTCTATTGCCGTCATCCGTCGGAACGGTGGATATATTTGATTAAAAAATAACGACGCTCGAGCGACGCCGAACGTCCGCCGAACAAAAAGGTATCGAAACAAAAAGACAAAGAGGACAGTCAGAATTTTCTCAGTTTGTTAAAGCTTAACCGTGTGCCGCTGGCTCGCTCGCCTACCATCCTGTCGGTATTCAAATGAAGAGTATCATAAAACGAGAAGTAGTTAGTTAGTTTATCTCTCGCAAAACAAACACGCCACTCAGTTTCCTGCGAGTCGAATCAAAATGCGCTTTGACTACGTCCTATTTTTTTAAATTAAATTATTGTTACCAAGTTAACCTTTATTAAGTGCAATATAAAACTTATAATTAAAACAAATATAATTTAAGTTTAATGTTATTGCAATAAAAAAATGTATGCATGGTAATAAAAATAAAAGACACATTATAACACCGCATTATAAAAAAAGTCTAAAGTAAATATGTAAAAACGATTATATATAAAACATTTATATAATATTTATATTGTTGTACATCATTTGCGTCAGACTGGCAGGTTTTGTCTATGTACATATATACGAAATAAATAAAAAAATATAAACTTATCACATTCATAATAACAGACATAGATTTGGTTAGTTAATAAAATCTGGTAAACAACATCAAAGTTTTCACTTCTAATCTATGATTTCGATTGCATATTTTTGTAGACACTGTATTGTAAAAATCAACATATACTACAAAAAGTAATGCTATATTATATTATATAATATAATAAATATCCACAATATATCAAAATATCGGCCGCACGTGTTCCACGCCCAATATATTATATAATATATAATATTATGTTGAAAATGTGGGGTTTTCATATTGGCATCCCACATTTTGAAGTGTTCATTTCCTTGTATGATGCATGGATGTGTATTTTATTGCTAAGTGCACTGACCATTTTCCAAGTAGCACACGAAGGACGAGGGGGGTGTTGATTCGGCCACTTTGCACCCTCGAGGGATGCTGCCGACTGTTTGCATTGCCGATGTATTATTAATTTTCAGTTGTGGAAATTCAATTGAGATGCTACTGGCTCCACAGATTCTCGAATAATAAACAGTGGCGTCTGGCGGCTTGTTATTATTGTAGATTTAGCGGTTTTTGTGACGGACAATGAGATTTTCACTAATATACATACCTATGTATTATTAAAAATTATAATTAGGTATCCTTTGTGTCATTTTTATATATCAATCTTTCTAATTATCTTATCCAATACTAATTAATTTTATTAGAATATTTGATGTTGATTAATTACAATATATGACCATTTTGCATTAATTTGCAACAATGATTTATATCAAAACGTTGATATTATTTTAATTGCATTTTAGCACTTATCGTTTTCCAATTCAATAAAACAATATTTTTTACTTATTTTTATTTTTTAATGATTTTAAATATAGAAAAAATGATCTTGAAAATAACAATTTCTACAAAAAAACATTTTTTACTTTAATAATTATTTTTCTATAGTTTTTTATTTCAGATTTTATAATTTTAATGGCAATTTCTGACGCAAAGAGATATTTATTATTTTGTTGTAATTACACACCCAAACACATTTTACAAACATGCAATCATCTTATTGAGATTTTAAGTTATGCACTTTTTTTATTAGTTTCATTAAATAAAATCATATTACTGTACTGCCAAACAGATACATAAATGGTGTAATTGAAATTAAAAAATTATTTATATGTGAATAAGGTTGTATAATATTTATGGCTAAAGTTGCATAGAGTTAATTTTTTGTTAAATAATGTTATATCTCTGAGGTATATATAATAATAAATTACTAAGGTTTAGTTGAAATAACTACAGTACAATCTATGCATTACTACAACAAAGAATATAAAAAAATATTGTAGCAATTAAAAACAATAATAAATGTATACATACATACATCAATGACCTGAAAGTTAACCCTAGTGCTTTTCAATTTTGATTGTGTCTGAGAGATCGACATTAATGATTATTATATGATTAAAATTTCGATGGATCGCAGATTAGGTTTATTTAGATTTTCCTAATCTCACGTATAAAAATTGTGATAAATAATTATATTCGAGCTAGGTCGAATTTTAGGTATAAAAATTCTCTAATAAAATAATTATAAATTATAATTTTTAGAATAAAATTTAATCTTACTTTTTGAAAAAGAAAATAACTAAAAAATAAAAAAATTAACGATATCTAAAGAATTTAGACGTAATAATAATAATTATATAATATAAATAAGCGAATGATTTTACGTATGTATATGTATGTACATCTAATTTCTACTATTATGTATCAGAATATTGGGAAAAAATTATTGCTAACGTTCGCCAAATAAGATAACGACGATTCTTCGAACCACCGTAATTTTTTTAGACCACTCATATGTATTCTTCCTTGATTTTTCAGAGTACGATACTATTTTCTTATTTGAATACATATGTTTTTAATAAAAAGTTAAACTTTTAATGCTGATTAATTAATATGAATATTTTTTACTGCTTAATTAATGTAAATACACAACGAAACAAAGTACCTTCGATAGCTCAGTTGATAGAGCGGTGGACTGTAATTAAATAAAATTAAACGATTATCCACAGGTCGCTGGTTCAAATCAAGCATTATATTTCTTTTTCATACTTCAATTTTAATTGATGTGATATAATTTTATTTATATTTCTATATACGTAAAATTTAATTAAATAACCACTCTACGCCATTTTAGCTCGGAAGCTCGCACAAATTTGTGTCTGTACCAATTATTCCTCTTGAGTTATGTACACGGCGAATGGAAAACCAAAAAAGACTCATTGAATAGTAATGGATAATGGATCCCGGATTTGCAGGCGGTAGCCTTTCGTGTGACGGAATTGATTAAGGCAAATAAATACACACCGCTGCCGTCGAGGACCATTTTTCAATTTACATTTCATCCCCTCATACGACCGTATTTAATGTCTTATCGCCGTCTCTTTGTTTGTCGAAAAAATATTTTCGAACTCGTCAGATTTAATCGGCGAGCATTTCTGCTTAAATAATAATCGGTTTTATTCAGAAACAAAGCGGTTTAAATGGATCGTAAAGCGGTCGGCTATGGTTGTTTTGATACTTTTGAAAATTTCCTTAAAGTGCGCGATGATGATTACCATCAAAATAATAAAATATGGCGGCGGAGAGCCGCTAAACATTTTATTATCCTTTAAACTGAGAAAGGGGAGATGCAGTCGGAAAACTTTTGGCAATAAATAAAACCGAGCGTGGTGGAAAGAAATTGCCGAATAATATAAACATGACGCACATTGTGTAAAGAGAAACCATTAGGGCGATTTCAAATTAACCAAGATTTTCCTCAATAGATACAATAATAATATTTATTAAGACTTAAAATATTGTGATATTTAAATTGGGATTTGTACAACGTCTTCAAATTTACTTTTACGCTACTATAAATTTAATAATGCAGAATTAATAATATAATAATATTACTATAAATATATACCTGCAAGCATCTGTAATACGTATGGTATATATTCTTTCATATGAAGTCCGTCGGTTGATGTGACTTTTTGAAAGTTACAATAATAAAAAGAAAACAATTTAATCTCACTATAATGAAAAAAGAAACAAATAAAAATTAATACATTTTTGCGAATTTGCATTAAATATAAACCGCATATAAAAGATATTTTATATATACATTAAGGTGAGGCAAATCAAGATATGATTTAATACGTCAGACAAAATGATCTTGTAAACGATTTGTATACCCGAATATAATTAAAAATACGTTTTATTCATTAACAATATAATATGAACAGAGATTAGCTGTATTATATAATATACTTTTGCTTTATTTTACTACTTTAATTAAAAAAATATATGATAATACTGCCGTAAGATATATTCTTTAACTACTTTTTTATTATATAATTATTTATTTAGTAATAAATCCGTTTAAGTAATTTAAATTAAATTTGAAATTTATATAGCAATAAAAACAAGATGTTACAATTTAAAATTAAAATTTGCACTCATTGTTTGCAATTAACAAAATTTTAATCAAACATTCCGCAAATGAATTTTGCAAAATAAATAATTACATCTCCGCGTATTCTCTCTCCCTTCGCAACAATATTAGGGCCGTCGTAACGGTCGACTTTTAATTGATCCTCGAGGGTTAGTTTTAAAAGATAACACCGAGATATCTTTTATGCCCTTTTATTTGCACTTGTACACGCACAAAGTGTCGGTTATTTTCGTACAAATTTGTTTTAACCGACAAACTTCGGCCGAAATGTGCTCGAACTTTGAAACGCTTTCGGGGCAGCTTTATCTTAATTTGTACGATGCCAGATTATGTTTCGGGTTAAAAAATTAAAACTCGCATTTATGAGACTTACTAATTTATATTTATTGCGTCATATAAATACTATAGATAGGCGAACGCGTTGTTTATCCCGGCGGAATAACAACAGAACAATTAAAATAACTGCGGCAGTAAAATCATTAATTCAAACTGCGAACATTAAAAGTTACGAATCTGCAAAGTTTTTGTTAAACGACGAGCGAAATACAAATTATTCAAGGAGATTTTTTATACTACATACAGAATCCGATCTCCGTAGAAATGAAAGGTAACGAAAGCTGCAAAGTAAAGGTTCGGAAAAAATGTATATTTACTCAAGCGGGAGAAAAACACACGAATCTTATCAAAGTTGAGCATCTTTACGGGACGTTACTTTTGTTTTTCCTTGAGATTTCAGATTGTTTGACTTTCTTAAGTTATTTTTTTGAATTAATGCGGGGAACGCGACAGAGACAAACTAGAGAAATAGCAATCCATCATTTGTACTGACAATGGAAGCGCATTTCTTTACCAAATACGCTATTAAAAACACATTTAAAGAGTATCATACAATGTCAATGGATAATGTTTTTTATCTATTTTTAATATATTTGACTAATCCAAAAAAACAAAATTGTTTTTAGTTTCTACTGATCTTACGAGCAAAGTATGATTATACCATGATTATTGTATATTAACACAAATAGTTTGACAACTGTTTATTTATTTTTTCGATAGCCTAATATAAATAATTCGGAATATTTCTTGCCATGCTGTGTTGAATCATAAAAATACAATAAGCAAAACGATTTTCAAAGCTTATGATTTTATTTCTAATAATTGTAAAAAATATATATTTAAAAAAGTATTTGGCGAGACATGCGCGAGTACCTTTTACTGTCACAGGTGTTAATCCTCTTAGAAAACACTTGCATCAGTTAAAGGGGAAAGATTTCCCTCGAACCCTTAAAAAGTCGCCCAGCTTTTGATCTGCGCTACTTATACAAATTTCCAGGTACTACTCATCCACACGTATGCCCCCTTGTTAGCTGTTTTTTCGCTACGTGCTAAGCACCAGTACACATAGTCCGCAGAAGTATTCCGCCCCCCGATTACGCTCACTCGTTGCTTTAATCGCCCCCTGAGGAATTCCAAGCCAAGACTTTAGCCACTTACCTTTGGATAATAACACAAAGAACACTTTATGATACCCGACGCTTTTGGTTACGATTATTGCAAAGCGAAACACGGTATCGGGGTGGGGTGTTTAATTCACTCTAAAACGATTATATTTAAAGCGGTTAACTGTCCAATTCTCCCGGATAGTAATTTCACCAGATTTAGGGGATATTGGTTATTGAAAAATCTCCCGATGCGACAATATCTTACTTTATATCGCCGCACCGCGCCCCAAAGCACATTTGTTTTGACAAATCCCCTGACACCTTAGCCTGCTTAAGTTTACGGTCTTTTGTGACATAAAGAATGTGGGGTCATTTCCAGAGGCGATGACGGCTATGTATCCACCAGGATATGGTCAGGACTTGGGCATTAAATCATGGCTGTTTCGTTCGGATAAGAGATAATGCTTATTCAGGATAAACCGTAAAATAAAATAAAATAAAATAATAAATAAATACAAGCTCATCAATAACTATAACACCTGAAAGGCATTTCTTTGATGAGATATGGTATAATTTATGACAATTATAATCCCCGATGATGCCTAGTCAAGAAAATTTGCTGACATGACACATCCCCCTTAACACCCCGGCTTTCTGATGTTTGCCGCTTGGCTGACTTTTTTTTATAAAGTTATTGCACCACCTCGACCCTATCTGATTCACACAATTTTAACAATGAGAAAGTTTAATAAAAAATATACTAAAATATTGATTAAATATTTTTTTTTACTAAATGATGAACATAACTTTCAACATATAGAAATAATGTTTTGTTTAAGATAGCTGTGGCAATTCCTTGCCAATGATAAATATATTAATAAAATTTAGGAAGTAATGTTTTGATTCGCATTTAACGGTCGATGAATTTAATGAACAACGTGTTAAGCTAGCGGAAAATATGCTTAGGTTAGATGCCAAAAAAATAGCAGGTGTGAAATTTTTATGACAATAGATACAATAAACTCGTTCACATACTCAGCAAATGTATTATGTTTAAAAATAAGTGTTATAAAATATAACATATATACGTTCCTTGATTTAAAAATAAATATTAAATAGGACTGTCGTTAGAAATATCGATTTATCGATATCTTTCATCATATATATTTATAATTCATCCTCAGACATCAAGATCCGATTAGTCCGATACCACAATATAGAAAAGGTTTGAGATATGCTCTTCTTTTTTTGCATGTGTAAATAGGTATTGCTCGAGCTTAAGTCTAATATAAAGGCTTTCGTGAATGCACGAGATGAAAAGGTCACGTAAGATGCAAGCCGCGTATTTTAAAGAATAAATATTTTCCGTGCGGATAAGTAGATGGTAATTTGAAAAGCAATATCCTTCGGCAGGATGTAAAGAAGCTGACAAATAGGCGGGGTGGAGAGGCTTTAGAGGTAAGCGTCGGCCACCACCATCTCACGCAGAATATGGGGGCGAAGGTGGTGAGGCGTGGATAAAAATAAAGTCGGATACTTCTGCGGCGAACGTTGTATTATAAAATTTACTGAATTAAATAAGTCAATAAAATATGTTCTTACACTTTCTCTGTATATCATTATAATTATAAAATTTTTGTGATAATTTTTCTATATATCCAATATTTGTTGCAAAAGTCAACAACCCTCTCAGTATTCTGTTTTGCTGTTTATTTAAATAATATATTAAATATTAATAATACTATATTATATAATACTCATAATGTCAACTTTTTCAAACCATATTATCAAGTACATTAATTGCGGCAGTCGTTACGACAGTCGCTTAGATTGTCCACGTACTAGCACTGGCACGGGCGAGGGTGGATTCCTCAACGTCCTCCTACAGATCATCGTAGAGATCCTCCGAAGATCCAGACATTACGAAATACTGCTTATTCCAGAATAAATCTGATACAAACTTCTTCTCTTAGAAGTAAGACTATTTCGAAAACTCTGCGATTAAATTTTAAACCCCAGAACAAATATTAAGAGTTAAATTAAGGGACATGAAAAATGAAATAAAATAATAATAAAAAAATTCAAACGAAATTTGGATAGTGTGAAATGTCTACAAGAAGTCTATAGTTTCTGCGTTGATATAAGTAGGAAAGAAAAATACTTCTGTTTATATTTTGAACAAATTTATAAAAATTAAAATCATTATTATATTTTTTATATTCATAAATTAATTGGAGTAATGATAAATATATCGATCGTATATCCGTATCGTGTGCTTTAGAGCTAATAATAAACCCAAACTTGGCATCTCTTTCCCAATTATGAATAATGCTGAAATGGATAGCTCTAGAACTGACAGTGTTAACGCAAATAGAGTATAGTCAGATTTTTTTTGGCAAAATTATAAATTATTTGCATCAAAAGAATATTGTTGTGTAGCGACCGTTTTATAGATTTAAACCGTAATAAAACATTTTAAAATAATATAAAAATCGTTGACTTATCACATGTTTTTGAAAGGTTGCATTTCTCCGTCAGATGCTAGGTATACCAGCGATATTGAACCGCAGGACAGGAGCTCTGTCGAAAAACAACCTCAGTTGGTTGAGCCTGTTGAGAAATTATTGATGTTTTCACGATACCAATATATTTTATGAAGATGGACAACGTAATTAAAGCGCATTAGTGTTTAATTACTGTTTATTTATTTTCTGTATCATATATATGTAATAAAGTTGATTCTGATAGAATACTTTGATTGGACGTTAAACTTTTTCTTGACGCGGTAATTTGAATAAAAATATGTTAATTTTGTAGAAGTATGATTGCAGAGCAACAACAGTAACAGATTCAACTTACTGTTTACGACTACTTATAAAATAGTAATAATATTAATAATTAGCACATTTCGGCGCAGATTCCCTAGTTTGGACTGGAAATGCGGAAGTGGTAGGAAATACGCAAAGAAACTAAGAGGCATCAGGGGGAGACACTTTGGTCAACCTATCAGGAAGGAAAACTGGGGTGTGGGGTGGGCTACCGTCGAAGAAAAGAATCGTTCAATTTACGACCTGAAATAATTTATACTGCCTCGGTGACGTCTTTTCGTTTCTATTGTGCTCAATCCCCGCTCATTGTTATCTCCCGCTCTAGCCTCCGCGGAAAAATTAAGACGCCGATCTCTTTTTTTCCCATCCCTTGTCTTATTCATTCGCACCCCCGGTGTCTGTTCTGCGAGAGACAGAGCGAGCCATTCAGATGCTAAGACAACCGAACTCGGTTTCATTATTTCTTTTTACGCATTCTAAAATCGTCGACGGGGGGTTAGCCCGAAGATTCCTTTCAGCCGAAACCAAAACAATATTATAATTAGCCTCACTTAACTTCACACAAAAGAATCAACCGAAACACTGCCACTGGTGCCCCCGATTGGGGACGATGGAAATATCAAAAAATAAAAGAGATCCAACGGACCATCCCTTTTCTGGATTTCGCCCCCGTCCTGAGGTGCGGTAAATGCGGTAATTTCACTCCGTTAAACCGAAGCGCAGAATGTGCATTTAACGGAGCGTGAACGATGGTTATCTTTACAATTTAAAACATGTTAAATTATATATTATAATATATAACAAGTAAAATGTATGCATGTTGCACTTTGCGCTCCTGGGTCGAATTGCGTATTTTAATTCAAGTTTATGGCTTTTTAGAGGCAAAGCTCCGAAAAACATTATCGAGATTTATCGCCCGCATCAAAAACCACTTATCCCGTAACTTATCCTCTCATATATTGCCGTTATACACCTTAACCTTTGCACTTTTCCGAAATCAAGATGTTGAATACTCGTTTATCAGACGTTCTTAGTATATTCATCGTATATTAAAAGTTACGATTATAATTAATTATGAATTAAGAAGCCATGAAAAACGTCAAGCATATGCTTAACATGTAAGCTTCTTCAATTTTTTTCGTGAATATTTGGAGATATATGTATATACATATGTACTAAATCAAAGTTAAAACGATAAAAGGATATTAATTATTATGAAAATTAAAGAAATAAGTTACAAATATTAAAGTCAAAAATAAAATATAAAATGTTTATAGTCGATTTAATCACGTAAATCATTACACATACATATTGGTATATTATTATTATTATTATCATTTAAAATAAAATATTAAATAAATTTATTTGTTGAAGAGTGTTTAACGTTAAAGATTATATGGACGTACTATATTCAGATCTACAATTATCTTTCACCCCAAAAAACCACGAGCTTTCTCCCTAATGCTGTTATAAATGTGCTTAAAAATCGCACCTAATTCAAAAAGGACCAAATCTCATTTCGATGCATCATTAAACAAAGAGAGCAATATTTATCGTCGCTTAAATTGTATATAATATAAAATATTACGTAGTTTTATTATTAATATTTATTAAATATGTTTTACAATGGGTCATATAAATAAATAAATATATAACTTTATCCAATTGCTTCTCGTGATTCTTAATAAGTTTTACGAGGAGAATCGTAAATATTCCAAGGAAAGCGCAAAATCTAATAAAAGCCAATGCATAATGCCTCCCCGTGTAAATCAGTTGCAACCCCTGAGACGCAACGGTGTTTCTATTTAAATCGATCCAAATTAAGATAAAACTTTTGCGAAACGAACCCGTCGAAACTTTAACGCCCGCTTTTTAATTAAAAGCATACCAAACATCATAACTTATTCTTTTTTCCAAACAAATATTGTCTGAAGCGGTATGTGGATATAACAATATAATTTAAACACGCGACTGGATAATGAAAGTCCATCCGCTGGCGGAGAAGAATCAGATTTTCTGCGGGAAAATAAACATCGGTGAAAATTTGCTTAGGCTGACGGAATATAAAGAGAAAAGGGTATCACAATGTAGAGAATAGAATAAACATAGAAGGTGGGCGTTTTATGAAAGATGGGGGTTCCGGTATCAAATGGGGATATTCGCAAGGCGGTCAGTGCTTTTATTCGCCGGACTTATCTGGACAGTGGCGCACTTGGTTCACTCGTGTGGAAATTATGGTTACAACCGATCTCCCGTCCTATCGTTTGTGGTGGTTAGGTATGTGCGAAAAACGTGCCTGATAACAATTAAGGTCGTAGTTAATTTATTAAAAATTAAATTTATGGAGCTATACAGCTTTTTAGCAAATTAAATGATAGTAGTAACTTTTAAATTTATCATTTAATACGTCCTGAATTACGTCCTTATTTTAATTATCATTAGAATAGTCATCGCAGATTTAACCATTACTCATTATATATTCAATTTTCTGACATATTCGCAATTAAAAATAATATAAAAACCTTTATAATATAATTACTGCTTTTTTGTTGTGCAAATGAGTCATTGTCTATTTCTGAATTTACTTGTCGTCTCTACAATTTGCTTGCTAATAATACCTAGGTGTCATCGAATCGCATTATATATTGTATCGCAATCCTATATTTTATTCTACCCATTGATTTCTTGAAGAATTCATTTCTTTATTATATATTTTCCATATATGTATATAAAGTTGTATTATATTTTCGCATATAACGCGCCGCCACTGCTTTTGAATATTAATTGAAGCGTATTTTATGTGGGTGCTCGTTTGTAAAGTACATAGAAAATATATTTTGCTCTTTCTGCTATTTCTGTTTACCTGATAAATTTACGACCAGTCGTTAGTCATTTCCTATGTCCACTGTGGGATTTCATACGAAAGGGGTTGCGAAATTACATCTTTTTTCCAAATTCAGAAGGCGTTTCCCTACTAAAATAATATCTTAGATCCACCATCTACATATACATACATTATCAAAAATATTATTATATAAGATAAAAACACGCTGAATGATTTGCAACATATGCACGTTTTTCCTCTGTATATTTGATTTTACACTTTCAACCGTTACTGGAATGCCAAATGATTGTTGAGCGTTACTAATTTGATTTCCTCTCTACCCTATCTCGCTACATAGTCCCTTCTGTTCTTTATTACATTATTTTTATTTTTAAATATCCTTTCGTGCACAAATCAAAAAATTATCTTAAATTTACTAGCCGAAGATCTAATTCTAGCATTGATTAATTAAAGGATTATATCAATGCATATAAAAAGTAATTTGATGCAAAAGTTCGAGCTCGAAAAAATTTTGCATCCTTCTCAACTTTGCCTACCTTAAAATATTCCCGATTTGACGAAAGCTGATGTCAGCTACTTGATTAAGTTCTTACGGCTTCTTTCGAAGGGAAAAATATTCCTTTTATTTAAGATGGGGTGGGTGGTCTTGACGCCGCCACCCTTCCGCCGTCTTTGCCACCCAAATACAAATAAGGAGGTTGGGGGATTGGTCTAAGCATGCTTTAATATTCATTAGTCGAAGTCTCAGATGAAAATAAAAAAACGCAATCAGAAAAATGTGAACAATCAGTGCGCAGATGTTATGAAGAAAAAACTTCCCAACTTAATTGAATAAAATTTTGACTCCTGATTCTTCTCGATGTGAATTTTCTTATCAGGGTTTACCGTATTGATATATTTATATAAAGCAACTAATAATTATTAATAACAAAAATACAATTATGTAGTCACTAAATAAGAATAAAATTATATTTATATAATTTACCGATTTTTTTTCTAATTAATCCAAAAATAATTGTATTAACATTAATTTATATATATATGTTACACGCTTTATCTTAGTATTTAAAATTATATATTGAATATAAAATGTATATTTGTAATATTTTTATATATTTATTTTTAATATATACTATAGTAACATCCGCTACTAGTAATCCGCAATTAGATGAAGATTTTGTGAAAAATCACACGTTAACACTTTTCCGTCAAGCCCGCATCAGCCATTGAGGGTATTTAAGGGCGCATCCATTAAACGTCGTGGGATTAGGGGATGACAGAAGCCCTGCGAAGATATGCAATTCCATTCATGCATTTTATTTTCTCAAATAAAACGCGCGCATGAAAGGAACGAGCTGTGCAAAAAAATAACCACCACCCAGCGTCAAAAGATAAGAAGACTCGAAATTAGAGTAAATCCTCAATGGTGTGTGATTACCGAGTGCTGAGCCACGGCAGGATTGTAATTTCCCCTCTTCGATTATGCTGATCGTTTCCTTTATTCTACTCTCATTTAATTCCAGCGATGGGGCGCCTTCATCTCGCACTTTTGCACTTCACACACTCAAAAACATTTTAAATGTGCTTAAATCAGGAAGTGATTTGATACAGCAGCGGAACTACATATCACAAAAGCGAATTATTATGAATATTTATAATGAAGTAAAATCTGAAAATTGGTATTTAGAATAGGTCATGTAATGACATTTTTACAGATAGAATAAAACTATAGGAGCTTATATATCTTGCGGGGGGAATAGGTCAAGATGTGAATTATTTCCTATATACTAAAAATGATTCGATCCATGTACATCTTTGTCTCAATTTTATATATGTATACATCACAATCTGAATGGGTATATATGTGTATTATTTTAATCCGCCAAAAAAGCAGACGGATTTAATGAGCAAATAAATCCACTTTTACCAAGTTATAATGGAGCCATGGCGGAATGAGGGGCATCATAATCGCGCCCTTACATAAAACGTTCATTAAAACTTTTTTAAACCGGAATCACGATGGCCGAACGTTTCGCCACGAAATCGCCTAAATTTCGGGATATTTAGGCAATAAATGTTATTTATTGATTGATCGAAATCCTTACACGTATGAAAGGGGAACTTGACAATGGATCCTAGAGACCGCCGATTCATTGTGTCCAGGATAACATAAAAACGTAACAAAAGGTTTGGTGGTCGGAAAAAATGACCGACAAAAGAGTAACGATGGCGAGCGGCTACTTATACAGGTTGATCGCAAATAAGGTTACAACCTAACATAGAGACCATTTTGTTTATGACATGGTGGAATTTAGATGTTTATGATTTTACACAATACCCCTTTAACACGTTTAATTTACACAATTTACAAGATAATGTACAAAGTAAACCAGTTAACAGTTGTAGTGTTCCTAAATTTTATTTGGATTATAAAAACACAAACCAGCTATTAAAATGCTGCTGGTTTTTTTCCTGGAACATTTAATAGCGAGAAAGTGTGTATGACTAGAATCTCATTAATTTATAATAATTTAAGATAGTTACAATAACAGTCGCTAAATGTAACAAAAATTTACTTGAGAAATTAATAAAACATCTCTAGAAAAACACATCTGTAATGACAAAATAATGTAATTATCTAATAAACTTTGTATGAGGGCAAGTTTGAGGCCCTGTATCAAAGCTGGTCTATAATTTTATAATCATATCAAATATTATTAATTCGATTCATAAGTTAATTTGAGTCATCACTTTCATTAATCAGGGATTTTATATTTACAAATGTCGTTACACGCTATTAACACCCTGTATCGGGAGGCTGTGTCGAAGTGTCACGTGGTTTCATGCATCAGTCTAACGTCCACCCGCGGGCAGTTAAGTGGGAGAAATGTCTAGCTGACACAGCGGTAACGGCTAACCGTATCTAGATACGAACAACTGACGAATATCTACCCTTAGCCAACCATCCCCCATCAAAATCGCCTCCATCGGCCTTCATCCCCCCGAGGCCATCGGCTGCGGTCCTGCGAAGCGACATTCACTCGAAGCTTATTTTGACTCCAATAAAAAAATGGCCAACGGCTGATAATTGAATAAACCTTAAAAGTTTAGAAAAAATGCTAAAACAACATTCGAAGCGAACCGCAGAATGTCCATGCAAATATTAGTTTTCAATGTTATTCAACGACCATTCTTCTACAATTACAAATATATATTAAATTATATATTTATATTATTTATAGGTGTCATATACACATGACAATCATAAGTTGTTCATATCTGGGTGTCCACTTTTAAAGGTTGAAAGGGATGTGGGGTCAGATTTGATATTAAATTCAGGTGATTTAACAAAGGCAAAGTGCTTTAATCTGGTTGACCGTACGCGTAACTGCAGGAAAGGAAATATTAATTTGTGTCATTAGTCAAAGTCGTTTGCAGCTGGCTTTGAAGTAGACATAAGTCAAGGGTACTTTTTAAACTTTCTACTGTAGGTAGGTTTACGCAGCTTTTTATCGATGAAAAGTTTCTAATGCTATAAATTGACAATGAAGTCAATTTTTTATGGTATGCCTTATATAGTTTGGGAAATAAATCATTTCAGAGAATTATATTAAAAATAAATTATGAGAATAAAACTTATTTAATATTCATTATAATATACATACAAATATTATAATATATTATATTTTAAAGCTAAAGAAAATTATATAAATTATAAATATTATTAATATATTAACTTAATAACAAAAATAAATTATATACAAATATTTATGCCGATAAATAGCAAGTTAAATTATATCTCATTTTGAGCATTATCTATATTACAATATTAAAATTTAGTTTCTATTGTACTTTCAATAAAAATCTAATTCTTTATTTAAATAAGTAAGCAACAGTAATTTATATAAATAAATAAATTAATTTGCGTATTTATTTATAAAACATATCTAAGCATTTTTTTTCTATAAATCAGAGGAAGTAGGCGTGGGAGTGGAAGTAGAAGCAAAAGAAAAAGAGTGGGAATCTGAATACAAACGTGGAAGTGGGAGTGAGAGTAGGAATATAAACTCTTTATAATATTTACTAACTATATGTACACACATATCTAGCAAAAATATAATGCTTTTAAAATGACTAAATAAATAATTCTTAAAATAACGTTTTCTATATTTTTTTAAATATGTGAAATTAAGATGTTATAAAGATATGTGTCACAATCACAGCTTAGTTATATTAAATCTAACGTAACACTAAATATTATTATTAAAAGGTGATTTATTTTATTAAATATTAATTTAATTCTAAATATACAATATATAATAATTGCTCTAAAATATTTCTACATTTAAAAAAAAATCAGTCAGTATGTTAAAATTACATATGTACACAGAAATATACAAAAAATATCAGATAGATTTAGTTTTTAATTGCAAATAAAATATAATCATTTATCTCGCGATGATTGCGAAAATCTACGTAATTACTACAATTCAATCTAAGCTTATTGCGGAAATATAATATAATACACTACATATTAAAAAAAAATAAGTTTCTCAAAATAATACATTTCGATAAAATTAATATTTCATATATATGTAATAATTATAAAATATATCCATGTAATTTATTCGCGTCTGAAATTGCAACCAATATGTCCCCTATTTCTCGAAGATGAATAGCGGTCGGTGTCCGTTTTGAATCACTTATACATATATATGTATTGCGCTTTGATTTTCAGCTGCCGGTACGTAATCTGTTAATTAAAACCATTTGTCTTTCGTTTGGGGAAACACTGTGTAGCCGGTGGGGACGTAAAAGAATTTTTCCGCTTCGTTAAAATTGTTCACTCGTTAAGTGACATACGCGTATGTACGTACCACCGTATTCTCTCGCATTCACCCCGGTATTATTTTACCCTGTCAACGGCTAATTAAGCAAAAATTTGGAACACACGTGAAGTAAAAGACTAAAAAAGCATGATAAAAACGGTGGGTATTCGCGATAGAATTTTTAATAACTTGTATCAGGATACGAGCGTATGATTAACACGAGTTATTTTGTTATTTGACATAACTGAATTATTCGTCACATATTACAGATGCTTGACTTGAAAAAATGTGCTCCTTTTTCGATTACAATAATCTGTTGAAAAAAGTTGAAATATTTAGTACAAATAAATTTTAAAACATCCGCCATATTTATATGATATTGCACACAGAACATGACCGAATTTATATTTCCATATACCTGAGTTAAGAGAAAAAGAACGTTCTTCACTTATTTAAGATTTACATAATATAATACCAGTATTTGTTAAGTTTTTTTGATAAATTTGTTGATATTAAAATTAATATGTTTACTAAAAATTGAAATTTAATTACTGAATTGCGGCTAAGCTTCACGAATGAAAGTATTAAGAAAGAAATTAAAATACCTTTTACAATTTAAGTAAAAGAAAAAATGAAAAAAAGCAATATATTAAGAGCTAATTTGAGTGCATTTCTGCAACTATTAAAACAGCAAAAAAATAATGTTTATTTTTTGCTGCTCTGAAAACGTAGCTAGTATGTATTATTTTCTATTTTATTTATTTTTTTAAGAATAGAAGTAAGATTATGGTATTGTTTTTTACATTTTTTTATGAAGATAAATACCAAATTAAATTAAATAGTTGTATTTTTTTAAATTGCAATGCATCGAACAGTATTTGTCAAACATGTTTAAAAAATAATATATTTTTCTAGTTCAGCTGAAACTGTAGTAATTCAGTTAGTATTTATACTATACTATTGGCTAACGCAATACATATATTTATGCTAATTTAAAATTTAGTTTAAAATATTACTTGTAAGGTTGGTGTATCAAAATAATTCCGCGTTGAAAAACATCCATGGATTGGCCCGAAGACATCCCACAAGACCACCGCTGGAAATGAGAAAGGACCAGACATTATTTTTCCTTATTGTTGACTCAATTAAAACCATGGAATAAGATTCTGTGTTATTGTTGGGAGCCGGTGGGGTGCGGAATGGCGCTCCGTGTGTACACATCCTTCAAATTAACAGACAAAGCCGTGGAAATATTGAACAATGCGACGTCTGGGGAAAATTTGCTTTTCTTTCGGCCTCCTGTGCTGGCGAGATACCATTCAAGGATATTCTTTGAATACACATTTATTTTCCAGATTGTCAACTTTGCGAAATTAGCCAGACGTATTATTTAACTAACGACGGTTTTTATTCAATTGAACGAAAGGGTTGAATAAAATTTTCTTACTTCAAGTATATAGTATATGATGGAGCGTATTTATGTTTGTTCTAGCAATTTATTAAAACAAACATTGTAATATTCGAATATTGAAACTGAATAATCTGCGCGGAGTGCACACTGATCTGTGAAATCAAATAGACATTAAACGAAGATTCATGGCAACAGACCGTCTAGACGTTTTAAGATGAAAAACGTGAAAGGATTTTTCATAACCATGTAAATATGCATTTGTTACTTTAACGGCTGGGATTATGGAGGGTTTAATGCACATACAACTGTTGTTTATTCACGAAAACGTTAATATTCTATGGGCGTTCGAACACTTGAATTTTAAAGTAAACTATCGGGTTTATGTTTTTCTGAGATTAATCGCACTGGGGTGTATTTTTAAGAAGAGAAAATGAATGGGATAAAATTAATCAGACTGTCACTCGCGCCTATGTCACAAAAAGTTTTAAGAAACTTTTAACCCTTTGCCAGCGACGAATTTACATTGAATAATTGGACACAATGAGGCCGAACTTTGGCAATTTTTAATCAAATCCTTGAAGCTAAATAATATTTTAAGTAAGACTCTTGTGGTATTTTAATATCGAGTCATACATAATACATATAAGTACGCTCTCACCCCCGATAAATAGATATGCAAAAATCGCATCGAATCGGATTCAACGCCAAATTCTTTACGATGGCACAAATCTTTGTTTCAAACGTGAAAACTTTTTTTTGTTTACTTTCTTTTTCTCAGATAAGAACGAAAAAGGGGGCTTTTGTATCCAGCATTCGCCCCTATTTCGGATTCCTATTGATTACCTTTCAATGCACATAAAATACACCGACACCTATCGTTAACTAGAAAAGAATAGCCGCTCACCCCGTATCGTCTAAGTTTTATGGTTTCCAAAATTAAATTAAGTTTTAGCTATATTTAATATAATATTTCACATGGATGTATGTACGTATGCCTTCTGGCAGAATTTCATAGTCCGATAACGAAATTAATTTCAATTAATGGCCGAGGTGGGTTTATGCTCCAGAACTGTGCGAAGTAATCTGGGGACGTTATAAACAACGCTAACGTAAATGGGTCGTTTAATCTAAACGTATTTCATCGTGGGGGAAGGTCCCCCTTCGGCGACCACAACCTGAAGACATCCATCAAACGAAAGGACATGGATTGCTCCAGACATATTCATATGGACACAGATTGGGCGGGTTGCTTGCCAAATGCGTTTTCTAATTCAGGCAATTTAGTTAATCTGTACGATTATATTTTAAAACTATCAGATATAATTTAGTATTTGTGCAACGATTTTATTTTATTTAGTCAACCATGTGGTATTGTTTTGGTTTACAATCAAAATAGTTAAAAATTATTATATTCTAAAACGGATAATATTTCTAGAATTTACTTTTAAAGAAATAAGAATATGAGACTGCTTTTAATGACTTACCATTAATTATGAAAAATGGTTAACAATTGATTAAAAATATGTGCAATAGTTTTAGTAAGTTTTAATTAACAATTTCCAATAGATCTAATATTCTCATCTAGTTTTGTAAATTACTGTACAACTATTATATTAATATATGCAATAGAAAACGTCGAAAATAACTGACAAAAAATTAGACAGAGAAACACTTTCCTAGAATTTTTTATAAAACTCAATCTAATCAACATTTGCCATTTTATACATATTGCAAACTTTATCGATCTTAGAGAAACACTTTTTTATTTACTGTTTATAAAAAAAATTAATTGTGTATAATATCAAGTGGTTTTAATTTGATGAGTACAGTACTTGGAATTAAAATTAAACGTTTTCCGCACTGAAATCTTACGACACCCACAAAACTTGCATAATTAAGCTAAATATTAATTGTAATTATCGTTGCAGATGCCACCGCAGCATCAATTGGAAAACACAATGTGGGAACGGCCCGAGGTATCCACGAGGGACATTACAAGTAGCTGTCCCTCCTCCCTTGGCGCTCCAGCCCGAAGGGATCTGTAATAAGAGAGAGGAACTAGACGACTTCGGATAGGAGAGGGTGAGGCTGTATCATCCCAGCAGACAGAACAATAATCTTCGATAAAACCCGCACATTTGCATAAACACTAGCTCGTTTTGGGACAACTGTTCTCTCCTGCCAAAGTGAGCCCGCATTACCGTTTTACTGTTTGTCATATTGAATCCGGTACATATAACATAATACAATATACTTTAATTTAATTAAATAATTGTTATAAAGTAAAGTTGAAATAAATTTAAAACGTAGCTTAGGTTTAAATAAATAACACGGCGGGTTTTCCAATTAATTGGACTTGTTGCTTTCTGTAACTGGGCGAGTTAAATCGCCCGATGCAATTAGCGAACCAAGAAGGGGAATGTTTGTCTTACACCGGCTCGGACCGTCGTCACTAGATGGTGTTGGGCTGAAATAATAAAGCTCGCCTCTAGATTAAAATAACAAGAGGACTTTGCGTGTGCTTGAATATGTACTGGAGTGTTTATGTCTGTATATATACATACAATGTATTTCGTTGTCATTAAAGCGTTAAAAAAATAATAACTTTTATCAATTAATAAATTATAAGAAAGCATATTAAATATTAATAATTACAAAATAATTAACCATGGCTCTAATTACAAGTGTAACTTTTATTGACATACTGTTGACTACAACATCTACTAATTCACCAGCAGCTCAAGTTGCGAATTTGAATTGTGTTGAACAACCTTATTCTTAAAATATTTCAGCAATACTCTATTGTATTTAGTTTTGGTGATAGCAGAGCAAAGATATCAACTCCTGATTTTTGCAAAATATGACAAAGAACAATGCTTTTTCTGGAATCAGATGCGACCCTCGCACGTGAAAACGACTCCTAACCTTAATATTTATCATCCCATTCTTGTTAGACTTTATAACGCTCACACACACAGCACCAGGAATACATATTTTATGTATATTGAAAAATATAGACGAAGGTAATACATGATTACAAATTCATATCTCATGTTCTTTAATCTAATAAACATATTTAACTGGTAAAATATGACTAAACTGCCACCAAATATCCTAAAATTATAATAAGGTAATAATTTAAAACGACGACAAAAATTAAATTCTTAATAAATATTTGTACAAACAAATTTCGAACCAAATGACTTTCGTCCAATCTTCATTTTTTGTTCTATCTGCATTTTTTTTCTAGCTCAAAGTCCAATCTGCATTTTTGTTCTAGCTCAAAGAGCATACTCAATATACATATGTGCAATTAATATGATCTATTTTATATTATTAATTTATTAAACTAATAGTATAGCTTTATTTTTACACTAAACAAATTTTAATTGGACATGCATATACATAATACATAATATAAACATAAACAGAAAATAATAAAAAATACTTAATATTATAATTTATTTCTTAATGCACGAAGGGATTTCTTTATTATATTTAGGAGATTTGTTACATTTTTATTTTTTTGGATTTTCCTAGGAATATTATACAATTGCACACCTCCATACATTATTCTCCTAGCCGTATTCGTTTTATTATACCAAGCTATCCTTAAATTGTCTCAATTTCTAGTATTAAATCTATCTACATCTTAATTTATTATTAAATGCTTAATAAAATACTCTAATAACATTATTTTCTAACGTATATACATATATAAATATTAAAACATTCATCTTCAATATTTCTTGAACATTTAACCATTCCAATCTATTAATCGCACTTTTACAAATGGTAAATCTATTTTTATTTAAAACTACATACCCTCATTGCCCTATTTTGTAATTTTTGCAACATCATTTTATCTAATTTATTAAACATGTCTAATATTGTTGCAAAATAATTAAATGAGGAAATATAATACTATTGTAATTTTATGTGTTTATATTTAATTTTTTTACTATTTTTTTAATATGTAATTACAATGTATCTTAAAATTTGATTTTTTATCTACAATTAGTCCTTAATATTTTATATTATCAACTTTTTCTATAAATATTTTTGTATTAAAATCTAACATATTTTTATGATTAATAAACCTACATTTATTTTTATTATCATCTAGTTTAGGTACATTATTTTTTAACCATATTTATATTATACTTAATTCATTATTTAAATTATCTACAACTTCTTTAACATTATCACATGCACAATAAATTAAAATGTCGTCCGCAAACAGATGTATGTATGTTACATTTTTTCATATTTTTTATTACATCATTAATATATAATATAAACAGCAATGGTCACAACTTAGGCCCCTGTGGTACACCGTAATATATTATTTCTCTTTGGAATACGCATAATTTATTTTAACCTTTTGCTTTCATTATTAAGCCATCTTAAAACTATTTCACTTTTACCGATATTCTCTAATTTCTTCAACATAATACTTCCGTCTATTGTTTCGAAAGCTCTCTTGAAATCCAAGAAATCTGCTGCAATGATTTTGTTTGTATCCTTAGCTAACAATCAATCATTTATTAACTACTTGTAATGCAGTCTCAGTGGAATGTTTTTCTCTAAATCCCGATTGCTGTTCACTTGGAATGTTTTGAGAAATAATAAAATTCTTTAAGTGTATGATTACTATTTCTTCCATCACCTTTTCTATACAAAATAACATGTTAATTGGTCTTATTTTTATGTCATTAATTCGAAAAAAAAAGATTATTTATTTTCACCGTTTTTAATCGAAAGTTTTTTAAATTAAATTTACAACAGTTTATCTCAAATATTTAACAAATAATATTATTTATTTTTTAAATGGTAAAGTAACATAATACTACCTTGTAGTATAATAGTATATCAAATTGTATTATTATAAATCTCTTACTGAACATTTGTATTTATTACCTTTACTCTTTTATATTATACAATAAATATAAAAAATACATAATATATGAATACACAAAAATGTTACCAAACCGAAAATCACATAAAAACATCCATTACAAGACAAACATAAGAAAGAATCCCCGTATCAACGTCAAAGTTTGCTCGATCTTATCGATGCATCCGAACACTTTATGCCAAAGCTTTACGAGAGTTTTTTTGTTGGGAAAGACACAAAAACGTCAAGCAAGAAAGAAAAGTTGACGAAAAGACAAACACAATCGTTACGTAGTAGGTACGCTCTCCCCGATGCCATGGGTGTTCAATTTAAAACTTGTTTTGTTTGTGCCCAGTCTCCCCTTCGTTTCGGACCAAATGCATTATCTTCGTCTGCAAAGCAAATGCAAATATCCTCCGACAAATTGAGAACCTTTCATCAAATACCCACACTTTAAAGCTTACGTAATTTTACCGACTAATGCAAAATATTTAACATTTTATTTTATTTAATAATTTTAATATTTTTTTGGAAAGGCATACATACGTGTGGGTTTTTGTTTCACTTTCAGACAATGTTGACTTAGGATCGTGAGAGCACTGTGCGAACTCATATAATTTTCACAAAACACTGAAACTGCCTCAAAAGACAAAAGTGACCGTAGAGAGTTTCATTTAATTTTTTTATATGTACATGTATGAATACTGCTATATTGTATATATATAGTATATATATACATATTTTTTATATTATACATATACTTCTGCAACAAAGGGATAATATCTTGATGTATATAAATAAAAAACGTATAAAATATTTCACTTTAAACCTCCGCTTTATAGACTATCCATTTATTATTTTAAAAAATTGCGCAAATTTATGAAGAACACTATCAAAAGTTTTTTCTTTAGACCAATAAGATTTGCTTAAATAATGTATATTATATTATTATGAATAATAAAATACTCAACAATTATAATATTTTCCAGGGCTGTGGAGTCGTTAAAAAAAAACACGACTCCGACTCCGATTCTGATATTTACCAACAACACGACTCCACTCCGACTCCGACTCCGACTTCGACTTCGACTCAAAAAAGTTTAATTTTACAGGTATTTTTGGTGTTCTTTTACACGTTTAATATTCATAAGCTATACACATTCATTATTACGCAATTAAAATTTCATAAATTTCATAATTTAAAAAAATGGTCGGAGTCGCTCATTTTTCACGACTCCGACTCCGACTCCAACTCCGGCCAAAACACCACGACTCCACGACTCCAACTCCGACTCCGACTCCGACTCCACAGCCCTGATATTTTCACTAATAATTATGTTAAATAGCTTATAATCAATTTATATATAAATTTATTATAAACTATTCTGTGACCAAGTGTCACATTTTTTATAATGCTGGTTTGATACAGCTCTGGCGAATCTCAGATAAGGATGTTTGCAGACTAATTGTATCACTTCTTGGACACACACACGACATTTTTTACATCTTAAAATAGAAACGGTCCTGATGGTCACTCTGGCGAATGTTAACCAATGGTAGAGTATCAATAGTCTTATGTACTGGGAATAACATATTGTCTACCGCTGATCCTTTCCAAACAAATAGTAGCTGTTTCAATGGTTCTTATGAGTTAATATCGTCTCGGGATGGATGTGCTATTAGATGGTAAAATAAATATTGTTAGGTCACAATATCTCTATTTTTTAAAGAATTACGGCACATTAAAATACATATTGCAAAATATTTTAATGAAATGTATTAAGTTCCAAGCCTAGTGTGAGTTTTAATATATTTTTACAGATATTAATTAATCTATTTTCATCCAAAGTGAATTTAAAATATGATTCATGATGTGTTTTTCTTTTCAAAAAAAATGACAATATTTTTATAATAATAATAATGTTTTTCAAAACTATTTGTTTATTATAATTTCGAATAAATTATAAAAATCGATAAATCTAAATATTATATATAGTTTTAAGCAATTTCCCAAACTAAATATTTTAAAAATGGCTTTGTTTCACAAATTACCATACCAATTTCCAAAACATTCGCAAAGTTCTCACGCGGTAAACACCCGAAAGCGATGCCAAAACACACAAATTGCCCGCCGGAACTTTGTCATTAGGGTGTAACTTTCCAGTTTTATATTTTTATTTCCTTGTTTTTGCGCTGTTTTGCCGCTGCTGCAACAACACGGAAAACGCCTGTCGTTTCCCGGCGTTCGGTTACCGAACGGACGTACTACCTGGCAACACCGGAACACAATTGATAAACGAGTTTTTCTATCCAAAAGCACTCACTTCACCCTCAGTTTTGTTTATAGTCTTGTTTACGCTCCGCTCGTAATGAGTAAGTTTCAGATAGGTGCGAAAAGTTATAGCTTGTCTTTCAGACAAAACGATTTATCGGACGCAATAACACCAGGCCATAAAAATTTACTTTTACGTCCAAAAATCTCCACAATTTTATCAAAATAATGACCATTTGGTGTTGTAACGCAACGGTTTTAATGGGTCGTTTAATCACTTATTCACAGACTGCAAAATCCCTTGACTAATCCCTATATCTTAGCAACCCCTTTGAGCTTTAAGCACTTGAACCACTATTAAGCTCGACGAAACCCCCCGAAATCTGCTAGCATTTTATAATTAGAAGTATCCGTTAATTATAAATATTTATTATAATGTGAATATTATATATTCTTTTCCCTTTCGTTTAAGAATAAAAAAGGTATATTGTCAAGTGAATACGCCTTGGAAAGTGGGAATATCTCTCCCCCTCGAAACATCGTGAGCATCCTAATACGTGATCAGAACTTAAATTTTCTTAGATTTTTTTCGCAAATCGTAATTTTTCCAGTGACGACTTACGAAAAATATAAATTGATATTTTATTAAAATTTTCATTGTCGCCATCAAAGTTTATGATGCGTAAAAAAATTATATTATATTAACAATTAATTCTATTGAATAGATATTGTCTAGACTAGGGATTCCAATCCCGGGCCAAAATTTTGATCCCGGGATTTCGGTATTGCAATTAGTCGATCCCGGTATCCCGGGACCAGTCCCGGGATAATTTTCATCTTATTTTATCGATAAAAATAATTTAAAATGAATAATACAATATAATTTTACATCTGTTTTTTATAACGTACAATGTATAAAGTACGTATAATTTTAGTCTTGGGCTTAAAATAGAAAATAATATAATAAAAATAAAAAAGGGAAGATCTTATATATTTATTTGAGAAGAAAAAAATGAACTTTTGACAATGAATGTACATATGTACATTCATAGACACAATTAATTGAAAACATTATTTTGAATAAAACTCACGAAGTAACATCAAAGCATCAAGTGTTTTATCATTTAGCCTTGATCTGATTTTGGTTCATAAGCAGCCTGCTGCTGAAAAAGCACGTTCAGACTCACAGCCTCAAAGATTCACAGATGACACGTGCAACTCGCGCAAGTTTGTACACGAAATATAACGATGTTGTCAATAATATTTCGATTGTGCTTGATAAATCAATCAATCCGAAAAATTCGGGATTATGTTTTATAATCCCGGGACTCATCGGGTATTGAAAATCGTTCGGGATCCCGGGATCCCGGGATTGGAATCCTTAGTCTAGACTCTATAATATTTAAGATCTTAATATTATTTGGCAACTGTAAATATCCATTTTCACTTCTCACATTATAGAATTCTAGCTTTATTACCCAGCCACACTTTTACAAAATATATTTATTTTATAATGGCCAATACACTATAGACAATTTTTCACTCCAAAAAAAATGTCTATAGTGTATCCAAATCTATAATAATATGGGTATATATAATTTTATATGTGACCCGCGGAGCTATGATACATTTCCAAAGTGGCCCGCAAGATCATTTGGGTTGGCCACCACTGAATTAAGCAGTTATTTATTATTTTTTCATAATTTAATTATTGGAATAATACATACTTGATGGTATATTTTGATATATTTTGAAAAAAAATGTCTTAGACCCAATCATGTTCGAAAATAACTTAAGCTTTTATGAAATTTGAGCCCTCGACTTTTAGATTAGACATAATTTTATATTTTATATAACTAGTATATAGGTTATAAAAAATATTATATATGTACGTGTTTAATATTTTCTTTGTTTATATATATATATTGCTAGAATTTAAATAAAAATAAATTTTATTAATAAATATTTTTTCTTTAAAGCATCTGCCACTGGTAAAGAAAATGCGCAGCTATTTAGAGCGGTATCAAATTTGTCGGGATTCATCCTTGATTCCTTTTTATGGCGAGAAAAACATTCACCGGAAGGGATTCATTTTGTGGGGATAAAGTGGGCGGAAAATATAAAACCCTAGGCAAACGTATAAAAAAAATTCAACCCTTTTTAACTATTTTTTAATATTATAAAAATTAAAAATAAATAAACAATAATTAATTTATACATTAAGGGGGAAATATATTTACTTATAATATCATATAATATACCCAAACACCGTAGAATTATTTATCACAAATTGAAGCGAAACACTCAAATAAACTTTATATTGCCTGCTTATAGACGTTATGATGAAATTTTTCGCTGAAAATGGTTGAGTGGGATTTCGTAAATTGTATATAACCATTTGGTTCAGGTATGCCATCTAAATAAATGGGCAATAAAAAAGGCAAAAATTTGCATAGTGAGCGTAGCCGCGTACTTGCGACCCCGCAAAAAGTCAACACGTTGAGACTTTCGAGCTTTCTAAAGCGAATCGAACTTTGGAATGGCGAAAATACTTTATATGCAACTGGCGCTACATAAATATAAAGAACGGGTGCGTCATAAATGATGTGGCACGTTGGAAACTACTGAAATAAAAAATATGTTTATAGAATATCGAAAAACAGCATCGGCTCGAGAGATGTGACTGCAAACGAAATGGTGAGGTTGAACGGATATATTTAAATTTAATTATTAATAATAAATCAATGATAATATTTTTTTTAAATATATAAATAGGTAAGATAAAAAGTATCAATATCTTCAAAAAATATTAATAGTACCTGCATGAAGGACACAAGTATATTATTATATTTTAATAATCGCGTCAATAAAAATTTTTAAATGATCATACTTTACATTAATAAAAATTAATGGATATTTTCAATCTTAATAATAACTTGTTTTATCTAAACATACGCTTATTCATCTGTGACGTAAAAGTATTAAATATAGAAGTATTCCTTGTATTATGTCAGCTTGTGAATGCCTATATGAAAAATGTGTTCTTTTCGAGCATAAAAAACACATATTCGACAAAAGGCAAATTTATATACAGAATAATAAGCGAGAAATGCCATCTTTTAGATTTATTCAGCTGCATTATGAATTTTAAGTTGCTTACGTTGACTGTTGCGGTGTAGGCGAAGACATAAAAATAATATGGAAATGTACCCTCGAGCACATTATTGTACATATATTTATGAGACATTGTTCGCGTGACTTATGCACCACAAAATTGTATAATATGATTTTTATCTTTTATCAGCATCCCTTTTTCTCTATTTTTTTAATAATTCAACTATCAAATCATTAGTTTTATTATATATACATAATACTAGATAAAAATTTTGTTTTTTTCTCAGTGAAAAACATTTTTTATAATTATTTACATATAACAAAGTTGAGCATCTATTTTTCTTACACATTCTCTCAAAAGTAGTTGCGAGATATTTAGTGGAGATTTCTTTAGCCAAAACGTTTTCTCTAAAATCGTAGGTATACTAATATGGTGAAATGATATGAAATGATACGGTTTTTTCCCACACTAAAGGTAGATGGTTAACAGGTGGAACAAAACTGCATACCATTAAACAGTTTTTTTGTAAATATACATAACTACCAGCCTTGCAGGGAATATTTAAAAAGACCATTACCAAGTATATATTTTATTGTTAAAATCGACATAAATAATTATATATAGATTAATATTATTTCTTTTTTAATGTTAAATTTTTCAGTAGATCGTTCTGTAAAATATTTATTTTGTGTTTTATTAGTTCAATTTTTTAGTGAGAATTAATATCATTTTGGTACTCTATCATAGTATTATTTTTAAATATTTTTTATAACATATATAATTTGCTTTTAATACAGGTGCATTATATCGACTCTTTTCCGATCAACATATAAAAAAGCTTTCGTAAATAATGCACAAGTGCTTAAGAACACTCGGCCGGCAATAAAAAGAAAACTTTTCAGGCGGCAACGAGGCTTTTCCTTTCTTGTTTGCGCCGGAGAAATGCTCACTCATGGATTTCTAATGTTTCTCTTGAAAAATAAACTGCACACATAAATTACGCTAATGCGAAAAAATGGCTATAGGCGCTCCTTCGAATCCGATATCGGATCCGTAACTGCTCATCAATAAGCAATATTATGTAGCGACAAATAAATTACAATTTCCGGATACTTCCGGATACACGCTTGATCAAAATATTATTACACTACAAGAATATTGAAAAAAATATTTATAAATAAAAAAGCAATATTATTTTCATATTATTGATTTTTTTATTTTAAAGAATAGACAAAGACCATTACATCTACAACTTCGATTAGATTTCACCTACACAGGCATCAAGGCTAATTTAATGTATGACGAAGTATGCCAATAAATAAAATAAATTATTTAGAGAGGATTCTAACATTGAGTTTTAAGTATTGATATTGATTTTACTTTATTGATTTATTGATAGGGACTCACGATAGGGTAGTTGTCATTCGCTTTATTCTACTTTCTGGTATTGGTATGCATGTACTTTATTTACCTTTTAACATATTTTGGACAACGTGACATAAATAATTCGTTAATTTACTAATATTTCTGTAATTTAGTATTTATATTTCCTCTCTGAATTGCACTTACTTCGAATAATCGATATTTTTAGAATGCTTATATAATATTTAAAATATCGGCAATTCAACAAGGCTGCAATACTTTTTTATATATTATTCTAATAATATTTTGATCAGATTATACACTTGAAATACATAAAGAGTATTATTACAACCATTGATGTATGTACATTTTAAACTTATATATTATGTATATTATTAAATCAAAAATTGTGAAATCCCGCATATTGAGATTCATGTGTAATATATCCAGCTGAGATCCTAGACAAGTATCATGCATATTACAGATCCTTTCGCAGTCGTTTCGTCTATTCCGGAAGGGCTAATATTGCGCACGGACATGAGCGAATAGGTCCTGAATTATGGAAGGTGACAGGTGCAATGATACGAAACCTTGTGCCTGATTTGTACTATATATGTCCCCTTTGCAATTTTGTGCAATATTTTATGCGTCAATGCGTCCGCTTCCCTCGGGGCATTGTGTACACTGAATTATGACGGTCAGTCGATAACTCCCTTTCTCTGAAGGATTCAAAAGTTCGAAAATGACCGAAAACGGATTCGAATCGACACATGTCGCTCCTCTTTGAATATTGCACAGGGTTGAAAATTACACGAAGCAAGACGGAATGCGAAAACTTGAGCTCTTATCACCACCTGCTGCCAAATACAACTCATAATATTCAGCTTATCGCCCGCACAGTGTTCAAGATGTCTGCTTTATTGCAACCTCCCTATTTGATAGACATCTTCTCTTTTTCCATAAAATTATTATTACCATGCATTTTAATATTATTATTCAAATGAGTCACGGCATAAACAAGCGCTGAGCAAGCAAAAGGTCAAACTGACCATAATAAATACGCACATATACGCGCAAGGGTTGAGAAAAATGCAGATGGCAATTTAGATAATTGCGAGGGATGCTGAATCGGATACGTTGCTTTTATGTCTTTCCGTTATATTTATCATAAATCAAAGGCACGCCATCAATTAGGGATATCCGAATAGATGTTTTCGGTGGGAGTAAAATATTTTTATTGGAGAAAATTTATTTGCGTGAAAACGGTTTCGGTATTATTGGCGTAGTAACGGAAGACCACCCTTAGCGAACCCGGATATAACCGCTTTTTAAGCTTATCTGTGTATCACGAGAGCGTGCAAGGTCCGAAGGGAGTTTAAGGTATCATAACTCAGATGTAAAGGCGTGTTCAACGGCCTGCTAAGTCCAGATATACTGAGGTAATAGTCTATCCGAACTATTTCCTCCGAATCGAATGACCAACAAAATGTGGGACTGAAAAAAATAAAAGTTACAACCTCTTCTCTTACTATTCCGTTATTGTGTAGTAAGAATGTTAATGAAAACTTCTTTTAAATATATTAAATATACAGCAGCTAGGTTGTGCTTGGAATGTGTGTTTAAAATGGCTGACTCAATTCCTAATCAGATAGCTATCTCAATTCCTAGACAGATAAAACTGTTAACTGTCCTATCGATCAATGATCCATTTTATCTGTGAAGAAATAAACTGATACTAAAATTCATTGCCAGATTATTTATTTTTATGGTAATGACATGATGTTGTATATTCAAGATTCAAGCATTAACGATTGATGAACTAATTTAATAAGGGCTCTTCTTTATTTTTTATATGTTTTTATTTATTTTTAACATTGCAAGCATTAGTCCGATGCGTTACAATAGAGTCAACACAATCAATTCATAGAAGCTTGTCTAAAATAAATGCCTATAAATCAGTGACATATATTTTATTATATCATAGCTTACAGGAAATATATAGCACTATGGACAAACTAGCTTGATTTTTTAAAATTATTTATCACGATATTCATCCGTAAAATGAAGGAAATTAAGGAAAACATAATCTGTGATAATCACTCTCAATTAAAATTATATAATAATGTATTAAATCCGACCCTATAAAAAAATAATTCATGTGAGATTCGTACCCATGTCTTTCAAGTATTAGCCATCAACTTATACCATTGGTATATATTATGAAACAGTTACCATAAAATTAGACTCTCAGAAACACAAAAAAGGTGCCGCAGAAGAGAGTATGTGCGAGACTTCTATAAAATTTGAAGTAACTTGTTTTCAGGCTCATCAAATACAGTATTTCCAATGATGACTATAATAAAAAATAATTAAAGAAGTGTTATAAAGGTATTATAAGATTAAAAAAATACAGTGTTTTATATATTTACTTTCCAATAATTAGTCAAATATTACAAAAAAAAAAAAAAAAAAAAATTAAGATATTTTTTTAACTATCTGACCACATCATTTGTCAAAATATTTATATTGTAAACATATATTTTAACCAAATAACATAAAAGTTAAATTTAACCCAATGCAAAAATTAACTAATATTAAAAACATACTTTTTTGTATTTATTGTAACGCGAAAGTTGATTTTGCCAAAATTTTAAAGTAAATTATGAATTATTTACACAGACTAAAAGCTACCGAAAATAGCGCTAATCGACCATTTAGTAACCATTATAATAACAAGAAAACTAATTAGCTATATGCTAACCTAATTATTTAGATTAAAATAATATAGAATAGATTTAATAAATAAATATTTCAAAACACAAGTTATTAAAAAATAATTGGTATCTATAAGTATTTACAACAAATGTCGTTGAACATAGATTATGCCAATCTTAATACGTTCATTTTTAACAAAAAATGGAAGAATAATAAGCTTCTATAATAATTTTCTAGTTCAGTTTAAGATTTCCTAGAATCTAAGTAGATTACCACAGCACAAACTAACCCTATTAGTAATCTTATTGTGCAGCTGAGAAATTTGGGTCCATCAAAACTGCGCAGCCAAATTAAATTTATTATGAAGGAATCAATCACATTACATTTGATTGAAAGCCAAGAATATGTTTATTTCTAGCAATTTTCTTTTTAGGGATCTCTTCCAATTCACATTGCCTTCGCCACACCAATAAATAAGTCATAATGACAGTTACTAAATGTGACATGAATTTACCTTAGAGATCAATGCTTGTCGCATAAACAAGCAGAGCATGCAAAATCATTTGATAATCATAGATATAAATATTTTACAAAAAAAAAACACTGTAATAAGTTACCATATTAATGAGAATCTGGATTTTTTTATATTTATAATGAAAAAGTACAAATTAAATCTAAATAAATAAAAATATGTACCACATTTTTGCCACGTATTCCAAAGCGTTTATCTTTAGCTGACAACTGATTTTGGTCAGTACTTATCTCGGAGAAATGGTCCGTCCGCACGAAGGGAGGGATTATCCTCACCCACTGCTACCCATGAGCACCCTTCGCCACCCATATCACGAGCGCCACTATCAAATAAAGGGAGAGTTTTACCTTTTCACCATTGCTGTGAATGTTTCATTGTCTCTACGATCATCAAACCGCATGCAAAATATTTTTTTTCTATAAAATTTCATTTGATACATTTTAAACCACACTTAGCAATATGGGTGGAGTGCATAAATTTAGTTTAAAATGTAAATGTCTATCGCAGCAAAATTCAGCCAACCCCATATCCTCCTATCTTGTATCACACAATAAGCAGTAGTGACCACAGACCGATGCTGAGATAAGCATTTGTTAAAGTCAGCTCGCTTTATGTACGACCAGTAAAGGAATAATGAGACAAAAGAAGCTCATACTGGCGTCGACAGGGGTGGTATTAGGGCTTGTACTTTGCTTATGATTTTATTATAAAAATATATATTTATATTGATATGTTTTATATTTATTTCTGAGTTTATTTTAATTAAAATTGAAAAAGTAAATTAAAACACAAAGCATCGATTTCTCCGAACTCTTGCTTATTAACAGAATATTACAATCCTTTTAATCAAACAGTTAGCAATATATAAGCAACAAATTTGTTTGTATTATAATACATTAGAATATCAGTTTAACCCACTAAAAGTTGAGCACGCTAAAACATTTTAAAAGGCACTACATTTGTATGGTAAATATTGTATTATTTTGATGTAGAATAAATAAATTTGCTATTATATAAAATATGTTGGTTACTTATCGACTGCGCTACATTAATCTAAATTATTTTTAAATAACTATTTATATATTATAAAATTACCGCACCCTAATCTAGATTCCAATATCTCAAACCAAAATCGGACAAGAGTGGAAAACGGGGGTGGACCAGACGACTTTAGGTGCATGAACAACGGACATCGGTCGAACGAATTGACAGTTTTGTTGGAATTAACTCCCATATATCTCCCACGGCCATTCTGTGCGGTATTGCCTGGGGAGACATTTTTTTATTGACCATTATTTCGCTCATTTTCAATTTTACATAACTTACGACGTCACTTTTGATACTATGTACTGCTCCGGTACAAAACACGCATGGTCATCTTACATTGCGAGACAAATCTTTTAATCCCAACGGGGCGTTTAGTTCACGTTAATGTTTCGCCGCTAAGCTGCACCCTCTGAGCAACATACAGGATGAGTAACATTAAAATAAAAAAATTGCGTGTAAGCAATAAATTGGCTTGATATGTATACTGAAGCATTAAATAATATATTATATTAGGCCCGACTGACATTCTATTGTATACAGTTCAAAAGTTATCAACTTTTATTATTTTATATTGCATTAAATATCGGATACTATTTGTCAATTTATTTATCACTTGTCCTTGGAAATGCTATAACAAATAAAAATAATACTTATGGTATCAACTTCAGCTATAACTATTGTTAAGTTTCTTAATTAGTTAAGACTCAAACAAATAAAAATTAAATTGACCAATGATTTAAAAACGGTAAAATTTTCTGAGCATTATTCCAAATCGATTATGGTATTGAATGAGAAACATAATAATCTTTCATTAAGGTCAGAAATTACAGTCTTAATTTTTTCTTATTGGTTGACGACTCTATTAAATCATTAGAAACCATTGAATAAATTAAAAAAATATCATTGGCGCAACGATAAGAATAATAACTTTTTTAAGCCTTACAGAGAATAGTGTAAAAAAACCAACAACGTGCGGATTAATGGAAAAATAATTAAAATATTTTAATCCACGGGTAAGAGAACGAATAACTTACAGTGTATATTTGAAGCCTTGATATCAATTAACCCAGATATGCCCAAGAAATTATTTTCTCTTAAAATTTCATTTATAAATAAAAAGCAGTTGCACGAGTTTAGTGTCCTACCCATGGGACAGTGGGCATACCTGGGTTAAACCAATATCAACACAAAATTATTTAAAATAAATCACTAGAGAAGATCGAACTTCTGTGCCACACTGCACTTTAATGACGAATACCAGCGTTGACGAATCAGCGACTGTCCTTAAAAGAGAAAGCGAGACAACGAAGTACACGCTACATCGCTTCTCCCTCTCATATACATGTACACGCACACAATTACAAACCGGCATCCTTATCCCGAGCGTACTCTTAAACGATATAATTTATTTTTAATCTTCCGTTATAAACTGACCGGCAAGCGTCCAATGCATTACACCGAGGTAAATATGTAGCAACTGGGTAAGTTGCAGATATAATTAATACCTACAAGTAAGTATTAACCACTATCGGTGATATCTATGTAATTAATTATAAATTATTATATGTATCATAATTTATAATCAATGGATATCACTTTGCAGCTGAGGCTGGTTTTTATTAAAAGCGTACTTTTATAAATTAAAATTAGAGTCTGCCGCCGTGGCTCGAACTCGTGGCCTCTGGGTTATCAGTCTAGACCTCACGGTCTACGCTATTTCAACATTATGTGTATATTTTCCAGCCGTCATCAAAATCTTGTATTGGTTTTAAACTAACTATTTTCAACAAAACGTGGTTTTTTTGTTTTGTATAAAAACTTTAACTCAGAAATATAAATCATCTAACGTCAATTATTAAAAAGCTTATATTCGACTGATTATTCGAATAAGTCGGGTATTTGTATCTTATCTCATATCAACGTGTGAATAATTATAATAAACTACTTTTGATTAAAAGCTCCTGACCTCATATCACTATAAGAATATTTCAATCCAGCTCCACGCAAGGCATTTTATCTTAGGACAACAAGAAAACCATCACATAACTTATTTGTCAAAAAAACTTTTTGTCAAATATTCATCTGGTACTCCGAGTCAATGTTACTATATATAAAAAGGTAGAATTACACACGTTGCTGACACGTATCTTTCAGATAATGCTATTGACACAAGTTAAAATATTAGGTTTTTATCTAAGCACATTGAGTAATCAAATAGATAGTTTCAATACTATCATTAACAAACCACTATTTTATTAAAAATATAAAAATGCGATAATATGATTTGTACTTTGATGATTGTTTGAACAAAATAATGCTATAAATCTTTACAGCAAAAACATTTTAATCGGATAAAAAATATATATTATTAGCATAATTCTAAATTCATTTTATTGAAATATATACATTAATATGCAAATTTAAAATAATTTATTTTTATATTAAAAACTTTAACTCACTTAAAAATTCCAAGACATTAAGCGCTAAAACATATATAATAAAATATCAGTTTCTTAAAATAACACCACCCTCACTGTATAGCGGAATATCAAGAACTCGCATTCAGTGGTCAGGTCTTATTGGGAGGGTCCTAACAGGCTTTGGGCGGTACAAGGCAGTTAACGATCCCTCTGGACCGTGATTATCAACCGGATTAGACAGTAAAAGCTAAACGCATTTTAATTAACAAAAGACCGCTCCGGATCGGCTCGAATTAAACTTCATACATATCACTTCAATTCTGCCACCACATAAATCAACACAACCCAGTTTCGATATACTAATATAAAGGCGTCTGCTGAGAAGCAAACAAATAAATTTCCATAAAAGCTCTGCTGCAATGCATCACTGCGTTTTCCCGAACACTTTTCTCAATTAGTACACGTTCAATCTAACTTGCCAATTTTATCGCCAAACTTTTCGGGAATAAGAAGAAGAAGAAGGGCGAACGATAGGGGGTCGTGACTTGCTCCTGTCCTATGTCAAATCTTAATCAAATTAACGTTTTAGTATCCATTTTGCGCTCGCGGAATTTCGTATCCTCGAACAATATTGACAATATTAAAATTTTACCCGACGAAGGCTTCTCGCCTTATCCCCGCCGTATAAGGGGGTACATATTATAAGCGCTGTTAACCCCTCTTCTGGCTCCCTGAAAAGGTAACCGTCTAATTGTTTGCTCATCTCTCAATATTGTTTGGGTGATCCCTTGGGAGCTTTCCCTTTATACGAGCACTACACGCTATATGGTGTTGCGCGTGTACGACTTACTTCTGACTCTACTTAAGTATGAATTAGCCCATTGACGGCAAATGATAATTATAATATTATAAGTATTACAAAATATTTTTAATAATGCATACGTCGTTATAAACATTTTTTGGTCTTGCTTACTTTAAACTGAAACTATACAAAACAAAAAACCAAAAAATATTGCGTATGTATTTTGTACGCAATTGCTTTCCTTTTAAAGAATGAAGAAAAAACACACATTTGATTAATACCGTCTCATTTTAATGTTTCAGAAATCTTGCGAAATCATATTCTCATGAACCTTTTTACAATATGGTCTTAGTAGAATTTAAACATATATTTTGTAATTGGTAAATAATTGACATTGCTATTTCGATTGAATTTTCTCAATTCATTCACTTTATGTTTAGTTATATTCCATCTTATACAGAAACATTGTTTACGAGCTAATTATACAATTTTCAAACGAATCGTATGAGTTCCCAATACAATGAACGAATTTATAACAAGAATAGCATGGTTCATAAACCCAAAGTACCCAACCGAGTAAACCCGATTGCAATACGAGTGAAGAGATCGATAACGTGCACTACGTGAGTTATTTAATACATCCTAGTTTTATGTGCTCCCAATTGCAACGACACGATATCAAACGACTCGTTTGATGTGGAGACCGACCTAGTTTAAAAGTATATATACCACTTCCCCACATCAACACTGAACTAACTAGATTTTTAGTATATTCATATTAAAAGAAAGATACGCTTACAACAAAACTTCAGGGTTGTTTATAGATATTAAACATTAAATTAATAATTTAATACAAGTCATAGATAGAGTTTATTTCGACACATGTAAAATATATTACTAAATTTTAATATATGTAAATCACTATAAGCATCATAAATAAATAAAATTAATTTCGTACGCCACTGAATTCCACCTCTTATGATAAGCTAACTTAAACAGTTGTTAACACACCGCCAACTACTGTGGTAAGATTGCATTGAATATATGTTACAGCAAATAAAATAATAATTTCATAACAATATAAATACTAAAGCATTTAATTCAATATCTTAAAATTATATTTAGTGCATTTTACTAATAATATAGATGTAACTTATCATTTACATCTAATTATTAGTAAAATGCACTGTATCAATAATTATTATCAGTCACATATATTACAAAATCATATTTAATTTTAATAATATATATTTTAGATAAGAAAACAGCAAATAGTATCTAGCATCATGCTTTGAAAATCAAATAAATTTGTGAGATATTCACACGTGTGGCAAGCGCATGTACTCATATCTCTTGAGAGTATATTCTTGCTTCTCATGCAAGTTTGACTCTAGTTTCTTAAGACATTGCATATAACTTTACGGTTCAACTGCCTACATATAGGAAGCCCGTACGTTCGCAAAAGTACATACATACGCGAACATATTCCATATTGAATGGGTCTCTCTAAAAGTGCTTTCATCGAGTTTATACAAGGTGCTGTGGAAATGTTTGCGTTCACGTAATGTATGCAAGGTAATTTTAGTATTGTTCTCGCAGGAGTAACAAGAATATGTATGTTGATTTATACACATATAAATGAAGGGCAAACAATCTGGTTTAAATTTTATTGCAAGAAATAAAACGCTTCGAGACAACATAAAATCCTTCCAGTTTGGACATTGTAAAGTTTGCGCTACAAAATTTGCAAGGCACGTCTTACAATAACACTTTGGACGCCATGAAAAAACCGCAGACGACACGTAAAAGTTCGCCCCGTCTCGAGCATTAAACCGGTAATCGGTAATTATCGAAGAAGAAGGCGCAACAATAAAACCCCCGCAGAAAACAGGCTCGCAGAAGCGCGAAATAACACCCCCTGAGGGAGTTTGGCGGTTGGCCATTATACGAAAATTATTCCGACACGGAACACATTAATTTGCCATATTAATTTGATCGTAAAATTCAGTGCGCGGAGCGGGACGATATCTCTATCTGGTAAGAAGCACGGTTATCTGGTGGAGGGGAACATGAGACAACATTGTGCTTAAGTGTCTCGGTACATACTCGTTGGGTACCTCATAGCTGAACGTGTATAAATACGCTAAGAAATTGGGGGTCGGCGGTGTTTGAACTTCTGGCCTTAGTGAGGCAGTTTTCCTGGCCGTTAAGTTTTCGCTCCAACGGTTGCGTCACCTTAATTGAGAAGAGGAGATCGTAAATTTTACGCCATTTTCTTCGGATGCTCCGCTCTAAGCTGCTTTTGAAGTGATTGCGTTTAAATTGCACGCAGCTGTCGGTCAAAGTTTATACTAAGCACTGTCTAATAAAAGCCAGTTATACTCCTATAGTAGAATAAAGTCGTTGTATTAGATTACTATTATTTTTATATATTACAATCAGATATAATATTTTATAAGATTATCTTATAAGTATTATATTATAAGTATATAGCCTTTTTCTGAACTATTTCATTGAAATAAACACTTCCTTCAATATAATAAAAATATGTATAAAAATACATATATTGTCAAAAAATACCAGCAATCCAAATATATACTATATAATAATATTTTTTAAAGAAAATATGCTATGTATTAGCAAGATTACATTGTACAAAAGATTTTTACCACAAATATAATAGATCTTGATATAAATGTTGAATTGAAAACATAGTTTAATTCAGTATTTTTTTCAAATAAGATATTGTCTATTTAAGGTAAGTAAGGTATTTAAATGGTAATTATCTTATCGAAAGTTTTGCTTTGGGAAATAAACTATATATGTATATTTGTTTTTTTATGTTACAATATATACAAAAATATATAAATTTTATTTTATTTTTTAACAACGGTTAAAATAATGTTTAAAATTTGCTATATTTGTTTGCAATAGAAATAATCTTAAATCTTTTATAAATTACTGACGAACAATCCAATCAGAAACTTCTGATCCCGCCGACATTTCAAAGGATCAACCCAAGTGAATATATTCCATTCACTGCGTGTGGTATTCTTAAAAATCAATTTCAGTTTTAAGCGTAGGTATGAAACAAAAGCAATATTTTCGAAAAGTCCCCTCGCAGGGTTTTTTCGCCAATAGCCACCCAAGTCCCCCTCGAGCAGGCTGTGACTAAGGGGTGGCTCCTCGGAGGTGTAAGGAAAACACCACACCCCTAATGCAACCCAATAATAATATTTTATATTCAGAGACAATCGCGGAATAACAATATCCGAGTATTTTTTCTTTCTTCTTCCTCTCTTGGCACCGTCGATATATCTCGAACGCAGAAGACTGTGAACGTCCCGACGGGCCGCCGTGTTTATATCAAATTTATCTCGCCGTACTTTTTCCATGACTTGCATATTTTTTAAAGCTTTTTTTCTTGAACCCATCCCCCATCTTATATTATTATTATGGGCACATTCGATTTTGCGGGATTTAGTATATGGCTTTTCTTGCATATTGGAAGGTGCGAAGGACGGAACGGAATGCGTCTAATAAAACGATGACGGAGTGGAATGAGGCTATTATTTTTACGGCGCGTTAAACCCGCAAAATGGATAGATTTTTTTATAATTGTTAAGGATAGCTCTAAAAAATGCTTGGACTGCACGAAGCTCACGCGCAATACATTACACCTTCAGGACTCATAAAGTTTCCAGTTCACACATTTTTGGGTCGGGGTGTGATATATATTTATGTCGCGTTTATATTATAAGCTTTCATGTGCGTAGGCTCTAGAAATACTTTATTATATTTTGAGAGAAAGTTTTAGCTTTGTATAATGAACGTTTTTGAAATCAATCAACATAAAGTTAATACGACTATGTATAAAATTAATTACCACTTGGGTTTCTTCTTATAAAAATTTGTTTAAACAAATTATTAAATCGCAAAATGTGACGTTTAGAACAAACTAGTGAGACAAAGCCTCACAATTCTGTATATATTTACATTCACATATTGTGGAATGAATCCCAATAGTATAGAATAGAATACGAGTATTATATGACGTTCACAAATAAGTTTATTTAATTATAATATTATTATATTTCTTTTTTAAAGCATGGGTATGTATATATTTAACACATTAACACATTGAATTAAACATCTTTTTGAGCCACCCTATACGCTCAATAGGAAATTTGACTGTCTAATAGAAGAGATTGAAAATAGGAGAGTGAGTTTTCGGGACGCTGCTATGTCACTGCTTTATTGCATGAAGAAAATATTTGAATTCCAAATCCACCGTCTGTTTGGTTTTCGGTTTGTTTGTGCGCTACGCTCTTCGCTCCGACGATGTTATGCTTTCCTGGTAAAAAATCAACGGTTTCTCACGGTGTCCCCCACACATGGGAACATGTACGTGTATTGCGCATTCGCAGTTATTATTTTATTTAAGCCACGCCTGATACATTAAAAACATTGCTTGTTCTTTTTCAAATGAAATTCGTATTTTCATCACGATATCGATATATTTTATGCAATTATTCATAAAAAATTTAAATCATAGTTTCAAGAACAAAAAAGTAAACAATAGTGACCATCATGACGCATTGGGGATACCTGTCAACTCCCAATGATCAAATTTGTAAAAAAAATATACTCACAAACAACACAATACATAGGTAAATAAATATTGTCATATAGATATACATGTCCACAAAAGATTCACGGACTATAATGTAGTTAGACTTGAATTAAAGGAAAGCACAAAATTCCTTTTAGTACTATTATATTTTCAAATGAAAATTTAAAATATTTTACTTATAAACTGCTATATTTTTATATAGATAACTTTGAGTTGCAATTGCTCACGCAATGATAATAAATAGGTAAAGTTTACTTGTATGTGTCCTGTTTTTTATATTTTGCAATACATTTTATCATGGATAGTAAATTGTATTGCAACTTTTGAATGATGTTGCTAATATTAAAAAAAAATATTTGTCGGTAATCTAATAATCAGTGTGTCGGATAGTCATTGAGCAAAAAAATGGTACAAGCAAATGCATATTTTATGTATGCATTAATTTATGTATTAAAACCGAGACTTGAGAAAAACATCAAGAAGTTGGAATCATTTCCTGGAACGCCTCATCGCGATTGAAAACGTTCGTCCAAAAAAATAATGGCCGCAGGAAAATCGTATTATCAATTGCAAAATTCAAATATATACCTGCGAGATGATAATAAAAAATAATAATTTAATCCTTATACGAAGAATATTTCAAAACTTTGAATCAAATGAAAATCGTTGTTTATTATTTTTCTTAGATATAATAAATTGTTCAATTTTTAACGCAGTGTTTCAATGTCCGCGATTCAGTCCTCGTGTACCTTTACAAGAATAATGTATCAGCAACGTCGTGGTTCAATAGATTTTTTCAAGAATGCACTAGGATTGTTGCGACGAAAAGAAACAATTTAGCATCTAAAGGTATATTTTTATAATAAATAATATTTTTACCAAACTAGTATTTTTTGTATTGATATACGAAAATTTATATATGCACAAATATAATTATATGTGTTCACTTTACGCGATTATTTTGTGCCCTATCTCCCAATTTTGTATAGAGTTCTAAGTATCGACTTACGCGGATTTTTGTAATTGATAATACGATTTCCCTGCGGCCATTATTTTTTTTGCACGAATGCTTTCAATCGCAATGCAGTATTCCAAAAAATAATTTCATCTCCTTGATGTCCTGATATCCAGAACTTTTATTTCAAGTCTCGGTTATTTCACAATTTATTAACTTATGCATACCTTGAGGTGCTGAATGGAATGGAATATTTCTTCTTTTCGTCGCAACAATCCTAGTCAATCCTTGAAAAAGTCTATTGGAACACGATGTTGCAGACACGTTATTCTTGTAAAGATACATGAGGATTGAATCGCAGATATTGAAACACTGCGTTAAAAATTGTACATTTTATAATATAATATGTATAAAAAAAATAATAAATAACAATTTTCATTTGATTCATAATTTTAAAATATTCTTCGTATTAAGATTATATTATTATTTTTGATAGGTTTTAGGTTTATATTTGATTTTTGTAATTGATAAAATGATTTCACTGCGGCCATTATTTTTTTGCACGAACACTTTCAATCGCGATGTGGCGTCCCAGAAAAAGACTTCAACTTTTTGATGTCCCGATACCCGGAACTTGTTTCTTAAGTAAATATTACTTAGCAATTCTTTTTAATATACATAACTTAAGACGGAATATCATTTTTAATATTTCTAATCTACCCCCTTGTTTCCTTAGAATTAGTTCAAAATCTTTTTCTAGCAGTAAATTTTTTTGATTAACCCTTATTATATAATTTATTTTTTTAGTTTATTTTTTTTTGCAAATCCTTGTAAATTTCTTGATACTGCCCGTAAATTATTTTTAAATCTAATTGAAATTTAGCAACATTTTATTGACCACGATAAAAGCGAAACCACGTAAAGCAGGTACCACGTAAATCAATATTGTTTTAAATAAAAAAATCTTATGAACGCTTTTTCTGCGTTTGAAGTTGATTTTTTTACTTTACGTTTCGTTGAAAAAAGTCTCTCGGCATCCTCAGAAATAGAACACTTTGATGCATATTTTTTTACATCGTACGGAAAAGATTTTTTTATAAACACAATTCGTTATTATTAGTTTTACTGTCAAAAAACACAGAAAAATCGTATCGAAAACATCCCAAATCACAGTTAGTTGTGTACTAAATTTATTTAATTTTCGTAAACAATTATATTTGATAATTTACGATATATTATTATTAGTTCATTATTGATTTATATATTATATTAAATTATGTCAATTACGCAGGTATAAGTTTTAAATAATAAAGTTAACGTAAATAATATAATTTAAACGGTTTAATTTCTACAATGTATGATCAGTTAAACTAGAATTTTTAAAACTTTATTACATTTAAAATTGGCTTTTCTGTAATATGAAACTATACGACTTATTCTTAGAAATATTATAAGCAGAAGAAAACATTTCTCTTAATTTATATAATGCAGAAAACAAGGAAAAGCATAAAGCTATAATAAATACAATTAACATTTATGGTTTATTTGCAGTATTTCTATATATTTATTATGTTAATACTGCTTATACACATACATAAATACATGGGCAAATATGCACTACCATTATACAAGTGTAAGTTTGACCGAAAGACTCCATTATCTCCCTGTGTTTACTTGACCGGATGCCCATGCTTACTAAGACAACACTACCCTCGACCCTCCTTATCGAGTCTTCTCCATCGCCAACCCTTCACAATTCCATCTGTCCACGACACCCGCCTAAGGTTTGTTTGGCAATCCATTGATAATGTATCTCTTGATTGACTACGTAAAATTGGCGAGGTATATATTATTAACTATGTTGACTCAGTAATTTAGGTAAGCTCTATGCAAATAAGCTCATCCGAATATTATACAATATATCCACCTATCTATTAAAACGAGTACTCCTTCCATAGTAGTCGATTATTGGAAACAATGGCATAATAATAATAAAATAAAAACTTCCTCGCAGGAGACATTTCACACCCCCGTGAGCAATTGAAAGTTTCAATATCTTCGCTTTGGTCACTTCCGTCCAGTAGGGGAGTGATTGGTAAAGTCCGAACCCTCTGTGCATTTTCTATTCAAACATTCCGTCCAAAAAGGGGTTCTGGTAGATCATCTATTTAGTATGGATCACCATGTCTCAAGTGAGGTGTCAATTTGAACACGCCGAAAGATACGTAAAATGTCCCTTTTATATATATTTTTATTTCCATTAAGTACATATAAATTCATCTACTTCCTGGTGTCCCTTTAAAATTTATGCAAATTGCGAATGTTTTTTAAAAAAAAAAGCGGTCGACTATTCTAGTCATGGATTTTTGCCGACACCGCAATCAGGACTAAAACAAAAACGTTAATTCATTTCCCAATGGCAATTAATATTCAAATCTCATCCCAGCGTCTGACTCATCTCCTTGCTTCATTATCTTCTGTGAAGATGGCCGATGATTTCTTATTTCTCACTTAGAACTGTGTTTTTTCCGTTACCCCCATCGTAATGCCACCCCGCATGAAATGAGTACAGTTTGCTGAAATGAAAGCAACTGTGACAGAAAAACAGATGTATAATATTATAATTTCTGAAACTATCCTAATAATCTTATAAATATATATGTATATATGTAGTCAAAAGATTCTTTATTAAAGACGCTAAAAAAATTATTACTTAATTTAATATAATATGTATGTATATGTACAATATATTGTAATAGTATATACATATAAAACAAAAATAAATATAAAATAGTCATAAATACATAGAAAAAAATATATTTTATAACACATAAATTGTATATGAAGCCCATTCGATAGTTATTATTTATTTTATGATATATTATTTTTTCTATGCTATAATAATTTGAGCTCATCTAATTTGTTAATTTGTTAGTTTTGTTCAAATATTAGTTATTATAATAAGGTTTACACCTCAAGTCGACTAACTCATGAGCCCAGATTCTGTAAGTTGCATCTCCAAAGCATCAATTTGAGTTTATAATATGCTGGTACTTTATATGCATGATGGGCTTCATTTTATTTTGTACATGTATCTTGGCCATCTCGAGGTACTTTTTTATTCGAGGAAGATACTTACATTTCACTTTAAAAAAATATTTTAAAGGCTTTTATGTATCCAAACATAATGTCAAAACTTTTTCCAAAACCTTGTAGTTACAAGTACTGTAAAAAAAACACCTCACATTATTGAACATCAGCAGTTCACTACAACTTAAATCAACTTCCTGTAAAAGCGTAGAAAATTTTCGCTTGCGAATTCACTATTTTTATTACAACAACATACATTAAAACATTTAATTTTATGAATACTGCTTTGACACATAACTCCTTCTGATAAAAAATACAATGAAAAGATTCAAGTGGACGTCAAATAGCTTTCATAAACAATTTCACAAATCTCAATTTTTCCCATCATATCTGTCGTCACTGATACAATTTTAGATATACAATATCAATGCTTAGGTCACGGAATGTTTTTATAAAAACCTTATATTTCATTCCCTGGTGTACTTATTGGCATTTATTCTAACTTTATCAACTCTTCTCTCATTGTAAGACCATCACTTCGGTTTTCGCCCAAAAATGATATGTGTCACCTTTGACGTGTACCTTACAATTCCTAAAACCGTGTCGTTGGTGTTTAAGAATCAATTTAAGTGACGGTTTTAAATAGAGTTATATATTTTAAATATGTCAGTCCGTTTAGATTGACTATACGCATTTATCTAAAATGGCAACCACCGACCTATGAATCAAGAGTCGCGACCCAACAAAGGAAATTTTAAATTTCAAGGTAGTAATTAAAATTTTCACTGCCGATGCCGTTCGAAGCTTTTTAGTGCGGCCGCAATTTGCAATGCAAAGCGTGTTTCTTCGTTTGAAAGCGGAGATAAATTTGTCGCCGCCGTTTATTATGGATGTCAAAAAAAATCTAAAGCATTATCGATTCCTGTATAAAATATTTACGGCTTTTAATTACACGACAAAGGAATCCAATTTGGATGAATCGCGTCGGCTCTATTTATTTTCACGTTGAAAAAAGCTGACAAAGAAGAAAAGTTTATTACTCGCAAAAATTTCGACTCAGAGTTAATATTGACAGGCACCGGAGGAAGGGTTACGAAAAGAAAGCCGGGTGTAAAAAGTCAAGGGGTGAAATTTATGCTTTTCATAATTATTAGCGCCTAAAAGCCCCGCAATGCAATATTATGTTTTTCTTATACGGTAACTTCGAAACAATAATGACAATAATAATTTAAAAATTTACTCCCCTAAAAAGTTTGATTGTGTCATCTGCTGCTTAAATTAAGTGCTGTCAAAATCTTCGAGTGGCTTCAGAAGGTACGCAGACGCTTTTTCTCGCTCGAAAGACGACTCACCTCAATAATTAATTAAAAAAGAAATTGTACTTCTAAAGAAAGCTCACTTCAAACTTAATAAAGTCTTACGCTCAGAGCGCGAATTTTTGTCTTGTAATATTTTTAATTAAGCAAATTAATAACCAACGTTTATTAGAGTAAAACATGTATTAAAATATCACCAGAGACTTTAACCAAAAAAAATGCAAAAAAAATCTTAGTACTTAATATATTTATTTATTAATTCAAAAACATAAATTTGTTATATGCAAATGGTGTTTTTTTTATTTTCCCCATAGTAATTAGTGAAATGATTAGATAAATCCATACATTATCGACAGGTGTTTTATATCAACCAGCACAATAAACCAGTGGTATAAGTCAGTGATTAATATCTGAAAAAAATTGGTTCGAATCAGATTTTTTTACTACCCTGGCAAATCAAATATTTTTTTCTTAATAAGTTTTTTATATTTATATATAACATATATTAAAATACAATTCAAGGTATTTTATAAATATTATCTAAAAATAAACTGTATTAAAATAATAAAACATTAATTATAATAAATTCGAGCATCTGAATTACTTAGCAAAATGAAATCAAAATATTTAATTTTAACTTATTCAGTTATATGCTGCTTAGATTAAATAAATCAGTAGGTATTCTTATTTAAAATAAATTAATAAAATAAATTTGTATTATAATTAGTATACATATATTGTACATATACATATTTCTTTGCATTTTAAAACTCTTAATAATTAACAATTTATTTTTATAACAATTTTTCATAAATTCAATTTAAATTATGGTATTATGACTTGATTAAAAATATTTTTTCTAAAAAAATGTTATTACACGAAATTAAAATTAAAAAATGAAGGAACGCAACCATCTAGTAGACGCCCTAATTGATATTAATTATTTTCGTTGGAAATTAAAAGTGGATTTCAATGACATGACGTTTATTGAAGTGGGCGGCAGGCGGGTGGATCTTGTCGTTTGGGGATGACGCCTCAAGGGGTGGGTCACACCAGGAAAAGAGCAAAAATCATAAGAAAATAATAATTACAAAACGGAAAATTTATCGGGCGCCGCGTCGTGATTAATTAGTTTGGGGGCGGTTAGGATTATTATAAAAATTTTCAACATTAAAAAAACCATAAATTTTTCGCAACAAAGTTGCGTCAAACTCAATTAATTCAAACGTGCAACAAATGGCCCATTGAACGGTCGGACTTGTATTTATCCGCGTCGCTTAAGCCCAAAACAATATTATTAATTCAAGGATCATTCTCCTCGGAGATCATTAGCCCTCAGAGCGAAACTTGAAAGGGTTATGGCCTCTCTGGGATAGGGTTAAATTTCACGGATCCGAAACGCAAGCAGCAAGAATCGTTCCAAACTTTAAAAAGTGTGTTTTATGTAGCAATGGCTCATTAAAGGACAGGGATACTGCAGTATTACTATATATATATTCATAAAATGTACAAAAATTAATCTATATTTAGAAATACACGCTGCTTTTAACTATAACATTATATTTTTTACAGACTCGTTCTTAAGAAATGTTTGATTTCATTTTTGAATATTCTTGCTTTGACAAACTACGAACAGATTCATTTATAAATTTATTTTTATTCATTCGCTTCAAATTCTGTTTCGTTCTCTCTTAATATTATTATTACTGTGATAAAAGGTGGTTAACGTTACAGGATGAAATGTGCTATTGGGCGGTCAAACTTTCGAAACAGATTCATGTAGTGTTGAAGATCTCTATCTTCGTTGCTCAAGTGGTCGTTATGGTGACCTCTAAATTGTGACTAATGGCATATCGTCGTAACAGTAAATGGCCACTTTCAAGTCACGATTTAGCTGTTTCACGTAAACAGATCGACATTTTTATAAGCCTTAGTACGAGTAACTCTTTATTGCCAAATGGACAATGTGATTAATTAGTAAATAAAGTAATTATTAGTAAAAAAAAATGAATTGTAATTTAAACCGGTAGAGAATACTTTTTTGCGCAGATAATAATACATTCATAGATTTTAGTATTGCCTTTTTTGTTGTACATGTACATATATCTAAAGGTTCTGGGTTTGAATCCCATATGGATCCTAATGTTTTTCTAGGAAATCGGAGTTTTTAATTCCAGATTAGGTTTTCCTATATTTTCCTTTCTCGTGAGTAAACATCGTTGATATTATGTAATATTCACAGTTATTATTGCAGATTCCTATTTGTGCTTATTAAGACTTATTTATACACTTTTTGTTTTGCGTTAATCTTAAATTTATTAGATGAGTATATATATACACTTACCCAACTTTTAACTCTCTTTATATTATTAACTCGTTTATATCAGTTTAATAATAACATATTAGGGTATAATACAATGCAATTCGGTGATACTTGAAAGACCTGAAAGACCTAGATTCATGCACAGTAATATTAATTGATTGTAAGGTGTAATAATAGCTCCTTATTAATAAAATAGATACAGACTTTGATTTTAGTCCCATCATTTATTACTTACTTAGTAGTTATTGTTTGTCTTTTTTATCTCGTTGTAACGCATTGGGCTTACGCCTATGTTGTTGCATTGGAATATATACAATAAATAAATATTAAATATATATGTAATTACTTATATTTTATAAAATTATTATTTAGATTCAAAACTGTATTTTTTCTATAATATTAGAATATATAGTTTATTGTGGTTATTTTTAATTTATTAGTGTTGTACTATTTTTTTTCAATATATAAATTCGCATCAACAAAAAAGATACATTAATTAATAACTCAGGACATTACTTTACAGATAAATTAGTTAATTTAATGTTTGTGATTAAAAATGTAATCGACCAAAATAGTCACTTCGAGTTAAAACTGTTAAAAGAAAATATAACAAAAAACCTATTTATAATATCAAAAAAAAATATTTATACCATTACTACAATAAAACCACAATAATTTAATACAAATATTTATAATTTTGTAGCTAGTTTTATATAGAAAATTTCATTTTTTGTATAAAAAAATTCCAAATATATTCAAGGGCTCATATCGCCGATTTATATTATTTAAATTTATACTATGAATCATTATATAGCATAATCATAAAATTGCATTTACATACTGTAAGCTATGAATATGTTATCAAAGAAAAAGTGTTTATGTAATGAATTTTAACGATATTAAATATTACTAATCATACAAATCAATTTATGGTAAATTTTAAGTTAACATCAGCTTAAAAATGTACTACAAATTAATTTCATATTTCAATTTTATTATTATCTTAATTTTTTGAAATCTGTGTTTATAATATTGTTACATGAGATCTTAATATTCACCCCTCAGATTGCAACAATATGTTATAAAAAGATTTGAACTCATATGCTTTCAATGGCTTAATTAACTTTTATAGACGATGCTTTTAATGTATAAAAATAATATTTCAATTCACAAGCTTTCAATGCTTTAATTAGTTTTATTGACTATGTTTATAATGTGTAAAAATAATATTTGAAGTCACAAGCTTTCAATAATCTGATTAATTGATTATGTTATGTTAATTCTTAAAATGTATATTATTATTTTTTACTACTTTATACAAATATATTATATATTAATATAAAATAATATGATGGGGAGAGTCGGAGAGGACCCTTGATAAGTGTTGAGTGAGAGTCGTTCACCTGAAAAAAATACTATAAATTAAATCGTTCATTATCAAATATCGCCCTCCTGCAGCCAAGCTGAATTTTGCCACCCAAGTGTCATTAGATTCAAGAAGCTTTATATTTCAACCTTTTTTTAAATTTCATAATACAATTTGTGCTATATTTTACTATACCTTCTTATATTATATGTATAAACAGACACAGTGTATGGTAGACAATATTAGGAAAAAAACACAACTAAACGTACGGGAATTGGCGTGACAGCAGAAATCAGGGGTGGCAAAATGGAGGGTTGAAGATGCCGTTTTAATTTGGTCCTCGGTTTCTGTTCTTTATAAGTTGGTTTTCTTTTCCCTTTTTTTCATTATAAGCGTTCCTTGTTTTTGGAAGCGCCTCGGGCAACTTGCGACATTTATTATTTCTGTCTAGGGGAGGTGTTCGGTCTTAATGTGGGGGGTATAAGGCCACATTAAGTGACCAATCTTTTTTACGTATAATGCGATGTAAATATATTTAGAACTTTATACATTTAACTTAATAAGTTAATTTACTGTTTGCTCTAAAGCTGTTATATAAAAGTATTAATATATCAAAGATGGTATCCATATTTTAATTATAAAGCTTATCGATCCTTTTGTAATAATTTTTTACAACAAAGTAGACGTTAGAGAGTTTTGGTAGTTGGGTAGAATGAAATTATGACTCTCTCCCCCGGGGTCGCGCATAATTCGGCCGATTTTTGGATTTATGGTCAAACTTGAAGCGGCACACCCGCTTTCTCCGTTTTTATTATGATCAGTTCAGTGGACCGTGACAGAGGGTAGGGGATTGGGGTGTGAACTCCGCACTTATCACCCTCACCATTATCCTCGTCCTAGTCCGAGAGGGACACAGCTGTCAACCTCCTAGTCGTTGTTACCATTTTGCAAATCGTTCGGTTCTAATACACTGTCTTGGTTTTTTAATAATGCTGCACACTGCATGGGAAAATATGTGCCTTAATAAATTAATATGAACACATAATATCTAATCGTCAAACCAATACTATGCTGTTATTTTTTAAATCTGACTAAAGCAGAATTCTATTGAATTCCCATTTCATTATCTATTTATAATACAAAATTATATAATTATTCATTATTTATCCCATCGCAGCTTATCGAGGCATATATTCAAGGCTACTTAAATGCATCTACCATTAAAGCTTAGCGGCGATTCAATTCGTCAATAAATTAAATGAATGTGTGGAAGTTTACGGTGTATTCGTTTATTTTTTATAATGAGGTTTCAATATAAATTATTTATATATTACAAAAGTTTAATATGTGGTCGTTTATGCAATAATAAAATATATGGACTATATGATATTCAAATACTACATAATATAGTATTAACCAAGTTGGTTGCAAAGGCAGCAGAATCAAAGTAAAAAAGTATTTTTTAGGCGGTCGGAAAAGGATAGTAGCGATTCTGACCGCGCGCTTGGTGACCGTTAATCTCATTTTTTCAATTCTACATGATTATTCCAGCTCGATAGACGAGTGGTATATGTCGATGACTGTTGACCCGAAAGACCTGGGTTCGAATCCCAAATTATAATTCCAGATTAGGCTTACCTATATTTTTCTAGTTTTACGGATAAATGTCGTGATGACAAATTTAAATCGAGCTAGGTCGTATATGTTAGGTATTTAAATTCTCTAATAATAAGCTACTTCAGTTCATAGAAAATATCTTAAATGTATTTAAAAAAAACTACAAACATAATATATAAATACGTGTCTGCTCACGCTGTAGTACTACATCACATATAGAGTCCAAGTCGTATCGTAAGATCGATTTGAAGTCTTGAGATTTAGGTGATTTGGACTTGGACCTGATCGGTCGGTCAAAATTAAAAACGGCTTCTTTCACTTCTAAGGGCCGTCTGGGGCGATTCGTTGTAGCTCGTCATTCCAAGTGGAAAGCGAAGTGGTAGTTGTAGATGAAGTTTTTTTGAAGTGTTTTTTAATCAAACTGTTATTATTTAATCCATATCTTCGGGTGCATAACTGCGTAACGGTATATTTGAAATCGGTAAATTGGCGATGTCATAATCTTGAAAATATGTAAACCGGTGTGTCGGTACCTGCTTCAGCAGAGATATTAGGCACCGGCCTTTTGGTGCACTTGTTTGAAAATACAAATAAATTTAGCCAAGTATATGACATTTTTAAGTCTTTTTATATAAAACCACAGAAATATTCACAATTTTAATAAAATCCACAAATGGATGCAAGTTTTGGACTTCTAAATGAGGTTTTAATATAAATCGTTACAAATCTTCACAATGGGTTCTAAGTTCACAAATTAGTTTATTTTTAAGGCTTTTATATGGGTTTGTACAGTACCGCAATTTTTATGGGCTTTTAAAAAAAATATTACTAATAATATTAAAATTGTATTATATGTAATAAATAGATACAAATATGCTGTAATGGATTTTAGTCGATTTTTTAGTATTAGAGAAAATGCGGAAGAATATCTCATTTTAATGTCGCATATCCCAAAAAAACATAAAGCTATTAATATAATTTTACGATTATATTGTAGAAGAAGGCGAAAAGAAAAGGTCTTTAGTGGTTTTGCATTACAACAAAATAAATTGTAAGCACAGGCAATAAAATAATCTAATTCTATTATTGCGTGAAAACAACATTTACGGTGTCTACTATATATGCTTTAATTTTTTTAACCTGGAAAAATCTCGAACGACAGATCTGAGATTTATCCGTCCTCCTGTTGGCACAGAAAGCATTTTATCTACTTTTCGTCCGTTAAAGGTTAAAATAAACTATGTAAAAAATAGTTAATATTTTTATGCCGACATATTTTTTGTGGTAATTGATATTACACTTTTACATGTGGATATGATATCGATTTCTTGATGATTTAATTTTATCTTTTTAATCTTTCTTAAAGCGATCGAGTTTCGAATTAAGTCAGGTTTTAGCTAGCCGAAAAATAAATATATGCAAATAAACGAATATTTCAATTTGATACACCCACGCCATGATTCGACGCATCCTATTGTTTATTTTAATATCTGAATAAAAAACTGAAAGTTTATTTAAGGCTCCCATTCAAAATTTTGTACTTATTGTTTACACAGTGCTAATAACGTACTTTCGCCAAGTTGCAAAGGAAAAAAATCTCCTATGGGGGGCGGCAAAGAGAAAACATTCATCCAAGTTCTTGTTGGCATAAGAACGAGAGAGAGAAATAATTTTTCGCCTGAGCGATCTGTGCAAATGAGGTGAATAAGAAAGTAAGTGAACCAAATGATTGAGTGCCGTCGGAACGAATAACTTGTTATAAAGCGTCACTTTTTTATTTTTAGCATTTCCATAAATTCTCGCCACTAATAAGCTTTACAGAAATTCGTTGGAAGTTTTAGATATTATACTATAAAATATATTTGCTATTTTATTTATTCTGTAACAAAAGTAAACACTACAAATTAATACAAAAATAAATACAAGCATGTTATTGATTCATTAAACCTGCAAATTAATTCATGAAACAAGTATTTTAAAATATGGTTTACAGAAGCGAATTACGATGATTGATTGCCTTTTTTGACGCTTTTATAAACTATTATTAGCAAAATAATATCTCCTGATTTCTTTGAAAAATTCGGATTCATTTATAAAATGTCAAATAATAAATGAAAGCATATTTAAAATTACAATCAGACAGTGACATCTGTTGTCTATTCAAAAAAAAATTTTCATAAGGATCAAAACTTTGCTAAAACTGGTTATATTATGTTAGTTATATATGATAAAAATATTTTAATTTAGATACTAAAGCTAAACATTTTATATTCATATCTATCAATGTTTATGAATCCCCGATACAAATTCTCACCAAAGATTCGCAACGACTAAGTCATTTTCTTACAAAGAAATTCTATTTTATAAATATTGAATAATAACTTTTAATAAAACATGATTTAACTTACAAATAAACCTTATTTTGTTTTTAATAACTGAAAGCAATGAGCACTTAAAAATGTTAGCCATAATTATTAATGTTTATTTTTATAAATCAATAAAAGAAATATACCCCACAGCATATTTCATGTTATCCGTGGAGAATGAACGAACAATGTAACCTTTCAATGTCGGATAATTTTACCTTCGCTTACATTAATTAAACTTGTATTATTTGCAATACGTATTAAGTTAATCGTCATATAAAAACATCTAACAACTCATAGTACGCTGATATTCAATTATAATTTTCTACGCTTAAATGCGTGAAGTTTGTTAATTAATCATTATAACTACCATATAACAGTTATAAATAATTATGGTAACTAAATTTATGTTATAAATTTAAGTTATTTAATTAAATTAGATAAAAAATACTTGGTGATATGATAAAAATATAAAATCTTCAAATGACAATATGACTGACGAATTAACTGTTCTTTTAAATAAATTGTTTTAAAATTTAACTTTAAATAAATGTTATGCATTTTTTATAAAATACATTTAATTTAATTTAATTTTTTCAACAATCCATGCACTATTTTTTATTTATAACTTTAATATTTATTTTTAAATAATTAATAAAAATATATTCATTTTGTTTCACTTCCGCTTTTCTGTGATCCCAATTACAATATTTCTCTAACTAAAGATTTTTATTCCGGCGTTTTAAAATATCATATTTATGAAATGGTTGTTAACATCTGATTTCAAGTTTGTGTGCGTGTAACTTTGTATGCATGTAAAAAGGTTAATTGTGAAACTGCTTAGTATTTATTTAACTTCGATTGTTTTTTTAAAAAAAACATGTTATTAGTAATTTTATTATAAAATTTCTGAGTAAATAACAATAATAATATTTAATAATATTTAATAATATTAGCAAATTTATTTAAATATGTATTAAATAAATAATCAACGTTTTCATTACCCCAGAAATACTTTTTTTATAAAGTAATAATTTTTAAATATTTTTTTAAAAAAATAAGTAAATATAAGCCCGTTTAACTATTATGCTATAACATTAAAACATTACAACTTTTTCAAATTATAAATATAATTCTATAACATTTTAATATTTAATACACTTAGCACTTTATGTATATGATAAATAAAAGTTAAATTATGTTTTTTTATTTATATTTTTTATAAATATAACTAGTATTTTTATATGACTATATGTTATAATAATAATATAAGTTTTAATTGAATACATAAAATATTAAATACACTCAACATTTAAATTTTATAAAATAATAAAACATAATAATTAACGTTTTGTATATTTATTATTGTTTTATTATTTATTTAAAAAAATATAACTTAGTAATCATTAATATAATTTCTATTGTTTAAGATAATTAGGAATAGTAGTTATTTTTATTAATATACTGTTTTTTTAAGTTTATATAATTATAGTGCTGGTAATTTTTAATAGATAATATTTTCTATAAAAATAAAAACAATAAATAAAAATATAAATTGTATTGGCGGATGAGTACCGTATTCGTGAACTGAGAGTTGAATTAGGAAAACATAAATTTTAGATAGAATTCAGGTATAACTGTAGTAAACACATAGTTTTGTAAATGCAAATATTTTTTTATTTACTTTAAACAATATAAAATACTCAAAATAATATTTTAATTTACTGTTCGATCTCTATAACGTAATTATCCAAAACATTAATATTTTAAATATAAATATAATAATAAAAATAAAAAAATAATTAATTGTACGAGTACCGTATTCGCAAACCGAGACTTGTATTAGGAAATCATAAATTTTATAGATATAATTCAAGTCTGACTCTTTGCATACACAGTTTTATTCGTGTTCGTACATTTTTTTAATTTACATAAAATAATATTTTAATTTACTGTTCGAGTTATACTACATTTCACAATGTAGTGTAATAAATAAAAATAGACGATAATAATCTGTTGGATAAAAAAAATAGGAATAAATTAATAGGAGTATGTGGGTAGACTTTAAATATATCAAAAATTAAAAAATGTTATTATTGCTCGGACTTGGTGTCAAGTGATTTGACCATATATTGATATAATTCAGTTTTGGGTTGCGGTGTCAAATGCGGAAGAATCCAGGTTCGATTTTTTTAGAGTAATCCTTGTAGTGGCATAGTAGTAGTGTAGAAAAAGGAGTCCTTTTAGTAGTGATGTTTAAGAAGTGTATTTAAAAGTCTTTGTTGATGCTTCGAGTGTATGTTAAATGAGTGTCTTTGCCTCTCTTTGGTATTTGATATCATCATCACATGATATTTGATAATTAGGAAATATCGACATACATAGCATTTCTTTCTTTTCTCTATTGTAGCATGAGTGTATCTACTGGGTGATACTATAAATACGAAACCATTGTGGTCGCTTCTCAATGACCACAATAAATATTGAAGAAGATAAACAATGCCTATTATAAACTGTTTTGTTTTGGTCAATTGAAAGATTCAGATTTTATATTTTAAGTAATTCAATTATTTAAAAAAAATGAAAAATCTACTTTTTAATGCAAATTTTTATATTTATTTATTTTAATTTTAATTTAATGTTTTTGAGTATCCTGCTACTTTCCTTCCACAAATCTTGCATTGTTATTTTTAACAAAAATTAAGCCTCGGGTGGAGAATACAAAATATCAAAGGAAAATGCTTTTTTGACATATATTCGCTTTAATTACAAGCTGGTGTGGAAATCTAAAGATGTACACAGAGTAGACTTCAAGCTACAAGGTTTTCATCAAAACAAATTGACTTCTGATTCCAAAATCTCAAAACCAACATTATATATAGTAAAATTAATGAAGGTATTTTCAGCATATGTGGCTGAGTGATGTGACTTTAGCAAGTTCGAGGTCGGAAGAGCTGTTTGATATAGTATGTACATATAGTTCATTGTACAAATGTAAGATACACAATTAACATGCAGGTGTCAGTACCGTGCAGGGAGCGGTGGCAAATGAAGACTCATAGAGTCTCAAAGTTGTGAAAATAAGTTTCTCTGGTTTCTGGTTTCCCGTGGTCAGCTAAGTCGAGTTGGTGTGTCTTAATAATCCGTGAATAGTCTGTCAATCCGTGAGGAAGTTGAATGTGTGATGCTCGTCCGTGCGTCAGTCAAGTCCTTGGATTATGGGAGAGAAGGCCAATTTATGACCAATAATGTTATTGTTTAGCTCCGGTACATCCTTTGATGAAACCGTAATTTTCAGGTGGCCATTAGTAACTATTTTCAGGTGGCCACTATTCGGTAATGACAAAACATGGACAAGAGTATTGTTTTGAAGCATGATTCAAAGCTTATGAAAAAAGGGTTTAAAGAAGTATTGTGCTAATTTATGCTAATTGATAGTTCCTTTATAACGATTTCTCATGTTTTGTTCAGCCAATTATATTGTTATTCTAGCTTTCCTAAGGGCTTTTGTTGGAACTCCACAATATAAAACATGATACTGCCGCTGCAATAAATGTAATTTTTAATTAAGTAATTGGTTAAGCAATGGTACTTTTATTCCAAAACAGTCATTTATTCCATGAAACCAATTGAACCTTTCGAATCGGATTGTTTCATTTTAACCGTTATATATATGGCAGACGAGTATCGTTCTCGCAACCTGAGCTTGTATTAGGATATCATAATATCTGACTTTTGCGAGCGGTGCGGGTAAGTTGTTATGTGTTCGGGCTACTTAATACCAACCATTGCAGATATGTTCAAGCCAAATATTTACTCGTATTATTTTATTTACATGTATTTTATGGGAGAGATGATAATAAAACCAGCAATTGTAAAGGCATTTGTAGGAAAAAATAACGTTTAGGGTACCTTCGGATCTAAATTTGAAAAATGTTTCAAGGACCGTATAACTAGATACATATTAATATAAATCAGAGACTAGAAACTGTTTTTTTATCTATAATGATCAGTGGGATATTTATGGGTAAAAGATCTGCTTTTAATTAGCCTTTGCAAAATATTTTTAAACACTAGATACATATGATATTGAAATTATACGTTGTATATGTACATATATTAATTTAATTTAATAAATAAAATTAGTTAGGTGTTAGATACCCCTGCATATGACGTCGAAAGAGACAAGCTGTTCAACAACAGAGCGAGATAGAGATAGTAAAGCCAGTATGCACGAATAATTTAATGGAATTGTTCAGATTAATTTCATTCATGCGAATATTGTTATAATATTATCAAATTAAAAAATATTTTATTTTATTAATAAATATTTTTACCCTATCACTATCCTTAAGACGTGCACATACTCCATAATTTCAGTAAAAAAAATATTTTAATAATTATATATTTAAATATATATGTATCTGAAAATGGTTAGCAAAAAATACAATTAGAAACTATTAAATGTGATCCTACTAATTATTGTTTAAAAAAGCAATAAAATGGTTCATGTATAATGAGATAGGAGCAGAATTTTATATAAAAGTTAAATAGTAAATATTAATATATTTACATTAGAGGTTAAAGGGAACTTTATACATAGGAACATTAACCCTTAAGATATATAGATAATGTGGTCTACAAAAGTATTTATTTATTCTGACTATTGAAAAGAATAGAAGATCAAAGCTTTAACATTTATTTTTATGTGATTGTTTTCTAAGTTTATATTTAGTACGATATACACACAAGTAAAATTGATTTTTTTGTGAAATATAAAAGCACAAAATATAATATTATTATTTCGAATAAATTCAAGTCAGTTAAAATAGAGTTTTGCTGAATAAAGTGTTGAATTTTTTTTATGTTAGTGGTATAAAAAATACAGTGCGTGTATAATATTATAAATACAAATTTTATATGCTCACTGGAAAAATAGCACCGTAGTAAAATTAGTCCCAAGACAATATGTAATTTTCGAGATATATTGTACTGCGTTGATACTGCGATCGACAGTAATATTATTTAGGCTACATAATAAACGTATAAAAGACATATTATCTTGTTACTTAATTGTTGTAATGTGTATAAATACCGTTATATAAAACTAACTTCTTTCGTAAAAATACATCAAACGTTTAATGCGTTGCCACTGCACCCTTACTTTTTCGCAAATTATTTTTCTTATAAAATTATGTAGAAGGGCAAAGAAGCGCCCCCACAATGTATGGCTGAAAGGCAAATAGTAGTGGATTCTAATGAGGATGTAACGGTAAATCGTCGAGCTCGAGGCAAAATCTAAAATAAATAGTAAATATATATAATACTATCTAAGAATTAAATTATCAGTCTGACTTTGAGCTCATACATAATTTTTATTTTTTATTTTAAATAACACAAGCTTTTTAACTTTACAAACATTATTTTTAAACCGATTGCTTAAAATAAAGAAGGATATGAGATATTTTTATTATCATGCTGCTAATATGCTGAGGTTTATTTATGCGAATATCGTTTTACTTTTTTTGCGAAATTTAATTATCGAACTCCACTACGATCTAACAACAAGATTATGTACAATTTATTTATTATTTTCTATAAAAATAAAAATAATAAATAAAAATATAAATTGAATATATGGCGGACGCAAAATGGGCTTTGTACTAGGATATCATAACTGTAATAGATGTGCTCATGTACAACTGCGTATAAAATTGTTACAAATTGATTCATGCATGAATATTACTTAATATAAAAAAATATTTCTTAACATTTATTTATAAATAAGTTTTAATAAAAATTAATTTTGATTCGTCTAAATTATTTTATCAATCTTTGTTTATTTTATTTTTAGTGAGTACCCGTTCAAATAAAATTAATTATACTAAAATGTTAACGTCACCTTTATGCGAGTTTCGAAATTATAATTTTAGCAAATACTCGAACCATCGCACGAAATATTATTCTAGAATTTCACATTCCACCGAATACTTTAGCTACTCTGGGGCGTGTTCTCCTAATACTCTCGCGGGGCAGAAATAGCGCCAGTACGAGCGTCGTAACCCACAAATCCTGACCAAACGCTAGCCTCTAACCTCCTACAACGTTCTGAGCTCCTAACATTTCTTGTCACAGACCCGGTGGGGCGATGATTTTCCATTTAGATTTTTTTTTAAATCTTATTTTGAATTTAGTATAAAAATATATAAACAATAAATATATGTACGTAAAATAAAAATAGCGTTATCTATTTCAAATATGCGGCACAAGTTTTAAATCGATTAATAAAATAATAATAATAATAACAACATTTATTTATGTATTTTGTTCTCACAAATATTAAAAAATGTGAATTTGCTTTTTAAAACTTATCGTATTATTATTATTATTATTAGTGTACACTAGTTATAAATGCTAAGAAAACAGATAATACACAATTGCAAAAAATGTTACATATATAATTTCTAAGCCTTCACGTGTTTTTAGATATTTTCCTCTTTCTCCCGTCGACTCTCCCATGTATTTTCTCGGTAGTGAACCGGGACATGTGAGCTTTGTATTAGGGCTGCATGCAAACCGAGAGGATAGCGCCACATATGAACACACGTCAAAGTCGGAGGGCGTGGCCTCCCTCGTGTGCCTAGCTCACGTACACACTGACACGTGCGAGCTATACTGCGACGTACCAAACGCGTGTGTTCATATAACCCCCTACACGTGTACGCGCAAAGGCACCTCCATCTATCGCTCGCAACATCAGGATATCATATTCTCCCTACATTAAGCATTATAACTAGAGATGTCCCTGTGGAAAAAACGGGTTTTTTGGATGGGAATAAACGGCGTGAGAAAAATAGGAAAATTTAAAGATTAAAAAACCCATAAAAAAACATTTTTAGATATAAACGTTGCAACACTAATGTAAACTGTTTCGCATACTGTCAACATCGTTGTAGGCTTTGGATTAATTTGGGTGGCCACAAAGTTTAGGACGGAATACGCTGTTGGCAACCACAACGGTCTTAAATGTAAATAATATTTTTGTAAATTGATACAAAATTTATTTATTTTTATATAACATGTACATATATAGCACTATAGACGCCAACAACTCGCCGGCGAGTCACACGTTCACTCACTCAATACGTTAACGACCCGCCGGCAAGTCGCGATGTTTTTACATCGAAAATTTTTTCAATATGTAAAAAAATGTTGTGCTAGTGACATCTATGGTTGAACCCAAAAATTAATAGATCTTATTTTTTCGGTATTATTTTTTAATAAATTCAACAGAGCTCGCTAAAGCTGTCTATTAAACGATTTTTTATACGCGAATCGTATTTCGAAATTTGTTTGTCAGATACCTAGTAAAAACAACTATATATAAATGTATTCCTTTTTATGCCGCAATGAGTAAAACATATCAACACCGCAATGCCGCGAATTTTTAAATTTAAAAAATAAGGATATAAACTTTCGTAAAACACGTGTTTACCATCTTCACATTCCAAAAAAGCTCAAGGTCGTAATAGTTTTGATAATAATCATGATACCTAATTTATATTTTATTTGCAAACGACATATTTTGTATGAACTTAGTTACAGCCAGGCGCCGCTCAAGAAACAAAAAATGTTTTCGTTGTTCTAAATCTCGCTATTCAAATTATCATAGTTTTTAATATTTCTTCATAGATGTCTCTATATACCCAACTTAGGTTGTAATATTTTTTCTAAGCGTAAATAATAGTTCTTGTGAAAATGACAAAAGGCAATGATATTTTTCTCATTTGGTAAATAATATACTTTGGTCTTTTTCGAAACAACTCCCGTAAAGCACATTGTCTCAAGTTCACATCCAATGCGGAGATCATTCGTCATTGCAGGTCTGTACTTGTCGCTGGCTGTTAATCTTTGCATAATGGATGCAGTTACTACATGACTAGGATGCAGCAGTTTCTGGCTGCCAATGGTGTTGCATGGTCTCTATTTTTTCCCTCTTGTAAATTCTAGTTTATTTTTAACGTATCTAGAAATATCAAACTTTCCAAATACATATTTTTTCACATAAAAATATTTCAATCTTTGGATTATACTAATCGAAATTATTTTGAACAAAGATTTATAAAAAGGGCTAATAAGACCACGAACTGATAAATTCCGAAGCGCTAGTTTGTTCCCGCAAGAAAATTAAAATTTTTATCTATGATAATCATTGAATATAATTTGAGTCATGCTTATTCACCTTTTATCTTATTATTTCAAGCATTAATAAAATAAAAAAAATATATATATATGAATGTCATACTTTATTTTTTCATGTCATTTATAAATTCATGTTAGTATATAATGACAATAAGAATATTTTATTTTTAGAAAATAGATTAAATCTTATCTATGATCACATTTTTTAACAATCTTATTTACAACGAATAAAATATATACATTTTAACATTGATAATATTTATATATACATGTAGTACAATATTTACATTATTTACAATTTAAAGGTACAGAATATAAAAATATAAAATAAAGCTTATACCATTATTATGCTTAACCCTTATTGTACATTTATCGAGTGGTTAAAAGGAAGGAGTGCTACTGTCAGGTCTTAGTTGTTTAGTTTGTACGTCGTTATAGGCTATAGTGAAAACACTCTGTTTTTCCGTTATCGGCAATCTTTTTAAATTTTGGTTGTTATTATGGCTGCTCAAGAGAGACGTCATGGCTATGCCAGAATCGTCGTCTTCTATCACTCTGGTGTGTCTCACCAAAACATTTGATTCGACAATGGACACATCAGTATTGGAAGTTGATCGTTTGCTATCTACGTTTTTGTTTAAATCTATATTTGTATTTTGAGCTTCATTCGTATTACTATCTGGTATGTTGATATTTTCATTGTTAGCTGTGTGATTTAAATAAACTGTTGTTGGAAGACCACCTTGTGAAGAAACACAATGTACCGGAATGGTATTGATCGGAATTTGGTTGATATATAGAGGTTGAGTAGTTATCGCCTGCGTTGTTAAAATTTGAGGCTGCATCCCTAGATACTGCGGCAAATGCGTCGGTTGTACAAAACACATTGGATTTTGATTTTGATATTCGCGTTCATATCTATGCTCAGAATGTTGCAGAAGTGGATGGGTGTCTGGTAAGGGGCCTTCTGGTACAGGTTTAACCTTTTCTTCTTTCATCAATCTAGGGTGTGATTTTACCTCCTTTTCTTTAGGATCACCTTTATTTGATTTTTTAGTTTCGTTTGCCTTTGACTTCTCTGCGTTATTTGATTTATGATTTTTTTTATTTTCCTCATTATTTGCTCCTTTTACATCATGAACTTCATTTGTGTTTTTAGTTTTGCCTATATTTCTTTTCGGCTTACTAGGAGCGACTTTTTTCTCTGATTGATTTTCTATTTTTACAGAAGAAGTATTACCGGTCTTATTATTATACCATTGCATATACCTAGGAACACTTTTGGCTACGTCCGCTGTTACCTTCTTATCAGTTTTAGAATTCGTTTTATGATCATCCTGTGATTCCAACACATCCGATGCAATTTCTTCAATAGAATTTTCACTAGTTCTTAATATATTTTTAGAAACTTCATGTTCATCAACTTTATCTAGAGACGATGATTTACTATTGACTATAGAATTTTGTTTATCAGATGCAATTGTATTATCATGACTTAAATAAGGCCCGTCTTTTGCGTCCGTCGATGAACCTTGACGAGAGAATACTAAATTGCGTTTATCTTTATTTGCTGATGATGTTCTGCTACTATTTTTATTTTGTTGTGAATCACCTTCTAAACTATCATCGGTAAATTCATTTGAGTTTCTTCTAGAATTATACTTTTCGTTATCTTCATCTGATAACGAATCATCAGTATCATTATATTTTGTACTTGCTGATTGTCTAGTGAGCTTTGGTCGCTTTTCATTATTATTTCCACTTTCATTATCTAATGAATTGGATATTTCTAATAGTACATCTTTCTTTAAAGCTGATCTTACAGGTCTATCATTTTGTGCTTTATTTTGTTTATTAAATTCTTTAATTACTTGCTTGGAATGTTTGTCATTCTCCAAAGCTAATGCTACTTCAGTTTCTTCTAAAATAGGCGTGCGTATTTTTCTTTTCACTTCATCGACTTGAATATTTCTACGTCTGTATTCTTCTTTATATTTTCCCTTTCTCTTTTTGGGCCTTTTTCTCTTTACCCATCTTATTTGCTTAGGACTATGTCCGATCAACATTTCGTATTCTTCTTCACTGTACGATTCATCTATATCGCTTCTCGCTTTTCTGCGAGCTGGTCTCAAGTGATATGGCTCAGTCTGCGTACTAATATGACAATCTGTTTGAGTAGCAATGACACAATGGCCAGCATGTCCCGGTAAGCTTTGAGTTTCCAGCTTTGCTTCAAATTGAGAAGACGCATCTTGATGTTGAGCAATCTTACTTTTCTCCAACAAAATTTGCCTTAATAACTCATTTTGCTGTCGTAATGACGTTTCGATCAAATCTTGTCTTTGACTAGAATACATGTATTGATTGGTACCGTGCATGTTGACGTTATTGTTTGTGATCATATCCGTATCTTGATGTGTGGGCTGTATGCTGCCAGGTACAGGTAATTCAATATTTTGATAATCTCTCTGATTGTAAACACCATCAAATCTATTTTCATTATTTCTATATTGAGTGGACGTTATATTTCTTTGAAATTGTTCTCTAGTTTTATTTTGTTGATTTCTACTACGTTCCATTTTCATTCTAATGTTTTTAGCTTCATCACCTTGATCGGCGATAAAACGTTTCATTAAGATGTCTTTACCATTTTCTAAAACTACATACTGCTGTTGAGGCTGTTGTATCATTGTAACGGGACGATTTTTATGACTTGCAGGCAAATTGACATATCTCTCTTCTTCGATTCCGTCTCTGGTGACTAGCCGTAAAATTTCTGTATTCCCTTCTTTGATGAACATTTGGTCTCTATCTTGATTGACGGACGATGGAAGTCTATTTCCATTTTCAACTTGTAAATTGTGATTACTTCTACCGACAGACATTCTATCTGATTCTATTTTCAAATAATCAGCTTCAGAACCTCTCTCCATTTCGTGTCTCATTATCGAATCGGCATCCATATCTTCTTGCGTTTGCAGATGATTACGATGGTTTGTAATGCGGGTATATTCTTGATCTATGTCATCTACATATATATTTCTTTCTATGTAACGCTCTTTACCGTCTTGCATATCTTTTGTGTAGATAACATTCGGTCCATCTCTGAAAAAGTAAATATAAATATTAGAATACTAGTTTTTTAATTTCACATACATGTAGGGTACATTAACAATATTTTTTAATAAATATATAAATTTAGCGAATTCTAAAACTATCATTAAAATATGTATTATTTTAGTCACAATGAACTTTAGAGCATTCTACCCAGAGTTGGGTGTTTATTATATTAATTAAGGTATTTTAAAAGCATAATTTTTTGAACGTACCTGAATTTCATTGAATGCCTATCGTCAACTTTTATGTCGTTTGCTGCCGTCGGTGTGTAGATTTCGCCCATTCCTTTGATTTGTTCAGCATTTATGGTAAGATCAGCAATGTCCTTTGAACGGTTGTTTCTTTTGTTAAATTTCCACTGAGTAGCCTTCGTCCTCGAATCCGACTGGCCGGCGCTCCAAGCCTCCTTCCTGCCGTACCACTCGGCTGCTTGCACTGACTTATTTTCCTGGCCTCTCCCCTTTTCTCGAACAACTAAATGCACGTCGTCGTCTGTGGAGTTGACACGTATCACTCTTTTCCTAAAATATTGTTATATTTTACGGAATATTTGATCCGACCAAACTACTGTTAAATTAATCTGGGACTCACCTTGGAGGCATATATAAAGGGCACCCTTCGCAGATACAGCATAAAATTAAGCATATTAACGCCATCGTAATACATATTGCAAGAAAAATGAGCAGCCAAAACAGCACTTTATTTTCCGCTTTGTAGATGGTCTATAAACATGTATTCAATTAACACCAATTGAAATATTTTAATAGAAATGTTAAATATGCAGATTAACACTCACCACAGAAGCACTATCTGTACTAACAGCTGCTGAAGAAGATCCAACAGTCTTATTATTGTTTAGTTGCTGTTGAATATGACTAACATCAACTAAAGAATTTCCAGCTGATAAAACTGTTGCAACAACAACACTCCTACAAATACATAATAATTTGATATATAATAATTATTATAACATAATAAAATAAAAATATATCTGATAATAATTAGGTGGCACAACGAGGATAAATGGATCATACATTGCAAGTGTGCAGGAGTACAGTTCCATGGGAAATATGAATGAGATGCTAACAAGACTAGATGTGCATGATAAAGGATTTAGCAATTATACAAGGGACACATTGCCCTCAAGCTTGTTAGTTGCTGTTTACCATATATATTATTTATATGTATGTATATATAAAAATAATTAGTTTGATTACTGAATATGTACATATTTTCAGTTATTCTAGAACGAATGACTTCAAAAACGAACAATACTTCAACAATCAACGTAAAATACAGTGAAGTAAATTTCCCGATTCAAGAGATGATGTCAGTTGCAGCACGTTTATTTTACTCAAATAACAAGATAATGAACAAAGAATAAACTGATTATCACAGTACAAACTAACTTTCATGGTTGGTAGCCTTATTATGCTGCTGAAGAAAATTAATCCATAGCACCAAAGTAATGGAACGTGGTTGCTTGAGGCATTGGACACATGATTGAGATAACTATCCTTACTGATTTATTCAAATGCAAGAATGTGTTTTATATTATAAATCAATCGATTCCTATCAATTTGCCTTTCATTTTAAGTGAATCAAATTACCAATTCGCATTCTTTTCGCCATGACAATAAATAAGTCACAAGGACAGTCACTCAATATGAAAAGAATTTGCTTAATTATGAATGCTTTTCTAATGATCAATTTTATGTCTCAATTGGTGCATCTAAAACCCTTTATGTGCCAACAGATTTTAATATTGCAACAAAAAAACATTGTCTTTTATCACGTATGGAGAAATACAACATAACAAGAAATATATGGCGTGAAGCCGGGTACGAAAGCTTGTAATAGATAAAAATAAATATTATGCTCACCGTTCTTTACCACTACTACCAGATGTAACGTCAGTAACGCCAACTTCTGTGCCTTTATAAGGTCTTATTTCTAAAATTGTAACTTTGCCACCAGTTATAGTACTAAGAATCTCTTCCGTCTTCTGCCTATCCGGATTGAGACCTGGTACGACAAACAGCATTGTACGAGTTTTACTCTCTGGAGGATACACTTTGATGGTAGTCATGGAAAATTTAAGCGGTACTCCTAAATCGTAAGCTCTTGCAGTCAAGACATAAAATTCTAAATCTTGCTCTGTTTCAAATTGTCGCTTTTGCCGTTTCTTTTGTTGGGAATTTGATCTTTTTAGAGGTTCTAGTAAATATAATTCACCTAAAATGAAAAATACATTAAATATTTCACATTTAATACATACTAATTAAATATTATTCAAAATAATACCTGTAACTTCATTTAGAGAGAATTTATTCTCAAAATTTCCTAAAATCAACTCATATCGTACAATATTATTTGGAGGTTCAGCATCTTTATCTATGGCTTTAATGAAAGCCGGTGAAGTGAAGTTTCTCAAATTGGAAGCAAGTATAAATTCATAAACCGGTCTCTCAAATACAGGAGCTTCGTCGTTTACATCTAAAAGCTTAATTACTAATGGCACTGTAGCTCTGTTACCGATTCCTTCATTGTCTCTCGCTTCAATCAAAAATCTCACATCAGGCATTGCTTCTCTATCAAATCCATGATTGTTTTTAGCGACTGTTATAATGCCTGATCTTGGATCTAAATGCAAAGATGTATTCAAATATCCCAGTATGGCCGTATATTGAATTTTTCCAAATATCCCTGTGTCAACGTCCTCAGCTCTTATTTGAACGACCCTTGTACCAGCAGTGGCGTTCTCTGGTAAATCGACTTCATATAAATTTTCTAAGAAGAACGGCGGATTATCGTTGACGTCGTTCAAGTACACCGTAACGTTTGCAGTCGCTGATAAGTTTGTAGCAGGACCAAGCTCTTGTGCAAGTATCTATTAAAAAATTAAACATTCAAAGGTGTAACTATAATAACATAATTTATTCATCACTTACCTGAAAATTAACTGAATGCCTGGCTTCATAATCTAAAAGATTACTATCTCGAACTTTGATCAAAAAATTAACACGTCTTTCTCCGACGCTCGGTGAAATCTCAAACGTTCCATTATTTCCGAGTAATGTCAATGAAAATACACCATTTTTGCCAGCATCGTCATCACTTACTTGTGTTGAATACGGTTCAGTAAAAATCAAAGCCGTACCTTGAGGACTATTCTCATCTACACGAGCGATGTAACTAAAAATATATATATTTTTATATAAAAAAATTAAATAAACATTATGAATTGCATGATCAATACTTACATATCATTCTCGAAATATGGAGGAGAATTCCCTCTTTCTGGCATAATGAAAGCAAGTTCAACGGTAGCTGACATAGCCTCAGGCTCATCGCGGTTAAGTTTAACTTCTTCAGCGATAACAGTTAAAAGGATCGGAGTACCGACGTGAGATATTGCTGCTATATCGTCTAAGGGCCTCTCTAGAGTTACATCACCTACAATTTATCATATATTTAATTATTTATACTAATACTATCTTCATATTAATAGTTGAATGAAAAGATAAACATAAATTACTATCATACCCATTGAAAAATCAACATATTTTGAATTAACTGGGAATATTTTATATTTAGAATCAATGCAAAATATAATTTATTCATAAAACACAATTCAATGTAATGTAATCGAAAACATTGTTGTATTTTATAAAAATTGGCAGTTTATATATCTTTATATTTCTAAATATACAATTAATTTACATTATTATTTCTATACATACATAGATATTTAAATAAATTATTAATGAATTTAGTCAACATTAAAATCGATATTGAGAACGACCAATTAAAAGCTTAATAAATAAAATTGTTATTAGTATTTCTGCCTTGCCGAACAAGTGTATTCGTCACAATGACGTACGTGACAATAAGAGATTTTGTCGCAATAAATGAATGCATCTTTTAAGTGGAACATCACAAAGGCCCGTCGGTAACAATATAAATACAAAGGAATAATGTATGGTTTGCCAAATGGCAATGGATCGATGAAATTCATTACCGGAATTATAACTGGCGGCGTTGCCGGATCATCAGCTGTTTAAATTACGACCGTTATTACGAACGTGTTTACGACAATAACAATCTGTTTCCACCCCCAAATCGTCGAGAGTAGAAAAAGTAAAAGCTTCTCCACTATCAATAAAAGCATATATAAAAACGAACATAGGGTATATCAGATACTTCTATCAGAATTTTCCACTAAACACTTTTGACTTGGCACACATGAGAATTCATACTCGCACCAAGCGGAGCTACGCCGAACATCGACCAGCACTAAGAAAACAGAGAAAGCAGCCACTTTTATCTTCACGTCAACCCTTATCAAGCTACGAAGTCTGAAATCTAGAGTTCAATCCAATCTTTGGAGACAGCAAGGCTACGAGAACACCATTACATATGTTTACAAAATTAAAAACAATTTATAATTTCGAAAATTTTGTACTTTCTATAAAAATAATCGCGCAACCGCTAGGTCAGCAGAAACATATATATTGTTTCACTTGCGACAAACTTCAGAGCGCTTTTTAGGATCTGGGTATAAATTATATCAATTATAAATAAAATAGAATAAACAGGACTGACGCCGATTCCCAAGAGAGAGAGAGAGAGAGAGAGAAGTGGGAGGGGTGTCCCATGCAACGAAGAAAGAGATTAAGCATGCTATTTCGTGTAACGGTACTTTATCCAGACGACATGGGAATTTTATGAAGCGATTCGTCTGTAGCGCATGATGTTAATAGCGAGTGAAATATTTTATTAATGGTTTTAAACTTGGCTAAATTTATTTATTATTTTTTAATCTTTTTATTAACCACTTTAGGTAGAATAAAAATATGAATGCAAGAATTATTTAATTTTATATTGATAATACAGTATTATATCAATAAAAATATAATAGCATACGGTCTGATATTATAAAATTTAACAATATTTTGTGACAATTTCCACCACCCACATATTTAAATTTTTTTAATTGATTATGAATAAATTAAATTCTTTATGGATAATACACATTTAAAACGTTAAGTTAACTATTTTATGTATTCTCTAGTATTGTACTAAAAAATAATTAAATGAATATATTAAATTGTAATCTTATCGCAGGTGATCGTAATTGAGTTGGGTAGTATCTGATATACATTTCAAAAAACTATGTTCGATTATCACGCCAGAATCAAATTTAACCGATTAAAATACTGTTCATTCAGATTTTTTTACAAATATTATTTATTATTGTTCAAGAATTATTATGTATATACATATTATAATAAAAATATAATATAAACTCATTGTGTGTGCCCAATAGTGTTAAAACATGTCGTAGGCATTTTCCTTTGTTCGCCAAAAATAATTTCACGAAAGCGTCGCTACGATAGCGTGACACAAGGGAATTTCCTTAGAAACTTTTCGACATCAGTTTATGAGTATGCAAAAGAGTTGTGATAAGCACGGTTTCTGGAACGCAACAATGGCTGATTAAAAAGACACTAACCATGAGTGTTCAAATGACTTTAAGCTAACCGTGTTTTTGTTTTGCTAAAGTTTTTTTAATAGAAGGTCACGCAGTTAGTTTCAACATTTTCCCCATATGTGCATATGCTCTACTGGTTATCTCAGGCTCATGCCTGGAGCGACAGTCGTTCAAACAGCGGACGCAATTACACGAGCCATGATTAAATGGTACTTTACGAAGAAGCTGCGTCTATCAAACAAGGTGATGGTTACTCGAGGCTATAAAACGCCGATCCTACCAGAGCCATAAAATATTCGTCGTCGTTTTACACTTATCCCTGCTTCAATGGGACGTTATGGGTGCGATCCACGGGTGTACCGAAACCAGTTTGGTTGAAAGTAAAAATGCGTTTTAAATGGTTCCAGTATTCGGGCTTACAAGACAGGTTACTTTAGTGACCTTTGGAAGCCGAAAAAAACTCTATAGAGATCCATCGACAAGCTTTTATCATTTTATCATCGAACAGAACACCCTCGGCGGCGTGCTCTCCATCCCAAGAGTTTATTCCACCTTCAAGCCGTATATGCCAGGTCGTGCTTTGATTATTCAAACAGGTCAGTAAAGAATAATTTATTTCACTGACATCGAAGAGAAGGTCGTTGAAACACAACAGAGCGTCCGAGGGACTGAACACTCGCCGACAAATGGGCAATTATACTCGAATACTGACATCATTAATTTTGAACCCAAAAATATATAAAGCACGCTGTGAAATATATTTTGCTCAGATAATTGATCTTATCTTTTCGGTATCCAGGGAAAATATAAATTGCCTCTTAGATGTAAGGCAACTAAATATCAATGAAAAGGATTGCTTTAAATTCGGATTCACGTATTTTTCAACAAAGATGGAATATAAAAACTTGGTATTTTTATGTATAAAAGTTCTCTGTAATTATAAAATTAAATATACTAAATTACAAGCAGTGGCGTAGTTAAGGTATGTGCCGCCCAGGGCGATCCTTAAAATTGCCGCCCCCCTAATACATTTTTTTTAGGGAAAAAACTCAGTATTTCTTAAAATAATAAATTGGTTAATATTAAGCTCTTGTTGTTCGTAGATTAATATATGTTTTAGTGCATTCAGGGTTAAGAACCACACCCATCGCGAATATGCCACCCCCAAGCAAGTGCCGCCCGGGGCGGCCCGCCCCCTCCGCCCCCCCCCCCATAGCTACGTCACTGATTATAAGCACATTGCGCAAAAATGCAGTTAAAAAATTCTGAAGATTAGGTCGCTAAGTTGAGCTATGAAACTATCAAATTGTCATTTCTTCGGTCTTCTATAAAGTTTTATATATAATCGCAAGTAGCAAAGAGCCTTACACAATCGGCAAAACATGGATCAAGTCTTGTGTTCCTGAAGGTTTCCTTTAGGCATCTACAGAGGAAACAAATTTCTGATACCAAATAATTTGGGATATCTTGGCCGATGAACTTAAGGAAATGCCTCTGCCATTTGTACTTTAATTTAATGAAAGTAATGATAAAGCTCAATGTAGCTAACGTTTAGTCTTTGTGAATCCCATCACTACTATGTACATTAAATAAGGAATTATTTTCTGGTAAGCTCTAGTTTTTTTTTTTTATCAAAATACGTACTTTTGGGTTTCATACACATTTACGATGCACTATAATTATATAAATAAAATATAATTTTAGAGTATTAGTGAATTTTTTCAATTCCTTTTTTGTTCGTGCACTGAAATTCTAAAATTTATATTTTAAGTTATAGCTTGTTTTTCAACAAAACTTAATGTGTGCATATTTTTAGTCCAGATTCGCTCTAAAAATTCAGCCAATTATTAGAGGCGCGGGCTGTAAAATTTAATAACTAATCTAATCTTCTGTGTTCTCTGTGTTAATGAGAGTTTCGAATCATTAACCTTTTTAAATTCTAAACTTATTAACTAATAAATAATTTGATTTTGATATTTGTTCCTCTTACCCGAAGTCTCGTTGATGTTGAAATATGTCGTGAACGGGTTTCCTTCAGAAACGAGTCCGTATCGGATCTGCCTCGGAGCGCCTTTGTCTCCATCTTCAGCGTGTACTCTAACGACAATATCGCCTGGTACCAAATTGGAAGATAAATGGGTGACAGGAGGAGCAGACGTGAAAACGGGAGGCATATCTTGCACATCTTGAACGACGACAACGACTTCCAATCCCGCGATGTTTCTCGTATCCTTGTTTGGCTCCGCATATGCGTCCTGTCAATACAACTCTTATTTATGACTCTTTTATAACATACATAAAATACAGAAATATCATTATACAACACTTACAGTCGCCAAAACGGTCAAATGGTACATCGACTGCGTTTCGAAATCCAAGGGTCCGATCAAAAAAATTGTACCTTCTGTGTTTTCGGGAGACACTATTTTCTGTCTGATCGCAAAGAGCGGAGATCCCTGAAACGGAATAATTACACCTCAAGATTGGAATTGATTTCGATTGATAAGCTCGGATGGTTCGTTTGATGTCGCCGTACAAACAGGTATCTTTATCCGAGTGTCGGCGTATAAAAACTCTAAACGGATTTTAGACAAATCACTACTTCAATAATCAATGGATTTTTTTCCATCACATACCCATAGTTCCAGGTAGACCGCTTTCGATTGTAATGGATTTTTTCTGGCAACAATGTAGTCCAAATCAGTGCCTCTTCTGGCGTCCTGTAACAATCGCATGAAATGGAATTGAATTTTGTGACGTGACACAATTCATGTAATACAAAAAACAGGGACGCTCAAAAAAAAATGTTTGTACATATTTCAAGATTAGAGATAAATTCAAGATAAGTAGACACATGAGAATGTTTTGTATATCCCGTATATAATGGAATAGCTATGCATCCTAGCGTAAGCGTTAAAGTGTGATCTAATGAAAACTATGTTTGATTTCAATTTAATTCCGACGCCCAAGCGCTAGTTGAAAATCAATCAAAGCATGAAAAGGTGGTATTGTGCAATCGAAAACAAAATAACAAAAAAGAGGTCTGGAATGTGCCATACCTCTGGCCTCAACTCACGATTTAACCATCTTGCCTCCGAGAAATGAATATAAATGTCCGATATATCGTGCAACAAGACTCGTGTTTTAAATTTGCAGAAAAAAGCGCATATTTGCAATTTAAATCGTATACATCGAATATTCCCCCTGAGCGCGTATTAAACAGAAGCTAGCAGTTATCTAGCATTCCCAAACAAGATGATGGGCAACAATCTCGGAATGGTAGATTGTGAGCAATCGTTGAAAATTGGACTCACTCCGATGTAACGACTTTGCGAGGCAAAATAAATTATATAACGCGAAGATTGCAATGGAGTCGATTTCGAGTTTCAAAGAAGCACGTGGTATTATGTTCGCATTTTACCTCTGGCACCATAATTAGAGCTGGTATGTGCGGAAATATTGTGTCTCTGGGGGTGGTCGCGTTGGTGGCAGTGATTGAGCAAGATATCCTATTCTCTCTCCCTTTGGTGTTTCGCACTGATACTCTGAAGTCGATGTACCGCCCTGGATCTAGGCGTCTCTGGAGGATAACGTTAGCTTGGCACACTGAATTGTATCGAGTGCATGGAAGTGTTTCCACTGAAACATCCGATCGTCCTGTGTCTCCTGTAATAAATAAAAAAATGATATATATGAATGTTTTACACTAGAGTTGTTCATTCATTTTAAAGAACGAAAGTATATTTAATGGCATTAGAAATTTCGATGAAACTTTAGTCAGTATGATTGTGTGCTATCTACAATTTGCACTCAAATATGCAATATGCTGTCGAGTTGACGTTAAATTTTATCACAAATTCTACATTGTGCATACACACATATTTCACACTATTACCAGGATTAGACAAAATGTTTGCCGAATGCATGAATTAGGATAAAATATTTTAGCTTTAAATTTAAAAAATAAATTCGCAATAAATTATTGGTTCACACTTCAATGCGACTTAGGAGCTAAATATTTCTTTAATTGTCATATATTAATAAATTAAGTTGATTATTTACTCATTCGGTGCCATTTTTAACTAAAGAAAGCGCAGAGATTCAATCGAATGCGTAATGCAAAATTTGTGATTTTTATGTGATTTTTACATTTAAAAAATATTAAGGCGCAATTGGCACAGTTCGAAATTTTACTAATAAACCACCATTTTTAAAGAATGATAATGTATGTTCGCGCAGCGAAAAATTACGAGATATTGTATTTTAATTAGATATAATATCAACATTGAGATTCGCAAGCGACAGTTTTTTTAACAGCGTTAGCTGAAACAATAGATAAATAATTAAATACCCCTAGGCCTAGTTTAATGAAGTTATAATATGTAGGATATAACTGCCCCATAGCAAATCATGAAAATGTGAGTTTTTAAGACCGCCTAAACTGCCGCCATTTCAATTGTGCCGATTGCAATTCGGCCCATAACGATCTCTGTACCAGGCAATTCAGTGATCGCTTGATTTAGGTGGTGCATGTAGAATTATTGTAAAGATTATTCAGCATATATACATTAAATTATATATATGTGTACATATTACAACATAATTTGACTGTATGTAATATATTGAACTATATTGAACGTTCGCTGGTATGATTTTATATTTAATCTAAACATTTTTTTATTCATTGATCTTTTGAATCTAATTAACTTTTTTGAGAGAAAACATAGCAACAAATTCAGTTTAACGCATAATATGTAGTTTTTACAGAATTATACAAAAAAACAAAACGAACCGTCATCACTCATAATAAATTACAGAAGACAGAGTTTCATTCACAAAACACAATCCTCTTGTCGCTCTATAAAAACCCTATCACGGACAATGACTAAGAATTCGTCGTTATTTCATTTCGATGACTGGTCATTTTTACGATTTCGACCGAGGAATCACGAAGTTTGAATTTTACGTAGGCGAGGCTCGTGAGCCGTGAACGGACGTAACAATAAAACCGAGATTAGATTAAACAAACTCGAAAAGTCAATAAATAAACAAAATATAAAATAATATGAAAAGTCATCATCGTCATCATCAAGTTTGAATCAAGAGCATACTGTTGTTGTTGTTGTACCTATCATATCGAACTGCAGCGGATAATCGAAGTCCTTGTCGTGCGCACGAATTCGATAAATGACGGACCCGACCGCCGCATCTGCCGGTACGAGCACGAGCCGCATCAGGGTAGCAGGATCGAAGGTCGGTTCTCCACATTCCGAAAGCCCGGACAGCCACACCAGCGCGAGTACCACGCGCCATGATACGCTGGAAAGAAAAAATATGTGAATATGAAATATGATGCGCAAGAATATTATACACAACATATTATATGATTACAACGAATATATATTTAGATCAGAGCTGTCCAGCTGCAAACTTATTTTTGCGGCCAGCGAACCAATTCAATTTTTTTAAATTAAATTTAAAAAATGAGCTAAGAAAAGGTCACCTTAGACATGTTTGTTCGTTTACCCAGACGTAGGGATATACATATGTACAAACAAAAATGTCACAGGTGACCTTTTTTCACATCCAAAATGATTTTTTTAGCCCCTTAAAATGTTTCTTTGGCCACCAAAAGAAAAAAAATGGCCAGCGGACTAAGACAGCGCTGATATAGAAGTATAAATAGATAATAAGTAAAAATAAAAAACATGTAATATTTATTCATAATTCAATTGTGTGTTCTCACATGGTATATTTAAAAAAAAAATGATGCAGAATTCGTATTTAAATAGGTTGCAGAATAGAGCGATTTTAAAATGTAATAAATATAATATTGTAAGGCGGGTGGAATATTATATTACATAAGTTTGAGTATGTGTTTATTTATAAATTAGAATTGTAACAAATCTAGTTTATGAAATATTTAATAGGACAAAAAAAGGCGATGACCAAAAGGCTTATGTAAAGAGGTGTTAATACAATAGTAATAGCCAATTGGTGAGATAAGTCAGGGAATCCAAATCCCTTACCTTTTTTTTCCAAGGACACAAATACTACTATGTTATTTTTTAAGGATTGAAGATTATTGTTATAAATTAAAAACTAAGTCTATAATAAATAATATTCTGAAAGCGCCATTTCAAACATCTTGCAATTTATGTTAATTTTACCATTTTACGTATATGTAAAGATTGAATTTATTTTTATCTCTCATGTATTGGATTCGTTGTATTTTTAACATCATATGATTTTGTTAAAAATATTTAAAATATCAAGTATCATTCCCAGTTGATGTTTTGTCACACCTACTTTTTCAATAGAACATTTTACAATATATGTAATAAATAGTTATATAAAAATTAATAATGTAAATAATTTAATAAAGAACGTTTCTCATTTTGTGCAAAACATTCTCGTAAATGTTCCACCTCCCGACAAATCTGAAGCCCCGTTATATAGGAGCGCGATTGGACATTCCGCGTGGTTCTAGAACGAGGGCGAAATGCTTTTTCATTTATTTTATTTATTTATTTATATAAATTAAATAAAGATACTGATTTTATTAAATTAATTTTACAAAAATATCGACGTATTAATTAAAATTGCTAAATATAAAACTTTACAATTTTAATAATAAAAATAAACAATTCGTAGAAGCGGAGTGGCAAAAGACCACCTAATAACTCTGACGCCTTGATCTAACGGAGCGTGTTTGGGAAGGCAGTCGCGACGTGCGGACGTTGAGATAACCTTCCGGCAAAATAAATAAATGGCTGTTCTCAACATTTCTTAACAAAAGATAATATTATTTTATGGAGTATATTTTAGTTAATTAATTAAAAAAAAAAGTTTATTTGAACATGTTTCACTTTAATTATTTAATTAAAATTTGGTTCATATCTTCTACTTCTGTTGTTCCAATATAATTCAGCGCGTCTCCGACGCGAGCGCTGTTCGTCCGTGCCGCATGGGAGCGGAGTGCGATCGTTAAAACTTATGTTATCCTAGTATAAGCGAGCGTGTTTGCTTCTCGGCGGCGGCGGCAGCGCCGTCGAACCCAACGTCGCGCGACTTATATTAAAAATTCTTTTAATAATAAACTAAAAACAATTAGAAACTCGTTTTATTATTTTAAAATAAATCTATATTTTTAAATCTTTACTTTTATAAAATATTAAAAAAATAATTAAAAAAACATGCACATTATGCATGATTATGGTTAAGAACATACTTCGATGTTTCGCGTGACCCAAGCACCGCGAGTGTGCGGCGTTAGATTGTCAGAACTTATGTTATCCTAATACAAGCGAGCGTGTTTTGCTCCTCTGCCGCGGCGGCGTCGTTGAACCCATGTCGCGTCACTTACCACGCCCAATGAAATTTATATTAAAATTGATTCAGTAATAAAATGCCCACGCGAAAAAGGCGTAAGACATGAATTTTGCTACCATCCCTAGTTTGTGGAGATGTCTTATAACGTTTGATTGATCAACCAATATTCAATCTTTCAAATAGAGTTTATTTTTTATTTGCTTCCATCCGTGATATATGGTTTTTAAAGTCGCTGTAATTGCTCTATTTTTTAATTAAATTCGTAAATTAATTTTATGACTTATATTGGTCAGTTTTGATTTGAAATTGTTACACGACGAAACGAAACTGATTCATAAAAATCACGAGGCAACATTTAATTTATGAAAAGCCCGCCATACACTATTTAACTATTTCACTGTTTTGCCGATACCTTCTCTTAAAATGGTTTCAATGCAATATGTTTTAAAAGTTATTATAGACACTATAATTACAAATTTATGATTAACTGTAAATAATTTCTTTCGATGCAAAAAAAAACATTGCAAGCTAATTTCTGTAAATATCTATTTTTTTGAACAATCATATTGCTTTGGTATATGTCATTAGATATAAGAAGCAGAAACTATAATAACAAATTTATAATTTAATAAAAATTATTTCTATCGAGACAAAAAAATGCAAGATGATTTTTGTAAATATTGTATTTTTTTATCAATCATATTATTTTGGTATGATATTAAAAGCATTTTTTTTAAATTATTATAGAAAGTAGATACTTACAAGTTTATAGTTCTATCGATGCAAAAAAATAAATAATACAAGCTGACTTTTGTGAATATTCTATTTTTTTACCGATCATATTATTTATGTATATGTAATTGGATATTAGAAGGACTTTTTCTTGAGTTATTACAGAAATACAAAAATTAAAATTTTATAATTCAATATAAATTATTTCTATTGATGCAAAAAACCCAATGCAAGCTGACTTTTGTAAATATCATTGTTTTTGTCCAATCATATTAGTGTTTCTAATTATGTTTTTATTGCTACTGTTCCATTTTTATGTAAACAGTATATAGTTAAGATGCAAACACGCTTAAACGATTTGGCTTAAAATATTCTGACAACTATTTTTTTACTATAATAATATATTAATCAAACCAATTAATTATTTCTTTTAAAGTTGCTAAGGGGCGGTGTCGACAATCCGTCATTTCTCGGCGAACTTTTGAGTGCCATAGAGAATTGTGATCGCGTCCCTTATTCTTGACCGTCGCGTCTAGGACTTCAGCGCTTGAGAACGTTCCTTTTGCACGAGCCATTTTACGAGATATTTTAGGTGTGCACAATAAGTTTTTTATTTATTTAATGGTATAGTTATTGTTTGTATAATGGCATTCATGACGTATTGGGGACACCTGTCAAGCTTTGTAATAAAAAATAAAATAAAAAATATATAAAAAGGAGTGATGAAGATCTTATCGATTGTATGAACTTGTATATACTTGCGGGGTATAGGGGAGTAGCCCGTGTAATGCTATCTCCTTCTAATTTATGAATATATTTTTTCAATCATCCATTGTAACATAGTAGTGATTCCAATGTGTTATAACGTTGCAATTACATGTAAACATTAAAATACTAGACTGATAGTTTAAGAATCAGTGACATCTATATAATTAATTAATTAACAAAATACTATGTATTATAATTTACAATCAATAGATCCTTGCTGCTGGGGCAGGATTTAATAATAGCGCTTTTAATAAATAAAAATTATCAATCCAACGCCTTACGGACTATACTCTATTTATGTTAATACAGTCAGTTCGAGAGCTATCCATTTCATCACTATTCATAATTAAGAAAGAGATGGCAAGTTTAAGTTTACGTCCCTACTATTAGCTCTAAAGCACATGATACGGATATACGTTCGATATACTTATCATTACTTCGATTGATTAATAAATATAAAAAAATATAGTAATGATTTTAATTTCTATAAATTTGTTCAAAATATAAACAAGAGTAATGATAAGTATATCGAACGTACATCCACATCGCGTGCTTTAGAGCTAATACATAGTAGGGTCGTAAACACAAAAACTTGCCATCTCTTTCTCAATTATGAATAATGATGAAATAGATAGCTCTCGAACTGACTGTGTAAATAATGTTATTTCGGCCTTAATGACGAACGATATAGCCCTCCCCATTCTGAATCAGGTAAAGGTAGAACGTAATCCGATTTTTTTATTTTTAAATTTAAAAAATGGTTTAGAAACAAATCATTTTAATATTCACCAAAACAGAAACTAAGAACCAGCGTTGTTACTCGCAGACTTTCGTATGTTTCGCCCAAGCGCCGTTTGTGTGCAGTTCGTAAGAACTTATGTTATCCTAATACAAACGAGCGTGTTTTGCTCTCTGTCGCGGCGGCGGCGGTGGTGGCGTCGATGAACCGACGACACGTCACTCGTTCGCCCGATATTGAGTGTACTTTTTGCCATAAAAGTATTTAATTAAGAGATATCATCCTAGTTTTTTTTGACATATCTTATACGTTTGATTAGTTAATGCATATTTAATCTACATCAGGGTCGCGCATAGCCGGCTTGTAACGCGTGCAAGGCACGCAGGCAGCTAAAAATATTTTTTATTTCACAGTATTATTTAAAATATTATAATTGTTTGTATACATTTCATTACATTATTTGTTTGTCATAAATTAATTTTATTTTTAGCCATTGATCATATTTAATTTGAGATAGTCACACGACCGAAGACGAAACATAGCTGACATGGAGTCAGGTGAGATACCAAACAAATATACTAGCATATACACTATCTACAATACCTTTCATATCAACCAAATATATGAGTATGTAAATTTTTTTATCACTATATCGCATATATAAATTTGAAATATCAATTTAAGAAAAAAAATCAATAAACAATAACAAAACAATATCGATGGCACCCAAATCCTTTTGGTTTTAAGCGTGTTTAAATCATTTTAATAATTTAATTAGGTACTTGCAATTATGGCGATTCGCATAAGTAAATTCAAGTCTCGGTAGGTCATTGATTAGTATCGGATGTGAAGCTCATGTAATACAAACGCAATGATATCGGCCACTCGTCGACGATTCGACTAAGCGTAGTGTGTGCGAGGCGTCAGGTCGTCAGAACTTATGTTATCCTAATACAATCGAGCGTGTGGCGTGGCGCCGGCGAATGCGACGCCCATCCGCCCCGCCCGATTGCCCTTTAATATAAAAATTATCTTGCACATTTGCCATAAAAATAAAATAGCTAGATTTACACGTAACATTGATTTAATTAGTTTTTTAATAATAAAAAAAATGACTTATTTTTCTAGGCAATAAATTTATTAACCCTTTGCACTCGTAATCGTTTTCGTACTAGGTATGTCGCCAGCTCGGGAAAAATGAAAAATGAAAATTCTTTTTAAAAATTAAAATTATATATGTAGAGCATAACTATGAATAAACTAATATCAAAAACGAAGAAATCAGAACAAATACTTGCATTTCTCTAAATTACATTTTAATTTTTTTTTGGTTCTCTCAAGTACCATTGGTTGGCAATCCATAACAATAAATTAACACAATAGGGTGACGACCCTTTTTAAAATATTTATGGGACCGAAAAATGTTTAAACCATAAATATACACAAATAACAATATGCCGCTCGGTTTTAGGTTTAGATATATCTACCTGCGAACGAAGCTAGCTTACATCGCTCGCAGAATTACAAATTGTACGTTTTTTCCATAATTAAAGAAACCCACAAGATATCTATATTTATATAAACTAATATTAGTCTCATCGCCCCATCGAAGGGCAAATGGAACGTTGCAGTTAGGTCATATTATTTTATATATTTCTTAATTAAAAATAGACAAAACTTTTATTAATGAATAGCTGTATGGTAAATATGTATTTGTTTGTAATTTTATACGACGACGACGGTCAATTGGGCGATGGTTTATTGGGCGACAGAAATTAAAAAAAACTTGCACGCCTTGCTTTATTGTAAATATTAATAAAATATACATTAACTATTTATAGGACACCTTGAACAAAGTGGTACATGTATATACCACCAAAACTAAGGTTTATTTTTCCTATGTTTTTTTTTTAATAATGAACCTAATGTTACAAGAGCACCCGTGATAACGTACATTGGTAGGTCAGTTTACCATTCAATATAAAGTTGACTTAATTTAGAATATTGCAGCCTAAAACGACAAATAAGATATTAATTAAATTTTAAAAAATGTAAATAAAACAAAAATATGTGTCCTATAAAGGGTTAAAACGAAAAATTATATTGGAAATTCCAAAAGTTTGTTCTCACAGTAATTTATAATTCTCAAAATATAAAAAAATCGCGTAAAGGGTAAAATCTGCGATAAGCACTTATCAGCGCTAGTTCTGTGTTATTATATTTATATATAACAATCCTATCTAATTTAAAATAGATAACTGTAAAATATGCGATTTTTGGGAATTCCAAAAGTTTGTTCTCACAGTAGTTTCCAAGGCTCAAAACATAAAAAAAATTCGCGTAAGGTCCCACTATAAACATTTTTTTAGTAAGTATTTATAATAAAATTACCGACTTTAGCCTAAGTGTTTTATGATATCGAGTAACTTTCTTAAATTCTTGAATAAAAAAATCAAACTGTTTAAGTGATTAATTTTATGATTAAATATGCACAAATGATAAGTAAATATACATATATCTTATGTAGGTATATTATATTTTGTTTAGACCGAATAATGTTTTCATCTTTTAATTCTTTTCTAAAAAATATTACTTATATTTTCGTATGTATTTAATTACGTTAATTATTTAATTAATTATAAGATCATGATTTGCATCACATTTATTTGTAATGCATTATTATTGTATCGCCCAAAAGACCATCGCCCGTTTGTCTGTCGCCCATTTTGAATCGCCCATTTGACTGTCGCCCAATATACGATTATACACTATCATTACAAAACATATCTTCACAATCACTATATTTAGCCATAGCACTATTTTTTCACAATAATATTTAAAAATTAACTTTACAATAACTTCACAATAAAATTACAAAATAAGTAATTAAACAAAATTATCAGTCACTATATATAGTTTCACTTAGACACAAATTACGGACAACCGAGCCGCTGTCGAAAACAGAATAGGTAATAAAAACGTCACCGACGCGTGTCAACCGAAAGGTGATCGCCAACTGTTGCCTTTGGGAGAAGCTACGGCAAATCTGCCGTTAAATTTAGTCATCAAAAAAACCCCGACTTATCCCGATAAATAAGCTCTCCCCGGCTTGATTCAGGTAAAAATGATATTTTTTTGATAAGGTATGACTTTTGAAACTCTTGTCTACAACACTGCAAAAACGCCATTCAAAACATGCACAGGAAATACCCAAAAATCGACGTTATATTTCATTAATTGAAATGGTGCGTCTGACGCGCCTGACGAGTAATATAGACCCAAGTACTGGTGCGTCTCACGCACCATACGAGCGGAAAGGGTTAATCCCAACGCTATAACTTTTTCGGTTTTGGGACGAAAGCTTCCGCATATGGCAGGGATCGATTTAGAGAGAAATATGCCACCAAGAAGAGTAGGGAGCGTTAAAGAGCAAGAGTGAGCAATAATAAAATATTATTTTATAAAAGAAGTCGGCATAAAAATGGTTTTACTTCATTCTTATGCTTATACAATATACTCACAATTATTCGGGATAATGCTGGAGAGGAAGGGCACATCGGATAATTTAAAAATACGGATAATCCGAACTATATATTTTTATTTGGTTTTAAAATATGTATTTGCTATACAGATTATCATCTTTCCAAGTATTGAGAAAATCTGTGATTCTTGATGGTTTTGAGAAATTCTCAATAATTAATATCAGTAAGAATTCTTACTGATATTAATTATTTGCTCATTTTTTGTTATAATAATCGACAAAAAGGTTTTTTCAGTCCCCTTAAATGATTAAAAATTTCATTATATGAGTTCCAGGTGCATTTCTGCAACACATACGCTCATTAAATAATAATGTATAAATTTGAAATTAATTTAAAAAAATAAAAGAACATAAAAAAAATGAAATTATTTTAAACATTGAAATTAATTTTAAAAATATTTTATTTTAAGCACGGATAATCCGTACCCGAATAATCGGTAGTACACTGTATTTATAAAAAAAGTCGGCTTATGATTTCCCGTTTTTTTATGTTTTTTGTACACGCTTTGTCTCGAGAGAACTATGATATCTATCTATATAAATAAAAGGCAATGTTCGTGTGTGTATGAAAGGTCAATCATAACAAGTATGGGGATTGAATTTGAGAATCCGTGTTTTTCTCATAGTAGATTATACGTTGCATCCTCCCTTGTAGGAAAAGCAAGCGATTTGTTTGTATATGCGCGAAATGGAATCAACAAAAACGTCCTATATCTAAGAACATTGCAATGATCTTGAAGGTAAATAATTCATTAATTTTAATTTATTTAATTCAAATAAAATTAATATTGAATTGATATTGATATTGTTTTCGTGAAATATGTATCTAGATTGCGCTAAAACTGAAAAAGAAGAAAAAACAAAACAGCAATGAAACAGAAAAAAAAATATTCCACAATTTAAATCATGTTATTTTAATCGAATTTATATAATTCATATACGTATATATATTCAAATTTAGCAATGGCGAACATTGCCGGGTCCGCTAGATTAATATATATATATATATATATATATATATTTAATTAATTTAAATGGAAGTTGTTAACTGCCGTGACGTGGTGCGGCGTCAGATGGTCAGAACTTATGTTAACCTAATACAAGCGAGCGTTCGGCGGCGGCGGCGGCGGCAAATGCGCCAACACGGCACCCTTTGGGTACCTTCTCATATATTTTTTGTTTTTTGTTGCTCATAAAACGTTCTATACCTTTTATGAGCACAAAATACAGATGTATAATAATGGAATCGTAACCAATGTAAAGTATTTTTTTGCAACATATGAGTTTGACGTATTCGTAACGACTGGTAAAATAAAAAGAAATTTACAACTTAGTCCACAATTATATTTATACGTCCACTCAAAACGATTTTATAACTTAAATATTATATCTATATATAATACATGTTAATAGTTTATAACTATTGTCTATAGGACGGATATGAAACGAGAATACAATTTATCTGAGACCACGAGACATTATCTATTTTGCCTTCATCTGAAAAGGAATGCTCAGGCAAAGTACGAAATTGCATTTTTAGCTTTTGGTGAAAACTTTTGGTTTGTGACTTTAATACCAGTCAAATTTATTAATATTACTCCATGTGACATATCAATTGCTAATGTGGATTTAAAATTAAATGAAAATAAAGAATTAATTTCAATCGATAATAACTTAAAAGTAGACATAAATGAACAATTAGACGATATTTGGTAAGGTCTTAAAGAATATTGATATTTGATTCTGATTTGATGAAAAAACTTCAGGACGCTTATAAAAAAGTAGCTACTGACCATAACAATAAAAATATAATTAAACGTGATTCTAGTGCTAAAATTAAAGTTCAACCAACGGCCATTAGTGAGCGAAGGATAGGTATAACCCAGCACTTTCAAATAAATCGTTTAAAGGGGTTGCATTACTCTTAAGTCTTAATATTAAAAATAATAAACCACACGGAAAGTCACACGGAGCAGCACATTAATGTTTGTAAATATGTATTTTTTATTTAATTCACATTGTAAAAAATTAATATCACGAGTATTTTGTAGCGATTATTTATTCTACTTTCAAAATTCGAATATATGTGTTGAAGTATAGGTATATATTGTATATACAATATGTATATAGTATACATATTGTATATGAGTGCATGATTTAATATGAGCCGATGTGTAGCGTGTATATTCTAATTATTTTGTATAAAAACAATCATGACGCGAATAAATAAATAAGTAAGTGAGATAAAATGCATTTCAGAATTTTATGAAAGCAAAAAAAAACTGCTTTTGTAAAATAATTTCTATACAACTAAGATCAGTATGAAATTTTACATGTAAAAAGAATTATTTTATCTTTGTGGCAAACCATTTGTTGTATAGTGTAATTTTATCAGAATGCAGGAATCATTTGTATCATTATTTTTAAATAATATATCGAATTTATTTTATAATATTTATCTGGGTATTTGAGTGTTGAAACGCCTAGTGTTCAGTATTGCCCTTTTAGATGAAAATCTTTATTTTTTATTTTAAAACATTAATTTGTCGAAAAAAGGCACTGAAAGTTAATTATGAATATAAATATGTATAATACATATATGTCTTTTTTACAACTAATCGACTTTATATAAACTAAAACATGTTTATCCAATACTTCCATCTTCCATTATGTCAATATTGTATTCACTCTCTTGTGACTCGCGTCAGACGCGCTCGTTAGAATTACACCCTCTATGTATATGCTATCCTGATATGTACGAGCGTGTTTGGGTCTCATAGCGTTGCTGGGCGGCGCTTCGAGCGCAAGAGGCGTTCGAGATGATGAGGCGCAAACATTTGTTTACATTGTTTTTCATACATATTTAATTATCAATCTTATCTTATATAATTGTCCTAATTTATATATAATTAACATCAATAAAAATAATAAATTATATGTAAACGAACATGATGCTAGTGAGAGCAGATTGGGATTCTAAATATACCGTCGGAACGGCGAAGTCATACTGTCCTAATACAATACCCAGTGCAGGCATCGACTTAACTTCACCGGCCATTTTATTTCAAAGGGGCGATCGGCGTTTAGACGCCTTGAATATCATGTTGTCCTAATACAATACACCGAATAAGAGACCCTGGATTTGGTCGGCGTGGAGTGCAAATTCATTCAAAGTTCTCAATTTATTCACACAATATTTATTTTAATTAAGTTTATATACTTTATAAAAAAATATTATAAAAGAAAATAAATATTAAACTGAATATTATCAAATTTATTTATAAAACATTGATTAACTTTTTAAAATTAGTATATAAAATAAGTGGTTCTCAAAATTTTTCATTAAAAAAATAATGAAATATTTTAACAATTCAGATATTTATTTATTTAAATTATATAAAGACCAGCGTCACGATAGTAAAAAATAATACACATTAATTAAAATAACAAAAAGGGGAAAAAATCATGAAATATCAAAATTAAATTATACGAACCAGACCAGCTGTTTGTAGTTGACGAGATCAATGTGTAATGCCAGTGAGCTAAAGAGTTGGATGGTAAGTCAGCTAGTGTGGAGGTCCTGGCTCTATCTAACGTAATCATGAGAGGATTTCTTTAGCCAAAACCTTTTCATTGAGATCGTAGGAATGTTCTGATGGGAAATGAGATCAGGAAAATGACATGATATGGCATTCTCCGACACTAAAGGCAGACGGTTGACAAGCGAAACAAAACTGCATTCCATTGCAAAGTAATCTTAATAATTCATAATAAAATTGAGCATCTTTAAAGTTTTTTCGTAGATGTCGTTTACTGGTAGAAATAACCTCCACTTGCTCTTAAAAGTGATTTCGATATATTTAATAGAAATATCTCAAGACAGAACGTTTCCACTGAAATCGTAGGGGTATTCTGAAGGTTAATGGTTATCGCATTTTCTGACACTAAAGTGCAGACGGTTGACGGAAGCCCATCTTCATCTAGAATCTAAATCAATATCAGATCGAATGCATTTAAATAATTTTATATCATCAGCATTTAAAACAAAACTGTAATTTGTAATTGCCGTATTTATGACATTAATGAATAAAGAGAACAGCAAAGGGCTCAGGCTGGACCCTTAAAAAACTTCCGAAAGTGTAAAATATTCTTTCGATAATCGCCAGATATATGTTACGATCTGTTTACGATCGCTTAAATAACTCCGGAATTTTCGAGTTGAGATCTGAGCAACCAAGCACTGACATTTTTTTAAATTTTATAGTATCCCATGAAAATCTTCATCGAAGACTTTTTAAATACAATATATACGATGTATACTTGTATTTCCGCATCAAGAGATTTATATGTACACAGTTCTTTTTTTAAATTGTTGTAAAAAGGCGTAAGTCCAATGCGTTACAATAGGTTAAATCAGAACTAGCTGGATCAGATACAAACAATACCTGAAAGTAAGTATTATTGGTGAATCGATGACATATGTACATTTAATTAATTATAAATTATAATATAATATACAAGCAATAGATGCAACTTTGCAGCTGAGGCAGGTTTTTAATAACAGTGCATTTTTATAAATACAAATTCGAGTCTGCTGCAGGGACTCAAATCAGTTTAGGGCCTTACGGATTACGCTATTCTGGCCCATGCTAAGAAGATTTAAAGTAAATATTAAAGCAATGTTGCTATCTCATGAAACAGGTAAAATATTTTCTGAATGAGCTACAATATATAACATGTTTTTTAATCTTTTTGAAAACATTTTATGTAGTATTCTTTCTTGAAAACAATTTACTTATGAGATAAACGTCAATTCTTCATATTGAGACTTTGTGACTTATTTAATGTCATGGTGAAGGCTTATAATTCAATTTGGTTTTGGGAAGGCAGGATCAGGTTTGCCAGTAACGATCACTGCCTCAATTATCCAAATTCTTCAGCAGAATTTTATTGCTACTAACGTTAGGCGTTAGCTTTTTATATGCATTGTTGCTTATTATCCATTATATAAACGGGGTGCAACTGACATCACTTCTTGAATCGAGAAATTTATTTACTTTTATATTGATTGACGAAGTATAGATGTTTTTTTCGGATGATTCCAGAAAGAGAACGTACTACTACATTGCTTAATTTAAATAAAGTAATCACCTAATTCATTTGAAACTGTCATTCGAACAATTAATCAATAAATTTAAGTTTTCCTATGTTTGATCGCTTCATAAAATTCGTCGAAAAGTTTGCCGATGTGTCTATTTTTTACACATGTAAATTGCCGTCAAATCGCCTTTCAAAAGTAATGAAATATTTAAGAACACTATTTTCCGGTCGCTGAACTCGATCGATTGTACATAGTTAATCGCAATTGATTCTGTGAAAATTTACATATGTACATATTTTCTCTAACGAAATACATAATTGATAATAAATAATATCGATGCCCTGTAGTGTAAATGGGCTCTTCTAAAGCACACAATTGTCGGTTTTACCGAAATGACCAAAAACTGAGTGGTTTACTTTATATAATTGAAATAAAGTATTTATCCGGTTGTTTTTTGTTTCATGTTCTTTTTACAGGAAAAAATATTTTATTATCTGCCTACCCTTTCTTTACTCTCAAATTTTCAGTGTTATAATCAGTGACAATGAAGGTTTTTTATGATTACTTTCTAGAATTGAGATGTGAGATTTTCGGCATATTTACACGTAATACCATCGATGTATTAAATTTATATAGCAAAATTAAAAAAAATATATTTTATCACATTTCTAAAATAAAAAAATTACCGTAGCAGTATTATTTTTTTATGTTAGTCTCTTGAAACTATCAGGAACGCATGCGAGCTAAAAGGTGCGTCGCTACGTTATTTTTTAACGTAAACTGCCGTGAAAAAATACCACGCTCTGACTGACCCACATGGCCTTTATAAGTATTATACTGGTGTGTTCACTCGCGTGTGAATTGTTGGCCTAGGATGGTCGGTCACCGGTTGAGTGGTTTATATGCGTTTCACGTAGTTATTACAGGAAGGTAGTATATATAATTCACGTAGTCGAAGGGTACAGCTGACCTCGTTACGGACCCTATAACTTGTTCGATTTTAACCCCTGTGACATCGATATTGTTTTCATGACTGTATGATCGTGTTTTGCACATTTTTTTGATTAGCATGAATGTAATGTATGTTGCACACACGAACAATGTGAACATGGATTAATGATAACACTATCGTGAACATGAATGTCATCTAGAGTTATTATATAAAACTTAGGCATATACATATTATACTTGATGATCTGCTTTGACACCTTATAATGAATTATTTATTTTATATAAAATAGAAAAAAGAGACCCACATCGATAACTGCTCAAATACCCAAATATATTTGAAATTAAATAATAAAATAAGTATGAGGTTATTTCTGTGATCTTTCTTTTGAACTGAAAATTGTTGCTGTAATTTGTCGCAAAATCGTATATATTAACATCAATGACGTTATAAACGGACAAAATAATATTATGAATTGCCTAAATAAGTGACGTTCCATCCGTTTTCAATGATACACTTATTCAATAAAATGTAAAAAAATATATATGCGTTAATGGTCGTCATGACTTTATTGTACAAGATAAAGTACGGATTATATTTATATTCTTTTTTATCTAAGCGCCTTTTTGTTAGAAGCGTTGGGATACAATTTATTATTAGTGGGTGGTGTCAACAAGCATTTTTTTGAACCAAAATATGATGCCAGTTGCAGTATGTTTATTTTATTCAATTCATAAGATAATGGGCGAAGAAAATGCTAAATGTTTTAAAGTCAATTTTTTTATTCGAATGGATTATTACAGCACAAATTAAGCCTTAAGATTCATATTCCTATTATGTTACTAAGACATTTGGATTTAACCTTTTTTTAGTAGACTGCGGTTAGATTTAAAAACAATAAACGGGTAAGTGATTGAGTAAACGACATTTAAAGGTTTTAATGAGAATTTAGAATTCTTTTGAATTCAAGAGATCTTTACATTCCCATTTAAAGCACCTTAGATTAACAGCACTAAATGTTATAGGGATTTTCTTAAGAGATGAATAAGTATAGGTATTTTGCATTATTGCTCATTAAATGTTTGATCAAATATAGTAATTAAATTAATACCCTCGACTTATCTTTTAACAAACCAGAGTAAGATATGAAATGTCTATGGTAAAATTTATATTTAACTTTAACATGCACGTTTGCAAGTGTGTATTTTATCAGTTGTCCATAAATACACTCTGCGTATGCGCACTTTGTTATAATTTATTGCATATTCCATTATTTACGATCTTTCACTCGTATAAAGCACTATAAATGTGCAATTAAAACTAATTAAAGCGAAACAACCCTCAAGGCTCTCGCTATTTCGCCGACAATAAACGCAGGGAAACAATTATGTTGAGGTCTGATTTATTAGCGGCAATCGTTTCTTTTTTTTAGTTATTGATTTGTGGGCTCATTCTGCGGTTTCCTTTATTAAGAGATGCCGTATGCGGATTATTTATAGCCGTAGTTTAGCGATATAATGTTTATAATATTACGTTTTTGATGCATGGGAAAAATTCCTATCAAATTAGAGCAATCCGAAATTCTTAGCGCCGGATATTTACGAGTCCTTATAAATAAAAACAACGATAAAAAAGTTAAAAAGCCATAGGGTTAAATAAATCAGTGCTGTATGGTTTTTTATTCATAATGTATGTGTAAATATTTTTTACGCCCCGGGGGCATCGCACATAAACGGATAGCTATTCTTTTTGTCAAGGATGAATTATGCGATCGAATATTTAGCATCTATAATCGATTTTAATAAGTTCCTGTTCTAAATTTGTTGATTTATTAGCAACTGTACCATTTGCGATCTAATGTATAAAGTGAAACTGTTGATAATTTATCGGCAACAGCGAATGTAAATCGAAATTGCTATAGTTTTAATATAGAGAATGTCCGAGAACGAACGATGTTCATTAATATCATGACGGAAACGAGTCATATAAAATATATCACATTACCATATACACTTTAATAATCATAACATGTTATTAAACACAAATTAATGTACATAATAAATATTATACAATATAATATTATATGTAAAAAAATGTGTCAACGTGTCGTAGCCTATTTTTTCAGACATGCTCAATGTATAATGTGTATTAATATATAAATCAATCTCAAGTACACACGGCAAGTGGTCCAATCGATTGACCCGATTCTTAGAATTTTGAGCGCAATCGATTTTTCACATTTTTTTGCGGCAAATTAACGAAATGGTACTGAAATTGTGTTATATGCTATTCTACAAAAGTAGAACAATGCCGCCGTACAAATACGAGGATTATGTTAATTTTCGCCATTAACACACGCGCTCAAAAAGATGTTTAATCTTTTTAAGTGACGTTTCAGCAATACAAATGCCACTCTGTGAACTCCATAAGTCAAAGTCAAAGCTCCGCCCGTGACATTTAGTGCGATTCAGATAGGTTTTGTTACACTGTTACATTATATTGTATTTGCATACACATTGTGTATTTAGAATAGTACAATATAGTCATACAATACTATTTCGTCATTTATAACATTTCTATATCCCTGAGTAAAATAGTTCCCTTTCGTTTTAATTATTATTTCTGAAGCAAAACATCATTTATAATATATAAATACTAAACTAATTCATATGGTCTATAGTTCTACACCTCTTTGAACATTCGCTTCTGATGACGATCTTTATCCATTAGTTGGAGGTGTAGTACCGATTACAGTTATTGGGATATAATATATATAATCTGATTATGGTATACCCGTTAATTAATTTCTTTCATTCAAAATACATATTTATTTTGTCTAACATATAACAATTTCCAGTTTTTTAGGTCCAAATATTTATCTTGGGACTTTCTTTAGTCTAGCCTGTTTTATATCACCAGGTACAGAACCTATGCTTCACAGTCGATAGGTATTATTCAACTGAGTATCCCCTTTTATCTTATTTCTGAGTTTAGGACTTCGTATAGGTGTTGTCATATTTGCACATTATCTGCCACCCATTTACCACATATTTGCTATTGGCTTAATCAAATCATTATGTGTTCAGAACTGCATTATATGACTATATCATTCGCATTTAGACACTTTTGGATTATATATTGAGTTTGCGGATTATCGCCTCAAGCACCAAATTTAATCATGGTAAATCGACAATGCGCTTTCTTATCTAGCCTCAAATATTATTTCAAAACTCTCGGAAAGACAACATTCAACACTGCTTTGGATTCTGATACCGTGAAGATTATTAACCTGACGTTTTGCTTTATACATGTATTACAGTGAATGTGAATTTTTCAGTAAAGTTATATTTTCACTAGAATGAATATAATTTCACTAAATAGGCCAGTTAAAATGTTGAACAATTTCATTGCTCAGAATCAGTAAAAACGTATGCTCTGGTACGCGTATTTCCACATAATCAGAGATTCACAGAATTGTGACGTCACATAATTCGATAAAATACTAACTACAATATTTAAAATATATTAAAAAAACCACAAATATAAGCTAAATAAATTAACCTAATTAATGTTTAAAGGTCAAGTGGAATTGGTTAAATTATTTTATATATGTTTGGGTTTGAAGAACAAATGGATGTTTTGCACCTGTCAAATTAAGTTTCATAGACATTTTAGAGCAGCATATAATTTTTACTAGCGCCTATCAGTTAAAATATATTTTCGCTAGTAGAATTGACATTTTTATATATTTCTTCTTATTCTACCGTTGTAACATGCGTTTCAACGGAGTAAATCAGCATTAACTAGGTAAGCAATCAGACATAATGAATATTTATGAGTGAGCTAACCACCAGACTGAAAGTCTGGGAATCGGTGACATATTATAATTTATAACTAATAGATGTCACTTTGCAGCTCGGACCGTTTGTTTTTAAATAATAACGCATTTTTAACGCACTCTGCTGCCGTGGCTCGAACTTGCGGCCTCCGTGTTATCAGTACGGACTACGTAGTTCCGACCTTAATTAAATTAAATATATATGTATATCTACCGGTGAAAATGTGTTCGGATATGACTTTACTGAAACGCTAATGAAAATATAAAATTGGCTTAGTCGAAGGTCGCCCGCTCATAGTTATGGTCAGCAACAGACGCTTTTTAGTTAGTTTTAGGGAAGAGAAAATGACGTCTCCTTGATTACAATAAATCTTAATTTACATAACGTTATAAAAAGAGAGAAATCCTTAATTCCAAGAGGACACTGATACTATCGATCTTCGCTCAACTCGCATCTAGCTCGTAGATATAACAAACTGTTGCATGTCGTGTCTATACACTTTATCAGTACTCCTGGAATAAATAAACTAAGAGTTTTAATTAGAAGAATGCAAAACTCCATGAAACCTTCCTCACTGAGAGTCACTGAGTTTTATTGAAAACTTCGGATTCACTCTAAATTCTTCACAATAGCAGGATGAACGACACATAAAATAACAAAATTAAATGGTAGCATAGGTGAAACAATTTATAACGGTATATGCATTTGAATAACCTCGATATATGTTTTTACTTATTTCATTAAAATCAAATAATATTTGTGAATATTTGTGTGATCTTGCGTCAGTGCTTATTTTATCTTTGCGAAAAATAGTTCCATTTCATCTACTAGTACTCTATGATTCATTTATATACTTTTAATGCCATATTTGATACATACAACATTTTGTTTGCAATGCAAAGTGCAACCGCAAGTCACTTGTGAATGCGAAAATTGCTTTGTGGCGAACACGTGGTGCTACTAGATATTTAGTAGTTGTGTGAAAGTAAAGCAGAAAGTTTGCGCAACGACACCACATGCAATTATTAGCAATTAACCGTAATGGGGTTTATTTTTGAACGAGGTGTATTGCAATTTGTATGCATTTTGATAAACGTGTCCGAGTGTTCGTTTTGCCACAGCTCTCACGAAGTCGATACCTTCGGAGCACGTCTTTGCCCCGAGGAGTTTGGTAGATGTAAGAATATGAGAACGGCCTTTAACGTCCTTCGTGCCGCTGATATATTAGTGTGGTACGTACAAAAATGCAAACTGTACCGCTTGTATGTTGCCATTAACGCCGATTAGGGTTTTTTCGCATTACGTATGTACGTCACGCTACTGATACACGGTTTGTGGCATTTTATATACATATCACATAGAACTGGTTTAGAAAAAAATAAGTAGATAAACGTAGATCACCGTAAGAGATTTCCAAAGAACGTGTTCGTAAGTATATATATATATATATATATATATATATATATATATATATATATATATATATATATATATATATATATATAATAAAAAATGTTTAGTTTGACATTATCGTAAACATCAAATCATTATGTAAGAGTAAGAGTAACCCATATTAAGTAAACAGTCTTTTATTTTTCAATAATATAATATGAATCGAATACTTCCTAATAACTTTCAACACAATAAATATAACAGTATTTTTAAAGAATGGAAAAGTTTTAGTAGAACTAATTTCTTTGCGCATTTTTTTAACATTCATTCAGGAAATATTATTTTTAAACAAAAACTTGCACCATTCACCTTTTCACTGTCACTATAAGTAGTTCAGTACTAAATCATAGATTTGTCAGAATATAATCGTCTATAATATATGGCTGTGTATATATTATAACTAGTCCACACCATCTGAATTTGAGTCCGATTGTTATCCAATATGAATAATGGCTCTTGTAGCGTCATGTTAAACGGAATTCACAATAGATTTACCTTATACCTGAGCTTAGACTATGTTCTCATATTATAATACTACATACAATAGATCAAAATAAGATCGTGTTGCAAGTCTGATGGGGTAAAATAATATTTTGCTTTACAATATATCTGAAAAAAGTGCAACATCAATTTTATAACTTTTAATGAAGTAACTAAACTAGCTTTAAACTAACTGTATTGCCCGATTAATAAATCCACTAACTTTGTAGTTTGATTTATTTTAATAGAACTAGTATCGTAACCATAACATTTACCAAAAGTTTTCTATATTTATTATCCATGAAATATTTAATTTATTCATAATACATAATTCAATTATTAATATAATTCATACACACATAAACTACTCGTAACTATTATTGTATCTTATAAAAATATTTATATTTTTTCTATAATAAAAAAATAATTTAATGTATGCATTATTGTATGTAGATATATGTAAATACATATATAAAAAAATATTAAATTAATTTAGCAAAGTAAACTAGTAGTTAAATATTTATTATTTCACATGCGACTAACTTCATGTGTTGTATGTGGATCTGTGTGTATCTTACATTAATAACCAATTACTTTAATTTATTTGAGGTATGACCTTGGACTCGATGTTAGTTTTCTTTGCCATTTCCAGTGGATTAAATTTAATGTATTTTTTTATAAATCAAGTCCTTAGGTTAAGCCTCAATAAAAAAATTAAATAACTCGATTCTAGTAGGTATTTGGTATGGATGAACTGAATATATAATAATATCAAGGCTAAGCACTTCTAAAGTGATTGAATATGATTATGTATGAGAAGAAAAAACAACAGCATTGTGTCGCTTATTAAGTTGAAGGTCGGACAGTGGCAGACGATATTTATGGCTTTGGAACACATTTTTTAGTAATCAATAATGACACAATTCAATTACGAACAAATATTTTTATATAACTAATATCTTTATTTATTATTATAGTGCAGAAAAAATATATTTATACTGTGAAAAATGGGCAATTACATTAATTGAATAACAATTTTAGCCCGAGGCGAAGCTCAGCCTCGAACATAAACAGTCAGACAAGAACACTCAGTTCGTCTGCAAAGAACAACATTCTTTGCTTGGGTAGCATTTAATTAGTGGCGCCGCTTATGTAAACGCGATTCATTTAAATTTTAAATAGTCTTCAATCAAAATTGATTTTTAATGTGACAACTTAAGCGGTGTATTAATCCATCAAGAGCAGCTTCTGATTTGATTTATTTATTTATATAAAATACTGGCAAGTGCAAAAGGTTAAACCAGGATCAAAATGATAAATTCTACAAACGACGGTATTTAACAGTTTAGGTCTTATCTTATAAGAGTATTTATCACAAGTCCATTAATTTTATATGTCAGAGAAACTTGCTGAATTAACGAATTTAACGGGACTTGAATAATGTGTCGAAAATTCACCCTGTAGTCCAAGACAATGATTACTTGGGTTATGTGGATATGGTAATATTTTCGTTTAGTAAGATATTAAGTCGATTATTAAAAAATGCAGAATAGTTAAAGGTTAATTTAAACGCTTTATAAAGTTATTTCCTGAAAGTTTCTAAAAAGATTTTTTAATCAATTATTTAAGCCGACGGTCCTAGTTTGCTTTCATCCATTTCGAACCCTTAGTAATACAATTGTAGTCCCGTTTTGACTTTATGTTGATAATATTGTACTATAGTGTAATATATTGCATTTTACCAATAATCGCACAATCTCAAAACGTTCGTCATCGCCCAAGACCTTTCTCCCAATTCGTCATACATTTGAAAAGCTAGGCAGACCCACGCACAATCTCAATGAAAATACGAGGCGATTTAAACAAAACGTTACAAAATATGTATATTGGATGCAAACAAGAATTAAATTATTGTATGTAACATGTCGTTGAGTCACGAATGCAAATCGACTGCTACATTGTATTGTCAGAGCCGCGCCCGTAATTAATTTTTTAACCTATTGTCTCGAATGCACAAAGTTAGTTTTCATTCATGCTTTCGTGTGGATTCCAATGATGGAATTCTAGTGGCGGTTCTAAGCAAAGAATCTCGAAGCTTTAATAAAAAATCAGACTGAACGGTTTAATTTTTTATCTACTAAAAGTAATGGCCTAATTTTGTTTTATTCTTGTGACTTTCATCTTTATGAGTTAGGTAAGATTGAAAAGTATAGAAAATCTTTTTATTATTATTTATGCACTATTAGCGATCGACCTACTCTAGAGTAATTGTACCAGGAAATGGATTAAATTTAGTCGTTTCTCGCCATGAAAAACATTTAATGTAATATTAGATTTCATTTTTGGAGATCTGTTGTTATTTATAATACAAACATATTTTCTGATATCCGTATTGAACGTGAATGGAATAGCGTATTCTAAAAGATTGATAATTCGGAGCTGTGGGAAGAGAAGCAAATCTATATATATAAATTAAAATATGCCAAAACTGTAAGATGGCATCTAGTAAAAACTCTATTATAAAATAGTATAAAATTAATAAAATAGGCTTCAGTTTTAGTAAGATATCTACTCGTAGGTGAAGATTATGACACGTAGTGATTCATTGGGTTAGCGTATGTTATGTTACAACGATAATATGTATTCTTATTTAACTACATTAGCATAAAATATAATCATTTAAAAAAATAATAAACTACGAAACTGTAGCAATAACAATGGTATTGTTATAACCACTTCCTCGTTTATTGAGCCATTATTGTTGTATCATATTTTATACATACATAGATCGGAAGGCAGTTCTTCAGAAGAAATAAAAATATAATTATACGCAACCATAAAGCGTCAAATGGATCCGTCAAAAAGTAACAAAAATATTTTTGTTTGAATTGAATTAACTACTTTTGAATTAGCAGAGAATTATTTTGAAAAAAATGTGCATTAAAAGAAATACTTTGTTCCATAAAATAATTGTTTGTGCGTATTATGTAAAGTAAATCTTCGAAAAATGATTCATTGCAGAGCCATTCATAATATAAGGTGTTTATTGTTCTGACCAATGCTCGCTCGCACCTTATGTGTCAAACAGTAACGCACAAACAATTCGTTTTATGGAACAATTATTTTATATATTGCTTGCTTAAATAGTCTCATGTAAATTGGTACAATATTTTATGTGCAATTGAGAAAAAATGGAATGGATGTCAAAGAGCACGATTCTAAAGAGTAATTACGCATATCGAAATCATAAGATATAATAACGTATAAATAGAAAACGTGAATAGATATGCATTAAATTATACGATGGATATTCGAAAAGTAAGGATATAAAGATATATATACAAATGAAAGCGATTTTTAACTCTGTTATCAATACATTTGCTACAAATTTGTGCATAAATTCTGTTTTAATTTTATCAAAAGCTTAAAAATTGTGAGGTTTGATCAGTGATTAGTTAATTTCTGTATAAAATAAAAAAACGGTGACTAAATTTAATAAAAGTTGAATAATAAAAATGTTAATAATAGTGTCGTGATTTAAGTAAAGCAGGAGGAATTGATGTTTATGATGAACAAAGCAATGGAAAATCATACATTATCGCTGATGAACTTATTCAAAAAGTGAAAGACAGTAACAATCAACGAACTTAACCAAAAAGGTATTTTTATGAAAGAGTTACTGAAAAGTTTTAAATCATAGTGTGAGACGTCTATGGCGCTTAATTTAAGAAATTTGTCCCAAGGCTCACTAAATAAATAAAAAGGTGCTATGAACGTATTAAAAGTCAAACCCAAACTAAAATGTCTTAGTAGTTTTTTTGGACTTGTATCGTTCCAAATATAGTTCGTATATACATACATATTAAAATATTCTAGATTTTATGTAAATAGTGAAATCTAATAAAAATAACGTTTCATGAAAAACTCTAACTACTTTTCACCGCATACCATAAAGTCGCTATCACACTAATTATTTTTTCCAGCTGAATTAACGACATCGTTAACGCAAGCGCGCCGTTCTACAAACCCAAACTTTTTATCAGTTTTCGCATGCAATCTACCGGCAAGAAGAATGGAAAACTAAAACATTGCGGAATGATTCCTTCAGCGCCGGCTCGAGAGTTTGCAATGTTCTCCATAGGCACACTAATGTGAGGTCGGTAACATTCCATAAATAATTCCCTTATCTGGCTATAATACCCGACTGCTAAACATTATACAACCTACAAATCACCTTACACTTAGTACTCCGAGTCCATCTGAATGTTGTTCGTGCATGCATTTCTCATACACGTTTTCAGCTTTAGATAACTCATACTGTGCTTTCCGCGCATCGAAATGATTTAGAATTTTCAATTTGCATTTGCACACAGGGCGTGTGCTCACTTCAAAAGTCAATCACGAAGCTTCAATGTTTGCGCGAACTCGCATTAATAAACTTCAAGAGAGGAGGTTGTTAAACAGGCGCCGTAACTAATTATAAACGTGTAATTAAGGATGTTTTACGTGCCTTTGAAGAAATGCGTAAATATATAAGATGAGATTGAAGATAAATATATTAACATAATAAATAAAATATTATAATTATTTATGTATTTTAATTGTACTTTATACTTTATAACTTTTTTAATTGTATTTTATACTAAAATACCAAACTGCTGTATAGTTATTTACACACGAAATGACGTCTCCTTGTTTCTTCATATTTTTAATTACCATAATCATACTGATCGACATGAATTTGGAATTGAGACATATTTAAACATGTTTCATAATAGTAACAATACGTTTACAGATAAATATAAACTTTGTTTATCCAATATAATATTGACAAAGAAATTTAGATTTAAAAATACCCCCAAATCATCGTTTTCTGAATTCTGGGTAATAAGTAGCCGAGATTATTGTCGAATTGACCGATAGAGGACGAGTTTAACCGAGTGTGAAAATAAAAATAAAGTACTCCACATCACTACTCGATTGTTAAAAAAATATGTACTTACGTTCTATTTTTATTTTTATAAAATTTTAAATATACATTGTATATTCTATTTACCGTTTTAACAAACAAATCTCTGAGAGCATACATCACGTTTCACACCCACATTGACACCAGTAGAAGCCTTACAAGGCAACATTGCCTTATTATAAATCATAGGATCCTATTTTCTTCCTGAAGTTTTAACAGTCAACAAAGACAATACGGAAATTGACTAAACGATAGACTAGGATTTAGCATCAGGTTCTTTTTATTTATTGACTGTTCAATAAATAAGTCAACGTTGAAATAATCGAGCAAAAATAACTAAATAAAATAATAAAATAAATAACCCGCGTTATGGAAGCCGCGGTGGCGTTCGCGTATTAGGAGTGCACGTTGAGTAGGCTGTGGAATCGCATTTTTACTCGAACGAAAATACTTCGGCCGTACGTTACAGAATGCCGACCGCCTCGCTCCGCGTACTCTCCTAATAAATAAGAATATTCAGAAGAGTAAAACTCGCCAGCGGTGAAATTTGAAACATCAATTTGACAGAGAAACAGAAATAAAAATAAATAAATTAGAAGAAAAAATAACTCTTATGACTTTTAAATGGGCAATAAATAAAGTAAGCAGAATTGAAATTATAAATTAAAAAGTAAAAATCCAGGCCAGAGGTGGCTGTATTATTATTAATTTTAAGTTGCCAGGAAAACATAGGCGCATTGAAGATATTCCGGTGGAGAATTTACGTATGCTTCATACAATACACACACATACACTGACTGATAAGACTTATCAATATTGAGAGACCGTGTTACATATTTATATATACACTTAAATCAACAGTAACATATAAACATTTACAATATAATTTGTTTTTTTTTCACATTATATAGAATTATTCTATAGAAATAATAAGTATCATAATATTTTTATTAAATAAAAACATATAACGAATTTATTATAAAAAAAATATTTATTAATTATTTTCTAACAAATGTTCAAAAGCAATGTTGCCCCAGGTCCGGTGTCATGTGGCGTTTCAGAAATTGTTATTAGGAAACTATGACAATTGTATGGCACATTTGGCGCTGGCTCGCGAATATTATTACGATTCGAATACAGTTTTCCATTGCAAAAACATCCTGAATATTATGCTCTCTTAATAACTCAAAACTCATTTTCATCCTAAGAGAAGCGGGCGTAAAATGAAACGAACGACCATATAATTATTTATTAATAAAAAAGAGATGAAGAAAAAAGAATTATTTATTTCTTCGAAAATGATAAAATACATTACAATCATTCATTCGAAATAATTTATTTACTCATTATTTTCATTTTTTTACAATATTTTAATTATTAAATTTTTTGCACGCGCTTTGTTGGTTCGACTTTTCGAATCAAACAGCTGTTATTTCTATTAGGAGAGTAGCAATGAGAGACGATTCAAATGAACGCGAATTGTTTGCTGCGTATTGTGGCTAGATAAATTGTTTTGCGATTATTATAATCAATATTGCACAGTCGATATAATAAATAAATGATAAATATACTTCGATTATTTTTAAAGTGTTCGAATATACATACCACATACATATATAATATTATTAAAAATGTAATTTGTAAATAAATATTAGTAATACATTATCTTTTTATTTACTATACACATGAATTTAATTTTTTTGTTATTGTAATAATACTATGTATTGTTTTATGACCATCGTGACGCGGTGGGGGTAACCTGTTAAGTCACGATGGTCTTAATTTAATTTGAATAAATAAATAATATAAGTAAAAGACAACAGCGCGATTGTAGCAATCTAGTATAGAGATGCTCGTAACGATCGCTCGTTCGTTAATTTTTGCATTTTGGAGTCCATTGAATCATTCATTAATGGCATTTGTCAACATTTGGCACATTTATCAACATATGTTTGCGGAAATGATACACAATTCTGCTCTTATCAATCTAAATCTAGAATGATATTTCTATCTTTACGTACTATGGTGTGTCATTCACTGGATTTACTATAGCTGCAATAATATTATAGAGGTGAATTTAAACTCGAATTAAGAAGATATGCAACAGGATATGTGTTGTAATTGCGACAAATCTAGCAATAATCATAATCTATATTATAAAACAGAAAATACATTTGACTGCCTGTCTGCCTGTCACAAGAATTCTTCCCAAACGGTGAACAGTAACGACGTGCTATTTTCAACTTTCAACTTTTAAGTGGAGCTGAACTACTACGTGCTGACGACCGTTTACGTGCTACTGCAATACGTGAAGACAAGAGACTAAAAATATTGCATATAGCCAAGTATTGAAATAAATTTGTAATAATAGGATGAATAAAATTAATAAATAATGAGTTTGAATCTATTCCTTCTATTATATATAATAATAGATTGGCGTTTTATTACTACTAAATGTAATGAAATATTTAGATAATATAAATTGTTTGGCAGCAAATGTACAATACAAGTAACTTTAATGAGATCTGAAATGTTTTTGGTGTGCAGTAAATTAGTAAAAAAAACAATAATGTCGATTAATGCATTTACAATTTCACCAAATGTATCACTCTATATCGGATTCATCACATCTGCACGTATGAGAGGATATATTGTAAAGTTTCATTAACGCTCGTGTCCGAGATCTTATCTCACAAAATCGACGTATATGACGAATGCAACTCAGCTGTCTTGTGCGCAGATAATGCTTGCAAAGGATTGAGCAACGAATGCAATTTCGAGAATGTAATATGGTTGCAGCGGACATGATAATGACAAAGTCAAGAGCCGACACTCGGGATTCGTAATAAATAATAAGAATTATCCCGACCATATGGCGCTGCTGCGATGTCCGCTTGGGCGCTTTCACGAATAATGAGCATCGTGAGCCTTTTGCAGACGAAAGCATTAACGTGTCGACGTGCTTCGCCTTTGGAAAATTTGTCCGGTTATAATAAGCGTTACAATCAAAATTTATACCCTCGAGCATTTTTCTGCAACGTATCTATATAATTACAAACACATGAACACAAAATTCATAAACAAGTATCCATATTGCTTTCAAGCATCTGTTTTTTGTCATCGAGTATGCTTAAAAACTTGTTTGTATACTTAAAAACTACACACAAGAATCATGGGTGAAAAATACTATCATTTCATTTCAGTAAAAAACTAGGAAAATTACCACATTCGAGAATAATCAACCATTCAAATGATGGTAGACAAGGGAAAATCTATAGACATGTGCATTCCTTGTTTTTATTCTTTGATAACGTATAAATATTATACGTTTTTTTCGAATAATGTATACATTTTTTTAAAGTTGATTTAAGCAACTGACGAGTGACATTTAATAAAATCGTTGCTGCAATAAAAAACTATACCGTGTTAAAAGAACGTAATAGGATTATATAATCAAATTTTTGTTAAATAATTGATATGAAGTTTAATCTTGTTTTAACCATTTATATTTATAGTATGTTTTTCCCAATTTTCTTTTTTAAAAAATCGTATTTATGAACAAGAGCCTAAACTATAGCTACCAGTTAATTCAATATGTGTAATGTATAGTTATATATTGAATCATAATCGATCATTAAAATTATGTTGATAAAATTTAAAAATCATTTTAATCATAGCATCTAATATTCAAAACATAATAAATTGTAAAATAAAGTAATTGTAATTATAAATTGCTCTATTTGTGGCAAAAAACTATAAAAATGTATTACAGTGTATCATAAGGTAAGTTTAAGACTCCGGATTTTAAGTTTACGTTTCCAAACTACAATTTTTAATTGGAGGATCTTTAATCTATATTTATTTTTATTTTCCGTTACAACATAATAGACGTTAGCCTAGTGCGTTTCATAATTATTAAGTAAGTGTTGAGACACTAGGCTGAAATCAAAGTCTGTAAATCAGTGCCATCTATTTTATTAATATTATTTGTCACTATGAACTCACACCTCGATTTTATTTTAATTATTCATCCATATCTGTTAAGATCGGTCGGAATCATAATTATGTAATAATTACTGTGGGGGGTCAATTTATTTGGCAACAAGCTAGGCGTCATTCTAGCTAAGCTGGCGTGACGGTGGCGAGGGCAACATTTATTCTTTGGTGACCACGGTGACGGTGGGACATTTTCCACTGATATTTTTTTAAATTTCCTATAAACAATTACTGCAGCGGGATCTATGTATATATGCTAGTAGTCATCTTCCGACCGCCAAATTACTAATTCCGATTTCCCAGACACGATAGAAATTTAAAAAACATTAGGGTCTATATTGGAATTATAATGCTAGTTGGTATGATCTAGTAACCTTAATATTGCTCAGTTAATTTAAGCCGTAAATCATAAATTATCCTATAATCTAAGCACCACAAAGAACATTAAAAAAAATTTAAAATGGATTCAAATTTACAGATATGACTATCTCGTATCCGTACTTTCTGTGCAACTGTCTGCATTCCATCACGTCAATGATTTTGTATCTCAATTAGCTCATAATTCATATTTGAAAAAAATACGTACAACCAGTCATGCTCAACCGTGCATTTTACAAGATACGTGATTGTGAGTCATAATATTGTCGTCGGTTGCAACATTTGTTCTGCAAAACATCTGCGCAACGCTTTCATTAGCGGGTACCCCGTGCGAACGGATTACATTCGGTTTATGCATCCATTTTTGGCGTTGGTTCATTAAAGACGTGTGAACAGCCACAAATGGACGGAGAGACCGCAAGAGTACGGTATATGTACGTACATACTCTCCGAGTACTTTCTCGCGAAATCGTTACGTGAGTTTTCAAACGTGTCTTTGTGTGACACGGAGCTAGAGCTAATGTCATGCGCTCCTGGTAGTTTCGGGCCGCGTTAGAAGGTTGTTGAATTTGCTATGGTCGAATCGGACTCACCTCTCGATGTTCTTTAAGCTCCTGCTAAACATTGTTCTCAGTGGACGGTGACGTGAGTCTTCTTATCCTTCTTCATTCCTTGGAGTTGATGAGTTTGAGAATGTACGTCCCTTTTTCGCATGTGACCACTCAGAGATCGTTAGAAGCAGGGGAGCACGCCATCGAAGGAGGCTCCTTTACATTCTGCGAAACGGACAATAAGCGTGAGCGAGTGGTGATGTAAACCCTGATGACAAACGACGTGAACCTTTTTGTGTTTTTTAACGTGTCATGAAAGAATAGATCAAATGTAATTTAATGATAAAACATATTTTTTTAAATATTATAATTATATGATTATATCATTAAAATTAATTTCACATGATACACATCCAAAGAGACAAGTTTAATTAGCTTTAACAATGTTAAGTTTTGAATTAAGAACTTGCAGACTATTAAATATATTACATTTTTCTTTAGTAGAAACTAGAAAGTAAACTTGAATATACTAGACTTTTAAATTTATTATAAACGGAACATTACCATTGAAATATATTGTTCAACTTTCTGAACGATGAATATTGTATTATTTGATTTGTACTTGTAGTTTTTCAGGTTTTATGATTTATATTTTTAAATATTTTATTAATTTTTGATTTTGTACATATAAAAAGCTAGTCATATAATATAGTTAAATTATTATAAAAATGTATTTAAATAATTACAATTAGGTACAAGAGATGTCTCTAAATAAAACAAATCATTATCAGGGCTAGCCAAATTTTAAAGCAGTCGTCTCTAAAGGGGAGTATACGTACCCACTTTAGAGACACTGTCTACCTATTGACAATTACACGATCGTAAACATAAAATAAACGAAAAAAACAGCTGAGATGCTTTCGGATACTCAGGAATTTTTTTTTACAAATGTCAGTGTAGGCACCATATTTTTTCTGTCTTAGGAGTACGCGATCAAAATAGTTTGGAAACTAGCAAAACTGAAACTAAGGATAATAATTTTCAACTTAGTTTTATTTCAGTAAACAATATGCAAAAAAATAATGTATTTAAAATGTAATTAAAGAACGAAACGAGGACCTACAATGTTATATTTTGCTGTATAGCACGAAATTTTTAGGTATTCTACTCATAATCTGCTACTTTCTGATAAACGAAAATTTATTAAAAGCGCAGCGCGAAGAGTGTTTATCCGCGCTATTTTCTCGCGGCGATGGCGCGTCATCAAGGGTCTGTGCCCCCAGAAAATGTGCTTCGTAAACCTTGTCCCCGGCGGCGTTTTTATGAGTGATCCACCAGCCATCACAATCCCGACATAAATAATTTAAAATATTATAGTATATGACTGCAATTTTCCAAAATTTTGTACTGCGCGAAAAAGTATAACAATAATAATTATGTAAAATATACAAAACATTCTGACTGCAACTGATTTCAACCGTTAAGCAATTACTGATTTATCGTAATAAGGTTCAGAATAAAACAATCTTGTGAAAAGTCCGGAAATTTAGCCGATTCAAGTTTAAAGCAAAAATGATAATTTAAATCGAATTTATTAAATCTGATTTGAATAATTCTTACAAATTGAAAATTAAAGTTTGAAATATATTCTGGAAAATTTGGAAGTGATATATAATTGCTTTACATATCTACATAGTGTATGTCTATACCTACATAACCTTTTCCAATTATTATGTTAAATTTCATAAAACAATCTGTTTTTGAAATAATCGTGTACAAACATACTTGCATACTTTTAATTTTACATACATGTATACTATTCAATTTAAATACTATATATATTCTTTCAAATCGAAATTTTAATGAAATATGTAATAAAAAACATAAAATGATGATTAGGTATACTTTTTGAAATAAGAAAATTATAGGTTTAAATTTTCAGATAAAAATCGTTTAATGGTATTTTATCTTCCGATCGTACATAGTAGTTGTTTGTAAATAAATATAATAATACCAATACAGAAACATTGCAAAATATATTTATGATGATCTAGATTTTTTGAATGGTTTTCCCACGATTTATAAAAAAACTTGACGTACGCGATTATGCCTTTATATTGGTCTAACTATTCGATAAATAAATTCTTGTTTTAATATTGATTCATCGTTATTATGTTTTGCAATTAAATCACACGTATCTTGAATATTTTGTGTATGTTTTACGACTTGAAAATATTTTTAGATAATGTACAAGTTTTCCTTGAAATTATATACTGAGAAAATTTAAATTTTCTTCCATATATATAAAATGCAAATCAACGTTTGTTATAAATGTTATAAAATCAACATAGGAATTTGTGTTCTATTTTTAATTCAAAGTTAACAACAATTAGAACAAAAGCAATTTATTGGGTCACGTCAAGTATCGAAATTGTGCCCCTCAGAGAAAGCATTTAGCGCTACAGATGCTAATCTAAATTGAACATTTAAAAATCATTGTTTACATTGTTTCAGCGCCGTTTCGCAATCGTGGTTCTAACCTTGCGGAGTCACTCTGTGTGAAATAATCGTGCATTACTACGAATAGTAGCAAGCCGTAGCAGCAGTAGTAGGTCGTCGTAAATAATTGCTACATTTGTATAAAAGCTGTTATGCAATCCCTTTGTTGCTTCAGTTCCGACCGAGCAACTTTTGTCGTTATCAATCTTGGCTCGTTATTGAAAAATGCGCGCGTTTTATGAATTACGTTGTATTAGATGACCGGAAGTCGAGATTCAGTATAAAGAGCAGAATTTGGATGGCAAGGTCAACGTGTCCGGTATAAAAAAAATACATACACACATATAATACGAATAAGTGGAACGTGCATAATGACGTTTTGAAAAAATGCGCAAGGCCGTTCGGCTTCAATCGAGATCAAAACGTTTAAGCGTGTATGTGGTGCTTTCATTTTTTGTAACTTTGCGCAACGGCATCACACCCGAAACGGCCTATGTACACGAATAACATGTAACAAAAAAATATTATGTTGTTATCGCGATCTGAGAACAATATACGCAAATATAAATAATGAGTGAGCTGGCAACTTTCACTGGTGGATAATTCAACAATGGCAATAATTAAACGTCGTTTTGTAACGTTCAAGTGTTATTAACGCACGATTGATAAATGGAGATGAAAGGTGAAGTGTATGCTATTTTTTATAAATATAATGAAAGCAAAAAGTATGTATAGTAATATTACTTGTTAACCGAATTACCTAATGAAAAGCTTTCTAATAAATGAGGGATATAAGCTTAGACGATATTTGACTTTTAGATTGACTTAATGTATAATACACGTTGAGCACCCATTAATTTATTTTTCAAGTCACTAGAAATGAGTTTTTTAATTCCAACCTAATATAAATCTCGCGACTGTTTTTTTTACACTGTGTTAGTATTGTTTATATTATTGATATATCGATTGTTAAAAGCCTAACAATACGAAGTTTTCTTCAAAATTTAAAATGAATTCATCAATAACAACGAATGGCATTTGAACCATTTTTTCATCAAGAAAGTCACATTTTCTTTAAATTTTCAATAGTTTCTAATTTTGTATGGATTTTTAAATTACATTATTTATTATTTCTACTATTAAATGTAAAAGTGTTTGGATTAAGAAAAATGCCGTAAAATAAGTTTATATATAAATAATTTATTAATCATATATATTCGTTGAAAAGTGACCTCACCTAACTCAACTCAAATGTATATAAAAGTAAGTACAATAACAGTTTACTTAACCATAAGTTAATTATGACTCAGTGCGAGTGTAAAAGCTACACGAATATATCTATATGTTTTATAACTATTCATATTTTATTAATTATTTGCTGATTTTTAATTTAAGATATTATGGGGCAATTCTTAAATTCATAATTATTTTATTTATATTTTAGATTTAAATAGATTTATTTATAAAATAATAAAAAATGCCATAGAATACAAAAAAAATGTAAAACTTTTACATGGGTTTGTTACCAAACTTCTATTAAAAAGGATGGTAATTATAAATAAGACATTGAGGTTCAGCCGCCCCTCATGTTCGGACAGTGTATTTTTATTCCTTTCGTCAGTTAAGAGTTAAATCACACAATATGTGGATCGGAAAACTTTTCAATAATGTAACAATATTTATTATTAATATACCGCAATATAAAATATTCATATAAACAATTTTACAAGCAAATGAGTTTCTCCATGTTTTTATTTTCTCGAGATATGAGAATTCTCATTTTTACTTCTCGATTTTCTCGAGAATTCTCAAGAAATTTTAATAAATTATAAATATTATGTAATATATAAAATGTGATTAAAATAAGACAGTATATTGTTGTAGATATCTTTATATTATTGATGAACTGAAACTATGAAAAATTTAAATTTTTTTATAAAGATAAAAACCTCTTTGGATTATTGAAAAAACGAGATTTCGTTCGATGCCAGGAAATTTTATGGCGTAACTCTGTGGAAAGCCATAATATTTTTTATTATATAATTGACTGATAATTTGCTATTTTAGATTATTACAATAAATACTAATTCTTTTTATAGTTTTATTAAAATAATAAATTGATTAGAGTTTGTGTTGCCTATTTTTATAAAATACAACAATTTCTTTCTTCCTTAATTTTTTAGCTGGTACGACACTAATACAATAATAATACGGCAATCCTTGTTACGTTAAATGACTCCAAGTATTTTGCTTACATTCTCAATACATGTGGAGGTGTACTAGCCGAATATAGACTATTCATTCTTTAGAAAACATTATGTTATTTAGAACTCGGTTGATTCATCCCACGCTCTTAAAAAACAACAATTATGTCATTAAGATCATTAACCTATTCGCATTGTATAACAAAAATAAAGCAATTACTCTCAAAGGTTAAGCGAGCACTACAACAATAAATAATAATCATTAAACTTTTATCATTCTTTTCATTCACAAAAGGCAATACTTTTTACAATTAATTTCAGATTTATCATCAATCATAACTTTCTAAAAATAGCAAGAGATTCTTAGCATTATCATAAACGTCCAAGTTGCAAATGCTACCAGTCTAGATAAATTTAATAACAATAAATATCGCTGGCAGTTTATGTATAGTGGTTATTTAAACTAAAGCCAAAGACGGGATTCTTCACGCTAGTCGTGTTTAATTCAAAGCAAGTCATGTTTTAAATCTTCAGCATCTTGTTTTCACTGTAGATCCAGAGCGTTCCTCCCATTCTGGTGGCTTATTGTGGCAAGACCGGTTTTGCAATTGCTCATAGCATCACGTTATCTGCACGGGTGCCGTGTTGTTGTTGTTTCTTTTTCGTCAATGTCCAATGCTTAATGGACCACCAATATTAACACACCTTTGACCGGTCGTTCTGTCTATCTATGTAGATTGAATCCGGCACAGCCGCCATTACGCAATTCGACCAGTTTTTAAAGAGCAAATATATCTCACAGATGCCATATTGCGATATTAGGAACGGACATAATGGTCATGTTGTGGCGATACGCCAGATGAATTTTAAGTTATATATTTTAATAATTGATATAGTCATCTGGTTATAAAAGGTAATCAAGTCCATTTTTATCAAACTACACGATCTTCCTTGAATACGGTAAAGTATAATACAACATATAAAGTAAAAAAAGCATCTGCACCCACAGAGCAATTTTCTCAAGACGTTAATCGCCAAACAACCCGTTTGCTTATAAAAATAAAGTAAAACGAATTATCTGAAGAAAAAATACAACACCACACGGATCGCTATAATTTCGCTTAATGATCGATCGTTTATTTGTTGCGATCGAACGCCAACATAAAAATTCAAGATCAGATTACACCATTTTTGATACATGCTATTATTGATTTGATTATAAACTGTGATAATTTCACTGGTACTCCCTTTGGGCGGATTAATTTAAATCTCACTATTGGTGATGATAATTATATTGCTCTCATCAAGTTGATTATCATCATCGTGATGATGATGATGATGACGGATCAATAAATGCGAATTGATCTCGTAATAACTATCCCACACTGTGTGATTACTGCTATTATCCAAACACGGATAATCCCCGTCGAAATGAACAATTTCCGCGTCTCGTTTCTTCTTGTACTTCGCTACCAATGTGTGTCTAATCTAAGGGGATATACTAGAATAGTACCGTACGTAATTTAACTCGCATGCTCCCAGTACACGAAGCGTTGATGACCGGTGGTAGTTTATTCGTTCTAAACGGACTAGTAATTTACTCTTACGGGAATGTAACGAAAATACGCGAAATTTGATCGTGATTGTGTAATTGACGTACGAAGATGTTAAAACGGTAAGTTATTGCTTATTTAGAGACATAATGCCACTTTTTAACACACGAGAGTAACGAGTTCGTTTCCCGCAGTGATATTATTTATTTATCAAAAATAAGAAGAACGTCTTAACCGACGTTTTTGTCGAATTTCTACTCTAGTTGAAAGAAAATTATTTAATAATGTAGTAGAAAAACACATTAAATGCGCTTTTTAAAGGAAATAATTATATTATTTACATATAGAAAACTGAATCGCTGAAATTGTTAAAAATGTGACATTTTGATACCATAAAGAAGATAATGTCGCTTATAGAAACCACTTAAAAACTGCTTTTCGAGAACGATATAAAGCGTGATTACGATTTTTTAAGAAATATTAAAAGTGGTGGCTTATATTCAGTGAGTCAGTGAGGTTTTAATAAAGTCCTTCTGCCAGACGCCAGGGATATAAATTGTTTTGAATCACGCCCCAGGACAGTGGATCTTGGGCCTTTGACAGAACAGACAGCATGCACATGTCTTTTAACCCTTAGCTTGTTGGGCTTCCACGCAATGCCTCTTTATCAGGCCAGTACATTAGCGGGCCGACATTTACCAAGCTTTTGTCCTTGGCCTGCCGCCCCTGTCCTGAAGACTAGCGCCGAGTCTATAAACTGCGACTTTTAGAGCTGCATCCATGCGTACGTATTACACAAAACGTACGTATAAATTATGAAATATACAAAAAAAAAATAAAAAAGATAAAAAAAAATTGTAGCGATTTTTTTAACAAAAAATATTTAATTTTATGTTTAAAAAAAATCTATAACTGTAATAAAATAATCTAGGCAGAATTAAATTTAGATTTAAATTGATTTATTATGTATCATGTACAATAAGTATGATTTGATTTTTTTCGACATATAAACTAATGACAATATTGAAATCGAAGATTATACATTTAATCTTATATTTGTGGCATTTATTGTACAGCGTAATTAGAAATAAAATGTCTTAAATGTGTTTACATAAGCATTTACTATCTACTCTGCATTCAAATTAAATCTTCCAAGTAAACGATTAAGTTACACTGGTAAACTTTCAACCTTAATGTAAGAATTAGTACGTAATTAATTTCGCATTATTGAAGAGTGTGTGATTGCTAGCCGTATGATTTAATCAAAAGATGTATTTCCAACGCAATTAATAAAACTTGAGTACTTAAAATAACATTTTTTATTTATTTACATTACAATCTACATCCGGATCGAGCGTTTAACGCAAATACATTTCTTTATCAATATTTATTGTTGGCTCACGATTAAATAGTTCCATGGGCCAAAAACCGGTCGACCGATTAAGAAAGTAAATTTATTGCATAAGTGTGGGGTAATTTAAAAAATTGAATCAGATCATTATAAACGTTTAACAACTAAAAGGATAGTCTATTAAAGAAAATTGCGTATTATATCTCTTTATTTATATAATATAATCGTTCGCATTCTGCGTTGCGTCGTGCGTTTCACAAGAGCACCGATATGAACATCGCATTTTTTTGGAGTCTTTAAGCTACTTTTTTGTGCATTGTGAAATTTTTAAAACTGAATTTTAAACTACCGTCAGAGTTGATGTTAAGTGTATTTAAACGGTGTTGTATTTTTTTTTATATTTACGTGCGAGTGTTTGCTTTATTATCATGATGACTTGTGTCCAAAGTATACCAATGTAAGTACTATGCATAAAGAAAAACGAGCTAGATGCGTGTTTCACTTCTTAGACGTTTTCGCCCCTGCTTTAGTGGAATCTAAGGTGAGTCACGTTACACTACAAAGTGATAACGATCAGTTCAGAGAAGTAATTCTAAAAATAATGATAGTCGATACGTATTGTTGTGATTCAATATACGGATTGATCTTGAGCGATTTTATTCGGCTAAGTAATAGTTTGTCAAGGTTGTAGGAAAGTGACGGTGAAAGCCGAATAATTTTCATTGAAATATTTCTGTGGTCATTACATAGCATTTAATTTTAGCACCACGGCCTTCTCGGCACGCAAAGCGTCTTTAGACACACAACGCAAAATTAAGTGCCGATTTTGGTTTTATCGATCTTGAAACGTTAAAACAGTACCATAAAATAATTTGTTTTTTTATCTTGAAGTTTCATCTCTTCGGTACTTTATATTGAAAGAAGGGCTCGAAAGAAAAGTGTTAGGGCGTCACCCCCCCAAACAAAAAAATAAACACCCAGTTCATGCCATGGCAATAGTGTGAGGGTAAGAACATTATCGAACGGTCTGGGCTAATAATAACGGGGGGAATGAAATTAGCGAAACGACGGCAAAGTGATCTTGGGGTTGTTTTTATGTATATTTTCTGACGTTGTTTTTTTACATAATATGTACTCAAAGGGCTAGCTTGGTAAACTATTTTATTTAGTACATAAAACGAAAGCTTCAAAAACAAGCAAAGCTTGCGCAAATGAATGTAAAAGTCTGAGTTTATTGGATAATGTAAAAGTTAGTAGTCATCTAAGTGAAATAACAAAAATTAACCATTACTAATATTTTTTCTATTATGCCACTAAGAAAGCTGGATCTACCAAAATTTCAATGAATCGCGGATGGATATCAAGACTTCTGGCATCTGTATGAGATTGAGGCGGCCTTAAATCGAAATCAGTTGCCCAATGTCATTGCTTTATAGGATGAATGCTTTTCTCATATCCACTTGTGTGTTGCATTATCACAACCAAAGCATTCAAAACAGCAATTTGACAAAAGATATCGTCTGCGATCAAGTGTTGTTATTGAAAACAAAACGCGGGCGAAATCTGCTACGAAAGATATTATCATAAAGAATATTTTAAAGAACACTCAATCAAACAAAAAATCACGCTTGGTTTCGTTTCGTGTCTTCCATATTTTTTTTATCAATGCTTGAAATCGGTTATCTAAGATCAAAGGAAAAGTACGTTTGCTTTTCGCTTTAGACAAAAACACCACTTGTTTATATTGATAATTACATACGTCACGATAGCCGAACTCGGTTCGAACTCTGATCACGTTTTGTCAAAAAACGAGAGAAAAAATCGTAATTACACCGTCATGATGTGGTTATTTAACACGATGAGTCCGAGATCTCTCCAAAGAGCATGTAACATCACATCGGAACCCCTTTGTTCTGCTCAAATTGGATTCGTGCGAGAAGATAGCGAATTGCGTGCGTCGATAGTGTATCGAATCATCATCTTATATATAACATTGGAAATTATGAGAGATTAACCGCTTGTATGATGATTTGGTATGGACTAGGAAAATACTTATATGTATGTATGTATTTAAAAAAAGAAATAAAATAATTAAAAATTAATATAAATTAAGTCAAATTGCAGAGCAAAACTTTATAATGTCTCTCATATTTTTGTATATATTTTAATTAAATAATTTCACGTTTTTATAAATTTAAGATTGATGATACACATACATTACATTTCCTATTTGTATAATAAAGTATCTACAATTAACAAAGATCTTGTTTGAAATGTAAGGCGTAACTTATTGAACGCAACTGACGTCTTCATTAGTTCTTCTAACTCGACTATTCGGCAACGTCACGATTCGCAAGCATGCTTCATTATATTAGTGTTGAACAATGTTGTAAAGTTAATTAAAGATGTTAAGTAACCATTTTGATACTCTATTTTTTTAAACTAAATTAGAATGATAAATCGAGCATGTAATTGCTCTGAGTTCATCGATCATCTAATAATCTAATCGAAAAATAAATGGTTTAAATTGCTGAAATGCCAATAATCTAATTAGCTACGAAGGATCAACGACCGATAAGTACCGATTTAAAAATTATTTTCCCATCAGTGCTCGATCGATACTTTTACTTTTTATTAACCAGATGGTCGGAAAGTTTAAAAGTTGAACGACAAAAAAGCCAATTTCGTCGTTTGTTTGTTTACTACGGCCTCTCCCTTTCACAATAGCGACAATACGGTGAAAAACTTAACCAGTAGTAGTATTCCGAAAGGAAATACCGGTTTCGCTATTGCAAATAATGCGTTTAATTCGACTTATTTATAGTACGTAAGACAAATAATATCGTATGATTTGTGTACCGGCAGTACCACAATCTCATTCCTATTGCGGTTCTTATTCTTTATTAACCGCTAATGTGTCCATACACCGTTTATTTTTTGATCGTTAACAGTTAATCTAAGACGGTCGAAAAAGTTTATGCAAAAAAGTGAAAATTGCGACATTAACGTTCAAGTAGCGCGATGTAACTATTAACATGTACATGAGAATTATTACGCTGAGTGTAATAACGGTTTATGTTATAAGATTATTTAATCTGAGTTATGAAATGTAATTTTAAAATAAATAAATTAAATAAACTAATGACGATTGCATAAAATATATTATGCATAGTTCATATTATTTTTTATTATTATTTTATATGTTAAGTAAAAATATTTTTCTGAATGAAATAAGAAAAGTGGTTAATGAAAAGTCGAATTTTCGTTAATCGAGATTTGTATGCATAAATAAATTCTGGCATATGTTTAAACGGGCACCGTCACAAATGAGCGCGGTCAAATTAGCGTGCGTCAAAAGAGCGCTGGCCAAAAGTAGCGCTGTAACAAAATAGCGTACGTCAAATGCGCAGTCAGTCATAAGAGCGCTTGTCAAAAAAGAGCGCGTCATAAGAGCGCAAAAATACTTATATTAATGAATATCAAGTAATGAATATTTTAGAAATTAGGTACACAAAATATAAGTAAATTGTGAGAAATTTACAAAGAATAAAAATTCATGAGATGTAAGCGGAAAAATTCGAATTTTATGTGCCAGAGCGTAATGACGATTAAAATAATGATCAGTGCTTCCCAGATTGGGGGTCGCGGCTCCTTGGGGGCCGCGAAAATATTCAGTAGAAAGTGCAAATATTCATTTATGAATATTTTTCCACATTGCATATTTAGGGAATGTATATATTTAACTCTGTTAAATAATAACACATTATATTAAAACATATTTATATACACAGAGAAGATGATATAAGCGCATGCGCAGGAGTATTGCGTATTATAAATATGTGTATTATAATAATTACTGCCAAATAAGCTCTGTAACTAGAAAAAAAATTTAGGGGCCGGGAATTAATTCTTTTACAAATAGGGGGCCGTGACACGAAAGTAATTGGGAAGCATTGTATTAGATAACATCTAAGAAACTACACATATGTATATTGCGAGTCTTCACGCGGAACGGAACAAATAGGGGATTTTTTTTGCTGCAATAATGATTTTAATTTATACCCAACTTCTTCAGTTAAATAACCGACTGCATCACAATCATTGTCACGCGATCGTCGTGAAAGATAGTGTCTCCAAATATCGATAAAAAAAAATACGTTTTATTAGCATTTATACGGTTTGATCGACATTAACCTCAATCTTCATACGTACTAAGTATATATTACATGCTCACGTTTAAAACGTACATGGTTCAGTCAAATTTAATGTACATACATATATGTACATTCAACCGGAAGCAACGATAATGTTTATGTATTATAAAAGAAAAAACTCACTTTTCGGCCTTAGAGCCCGTCGACGGGAATTCAAAATTTGAAGATTTCATTACGAAGATTGTTTTATGATTGTTTATCTAGATTAATCAATGTATTCTTATAATCCTTACACACATTAGGTATATATTTAATTTTCATAGTTATAACATACCTAGTTAAATTGCAATCCGAATATTTATATTCAGTCAATCCGAACAACGTACATGACACTAAAATTTTTTTTTCAAAACAAAAGAATATTGAAATTTTTTCATAAAGAAAATTATATTTATGAAAAAACGTACAATTTATTTACGGTATTAAATCGCTTATAAAAGTAATTTTTATCGGGTATAATAACAGAGAAAGACTAATAATATTATGCAAATCTTCACAGATAAGTTCAGAGAAACTGTAAACATAACAAGAATAAATACATAAATGATATTTGCGCCGAAATTTAAGCGAATGGAAATATAAATCAAATAAAATATTTATTTAAAACCATAAAACTATTAAGATGCGAGTCTTATCCAAAACAATGGGTAATCGAGAACTGTTCGGATTACATATTATTCTTGAAAAGCACCCTTCAAAATTCACATGCCATCTATAGTAGAATCGAACATCCTCGTTCTTTTTTTTCTTAAAAAAATTTTGGCCGTGGAAAAATTCATTTCGTTTTGTGTTGTTGTTGGTTTAATCGGCAACAAGACGTCAAATAGGCACTGTAAATTATTTGTTCTCTTGCCCGTCGATTAAAATATTTTGAATTCTTGGTCCATTAATTCGTAAAATGTTGGTTTTCTTACACTACTCTCTGTAAACCTGAAAGAAATGTATTTCTCTAATTGTTGCCCCAATGATAAATTTTCAATTTCTTCAATGTATTCTAATGATTTAATGGAGTTTCGAATGTGATTAGAATTCGTCGAGCCATTAAATACTCTGCGAATATTTTTTTCCCCCATTTTACATATTTCTGCTTTTAAAATGAAGTCTAAACTTTGAAGTAATTATTTTTTTGACTGCTAAAAGATTCTGGATTTTGAAAATATTTAGTTATTGACATCAACGTTTGGTTTCTTCAATTATATAATTTCTCTTTAATTGCCCATTGAAATTTCGAGCTTTGCTCAGAATTGCTATTTTTCGTTTTAACAAAAAGATTAAGGCCTCTTATCTATCAATGTATATTTTTAAACATGTACGTACATTATATGATATATGGATAGTATGAATAATATATTGCCATATGAACAATACTAATAATAAATACCCAGGATAATATGTAGCGCGCAAAGTTTGTAACGAGTAAACTAATAAATATTTTTAATTTATCTAAATTATCTTTAAAAATTGTTCATAGACGTTTTGATAAAATAGTAGGTGGTGGATCTACATAATAACGTATAAGTTCGATAGCATTTATAATACTATTAACATATTTGAAAGATCTAGTATATTTAATTTAATCACTTCGATGTTCATCTATAATTATAATAATATTTAATTCAGAACTTGGATTTTTACACCATTAATTTATCGTGCTGGCTGAGATTTTAATTAGTGTGTTTTTTATAAAATGCAACAATATTTGAGCAGCTCATTAAAAACATATAAGGGATTATATTAAAAAATATATATTCATATGAATAAATTATATTGTGTTATATTATAAATAAATATAGAAAGCTTTCAATTAACTTACACTACTTTTATGTTCTCTCCACTGATATATTAACGGGAACGATACTAGTTTAATAATATAAATAAATACAGTCGCATTAAATACAAGCTTTGAAAGTTAATGCGATAAGACCGACTCTCAGTTGTAACTCATGACGTATTGCACAAAAATGGCAATCGCCTTACATTATTATGGCAAACGGTTCAATTTATGATAATAGTCGTGAATTTTAGTGCAGAAGAATCGTAATAAAGGATTGGTCACGATCCGAAAGAAATGTATCGTCGTCCACCGCAACACAAAGACTGCCATCATAAATCTTCCGGATTGACCTGAAGACTTTCCCGTTGTTATGATTGTTGTTATAATCAAACTCGCTTCGGATGTTTATTGCGGTTTATGTAACACCTCAACACACACACACAATCACGAATTTTTAACATCGAGCTTAACGAGAGACGTGTCATTGAATGATAAATGATACTAGCTGCGGCTCATGTCATTACATTTAGAAAATTACCATTTTCTCATGCCTCTTCGGAGTTATGTTACGTAACTGTATGAGAAATGTGCGACTTTTCGACAGGATATCGAATAAGGGCTTGGAGCATTTGCGTTGGTTATCTCTTTAACATGAGCAAACGTGACTTTGGCTAAAAATAAATATTGAAAGGATTATTAATAGTTCACACAGTGTGTGCACAACGACGTAGCCGCGAGGAGAATTCCTGCACGAGAGTAATTGAAAAGTGAGAAAATGTTGATCTTATACAAGAGCGCTGTCTCAATGTTTGCTCCGATGTTTCCTTCAACCACCTACTTACGGTTCCAGCTCGTTCTAGATATAAATGGAAGTCGTTCGCGATGATATTAGGAATACACTCGGGGCATGTCAGCTCAAGGAGGCTGTCCAGCGGATGATTGCAAAAGCGATATTAGCTCATGGGGAAACGTGGACAAAGCGCGAACAAAGCGGTATTGCCATACAAAGCCTTGGGTGTTGAGAACCATAGATCATCAACCATTAGCAAAAGTTTTCTGCACGATTTATGTTCGAAATACAACTTTTTATATATCAATGACCATTGTTTCTTCAACAATATATAAAAGACTAGCAATAAAACTACAGATATAATTTAATGAAAATAGCTTAAAATACTATAACATATGATTATATCAGAATTATACAGTAAACAATTATATATGTATTTATTTATCGTGCATTTTCCGTTGCAATATAACATACCTTAGCCCAATGCGCTACAACGGGGTTAGCACAATCGACAACCACAAGTAGTAGGACACCAAACTGATAAAGTGCGTAAATCAATGACATGTATATTAATTATTACAGCTTACAATCATCATTAGATGTCATTATGCTCATGTGAATGTAATATATTATATCGGTTTGGTCAGATGTTTATCTTGCATATAAATATATATTTTAGCTTTCTATTGATTTTAAAACGGGTACTGATGTATGAAACATTTTTAATTTTAATGTAGTATTATTTCCTTTGGATTGGTAATGGTTATTTATTAAAAAACGGGTATCGTACCTGTTGAAAATCTAATTCATTCAGAATACACAATTATATTTAAAAAGTATTAATAAAATTCAAAATATTTATTGTTGAATTTTATAAAAACAGATTATTTAAAATCTGTCTAATCGATTATGGTGCGTGAGAATATTATTGTTGTACTTTATAAAAAGATGTTTATATTTTTATATATGTAGATGTATGTAGATATCTACGATTTAAAAATAGTAAATACATTTAGGCGCGATGACCTTGACACAATCTAAACATATCGTGTCAGAATCGACGTGTTCACCAGTTTATCAAACTGTGTGTATATGCAATAAATTACTTTTAACTATGTTGTCTTTTTTATTACTTTTACACCCATGGTTTATTGTCGGTTTGGTTATCTCTAAAATGATTTTTCAACGGGTACTATTTGCCATTTTTTTTTATTAAACATACACATTTACTCAACGGATGTACTATATTTACATGTCGGGTGTTTCTAAAGTGATCACACATTTTAAAAAAAGTATTTACTAATATAATTGTTTTATACTTTTATCTGTTAAAGTTTTCTTTAATTTTTCATACCGTTTATTTTGCATATCTTAATCTACTGATAATATACACAAGCTTATGCACCATTATAAATATTATAAAAAAATGTATTTTTTTTAAATGATCATAGAAAATCGTTTATATGTATATTGTGATAAAATAGCTTCTTTTAAAAGTGATTAGGTTATTATAATTTTTATATGAATAAACAAATCTGAGTATACATTTATTATAAAATTATGGATGTAGCAATGATTGAGCAAAAATATAATAATCATATCTTTATTTTTAATATAGCAGATTTAAATATCAAAACTACATTGCCCCACCTTTAATATCTACTAATAAACATAAAATTTTATTACTAGTCTTCAACATAAATAACTAAAATTTATAAAAGTCCGAACAACAATAAACACGGTGGGTGAAAAATAAATTAACAATTCAAATTCGGCGGTCTTTCGACACGTGAAAATTTACGATCGACTCTTAGGCCCGAAAGACGTGTTAACGATTTGTTTAGACAACTCTCATGTGTGTGCATGAGATTTACAAAATTGTATAATAAAGTAAAATATGTATATATATATATATATATCTTGCGGGTTAGTGTGTGCACCAGTGAAAGGTCCACATAGTCGAGTTTGTTTTTCGAATGATCCGGTTTTAGACAATGAAAGGTTCGACTCTGCTGATTTATCTCAGCGTGTTGCATCACCGGTTTTTACTTTCGTTAGCGTTATATAGTATTTTATATAGGTATTTATATGTAGAAGTCACCTTTTCATGTGTTACTTTTACTCTGTTTAATATGTCGTTAGCGTATGTGGGAATCGATATTATGGTCATGTGAAATTTTTCAAATATATCATTTATAATATGCATGTGCTATTTTTTTATGTATTATGTATCTACAGCGATCATGGCAATGATTACGCTTGTTATATTGCGTGTGATTAATTGAAATGTATATTGTATAATTTAGATATTTTGTGAAATGAAAATGAAAATTATACTGGCAGAATTGTTGTTGTTTTGTTATTATATAATTGGAATTGTTATATAAATAACTTTTCTTTGCAAATGTTCACCTTATTTTTAGATTCCTATTGGACGCATATCAGTGACAATGAAAGTTCAGAAAAAGGGTTTTATAGTAGTAACGATAAAAGTAATAAGGAGCTATAAAGGTCGAGATTAGTAGAGAAAAGTATTGTATAGAAACAGCTTGACAAATTTATTCATAAACGATAGCATTTTTCCAGAAACATGTGATATTTTGAAGCTCTGTAGAAATACTTGTATTAACTATATACAGAGTAATCAATTGATTAGAAATTTATTAATGTATACATACATAGGCTTTCATTTTAAATTTATTAGTATTATTTTATGTTGATCAATGCTGTGTTTTAGATTGAAATTTACCTGGATTTGAATTTATTGATATAATAAGCACTGTATTTTTAGTTTAATTTGTCAGTCATATAATATATAAAAAATTAACCATATAATAATTGACTATAAATTATGACAAGTAAAACAATTAAACTATTGTATAATATTTGCTATCAAGTTTCAGTTTTTAATAAAAATATATTAATGTTCAATATGAAAGTTAGGTGTATTTTACTTGCAGAACTGTCATTTAGTATTTATTTTTAGTTAAGACTTAAATATGAAAATAAAAAATTCTAATAGAATAATTAATATTGGTAAAATAAAATGAATAACCTAATTTCAACAATTTACAATATTTTTTTAATGTTATTTAGTACCCAAACCAATTTAATTAAAGTAAAAAACATGCTCATTTTTTATGTAATCGTATCATTATTGAATCCCTACTGAAATTTGCATTCATATTGTACGTTGAATGCACGAAGTTTTTAAAATGAGTTCTTCGTATCAATGTAGGTTAACAGCCCGTTTAGTAACGAAAAAGTAGCATAATTATATTTAGATTGCCACCCTCAAAAAATAAAAATATATACAGTATACACACGAAGATATAAATCTTTCTCAATTGTAAGTGTGCCGAAATATTTAGGTCACAGATTAAATTCAAAGGTGGTAAATCTGCACATCAAAGGGCGCGATCTCTCTTACAATGAGATAATATTATACTTTTAATTTATGTTACATAAATATTGATTTTTACTCTTCATATTTGGATGTTATATACCTTAAGAACATCACTTTAGTATATTTTTAACATCAATGACCTCAATATATTTAGTGAATCTGGGAAAGAGCTTATTCAATCCAATGTCGTTGAAGTCTCACAAATTCTCTCTTTATAATTTATGGATACCCTAGTAGAAATGATTGAAAGTGTCTTCCATATTAACAAGCCTTGTAGCTATACTCTCAGATTATAATAACCATTTGCCTTTCAAGAATTACGCTACATAACATAATTTAAAATAATGGTTCAACTGTCACTATTAAAATTTATGCAATTCTTGCTCTTTATTTCAATCGAATATTGAACAATTGATCTTTCGCGTGTAATTTTATGAATTTCTATGGATTATTCCACGAGTATCGTTGGCGCCGGATCGTGCTGTAAATCTACGCCCACGCGTTTAAATTTGTTGTCAGTGTCAAGATGTAATTCTTGTACCCACAATAAGCAAATCGTAAACAAATCGCCTCTTACAAGGCACACCACAGTCCCATAATATAAGGGACCAGGTGAGTAACTTGCATAGATTCCAAAGACGTTTTGACGCCGCACACATAAAATGACCGTATCGAAACACATAAGTTACTTTCGCGTTTAGTTATTGTGATCGCAGCAGATCGGTATCGAAGTATAATATTTTAGTTTCGCAGCAATTTACTACTGTCTTTGGTATTTCAGAGTGTTCATACAAACCGACAAAGTGGAACGTAACGAACGGTTATGTATATCGAGTTTTGTATTTTTATTGCGAGGCGAATTCGACACAAAAAGTTTGACAGTTCCGAATGGTTTGCGGATTGGTCATGTCGGAATCGATTCTATTATATGGTACGTGGCGTTGCAAATATTGAATGAAAATAAGAAATCTCAGGTACTATGAAAGTAGATTTAGATAAGTCAGCGACACTCAAAAAGTCTATATTAAATAAATTAAAAAATATTATTTGTAACGTAGAATAAAAGTAAATAATACGTAAAATGCATTTGAAGAATAGATCATAAAAACTATTATAAATAAACATCCTTCTCGTTTTTTAAAAATATTAATTATGAAACTTTTTAGGAAAACTCGTGATTTGTAACAATTTTATAAAATATTAATTAAATTTTTATAAAAAGATAAAATATTTTAGGTTTCGAAATACACATTGAACTCAAATAAAGCGTAATTTGTGCGTAATATTATTATTTTTTTTCCTTTTTTTTTATTTGTATTTTTTCAAAATATGTTTGCTTTAAAAATCTATAGATTAAATTACTAAATTATTTTATTTAATTTTTACGACTACTTGATTATAATGTATTACTCTGCTGGTATTAAACTTGATTATAATTTTCATAGCAAAAAATATAAACTGACTTATATGTAAGAATATGCGCTGACTAGAAATATTTTAATATTTTCATCATAGAACGTATAGTTTTTTATAGTCGATTTTAAACGGCTGATACGTGGTTTTAAAAAGTGTCATTTAATTAAAACGTTGTTAAAAAAATATATTACATTCTAAAAAAAAATAATGCATAAATGTACATATTAATCTAATTAATATATTAAAAGTAGATGTTAAAATATAAAATTAGCTATATCACGAAACAAAAACATATATTATAACAATGAATTATGTATGTACAAAAAAAATACAATTAAATTAAATTAAAAATCAGAACTTATATAAAAAAGGCTGAAAGATAATATTTTATAATAATCTGAATTTCTAAAGTTTATTTCGTACTGTTTATAAATCTTATAAGTATATTTTCAAAACCACAAAGAATTGTATAAATTGTAAATTTTATTAAAATATGTTTTTTGATCTATTATATCCACTACAACTAGATGCGTGATACCGAAATCATCTTAAACCGCTACTGTTGCAAATCGTCGGAATTACATTTCGACTGTGGCACTTTCAATTTTTTTCTTGCAGCGTCTTTAAAGAGCAACTTCGTGCAAACCGGGAAACGGTCGTGTTAGCGACCCACAAGGTGGTAAATTGCAAAACTGTAACAACTATATAGGTATACCACACACATAAAATACGGTTTAGATGAAGACAAGAAGACGAGAGAGAGAGCATGTGGAGTGACCGAGGAAACGAAGGAAATATGAAAGTGCCTAAGGCTGACTCACGATTCCCAAACGATTATACGGACTCGGTAATCGATGCCTCAACTTGGGAAATGTCTCGATGGATAAACATAGGACGGTCAAGTTGCGAGCAGTTTCCTAGGATCGCATTCCTAGACATTATTAAACCAACGATGGGCCCGTCCATTGTTTTTGCTCTCGGAGAGTAAGTATATTTGCACGATGCCAGTTTTCGATAGTAAAAGTCTGCTGCCTCGCAGAGTAATCATATCACAACATATAATGAAAGGTTTGCCATCATAGTCCGTCCGTCGTCCGAACGAACGGCAATCATATCGTAATTCTATGAGATTTTTCAAAACTTGCATAATTTTCGCCAATGAAAACGTTGCGCAACAACAATAGATTGCACCGGAGAATAATAAAAAACAACACTAAATTATAATGCAAAACTTATAATTTTATACATTTTCAGATATTTGATCGAACGTAGGTATATGCACGTGTAAAAGTAATAAAAAAGTTTGCAACACCATTTCTATTTATTGGCGTAGTCTTGGGGAAAACGACTCGATCGATAGTTACGTATTAAGAGTCCTACCATAATGTAAACAACGATATAACTTTGATTACTACTATTAATATCTGAGTATGTTTTTTTACACATATGGCTTGGAGTGACATTGAAAGAGTCGAAACATATTTTTTAGTTTATGGATATAACAATATAAATTCACGGAGAAAAAGAAATTCTTTAATATCATTATTTTATAAAATTACGTGCAATGTTTCTTAATATTGTACAATATATAAATATATCTCATTTATGATAAAGATTTATCATAAATGAGATATATATATTGTATTAATATTTTATTAAAATAATATATATATTATTAAAGCGAGTACATACCGTACGAAATCTACACATTAAATTGAACAAAAACTAAAGCAGCATAGGATAAAACAATGAGTAAATTATAAAGAATACTGTAAATTAGGGAAAACTGCAACAAAAATTGTAGACAAATATTGACGGCAACAATACCATAAATAGTACGTTTCAAATGTGAATACGAAAATGTTTTGAACGACAATAGAATTGGGCATCCATTGCTCTCTCAAAATTCGTAAAATTGTAAAAATGCCCGCAATTAAGCTTTTGAATTAATATTCAGGAGTTTAATTGCGGGATAAGTTAAATAAGGATAAGTTAAAAAAAAACATATGGAGACGATTTGATAATTTAAGAAAAAAATGCAAAATATTATTATTTTAATAGTGAACAAAATTCTTGTTGTTTCATTCCTAAGGTAAAACTGTTCTTAATGGGAAAATATTTCGACACATAGAAGATAAATTTAACCATTAAATTAGAACCATTTTCTTTTGACAATTGCTGACAAAAATTAATTATAAGGATATATTATCCCTCATATTTATATTATTTTTTTTTTAATAAAATATCATCATATGAAAGGGTCCATTATGTGTATTTTATATGCAACCTGTTACATAAAATAAATCACTCAATGTGAAGCGATAATTTTTTAATCTCTACCCCGAAATAAGGCCATACCTTTTGCTTAGGGTATACCACCTAAGGTCAATCTGACTTATTTACAGCCTTAATAGGTTTAGCCGTCCTTGTGTATTTTACTTTATTTTTTGTGGGTAATATTTGAAAAATAATAGTTTATGTAAATGTAACATTATTAAATATGCTAAAAAGGCATATATGAATGTATAATTTAATATAAAAATATAATTTTGTATACACATACAAATTAGAGACTAGAAATAAAAAAATAAAGTTAATATATTAAGATGACAAGAATATAACTTATTAACTTAAATAAACCTAGTTTCGAATTATATAAATTGCAAATTAATCTGTATTTTTATACCTCAAGTACAGAATTAAAAGGTTAGGATTATTTTATGTATTTAATTTTTAATATACATTTTCATTTTATGTTTGCCTAGATTTTTTAAACAATATTTAAGGGTATAATATTATCATATTTTGCGATAAAATAAAATTTATTATTAATATGTACATCCGTTCTTTATTCATATATAGATTTATAAAACTTATAAACATTTCTGATAATAGCACGCGCAAATATAAAAAGGTATTTGTCAAAATAAATTTATGATTAAAACATGAACATATTCTTTCCGTAAATTATATATTTGACTGCCTTAGAAAATTTCAATTCATTTAATTTATTCTAGATTTGCCATTTTCGAGTGTAATTTGAGAGTGCATATGAATCTTACTTTAGAAGATATTATAATTTTTGACCAAAATATCAAGTTTTAAATAGAAGATGACAATAGTTCTTAAGCTATGTACTTATAAGTACACAGTTCAATGCATTATATATAATAAATATTAGTTGTTGTGTAACTCAACTAAACCATATATATTTTACAGCTATTAAATAAAAATAAAATATCGTTAGTTCAACTCAAATTTAGTGCATCATACATATGAATAATAAAGTAAAATATTTATGTTTATCGAAAACGCACAAGCGATATTTCTGAACGTCGATTCCAATACATGTAGCAATAACCACAAATTTCAAACTCAATATCACAAATGCCCAAAAACGTCAAGATCGCATTTCAATATCAATGTAAAATTATACTGCCACCACACACACACTTATTACGAAAGTGTAAAAATCATATTACATTACACACTATTAAATAGAAGCAACAAATGTCTCACCTATTGTGGTACAACATTCAGCTGCCATACAAGACGCCTGATTGATTGGCGCCTATTTCAACACAACGCCCGCGGGCAAACGCCGAAAAACGGTCTCTGGATTCGGAACGTTTCACACTATTCAACGCGTGAATTGTTGCATAACCTCCGATAAACTCAGAGAGTAAGCAAATTAAACTGTCAATGCTTTTTATTAATACTATTGAAATGCACTGTAATTAACAAAAATAAAAATGATCACTGCATTCGATATGTACTGTATAATATAATGGATCTACAAATATTTGAATATTTTTATCAATCACTATCAAACACATCCCTTATATATAAAGTATATAAGTGCAAAAATAAGCAAATACTTGTTTATCACAGAGCTTTTATATCTTTTTTTATACTGCTCTGTATTTTGTGAATATATACAAAATATATCGTACATTCGATGTATAAAAATAAATTATGTATGTGCGTGATCGGCTCGTTGCCGACGCGTCTACCCTAACCGGCGTCCTGCGGCACACTGAGCTTGGAAACTCGTTTACCTTTCCATGAGGCAATACTAAAGCTGCTTCGAGGAGTACGTAAGTGCTCTAGGGTTATAGCTTCGAATAGCCTCCGCATGGGACATGGGACTTACTGGTGAACGGACACAAAAGGCACATACATACCCTCGCGTGTCGGCTACCGTATTATCTCGGATGCATTTCTCTACTCTTTGTGTGTTGGTATTTCATTCGTTTTGCACCGATCGTCGATTTTATTTAACGCCACGGTTCATCCTCTACCTCCTTCGACTGCGTAATCTGATCGAATTTAATATAACGTAACAAGACACCGATTAATCGGAAAATGCAATAAAACAAACAGTAAAATGTTTATCTCTTTTTTATATATGAAAAAGTCAATGATTGTTATTCATATTTTTCTATGAAAATAGGTATTTAGTAATAAAATCTTTGTGATTAAATAAAAGATTTTTAATTAAAAAATATTCTAATGGTGTATCGTAAATAGTAGATTTATAGATTTTAAGATTTTACGATTTTGTGAGCATTGATGTTTAGGTTTTTTATAATTACTAGCATTTTTACCTGCATTCCCCCGCACTTGTCTAAGTTATGTATATATTATATAAATTAATAAATCTATATTTGATAATAACTAATTGTAAGAAAAACAAACAAAAAATATAAACTTACGCCTATTGTATCTTTCTTCAATCAGAAAATCCGTTATAAGTTTACTTCTGCAGATACTGCAGCCATAGAAATACAATTAATTAACATCATATTCTTTTATTCTATACTTATATCCGTACATGTACTCCTAAATCATCTCATTTTTTTAAAAAATATATCGATAACTTAAATATCGATATTCTTAAACATTTTTCTAACTTACAAATATTCCAATCGTTCAAACATATTTTAACAGTAAATCTATTTTTTTCAATACTAATCTTATCGCCGGATTCTGTATCTGTTGTAATATTGTTTTATCTGCTTCATTGAACAAATATAATATAATTTCACAGTAGTTTAAATAAGGCAATATAAAACACTATCATTTTTTTATAGTATATATATATTTTTTCTATTTACAATGATCTTTAAATTGAATTATTTTTCTATAATAATTAAAAAGTATTTCATATCACAAACAATTTTTATATTCATATAATTTGTTATTAATAGTAATAACTTTATTGTATGTAATAAATTTAAAAAAATATTCAAACGTATGTATTAAATATATTTTAACATTTCCCAATGTATCGATTGTATATTATGTATATTTATTTCCTCATGTATCGATTGTATATTATGTATATAGTTACTAAGCAAACCAATTAATCATTTATACCTACATACATACGCTTAGTTTTTTACATACATACGTCTATCATAAATTAGAAAACTCCAAAGGAGAAAACAATGTTTCTCGGAACAACTTTAAAAAATATAGGAATCGTGATAAAGTTTTTCTAAATAATATAGAACGCGTTTTTTGAAAGAAATCTCAGTGGTTTCAGAGATACAGAGAAACCCCTTGCCACCGCCATCGGCAAAGCTCCGTCGGCAACCCTATCATATAGTTTAAGTTGCTAACCACAGCAAAGAGGTCAGCAAACTTTTTTCTTGGGGTGTCGGGCTCCCATTAAATGCCTCTTTGCAATCCAGTACAGAGGCAACCCGAGGCTGGCTGCATAGGCGATCGCCTGGGGCGCCAGCTCTAAAGGAACGAAAAAAATCAAAATAAAAGAGTAACATTACCTCCACAAATATTCAAACAATGTATCTAAAAAATAAAAATTGGTGAGTATACATACAACACTATCAGAGACCACTAAGATTTATAAAACACTAAAAATTACTTCGTAGAGCAGGCGGATGATATTTAAAAATAACCTTTATTTATTTTAGCTTATAATTGCTAAAACACACCTATTTTTTTATGTTAAACTTACTTATGAATTATTTTTGACATGGCAATTTCACTGGAATAATGTTTAAAACATGTTAATATTTTATTTTTAATATTTTAATAAGACATTATCTGAGTTGTATTAGGTCATTATTTTTTATTTTTAATATTCTTATAAGCTATTCTCTATGAGCTATATTAGGTCATTATTAGAGAATTTTCAATACCAAATATGTACGACCTAGCTCGATTTTAATCAATCATCACGATATTCATCCGTGAGATTAGGAAAATCTAGGTAAACCTCATCTGTGATGATCGATCGAAAATATAATTATATAATAATCACTAATTCCAATCTCCCAGACACAATATAAATTGAAAAACACAAAGGTCCATATGTTATTCAAACCTAGGTCTTTCAGGCCAATAGTTAGCGACTTATACCACTCGTCTATCATGCTAGTTTTTAAAAACACAAAGATCCGTATTTTACTCTCTACATCTCATCTCCCTTCTATGCACACTTCAGTTATCAATATATTCTTTGTTCTGTGGTTACCATACAGTTGTTTTCGCCGTTGTTTTTAAGTGTAAATTTGCTATTTTTTAGGTCTTAAATGCGTTAATTTATGAAATAATTTTAATACAATAAATAACCACTATATAGTAATTTTGATTAAATATAAATATTAAAATGCTATTATTTAGTTAATTTATATTAACATAAATTATAAAATGATTCGCGAAAGATAATTTATGGTAAAGTAGTATTGGTTTATGACATTTTAATGTGTATCAACTCATGTTTTATATGCAATGTGTTGATAATATGTGGGGAGCAACTTATATTTTGCATGGGATGCTAAAATGCTCTGGCAGCAGAGCAGTGGGCTGGCACAAAATTTCGTCTTTGGCCAGCGCCCCATGCCATTTGAAGGCTCCTATTCACTTTTAGCCTTACGCTGAGCTTTTGACTTCAGTCAATAGAGCCTTCTTTTAAGGCATTCTTCATTTCGAGGCCGCATCGAAGCTCCCCGAGACTGCAGTTTTCAGAGCTGCATCCATGAAGCGAGGATATCCTCAGAGGATCAGTCATAAGTCACTTAGTTCCTGCGAGAACGATTATACCAGTGCATATCGCCAGCAATAGCCTAATATGGTGCATTGCTATTGGTGTGCGCCTCCGAATACCACGCCTCATTTTTGGGACCCCGGTGGCGTCAGTCTTAGTTCATTAATCAGTGTTTGATTAAAGCTTTTTTGTATTTGTTTTATACATGTATCTATAATGGGTAATTTAACTTTAATAAAACTAAAATATAAATGGCTTATATTACGTTTGATCCATCGGCAACCATAGATCAAGTAAAAAATGATTTAATTTGCATATCACCTATGTATATTATATATAGGTATATTGGATGTTCCGTTCATGACATTGCGACATAAATTTAATTATGAGAGAAACATTTATCCCCCAAGGCAATTTTCATGACATAAAGCAACTCTTTTTTTACTTATTTATTGTGTTGACGAATACACGCCGCCTGAAGCAATACGATAAATCGCTAGATTAAGGTCCTAAGAATAAACATATTTTTGATTTTTAACGTTTTGATCACGGTCGTTTTAATAGCTTAACTAGATAACTGAACATATTTTGGGAATTGAGAAAATGAAAGTACTGAAATTGGTATTATCACTTGAATTGTGAATTTAATTTAATATACTTGCAAATTTGTGGCATCCGTCTTGTGGCACACAGGCGGAAAATAATAACATAATTACGATAAAAGTCGATTTCTCAAAGCGCCATTAAAGAATATGTCTCACTGAGACCTGCGCCACGGAGACGTCTAGCGCCCACAAAGTAACTATCTGTAACTATCAGAGAGAACCGGTGACACTACACATATGTCTTTCAGTGGATCGACGCTAGTAGAGCACCCAAAAGCGATGACGCATCACCAGAGGGCCTGCGCCCCTAATTGGTTGACCATTTGGCACCTTTGTCACTCCATAGACCCCGAAACATTAATTACTTCAAGTATTACTCAATATTTAAAACCTTTCGTTGTTTGTGTACAGAAAAATATATATTATTATCTAAATACATACTTACAAAATATTAAAAAAATTCCCGTTAACTCTTAAATTTGCAGCAGAGTTCCTTTCATGTTTTTTTTACAAAAATAAACTTTAAAATTTATTATATGGAGTTTTACAAATAGATTTACAAGTGAAGATGTTAAAGGAAAAAAAGAGTAAGTCACATTTTCTTAATATTTGAAGGCATTTCTGTTTATATTCTAATCTAATCTAATTGATAATTAAGCAATGTATTTATAATATAATAAAATAATTTATATGCAGATAATATATAACGTATGCAAAATTTATGTTTAAATATGTCAAGTGCTGGCTTAAGAACACTGATTTTGCGTGCTTGCATGCATATCCACATTTATACATACATATATATGTACATATATCGTTAATGTTTGTTACATATTACTATTTTGTCAATTATGTTAGCTTTCTGTTAATTTATCGATGGTATAGTTAGCCACATTGATATTACGTAACTTTGTTTCAATATATAATATAACTCAATCAAAAAATTATAAATATTTAACCATTGTTAGCCAAAACCTTCATACAGTGTCTAATATTTATTTTTTTCCAGTTCCTGGCCAAAGCCATTTACCTGGGTATCTATTAATTGGTTCTCACTTTTATTTATTTATTTTTGGGGCAAAAAAAAAAAAAAAAAGTAAAAAAAAAAAAAAAAACTTTGTTTCTTATTACGTTAGCTAGCACTTTTTTTTACAAATATTCATGTTACCTTATTAAGGTTTTTAACTAATGGGTTAGAATGATTTTTATTTCTGTCATGATAATTTACTTTAAGTTTATCGAAATAATTAGTGTCTATTTTTAAATCTTTATGTATAATTGAGTTTCGGACAAACCATTGGGCATTTGTCGCCATTCTTAGCGCAATATTTTGTTGCGTTTGTAGTGATTTCGAATAATTACGACTAAGTATACCTCCCCAGACGGGGGAGGCATATGAAATAACTGGTCGGATGATCGATTTGTACAGGAGCAGTTTGTTTTTTACATTTAGTTTGCTCTTTCTGTTTAATAATGGATATAGACGAGCACGAGTTGTTTTGACTCTTGAAGTTATGTTATTTATATGGGATTTCCATGTTAATTTGGAGTCCAGAGTTAATCCTAAGTATTTGGCTGAATTTTGCCATTCGAGGCTTTTATCGTACATTTTTAATTTAGAGAGATTATTATTAGCATAAGCGTGTTTTCTCCTGCGATTAAACATTACAGCGACGCTTTTGTTGGGATTTGCTGTTATTAGCCACTTATCGAACCACTTTTGAATAGTGTTGAGTTTGTTTTGAAGATGAATTATTGCACGATGGGGGTTTTTATAAGAGCATAAAATGGCGGTATCATCCGCGAATAGGGCAGTAATTACTTTTTTATATGGCTTGGAGGGAAAGTCGCTAGTAAAAATTGTAAATAATAATGGACCCAGAATTGATCCCTGCGGAACGCCTGCTAGAATAGGTCTCGGACTCGATAGATGGTTTTCCAATTTAATTTTAAAGGTTCTATTTTTAAGAAAAGATTCAATTATTTTGACCAGTTCAGATGGAAATTTGTATTTTATAAGTTTAAATAGTATACCATCATGGTATACTTAGTATACCATCATGGTATACTACCAAAACCTTCATATTAGAATCTCAGCGGTTGAAATATTTATTATTTGATATTTCAACCGCTGACTTTCCACTTGTAAGCCTTGAAATATCATACTTTTAATATAATAATAGAAACAATTAAATTATGTAGGCGGTACTTACGTTCTAAATATCTAAATTATGTTTGTTACGATGCTATTTCACCTTTATATTAAACGAACAAGTCAGTTCAATAAAAAGTTATTACAACAATTATAATTTTATTACGAGTTTAATTCAGAGTTAGCGATATTTTCCAACTATAAATGTAAGGCGGATCACTTCATTCGCACATATGATATTAAATTGTTCGTGTCCAGGATGAGACCGATTCAGCTCCACTCGAATGATCTAATCAAACTTTTTTCCTCGTATCTGATTCTTCGGATGCGTTGGCACGTTCGGTGCTAAAACACAATAATAACAACGAATCATACGGTTGTACACTTACGTATGTATGTACGTATCTCGATGTGAAATCTCTCAAGCGGGAATTATCGTGAATGTTAAATAGATGTGTCGGGGTAACGAACGAAATTCGTCTATGGAGTCCAAGAGAGCACGGGGTGGTTATAAATCAAAGGCATATAAAATATTTCGGTTCGCACATCTATCTGCGATCGAGATAATCACGAAAATGTTATTGTACCTGGGCCCGTTCTGCGGCTGAGATGCTATCTTAATTCTTCGCAGTTTTTGAATCACGATGCGCTCGTTTGTGCCTTGGGGCGATTTGTTTTTGTATCGGCTAAATAGCATCATTAAGTTCAAGTTTGAGACTTTATTGGAGCTCTTCGATGTGGCCTGCGTTTCAAAAGCGTGCTCTGCGAAACGAGCCTAGTAAAAGAAGAATACGAAAATTGTGATTCAAAAAGCTATAAATATATCTATTATTGCTTAATTTTTATTTTTTATGTGAGGTTTCGATCTCGGCAAAGAAAATAAAATTAATTGATATTTGTAATAGCATAAAATAATATTCGTTCTAAAATTGCATTTAAATGATATTTATAGCAAACGATATACTGAGATATCTGATAATTAAATATATGTATAACATACAACAGGTCAATTAAATAGAGCTTATAAGATAAATTTTGTTTAAATTATCCAAGTCTACTAATTAATCTCTAAATGTATCGAAAAACATAGTTGTTGTACGTTATTGAAATGATTGTTGTACGTTATTGAAAAAATTGAATTTACTAACACTTGTGCTTATCTCTAGATGTAAACCATATCCATATGACTGTCAAGAAACACGTAAACTATATATCAATTTCAATCCACAAAATCAAAAATCCAGCTATGTTGGTTAAACTAAGGTTCAGTATCATAATGACTCTTGAGTATGATTGCGATTTTTTATGATAGTTTTTCAATAATTTCAGTTCATTGTTACATTTTTAACGTGTCTCTTTGATCAATAATTTTTGCCATATTGTCTTGTACTATATTGTCCAGAGAGATACTAAGGATACATGAATTTTTAATGTGATTTTAAAGAAAGATGCTCTTTCTCTTGATATAAAAAAATATCCAATGTCTCAATTAAAACTGCTGAATGAAACATGCACAAAAATAATTATCTGCTTCTTCTTGTATATACCGCAAAATATAAGTCACTTTATTAATCACCAAAGACTTGAAGAAGAATAATAAATAAATCATGCAAAGCGGTGATTGTAGAGCACGATCCTCATCATTGAGAAAACGACGAGAAAAAATATTACGTACAAACAGTTTATAATTTGTCTTTAGTCTATTATATAAACACATAACGCTATATTACTAACACAATATATTGGTATTCATGTCGATTTTTTAAGTCAATCTGTCATCGTCCCATCTCATTGTATGATCCGCCTACTGTCACTTTAACTTTGCCAATCTCCATTGAAATTTTAAGCATCAATCTTCCTGTAGATGTATGAGCTTGTTGCATTACAAGCGAATTACTAATGAGTTTTATAAATACATAGTTATATAAAGCAATTCAGAAAATGTTTGATAATAGTTTTATATTTCGATAACTACGATTTTATGGGATTATCGTGCCAAGATGTACACTAACAAGATAATATTGAATTCAAAGTCAATACTCCAAATACAACACATTACATTTCTATGATTGTTTCTTGTTGCTGTTATTATTATGCATAGATCTCTGGCTTGGACTTTGAAGGACGCCAATATTTAACTAGAAAAAATAATGGCTCGCCAAAAAAGTTTCGAAGCATTCTGTGGGAGCCAAACTAGCCGCCAAGGGCGTGCCATTGGAAGATTGAAAAATTAGCATGATCTCCACATTGATAAATAACGACAGTCATTATCGAACGGGGGATCACGAGCTAGTCCTTGAGTGTGTTTTGTACTTTTTGTATATACGATTAGGCGTACAGAGAGCATCCGATATGTGTTTTATGGGGCACGACTCTCAGGTGAGAAAAAATAGTAACAATAGTGTTTTATTTTGTGTTCCCTACCGTCAGGTAGTCACGATTCGTATCGTTCCTAGAGTGCATCAAAACAAGAACAAAAGTGACGCGCATTAGACAAGGCGTTAACAAAATAAAACGAAAGTCGAATAAAGGATGCTGTGGGAACACAAAGTGCGTTAAAAATCATATATCATACGCTTTTCGTCGAGGGATAATTGTGAAATTGTAGTATCATTACGTTTTTGGATGTTTATATTGACACCTCAAACAAATCATAATAAGAGCTTATTATTATCTAATTTATGAGCTTTCGTTCGCGTGTTTTTTATACAGTAAAAATATTTATTATATAAGACGTGCAATGATTTCTTTATAAACATATATAATTATTAATCTATATTATCTAATAACTGGTTGAAAAATATAATATTCATATAAACTATATAACTATTTTTTTCTGTAGAATATTCTAGGAATACTACAATACATATTAGTATTATATAAACTAGCACCCTAAGCTTTGTTCTTAGATATTATAAATTATACCTAAATAATAATAATCCATTTTTAATTTAATTGTTGATCTATAATTACCCTACAATAATACTCGTATATACAGCATATACTTTTTTCTATAATAAAATTATTATTTTATTAAAAGTTATATCCATAAAATATAATTTGTATGACTGCGAACAATAAACGTATCAATGATTAATTGTGATATAATTATACCTTATTGCTATTTTTATAAAAATATTTTTACTGCTTAATAACCAATGTCTGTTAGAAATCATCTCTAAAACCCTTTCACAAATTATGTTATGATTTTGATGAACGTTCAAAAGGAATACATGATATATGATAGTGTTTGAGTTATAAATCGCTTTGGGCGTGCGTAGGGTTCGGTTAGAACTTTTAGGCCTTTCAAATTTTTAACTCCTCGACGATCTTGATTAGCTCTCTCGTGTACATCTTTTTTGCTTCGCTAGCTCTCGAGGGATAAAGGGCACAATGCGGCCATAATTGAATGTAAAAGGTTGTTTTATTTTTTTGAATGATTGATAGGTTAATTTTACGTTCGTTTTTACGAACCAATGAATTCTAAAAAATGGCATAAGCTCTTAAAAATTGTACGCTTTAGGTATGAAATTTGACGTGCACTTGTAATGGCTTTCGCTATTGCGAACATTAAAATAATATATAATATAAGTTAATGAGAATTCCACACATACATATGTATGTAAATAACAAACATATAATATGATTTATGTTCGATTTTATCTATAGAATAGAATATAAATCATTTGTTGAGTTTGTTTTATAGATATTGAATACCCAAGTATATTTGTATAGTTTATGAATTGTTTTATTTTATTATGAGTGATTCGCCAAACTAACTAAATTTATGTAAAACAAAAAATTAACTAAGCGCTTTTATAATTGTATAGTTAAATTACTCTATAAAATGTCCTGTGGAATTTATTTATGTGTATAATTAATCTATAAAATGTAAATCTTGTGAAATTAAATCACAGTTTAAAAGAAAATAATAATTTGTGATCTGCGTTCGAACGAGTCTTGACATTTTCGTGAGATTATATAATTTTTTCGTATTTAAGTGCATATATATTTATATACGTTAAACCAAATACGTGAAATTGCTTATTAAATGAAATAGGCAAAAATATCCTAATTCATAAAAAGTGCAAGCCCGTTGCTTAATTTATGAATTAGGCAAAATCATAAGTGAAGCAATGTGTGAATCGGGCACAAATTATTGTGCATTGAGCAAAATATATAGTAGCCCTTCAGTGGTTTAAAAAAAAACAAATATTATTTCATTATATTAAAATTAATCAATTATTAACTACATTGATGTACATCTTCATTTAAAATACCAAAAAATTCTAGAACTATATTAATGGCAAATTTTATTAACAGTTATTTTGGAAGGTAAGGAACAAGCAAGCAGGAATAAGCAGGAGAAAAAAGTTGGACTTTTCAGTAAACGTGACGTTTCGCAACTGTCAAAAATTACATTTGGCTTAGTTCTATAAAACACTACCGGAGCGTTACTATCTCAAAAAAGATTAACAAGCACATTTTTATTACAAAAAAAAAACACTGGATATATGTATATATATTCATAAAACATTGACTCATTTAAAGCGTAATTATCTAGCCGAATTCTTAGCAATTATAAAAAATATATTGATGGAACATTAGATTGTCTAATAAGATTTTTTAACGCTGTTTTTTATTAAGTAATTTTTACATGAAACACTACACTAATTTGGCGCGCGTGCTTGAATATAGGTTAATGACAGCGTATTATTACGCCCTGTCCTTGGTTACTTTGAAATTATCGGTATATCGGTATATCAGATCAGTTCGCTCCATAAACTATGCAAAACTTAATAAAACACCGTATTTAATTATGTTATAACATACAAGAGTGGTCATTTTGTACAATTGCATACTCCACGCATAAAGATTATTAATCCCCATTTAAATGTATAAATGCGACACGAGCTCGCATTATGGAGTACATAAAGAAGTTTAAAAAGTGAAACCGGTCGCTTACATATGATATTCGAATACACGCGTGTATACCTATATGTATGCATATTTAGACAGCTTATTGTTCGCAATGACATGATAATGGTTTCGCTTTTGGTTACTATAATACAGCCTTTTGTATATTGAACATATTCATACGCATTACAATGTACTTATACGCCGGCAATATAAAAATATACCGCAAAATGCATTATTGAATTATGCAATTTTTTCATATAAAAAATGTACCGATTCATACATATGTATAAACATATTAATATTTTCAAGTGATGAGTGGCGTAAAAACGAAAAACGAGCTGGATTTTCATCGACTTTGACGAAGGTCTGACTAAACCAAAAAGTTAACGAATCTTTGTCTTAATATATACGAAATCTTATTATGTAAAATGGACCAGTTTTTTTTGGTGACCTTTCGTTTGATGAAAAAATCGCACTGGAATGCGCCGAGGATCACAATAAAAGATGCATTGTAAAAAGAAGCGATTGGATATAGGTTGATTTTTTTGGTTTGCCATTTTTTCAATATGTACTACGGGTGTATTAGATATTTTTATTTATAAACTGAACCCCTAACAGGTAGGCGCTAATTGTTATATGTAGTATAATGAACCCTTCGCATAATGAAGCGTCTTTAAATATTATATGAGAGTGGTTATTAACAGATTGCCCATTGGATAGGTATTTTGATTGCATCATTAAATTATTAAATATATGTATATACAATTATAAATGAAAAGAGTTTTTGCATTCATGAATTCATTTTGTTTTTACTAATTTGTATACTTAACTATATTCATTTTTTTATGTATTTTTATATATTTAAAAAATCCATAGGCTATTTAAATACAGAAATTATTGTATAAACATATTCATAATGATGAATATGTTTATACTTTTACAAATAAACTATTATTGAGAATATGCTGAAAGAATTCACGAAATAACAATAAATACATTTCTTAAAGGACCTAAAGAAATAATTATTTATCCGAAGATTCTAAAGACTAAATTTTCACTATTTCAGGCAACTAATAAAAGAACAAAAAAGGTTCTTTATTCGATGGTATAAAAACTATAAAACTAATGTCAGCAGCCATTGAGAGTATTTTCTACATCAGGTAATTTTATATTAATAATAAGTGCAAGATTTAGTAAAACTTAACATTGAAAACATGTTTTTGTATAAGCCATAATAACGGGGCATTCAGAGTTCTGGAGCAGCAGATATTTTTTATAATATTATAATACATTTGTACCTTTTAAAAACTTGTGCCACCCTCCACTTAAATTCTTTGGAAAATCTGGCCCTCAGTGAAGGATTTTAATTTGCTACTAAATAAATAAAAGTATTTTAAATTGCAAACTTAAATTGTATAAGGAATATTATAAATAACAATTAAATAAAAACGAATGACACTGAAATTGATTAATTAACAAATAAAATAATTAAATCCATAAAAATAAATTTACCATATATATTTGGTAAATACATATTTTGGTAAAAAATATTTATGTTGTTTCTTCAAGCCTAAAATTATATGCAAACACTATTGTAGCTTTTGAAAGATGTTTCTGAGGTTGAAAAGATTTTTTTCTGTCGGCAATGTAGTAAGGACCAGCGACGAATTAGTCTTTGACTTGTAGTGAAAACAAATACGACGACTAATTGCAAAATATTTTTAATAATAAGCTTATAAATAAAAATATAAAATACATGGAACAAAAGATAAAAAGAGATAAATGAAAATATAAAATATCAAGAACAAGAGATTATCGTGATGATTAATTATCATCGAACTATAAGGTATAAACATATGTAATATTGAGCTAATTCAGATCATAGAGAATATCACATATGTATATGCAACAAAAAGGAATGTATACATATATATGAAACATAGCAACTTTGCTGGCTTTCAAATAAAACATTGCAACTGGCATTAGAATAGCAAATCCTTGATTCAAAGCCCGGTACACAATTTAATCAGTAAGAGCATGTTGTACCGCATTTTCTCAACTGTTGACGGATATACTTATTTACCATAAAAAATATACGCACATGCAAATCTAACGCTTAAGCGATAACCGTTCAAATTTACTATACCAGAATAAAGAATTGTTTCCGAAATTAAAATCACAGGTCAGTTGGCCTCGCGTTGATTTACTGTGCGAAGTACATTGCCCACGAGTTTTCCTTTGTGTTGGTATCATACAATTATTCACGATAGCTTATACCTATGCTGCACAGCCTTAAAGTAATTTCCCTCGCGACAACCAAGAACAAGCCTCATACGACTATTTTAATCCAAATAAAAATGTACACACACGTTTTCTTTATTAACAAAGTATGACCTTTGGATTGCCAATCGATAAAAATAATTTAGAATGTACATTAGCTTTTTTTAAAGACATTTATTTTAACGCGTCTGGTGTTTGTAATAAAATAACACGTACACGTATCTATCGAATTTCCCAATTTACGATTAAAATTCGATTCCGAGTATTCGTACACAATTTAACCGGAACGTTCATAAATATGTATGTTTTTTTGGTGTCGAATTGCCCTTTTTATGGGACGTCTCGGTGGTCAATGCGATTGTATAGTGTTGTACTTTTAAAACAGTTTTATTAATAATAAATTTTATTGAAATAGGTAATGACAGCGCTGTCTTATGAAATATGCTATTAAAACACATTTTTATATACGTACATATGTTCAGATTTAATAACAAATAATATTGATAAACTTCAATAACAAATTATGTTTAACCACACGATATACCAGTGGTCGATGAATTACACTTGGGTTCAAATCCCATATGAATATTTGTGTTTTTTAATTTGTATCGTGTCTGCATGATCGAAATTAGTGATTATTATTTAACTATAACTCTGATCGATCATCACATATTAGGTTTTCATATATTTTCCTAATCTCATGGACGGATATCGTGATAATTATTCAAATTGAACTAGTTCGTAAATATTTTGTAAAAAAAATCTAAGATTGAGTTATTTCAGCTCATAAAAAAGTGATATATGTATAAAAAAAATGTTATGAAATAGGCTCTATTTCTATTATCGCTATTAACTAACTGAATTTTGACTTATTTTCTGAGTAACTAAAATTCTAAAACATATATTTTAATTTTCTTAAGAAGTGAATTAGATGTGAAAGTTTACTTAAAACATTTGATAACATGATAATATATTTATCAATTTGCGATTTTTTACAATCATTATGTTAAAAATTAAATGCTAAAGATATTGTAGAATTATCACAATTATTAAAATGACTAGTAATAAGTCTGCTGAGCATATATGCAGTAGTATTATAATAGGACAGTTTTCAAGCTAAACGTAAATGAAATCACTTTTAATGGAATTTCTGTTTATACACACGAGGTTTGTGCATGCAAATGTGATTGTTAGTGTATTGGTATGTGTGTGTGTCGAGTGGCTGTGACCGTGGTGTCTAGTCGCCAAGCAACAGGGAGGTACACACGGAAAGCTTGACCTGTGTGACGTCAGAGGAAACCCCCGTCTCTCCCCTCTGAACCTAGAGCTGCTCCGAGGTAAGCCATATACGTTCAATATATGCATATCATTGATGTCGATGGCCATTACATAAAATCAATTTGTTTTCCTGACGATCATGTTAATACGTATGGCGTGGGTTAGAATCCCATGTGTAAAAACGAATGAATGCACACTGGTCGATAATATTCATAGAAATAAAAATGAGCAGACTTACTTTTAGGTGAAAATGATTCCGATACATATGCTATGGAAATCTCATATCTTAAAAATCAAGAAAATGTGTCAATTCCATTGTCATTGAAAGCAACACTACAATATAAGAAAATACTTACTTTGCCTGTGAAAATAAGGAGAAAAATCACATATAAATCTAGAAGATTAGAATCATAAATCATACTATTAGATCCTAAATTTTAACTACGTTTTTTTACTATGAAGGTTTATTCCTTTATCAAATTATTTAATCTAATGAAGTTGTAACAATAGGTTTATGCATGTGTGCATGGTTCCGATTCAACTAACGTCTTTAGTTGGTTGAATTATTCATCTTCAATGCTCACCGTACGTTATTTAATAGTACTTACAGAAAAAGCATTGTTTAATTAACAGATATTTTCTGCTACTTAAACTATCCGTATTGAATCCTATGATGTGACCAAAATAAAGAGACGCTATTAATGTGAGCGCGATGAAATAAATAAATTATCTTTTCTATTGTTAATGAACACTTGAAGTTAATTTTTGCAACTTATGTACTCTTTGCTTATTTTTATATGGGCATGATACTACAGTAGTTAAACTACAATAATATATAATATTGATTTTAGCCTTTAATTTGTATTTTTTAAACTCGAATATTATACTTTTATATCATAATTTCTACTATAAACTTTATAACTGCCTTTTAATGGTTATTACTTAAAAAGTAGAGCAATATTTATAACTATATTTTCTCCGCCACTTTAAAATATGTTTGAACTACATATATAAAGTTTAATTATTATATGGACCACTTTATAAAACACTTACGCATTCTCAAACGGAAGCTCAACTTGCTGTGCGATTTAGAACAGGAACACAAGAAGCTACATTCTGAATGTAGGCCAGGCAAGCTTTTATGTAAATTTTGTAAAAATTTGCTTGTGCTTCAGCTTGCGGCACAATAAAAAATGGCGTGAAGCTTCTATTTAGGGCGTGAACAAAGGAAATGAAACCTAATAAAAAAGTAAGATTACCTTTAGAAAATTATAATAGAAAAAATTAACCTAAATGCTTGTGACACAATTTTAATTTATTTTATGTAATAAACGTTTCTAAATATGATTTAAATTATAAATCAACGATTTTGAGTCTCAATCTAAAGTTTAAATTACTTAATAACGATTCGTTTCATGTAAAAATATTTTTAGAGCTGTTTAGAAATGACCTATCCTTCTGAGTTGCGTGATTGGATAGTTTTTGACCGGGAGCACCGATGATTGTTCGAAACTCAGACCATACATAATTGATTATCGTGTTTCGCATGATTTGTGTTTTGTGTGCATAATTTGTTTGGGTTACCTACATACATCACGATTTGCCTTACAGCATGTTATTAACTCACACAACGGGCGCGTCATCAGACAAAATCGATTATTAAACCACAATTTCCCACGTAATTTCTCCCAAAAGCAAAAGTTTTCAAACATAAAGGACCTTAAGTTGTACTTAATGTTGTCTATTAAGCCAGCGTGGTTCGTTGACTTGCCACTTTTTAATACTTCTAAGATGGCGTGTCCTTACTTTCGCTGCTAAATATGCGACACATACTTTTTATTCATTATTAATGTGTACAATAATGTTTCAATTTTTCAGCCATAATAAAAATAGCGTGTCAAATGAGAGCGAGTAAGTACATTCAAGGTAGCTAAAGGACAGGAAAATTATCGACAATAAAACAAATAAAACATCTGGCTACATACAATAATAATATGACATACGTATTCCTTTTCATATTTAATATGTATATATATTTTCATATAAAATTTTATCCCAATATAAACTTTATTGATGGGTATCTAGAACCTTGAACTATGCTTTTTTGCTAGTACGATGTAATATACGTGAAAAGTTTACTTGTAGAAATACAATATAAAATGGCTGAATTATGTATATTTTTAAAGTAATTTTTGTTTGCGTGTCAGAATCCATCATCGCGGTTTAAAAATTATGACTGTTTCGATGTAGAAATTTTTCAAGGGTAAAACAATTAATTCAGTCGTTACACAGCGTTAGATTTTTGATTTACGCATAAGTATAACCGATTTACATATAAACTTAGATCGAGTAACATATTTTATGTTTTGTAATAAAAGTAATAAATTAGAGCCTTCTCTAGAAAAAAATATATTATAATAGTTTATTATAATTTTTATTTATTCTTTAAATATATGCGCCCTTCACATAAAAAACAATACAATATTATAAGCATAAATGCGAGAGTATCTTAGAAAAATCAGCTATCCTTTTATAGGATTTAAATATATAAATCATCAACGTATAACAAAAAGTCTAATTGCTGTGTTTATATAATTTATAATATATACCAATATTAATCCTTGAGGCATTTCAGGAAATGTTATGAACATAAACTATCTTAAAAGTTGCGAATTATGAACAATAAATTATCGACGGGTATCAAAGTATTAAAAAATCTCGCCAGAATATCATCAGAACCTAAATCAATTTACTTGCTGATTAAGTTAAAATTATCACTTTATTTTCTATAGCCTTCTTGAAATCTAATTGTATTATTTAAGTACTAATTTCGAGATTTTAAATAATCTCTTTTATAAATATCAAAAGATTAGTGGTATTATAATGTAATGGTATAAATTCATGTACTTGATCAACGAGAAAGTGATTAAAGTTATTGATAATACGTATATCTAATTATCTATGGGGAATATAAACAGTGCTGACAATAAGAAGCGGTAGTTATTTATTTCATTCTTTGTAAATTAAGTCACTTTTACTACATACTACAAAATAGAGTGTAATTTAAATTATAGACAAGAAATTTTGCTTATCACATTCTTATATCGGTCGTTTACCAACATTATACAATATTCACTGATTTCATTTTACATAAATTACTTCCTTAACAACTTTCGGTGTTAATTGTATCTTATCGAATCTATCGCTTTTGCAAAACTACTCACAATTAAACGTTAATTATTTTCTTGTCACGATTCATTTCAAAACTAAAATATCGACGTATTAGGGAGATAGTTTTATTGTAATCGAAATTTCTCAACGATTTCCTAGAACGACTCTTGCTATTTCCTCGTGTCTAGTGATAATATTGTGTGTATATTATAGTATCCGCATCTGGAAATCGTTTAATGGCCTCCAGATAAAATTGCAAGCGGGCGTCGAATTACGCATATAAAGGATTAAGTGGTCGAGTTATTGAACGCGAAACTAAACACGCCGATAAATGAATAGATAAACCGCTTTTATAGGTGAGACTCGCGTGATAAGTCCATGTAATGGGCCGAATCGAACGACTTCTCGCACAGAATTGTCTTCTTATAAACTCCACGGCTTTATCCGTCAATTGGATACAAATGCGGTGTATATAGGAATGTATGTGTGCTCGCGATGTCGCGTGACACGATTACGTTTGTCTATTTATATACGGGGATGTGATAAGGACATGACACCCGACGACACGTCGGAGAATTATAAAGGTTTTTAAAAAATCGCTAGATTGCGCTGCTGGGATTGGACGTCAAGGTTTGCCGAATAATGATATTGTTATTATTGTTGTTAATCTACCGCTGGCTGTAACATAACACGTGCTAGCCCAGAGCCTTCCAAGCCTTCCAAATTGTTTGAGCGTATGCATATTACACATTCTAACTCAAAACGTGGCAAGGCATTAAATATGCTTTTTTTTATATTAAATTTTGATTTTGTTTAAATATTAAAATATTGTTACAGTAATTATAGATTCAATATATTGAAATATAACATGTAATTAATTTTTCCAAACTAAATTATGTTTATTAACGGATAATTACTTTCCTAATTAAAAACTTCCCATGGAACTCTCTCTCTTCGCTTTTGATTTACAGTAAAGTACCTCCAAAATTTATTTAAAATTTTATTTTTATTATTGATTATAGTTTTTATCTATAGAATGTAATTATGAATTTTTAAAATAGTAAAAAACTGATTTTTTTGTGCAACAATCACTACGTATAAATTCCATTTTTATTATAAAATATTATTTTTTTGTAATTGGTTTTAGAAAATCACCAGTAATATGGGTAATCAATTGCTGTTTTTTTGTGTGTAGTTTACTTTTGCTGTAGTCGATTTTAATAATGGGTTGTAAAATTAAACGCTTTTTTAAAATATATATTTATTTAATGATTGCTATGTATTATGTAGCCTAATATATTTTTGAGTATTTAAAAAAGTAACAATATCTAAAACGGAAATTATGTGAAAATCATTGCTTAGCGATTAAGTTATTTTATCTTTGTGGCAACTGTGGCAACAGTGTTATTCAGAATGTCTGTATTTTATCCCTAAAATAAAATTTACACTACAAACTATATTTATTTTGCTTAGCATATTAAATTTATTAAAAAAATGTTTCCTGATCTTACAATTTTAAAGGGTTCATATTTATATGCACTTTTAAAGATAATCGATAATAAAGTGAAAAAAATGAACATAGTTGTCCAAAGATACTATACCATGTCTCGCAAGGAAAAAAACTCGTTATACTACGAAATGGATTATTATAAATACATATATGTTGTATAAAGTTTATAGACTATCGTATATTATTATTATATACCCTTATAGAGAAATATTAATAGTGTTAAGAATCAACGCTTTCTTTTTTCTTCTATATAAAAACCATCGTGCATATTTATGATCTAGAGAATCCTTATGAAATTTTGCATCTAGCAATAAATAATATAATTTTATGTCTCAAGACGCCTGCGAAGACATTAGCGAATATTATATTTTAGTTAGAAACTTGTTGACTCTTAAATATGGCAATAAACTACCAAAATTCGTCATAAATAATCCGCGTGTCTCTCGAGGTTTTATGTGTACGTTTAATATTCTTCAAAAGAAAATTTATCGAAGTAATATCGTATTGAAACGTTGTAATTATTTCAGAAGAGACAGTAGATAATGTGATAATAAATATATACGTGTGTATGCATGTTATATAAAACAACCACGCCTCCATATGGTCAACGCGGAAGGGTTACGGTTGGCTAAATCCAAGAGGCGTTGTATCGAGAAGATAGTGTAAGTACATGGTAAATACCGTTAATCTTGCAGATTTTTCCTAAAACTTAAAGTCAACACAGTATAGCACATATTTATGATAATAGTATTTTAAGATATTGGTTTAGGTAATTTATTATAAATCGCAGTGAAACTTCGATATAAATAAGATAAGGTTTGTTGTTTTATTTTACAATACATAACTGGTTATGCTTATGAGAAAACTGGTGCGTGTAACTCTCCATTTACGCATTTTTGGAATAACGCGGAAGAGGTGTATAATATTACAAGTTTGAAAATAATTAATGCGGTCATTTGTTCGGTATTTTGCGGTTAACCGCAGTTTTAGTATCAATCTATCAATATAGATTATAAGTTTTTTTATTAAAACATGTTAGATTAATATTATTTTGAAATATAAATATTATATTTTTTTATTATATTTTGTAAGCGAATGTCAATCTTAAACTTCTATGTGAAGGACATGCAATTCGTGCTATTGCATTTCAATAAAACGTTTACTCATGAATGACATGACTTAAATATAACTTCAAGTTTAGTGACGTAAATGATATTTAAATTTAAATTATATTAATAATATAAAAACACACAAACCCGTGTATAGCAAACTTCACTAATGTCTATATATGTATGTCTAAATACAACTTAATTTTACATATATTAATTATAGATATAGAGAGACTATACAATAGTAATATATTATTTTCAAGCGGTTCATACATTTTTTAATAAGATTAATATTTTTTAAATATGAAATAAAGGGTGAAACGCTGAATAGGTACCATACTAGCTTAGTAATAAGTAGTAAATCAATTTATACAGAATTTTATGAAGCTATAATTTATATACAATTTACATTTAGTGTTATATAAACAATACAATTTATACACAAGGCGATAAACGACGTCAAGTTTTATAGCAATGTAAAATGTGTAACATCAATAAAATTATGTTCTGTACCATCTATTTTAAATATTCTTAGTTAAAATGATTATGTAAACATAAATACAATGTTGTCGTGACTATGTAGAAATTATTGCTACTGAGTATATTTTCTTGTTTTTGATTCTCATTGTAGTTACATTTTTTTAATATTCAATTAACATATAGTTACAAAACTTCATAATATTAAATTTGTAAAATTATAAAAAGTGAAAGCTTTATTTTAAAATTGGCAATTTTTAATTAAGACATTTAAACGGTGAAAGTTTTAACTGGTGTTAAATCGATAATTATCCATCAATTCATGAAAATGTTTTTCTGATAATTAACATCCCCGATTCTTCAACACCAATTTAATATTTTGGTATAGGTTTGATTATAACATTATTGCTGATTGTACGTAAAATCAAAACAAGCACGAGTTATTTATTCATCTTCCAGTGTTGCTTGTCGTCGAATATTATTTTTGTTTTTTATGCTTATTTTTCCACTTAGACGCCATCTCTATTGCTCAATCATTTGCAGCATTATAAACTATTAATTTCAAAATTATTTATGACTATTTATAAAGCGTGTAACTTGTCCTATGGTTACACATTTTATAAATAGCCATAATATTTAGTTTTTGTATTCATTTTCATTTCACATTTATTGCTGAAATAGTGTTTAGTAAAATAATGCATTAAAATGTTGATTCAAAACAGTTACATCTTAAATTTTAAATGCATCTACACATGTTTATTTTTAGTATTTGATTGATCTAAATAATATTTTGCACAGTTATGCCTAATGGCCCTGCTAAAAACAAAGGCAATATTCACAACTGGTATTATGACAAGAACTTTAAAAATTCTCATCTTTGAATATTTCAATCAATTTTTTTGTGTGCTATGAAAAGTCCAATTATATTAAATTTGTCTCACTGCAATTTCATCAATAGTAAAAAAATGTTATATCCGGATATAACACTGTTTTTAAATTACGAACCAAATTTCCAACCTGATAAATCGATTGGCTTATAAAGATGAAGAAATTTGATTTTAGTCAAAATGAAGATGTAAAAGTTATTAGTCCAGAAAAATCCCCAGTTACTGTATTATTAAAGGATAAACGATTTAGCAAAGGCAGTAATAATGTATAAAAAAAGCCAACTAGTGTAAATTAAAAGAAAGCTTTCTATTCAACAGAAGTGATCTGCATTATAATTAGCACCAGCCTAAATGATGACACGTTAAATATGTTATATTTATAAGTTAATTAATTAATTATTAAAAAACTTTTGTGAAATAAATTACATTTTTTAATCAGTTGTATTACACATTAATCTCATAAAAATTATCCTATTATACCTACAAAATTATTATCATCAACTTCAACATTTATCGGTTTACCAGTAATGCAATTTTCCAGAAAATTTTCAATGCTCTAGTTTTAAGATACAACATGAGTGAATATGGAATACTAGTTTTATTTCTATTGCTAAGGAATTGAGCGGAAAATAACTTTCTAGAAACGTATATAGCCTAATGTTTTTTTTTAAATTAAAAACTATCATGTATCGAATTCTTAAAAAATTATCAGACCCAAATTTTTCGCGGTCGATGTGTTGGCTACCCCTGGTGTATAAAATAATGTATTACTTCTTGATCGTCGATGCTACTAAAGTCGATAAGAATGAATAACAACGGCCACACACTATTTGTTTTGTGGTGTTCACCAAGCGCCCAGTACATGGGTCGGTCGTTCATTGAATCGCTAGGATCACATGCGACCCGAAGAGGTATAATAGTTGACGATGTTGCCGATCGTATGTTACTAGCGCAAGTCACGTCGACTGAAAAAGTACTAGGACGACATGTATTTTTGAATGCCACCCGTACTCACTATATCAACAAACTCAGACAGTGAGCTCGTCTGTTATGATTGTGATATCTTCTACGGGAATCGAGCGAAGCGCACGCCAATTCGCCCGCCGCGGGCCGGTTGCAAAATAGCGTAACTCCAATCGACAATTCTCGCCCACAATCGACTTCGAGGTATTAGGCGCGCATGAATGTGCTCGCCAAATTTGTAATTCGCCATCCGGCTATCGCCAGCCGAGTAGCTGAATTTATTTTAGCGTTTAAATAAATGCTCGTGACGTCAGCGCGGTGAGTAAATTAATACTTCGCATTTATCATAAAAATAATAATGAAACGGATCTACAGCGAAGAGAAATATTATATTGTTTATTTTATACGATTATATGTATTTTTATGAAACATAATATTATAGTTATTATACATATATTACAGTCATAAATTAATCTAAAATTATCCCCTTACTGAATGTTTTTTTCGTTGTAAAAAATACGTGGGATATTCGGAATGTAAAGATACAAGGCTAGTAAAAATGGAAGCGAATTTTTTTTGCTTGGTATACTAATATCTCTCCCATCGCTATATTCCAAAACAATTTCAATATATTAAACTGTAAATTCAGTATCAACAAATAGACTAGATATAATATATAAAAACCGCGATGGAAAGGTAGCAAAAAAAATCAATTCACGATGTCAGAATATCGGTTGTTAGTTTTAGTCAGATATATATAACTGCATATACATATATACGTATGTATTATATATCTTTCGAGCAGTAGAATAAATTTAATTAAAACTCCATATTTTCAGTACTACAGTGTAATTTTGGAGTCATAGGCTTATAATTTATGCTGCACCTTTTATAAAGTAAACCTGAATCAGTAGTTACATGGAAAATAAAGGACTATATTATTTGGTGTCCTAATAGTACGCAGTGAACCAGAAAACAAGGGCAGAGATGGTTAACCAGTGAGAAATTTCCACAAGGGAGAAGTTTAAGCGTTTTAAGGGAAGGGGATTAGGACTGAATTAGACGTGAAATGAATTTGTTTGTCTATATTTGGCTATGCGGTAAGGGGTTATTTGTGTTATAAATATTTAATATTTAAAAATAAAATAAAATATACCGGTACAAAAATATATTCATGTATGATTTGAAGAATGTGTATAAAATGTAGATTTTATTACATTAAAAAGTACTATAAATCTTTAATATGCTTGTCAGAACTCGTGCATGATTTGCTACAGAATTGATTAAAGCGCGTTATATTACGTGCAGGAGCGTTGTATGTATAATCTAGGAAACTAGAATAAAATTAGTGTGCCTACATATGCTGCAAAATTCCAGCACATAAAAAAGATTAACGTACTTGTCCTTGGCAATGTGACAGGGGTATTGATTGTTAATACGAGAATTTTTTTTTTATTGATATTGTGCAACAATTTTATTTATAATTATGTTAATATATACGCAAAGTCTTCTTTTGTCTATATCAAAACCACCAAGCCATCTCGGGAGGGGGTTGAACTTGGGATTCCGGACCTTTAACTGGAGTTGGTTTAAAGAGAGAAGCGGCTGCTTTCTCGATTTTCTCTGTCTATTGATGATCGGCGGCTACACTTAGTACGAGCTCGTAAAACTCTGTAAGTCTAAGCTTTAGTTGAATTATTGGTGGTATTGGCGCTAAATGGGCGCTATTTATCTGCTATTATACACATGAGACTAATAATTTAATTAGCTCTAATTTTATTATCTCCTTACGAGTCTCGAGGGTAAGCAGATAAAACAAAAACCAAAACATAAATGTAAACATAAAATTCCTGAGCTCATTTTAGAGGAACAAATTTAGATATTAATAGCTGCAGGTTCCTAATTAAGTATGTTTATATAAATATATTGAACTTGATAATTAAAATAAAAATACATATTTTTCCCCTTCTTAACTAATGTAAAAAGATTTTTATTTTTTTCTTGAATCGTTTCTTTGTTATTTTTATATTATTGTTATTTCTTGGTAGTAATTTTAGTCTACATTCTTATAAACATAAGTAATCTTCCCTTATTTAAGCTGTAGTGAGAAACCTTTTGCAAACAAAATTCTAAATCAGTAAGTGCAAAAATATCTTATCCTGCACGTGTCACATAAAAAGGCAAGCAATCTCATATGGCGAATAAATTTTCCCTATCGCATAAATTGTAAAGCTTCGTGCGAGATTGCCTAATATGGAACAGCATGAAAAATTGTAATGGAACGCCGGCCAGCGCTGTGCCGCGAATATGTTAACTAAAATACTTTAGATCGATCCTCGCCGGTCTCGAGATAACGCAGTCAAATATCCCAAGAAAACTGCATCCGTAATCAGCGTCGAACATTGCTATTCCTGTATCGATCCGATGGCATGCCGCGGAGCGGTAACGAGATAGCAGAAGGCTGATGCACTGGACCAAGAACTGATGCAAGCCGTACAAGTTGATAGGTATAACGCCGGCGACTAATGGCGAAAGCGAATTTATCGGGCTGGTAGCTTAATGATCCGATGTGATCACAATATAAGAGCGGCCGGGGCATCTAACAGCTGGGTTCATGCTGAGGTTAAGCTGAGAGGCATAATCATGAGGACATTACCTGGTTTTAACGCGCTCTCAATATCCATATACAGAGTATTGAGAAACTCTATCATGTATATTGTAGATGTAATGCGAGCGCAGCCGATGTGATGATTTTCTCGCCTTGGGCGAACGGTGCTCATGCTACGTCAAAAATATTTAAATATTGTATTCCTAGAGATTTTAAATATGATGAAAGCAAAATTTTCTAATTTTCTAATATTTTTTTATGTATTTTTTTCTGAGATCGGAATTAGTGATTATTATAATTACAGTTCTGCTTACGATCGATAACTTTAGATTAGGTGTTTATATTCTATCTATAAGTATTTAAAGATAATTAATGAAAACAATATTATATTGAAGCGCACATTTGGAATAAGCTTTTCTTTGAAACAATGAATTGTTATGTTTAAAGATTCTTCCAAGAATCTTTTATTATCAGACTATTCAGATAAGTAAATTAGGCTAGCGATTAGATCAATTGCAGCAAAAATATTACAAATTAAATTTATATTAAAATTAAATTAAATTAAAATTTATATCAAAAATAATCGAGGAACAGGTTAAGGAAGTTGGAGCTTCTGTGCTACTTCTGTTTGCAGGAAAAATCATTTCGCGTTGAGATGATATTCTACGGCCTTCTGACTCTTTTCTCTGGTGCATACTTAATAATAATAAGGATAAAAGTCGGGTTTACAACAACAAACCAGCTACGACAGTCCAATTGAAAGATCATATTCGAGAACAAATGGTTGCTATTCCACGCGCAATGTGCCAGCGAGTTTTCACAAATTTGAGATCTAGATTTGAACAATGTTTGCAACGCGATGGCGCACCCCTGGAATATGTTACTTTTAAGATATGATTTTCCTGAATGTTTCCTTTAATATGAATAAAAAAAAAATTATAAGATTTATAGTTTTTTAAAACAATTTATTTGAAACCGCTCATCTTTATGGTCCATCTGTGTCTCGACATTTTGTTTACAGAAAATGGCAGTTCAGATTAAAACAGACTTAATAATTATATATTATATGAGGTCTATGAATCCCAAAATTTAATAATTGTTGTGTGGTCGTGTGTAGTAATGATTATGTTAATATACCTATGAATGATTTTTTCTAATAATACATCTTACATTTCTGTCTGAGACTATACAAGTTTGTATGTAAAAATAAGTAAAAAAAACACATGGGTATTTTTATTGCAAAATGTAATCCCTAACCTTTGGATATGAATATTTTACCTATTCATGTTGTACAATAGTAATTTTTGGGCGAAACACCTATTAAACGGTCTTCATCCGACGTTACGGAAATGGCATGCTTCAAATCGGCATTTACGCTCAATCATACGGAGCAGTTCGCGTTTCTCCTGAGTCCAGATGGTCGTTCGTCTCGCCAGTTTCATTTCCATACATCATTCCTCAACACACCGGGGTCGGTACTTGTAGCCCTCGTGTTTGAACTCGGACGGTCCGTTTCCACTTAATAATGCAGCAGTTAGCCGGCAAGGCGATGCACTTCATCCTTTTACAGGAATGAGGGATTACAGTAATAATGCACTCTCCCAACATCACCGCGGTGGTGTAGTTCTTCTATCCGCTCACACAATGCACGCGGACAAAGGTCAAGGGCCACGCAATAGAAGCGAGGAATGTTCTGACACACACCTTCTAAACTAAACGGACCTCGGGTTCCGAGAAAGAACTTCTATTATATCTATAGCCAGCCACTTCTGAGGCCCGTTTTGAAAATGACGGTTCCTGCAAAGCTACATATTCATCAACTCAAATTGCATGTTACGGCAGACAGTAATGATTGCAGCCAGGTATTAATTCAATAATATGTTCCGTTACGGGCGATTGTGTGATTGCAGAGCTTTTAAGATGTAGCATTTGCATGAAACAATGCAAAATTAAATTTTAGTTCATTGAAATATGTAATTAAAAACAAAAAACTATTTATTTGAAACTGCCAATGATAATTGAAGTTTGTTACGCACACGTTGCTGTTATAAAATAAGCAATAATTTTTAATTAAGAATTTTAGAATAACTTTTTAAAAAACTTAAAGAAAAAATGTAGTTTCCTAATAATTAAATACCTATAAACGCAATGCAATTTGCATTATTTAAAATTCTATAGATAAATTTTAATGTAATACAGAAGATCTTTGATTTGGCAAATAATGAGTTTATGTACAGTAAAATTTATAAATAGGTATATATTTGAAGCGAGTTTACAATATGGTAATTTTATTACTAGTGACTATAATTCTTAAAATTAATGTTTTGGATTCCAATTCTTTGTCAAAAAATGTTTGCACGTTTCCGCGCTTATTATGCTTCTTCTACACTCTCTGGAAGTTACCGAACCAAAGGTCTACCGAATATGGTCGAGGTCGCCGAGACATTAGAGCGGGCAGACCCGAGCTCGACCGAAGTAGCCCCGAATTAACACATTATGTTTTCCGTCCTTGCCCAACCATGGCCTACTTCCAGAGAGTGTGGAGGAAGCATTACGCTTGTGTCTATATGTAGTTAATGCGGCACCCGATATTAGCGGTCATTTTAATTTCGCTAATTTGCGTGTAATAATTTATTTGATGGTCCTCACAGTACCCCCCCCCCCTCTAAAAATTTACGATTACGAGGGAAGGGGGTAAAATTAACTTGGATGTGAGATGTAACTTTTGCAGTCAGAAAAAATGTTACTAAATTTGGTGCTGTTATTGCTGATGTTATATTGTAATAATTTGTGTTTGACAGCTAAATATTAACAACGCATTTTGTCATGATAGATAATTAAATATTTTGAAGAAAAAAAAACGTAACAAAGTATTTTCATTAAGCTTTGAATACGGAATAATGTGCTGTGAAGTGGTACGAATTTTGAAGAATGCTTGCAACGTTTCCATCAGGGCATAGCAACCATCGATAAAAAGTGAAAAAGTTATGGATGTCGTGCTTAGAAACCACCAAATTACAATTTAGGTGATTGTTAAAGAAATCGGTGTCTCGGGCGGTTTGTGCAAACCAATTTTGACTGACATTTTGTGCATGAAACGAGTAGCAGTCAAATTTGTCCCAAAAATAGAATACTGCGCAATTGTTGAATAGAGTCACTGATGACCTGCTTTAAAAATATAAAAAAATAATTGCTTTAATGTGTCGTAAGAACTGGCAAATAATTGGTGTATGGTTATAACATCGAAACAAAATCTCAATAGGAGAAAAAAGCATGTAAAGTTCGATCGAATATCAATGTTTTTCTTACTGCTTTTTTTTAAATTGCAGTGATACACCGTTTGTGTGAGATAAGGTTTCCCCAATGCGTCATGATGGCCGTTATACAAACAAGTTTTATTTAACATTTCACATATGTACATATAAAATACATTAAGTCGGACATATATATGTATGTATTCATATACACACTTTTTAACAGGTATATTATTAAAAATTTACACGTCATTGTAAATTATAGCATCAAATATTAATAAAATAAAATAAAAAAACACGTATGGCGCACACTTAAAATAGAAGCGCACCACATAAATTTTTCGGTTTCTATTATACATACATAGTTATATAAACTATTCATCAAACAAAACAATTCAAAAAATCACTTCTTATTGGACTATTATTCACTGGAAGATTTGGTAGAAAATACACTATCCTAGGCTCCAATATTTTGCAATTAAAAAGTGTCATGTCTTTCTATACACCGAGTAGCGCATGTTTTTTAAATATTTTTATGTGTGAAAAATATTTTTCTGTATTCATTAAAGAATATCCTCTTTCATTACTTCAAAAGTGTTTCATGTACATTACACATTTGGACAATAGACGCGTTTGTTTCTCAAATGTTTAAATATATATTTCTTAGTTTTTGTAAAATGAAAATGTTTCACCGAAAAGCTGGGTTAAAATTGTTTAAAATGACATATGTATAAAGTAAAATGTTAACAAGGTTCCATAGCAATTTATTTATTAAATCATTGAAAATTAATAATATTATTTTTAATACATAATCAGATTTACTTATTAAAATAAAAAATATTTTTGTCATTTTATAGTAAAAATATTTATTATAATAATTTAATAATAAAATAAATAAATAATTCGACGGTTTGTATTCATGGACCGCTGAAAAGAAGAACTGCAGCGCACGGACAGCATAAGTCTGAAGCGGTGTCGTATTCGATTCATTCGCGAACGGATAAAAACCCATCGCGAGCAAACAGCCGCGCCGCGCTACGCCGCCCGACTGGGGCAAAACTATGATTTCGTAATTCTAATATCCTAATAGCCGAATCGGACGAATCGGACGAGGAGATGGTTCCGAATCGGATGTCCAACAATTTTCTCGCCGGGTCGGATCGTGAACGGCCGTCGCATGTGACGTTATGGTCGGCACTGCGCGTTGCCCGCGCCAGGACGCCAGGAAAGCGAGGAGGTGTTCAGTTATTTTCCGGCTGGCGCGCGATTGAACATCATATCACATCGTATAATACGTCACAACACGTAATATCGTACGAACGTGCGAAATAAAGCGCGCTCAGTAAGTAAATGGAACAAAATGTTACGAGACACGAATGTTGAAAATTTGTTACACGCTAATCTATCATTTGAAAAATTGGGTTAACGAAGATAATCTAATTTAATATCGATGATCTTTGAACGTAAATTGGCTAACCCCATAATTATTATTCATTTTCATAGAAATAATTTAGATATCTGGTTCTTTTTAAATGCCAAAATTTCATCAGTTCTTCCACATTTTATAGACATTTTGCAGTGTTGCTATCCTTTCAATTGAGTTGTCAAATTTTCCTAAATCATTTTCAATGAATATTTGTTTTTATTGAGATGTATTATTTTCGTAACAAAAGCATTATACTTTTTAAGTATTAGAGTGACGCAGGCCTCTTGTAGAGCGTAGCACATGTTAATGAATATTAATACGAAGTCGACATTTTTGACATGAAGTATGGTTTTGTGAAGTGGTTTTTTTAATAATCCCATTTTAGACAATTCCTGTAAGAATGAGTGTTTTCCCTACTACTTTCACGCCTCATAATATCCCATGATTTCACGTGACGTGACAACAACGCGTTTCAAGCATGACACGCTCGCGGCCTTTTCGTGCAGGAAACAATGCACCTCTGCCAATGCAATACATAGTCCGAATGGAAGAACGGCAGAACGCGTCAAAGACAGCTTTTGCTTCGGCCGATCGTAAACAATGTGCATTACGCTCCCATGGTATATATTTTATCATGCGTAAAATAGCGCTACGACGTTTCGTAGCCCTTAACACGATATTATGCTCCAATAAAATATGAGCTCGGTTGCGATATGCGCGGGTAGACTGGCGACTCAGAAACTGACCTCGTATAACCTTTGCCGCTAGCCCTTCGCACCTTGGCATTCGATCTGAGCTAATTCGCGTTTTATAGGTGAGTGAAAATCACGGAAATCTCAGCTGGAGACTATGTTGTCTTAAAGTAGTAAACGTATACCGCAATCAATGGTATTGATACTAGAATTGTGGTTATTCGAATAATAATGTTCGTACAATTTATATTGCTCATGTTAATAACTCGAAATAATAAATAGAACGAATTCACTAATATTGCAGCAATATTTTCTATCGTTGTGATTTTTGGTGACTGGGTTTTAGTGTCCGTGGTTTATTTGAATAAGACAACAATTGAGACGTGTTGTCCGTGGGTGCGTCCATAGGCTGCAGACGTCTCCGAAGTGGGTTCACTCTAGATTCCGGACGTCAATTATAAGAAAAAATTAACTTTGATTTTAAAATAATATTATTGCGAATATATGACAGACATATATCTCTTTACAATGTACGTTTTGTATCATTATTATTATATTATCTATGTTTACACGTAAGATTAATAGTAAACACAATAATAATAACTCATTATGTTTCAATTTTTCACTTCAAAAAATGTCTATAGTGTATCTAAATCTAATATGGGGATATATAATTTTATATGTGACCCGCGGAGTTATGATGCATTTCCAAAGTGGCCTGCAAGATCATTTTGTTGGTCATCCCTGCTTTACACCATAATTTAAAATATACTAATATATGATATACTAAGATTGCATGATTCGAAATCTATGAAAAACATACTTTAACTAGTTTTATTAGAGGTTTCCGGAATTTTATTTGCCTGCAATTGTTTTCCCAAAAAAACTGTCAACAATATTTCTCGGCCATAATTATTCACCGCATGTATTAACAATACATATTTTTGCTAAATGTTAATGTTTTTTTTATAATGGATTTTTTACAAATTGTTAGGGGACATTTTTTTCAATAATCTTTTAAATATACACTGTTTAAAAATTGCTACAAACATAGTGTGACTCAAGAATCTAAATTCTGTACTGTTATAATATTCATATGAATATATTTCTTGAATTAAAGCGTTGATTGTATAAACACTATCAAGTATCATATTTTAAATATTTATATATACTTTTTCTCAATATTTTTATATCAACGCAACTTTAAAATAAATATTATGAAGGTAAGAAAATAGTAAAAGCAATGATGCAAATTCAATTTTTATTTTTATTATTATTTATTATTAAAATTAAATATATTTCCTTTGTTTCTGTGTCTTATTATACACCGTTCATACAAAGCGATACGATTTTCAGAGTAGAGAATTGAACGGAGAATGTTTCATTTTAAGTTATGCGCGTCCGGAAGCGGCTTAGAACAATTATATATAAGATTATTTAAATGTTATTACTATATTACTGTAATGTAAATAATTATAATAAATAAAATAACTAATAATATTTCAATTTTATACATGTTTTATAAAACGATATATTTTTAGTAACTCCTTACTTAATCTAAATACCTATATTAAGTACCTAATATAACGAATGGCTTGAAAAACAAGATCAAAGGTTATAAAAGTACATAATTAAATAATATTTTATAGGGAAATAGAAAAAAATATTTTTTTAAGTGCACACATATTAATTTACATCTATAATATACTTCTCAAAGTGTATTATTATATCTCAGAACTCAAAAAAACTCGCGATTGAAATACTAAGGATAAGATTTTTTGAGAAACGCTCGTGCGAATTTATAGTTCAAGGCAATAGTTTTTGAAAAATAATACATAATACATATAATATAGTTAGATCATTATTTAAATTATAGAAATATAGCTTAAATTTAGTATATCTAAGCAATTATTTGATTTCGGAATGTTATTTAAATAATTATCTAAGTGCAAGCTACAAATATATATGTACATAAAAAGCAATACTTGCGTCAGTCAAAGTAAAAATTGATGAGATCAATATTTTATTTATAGAGTTGCGGTGCGTTCATTTTATCAAATTGACGACGAATAAAATATTAGTTATTTAGCTAAGGTTACCACAGCACAACATAAATTATCCAGATTTGTAGCATTGTGATGCTGATAAATTTGAATACATCAAAACTATGTAATGTATGCTTTGTTCTGAAGACATGCGATTAAACTTAAAATCCAATTGATTCCTAGCGATTTTCATTTTCGCTTTAAACAGCGTCATACTTTTCTCATGTGTTACGGGTAAATCATTGAAAATATTTATATTTGCTGGCAGATCATCAGATAAGAAAACATCATATATGCGTAAGTATTGAAAGATACGATATAACTGGAAACAAAACGCTGGCGAAGCCGCGACCTAAAGTTAGTGCATACTTGTATAAGAAAATACAATCACGTCTATTTGAACAAACAAATTTTTGTTCAGCTCTTTAAAGCACAAAACACAAAACTTATACATATAAATTGTACATTGAATTCATTGTAATCGAAAATTAATTATACATTAAACAGAAAAAAATATAAAATGTATTAATTATTATTGCATTCAATACTAGTATAATCTAACAATTTTAATATTTTGTAGGTGCTGTAAATAATTTTAAGCAAATAATAATAGGTGCAGCAAGATTATTTTTTTTTGTGAAAGATGGACCATAACAATTTTACGATCGGTTTACGGCTTTCGAGTTACAAAGAGCAAATAAAACAATACCGTGTAAATGTTTTAAATCATAGTTTTCACGTCGCTGACCGTGGCCGCGGGCCGTTAATGGCATCCTAGGTTCTGACTTCAGCAAGCAGTACTGGATACATGCTTAGGTGAGGCGAAGGTTCCAAAGAATTTATTGTGGCTACAGAGCCATGCAAACATCACACTGTTGACAGACCAATTATTACTTACCTTAAACAGAACAATTTGTCTATTGTGTGCATGGCACCGCCTAGAGAGGAAATCTTTAAATCTTTCTGAGAAATCAAATCGACGCGAGATATGTAGATAGGAAGAAAAAAAAACGAGTACTCATCTTCATTTTTTGTCCATCGTAAGCCGAACCCATTGGGGGGTTAATTGCGCGCTCGTACACTTGTTAGCATATGAAGTTGTAAACATAGCAAGCGTTTATTTTATATACATATATTTGATTCAGCGGCTTGGAGCGATTGTTAATTCTGATATTTTATTGTATCGTGTAGCGAGTATAACACAATGAATATCACACGTAAGAGCAGGGTTGGATCTATAATATGAATAATATTAGAAAAATAAAGATACAAACCAAGTGGTTGTAATCGCTGCTATTTCTGCTAGTGTCTGGAGAGCTTATTAGGCTTCAGTTGCAACATTGTGTATTTAAAATGGCTGTGTTAATTCCTAATATTCCAATACCTAAAATGTATTCATATAGTAATATTTGGGCCAAGAGACCGCTGCTGAAATTCATCGCTAACTTATTGCCAATGACGTTTTAAACAAATACATATAGTAAATGTAAAGCATAATAATAAATAAAATAGTGAAAAGTCTCCATATTAACCGATGAATACATTCAAAATATTTCATTAAGCGTTCAACGATCGATTAACAATATTCTGTACTGTTATATATAAAACAGTTCCCGAAAATTTTGGAATATTTGCTCATGTTGGGTGCGAAAAATTGGAGATATGCGGACTATCTTTAAAAAAAGGCGTGTTCTTTTAAAGGTAACATAGAATGAGTCAATTATAAAATAAAATGCTAGAGAATGAATTATTTTCTAGAATTTGTATCTATACTCTCCAAATATATTTTATATAAAAATACTTTCAAATATGTCCATTTAAGCTATATAGGGGTGTGCAGCGAATTTTCTAATTTAAAAAAAATAATGCAGCATTAGCCCTGTTTTGCTGCACTAAAACTGTCCATGAATTTTCCATTGAAGTAATTAATTATTTTTCTTATTTATAAATTAAATTACACTATCTTCATAATTATAAGGTCCTATCTAAAGGCAACTCGCTCATTATGGCAATAGGTGCAAGATCGATGCTCGCTCGAATTAAATTACCTCGCGCTGCACATCCATGGCACAGGCAGGCTCCGTTTCAAAATAATTACATAAATAATTACACGGGGACCTTTACACCGGTACGCCTGTGCCATTGTAATTGATGTAATTTATTGTTAACATCGCACGTGATGAGATCGAGCCTCTCACGATTCCTCGAAAGCATCGCCGGCTGGACGCGAAGACACAACACGAGTCCATTTGCTTATCTTGTCTTTGGAACAACGGGATGAATTATTATCGGCGATGCTATGATTGATAGGACCGATGATGTGAAACGTCAAAACTGTGTGAAATCTTCACATCTGCCTAATTGAATCCCATGGGAATTTTGTTTCGGCCAGCTGCTGTCGATGAGTTAAATTGCGGCGCGTGGGTGAATTGTTCTACCTGCTATTATTTATTTAATAGTCTGAAGAGCCACATTTGCGATGATAAAGATACCGACTGCGACCTCTTAGGGAGTTCATTAGTGTTTGCGTTCAGAGATGGTGGTATACGTATCCCATTTAGTTTGGGGTCAAAAGGTTTGGAAGTTGCTCTTTTGTTGTTTCCCATAGATGTTGGAAGTCGTCGGATGGGATCGAGGAAGCTTGAATGTGTAAATAGTAACTGGACGGTAGTGCTATAAATTAGTTCAACTAACTAACCAAAGAGAGAAGAGTTGTTTTAACTGCAGGAATACATTGATGCTCTTTTATTATACACATAATAAAATCTGAAAGCTTTTATATTTTAATACCTTTTTATCTAGTTTTCGCACCCATTTTCGCCCACTTATTGTTATATTGTATACTGTACTTTAATGTTTAGTTATTTACTTATTTTCCTGTATTATGTCACTCGTAAAATTACGCCATAAGTCAATTCCTGTCTTTGTGACTTATTTATTAATATGGTAATTTGAAAAATTGCAGCGAAAAGAAACACACTCTCGCTTTAAAATGTGTGAACCATGATCGATACTTCTATTAGATATTATTTGTTTAATGCCTTTTTCAGCAATTTTGATTTATAATAAGTGCAAAACAACATATGATTGTGTCAATCTAAACAAGCACACACAACGTAGTATTTTGGATATTATAACTTATTTTCAATAAAAATCAGTAAGCAATTATTCCTGTTCTTCAATTCACGTTTTTGCGATTAGAAATACTATCGGTAAATATTCCATATTTTATTCGTTTTGTAGTGAAACATATAATATAATACAAACAGAAATATTTTAAGGTAGATACATTTACTCTCTATAAAAAGTATCTACTATGTAATACTTTGTACGTTTAAAATATTAAAACTATCAATTCATATATAATAAATCATTCCATGATACTCAACTACCTGAAGGGTTTTATCAATCTTATAATTGAATTTTAAATAACAAGTCAATCGTTCGATTACTCCTACGTCAATATTTAACACTTTCCAAATTGCATCAATCATTCAGCGATCAAAATTTAAACCAGCGCGATTGAGTGCTCTCAACTGCTTCTTAAAATATTTTTAATAGAACCTCTTGAGTGCCGCCAATGAACTCAATTTAGAGTCAAAACATTTCACAATAATTTCAGACACTCAAAGGCACTCTGAAGGTCAGACGAGTTCACGTGTGATGCAATTTTAAAAACTTGCCGCTACAACCCGACGATTGTTCGAAAGCGAATGTTTACTAATTGTGGCGGGGTCGTAATCCTACAGAGAGAGAACAATACTTACATTATTTATTAGTATGCAAAGCAATGTCTTGGCTTTCGTGCGCATTATGCATTACATATCTTTAAACGTTGCACTATTTATTAAATCTGTCTGAGGCGAGACGCGAAAAAGTTCAATGATTTACAACGGACATAAGCGAGACTAATGTTGCTTGTGCAATGCCAATCTGCGGATGACCAGGGTTAAAAAGTCACCGTCGTGTACACGAAATCTACTCGATTCATTGAATGGTACAATGAGATTTCTTGCTCGTTTTTGGCTACAGACCGTTAGTAATGTCGAGGTCAAAGGCAATATTTACGCTTCGTTTGCAGTCGGTTTGATATTGAACTTTGAAAGATTGAATGCCAGAGTGGGCCGTAAAATATTATGTTTCATAATATGAAGTGGCCGATTTTGATAGTAAGAAATAAAAGCGATTAATAAAAATATGATTTTTCAATGTGATACAGCAATACGTACATACAATATATCTTCTATTTATAAAAAATCTGTATTTTTAGAGACCGTGAATTCACCAAAGGAAATGTCACTTTAATAATTAAATAATTTGTTTAAACGAATAAGTCTAAATATTTTAAAAAGATATCTGTAGGAATAAGGTAAGTAAAAATTTGAAATAAGCTGTCGTTCGTTTTCAATATACTTTCATTCGGATGAGAAGGATACTTATTAACAAAACTACTTTCCGTGGCAACCAATTACTTTTTAAAAAATCTCTCATTTCAGGAACGCATATTTGAACCAATTTTCGAAGAACTTTCTATTCATCCATGCTTCTTTTTGGTTATTATTAACAACAGAAAGAATTTTTTTTAGTCCCCTTAAATGATTTAGATTTTTTTGCTTTTCCAATCACCAAGAGTTCCAGGTGCATTTCTGCAAACACAGGACTGTAATATGCTCTTTGGATACTAAATTAAAAATTTTAAATTAATTTAAAAAAATAAAAATGATTACAAAAAATTGAATTATTTTAAAGTAAATTAACTTAAAATAAATATTTTATTTCAAATACGGATAATCCGCTCCCGGATAATCGAGCGTACATTGTAGATATAAAAAAATATCAGCTGATGATTTATAAAGTTTTTTTGCACTTCTTGCTTCAAAAGAACTATGTTACAGTATAAATTTAATTTATTTAAATGTAAGTTTTCAACTACCGTGCGGCGTGGTGCGGCTGTGGACAGAACTCATGTTATCCTAATACAAGCGAGCGTGCTGCAGACTCTAACTAGTACGTTTTGTCGGTGGCGTCGAGACCGGTTATTGGAATTAGAATTTCTCGCTCATTCACATATTTAAAAAAAATTTGGTTCATAAAACGTTATATCATGGATAATACGTTATAACAGCACAAAATATATACATATGTGTAATAATGGAACCACACCTAAAGTATATTTTTTTCAACATATGTATGTATATTTGAAGTGATTCGTAACGGACTGGTAATTATCAAGACATTTACAACTAAGTGGAAATTTACATCAAAAATATATATGCATTTTATTATGCAGTATATATTTTTTTAATTTTAATTTTTATTATTTTTACAATATATTACATACATATATGATTGAGAATTTTGAGAAATAATAGTGTAATTTTTTTTCTCAAGAATTGCCCACTGATTTATAAAATTGCCTCAAAGGTAAAATTACACGCTGATTTGAAATGTATCATTCATTTTTCACCATAAAGTCTGCTTGGCATCGTCGATGTTTGTTGAATCCATTAACAAAACATCAAAAAATCATTTTGTCATTTTATAATTTTTTTTAAGTATGGAAATTGATTTTTTTGTCTTGTTATTGCAATGAGAATTGCGAATTTTTGCTACCTTTTTGTTATAGACCACACGGAGTTGGGTCACAATTTTTTTGTGAGTATCAATTGAAACATCGCTCAAAATATCTAGAATAATCTCATGTTTAGATAATTAGATTTATATGTAAATTTATACTTTGATTTAAAACTGTATCGTTAATTTTTAACTTATTAGGTCTTGTTTGCCGGTTTGACAAAGTACTCGGAAGTAATTTTAAATTATATTCTTTGAATTGAGTTTTGCGTCTTACATTATAATTGTTTTTTAAACTAGAAAATGTGTATTTTTGTTCTTGTAAGTATTGCTACATTATTTTTACGTAGAGCTTAAACATTTTTCTAGAATAGACTATGTCCCTTAATTCATCAGCTCTAGTGAAAGCTATATTATTTATTTCGTAAAAGTACACTTATTTATATGTTTTGCTTGCATACTATCGGTGTGTAGGCGGAGAAAGAGTTGGCAAGAATTCCTATTGACAATATTTTGATTATTTTTAAACATACTAATTAAATAGAACTTCAGAATATAACTACGTCTTCAGAATATAAATAAAAGTTTTTCAATATTTTTCTCGGGCAGGTTTAATCTCTTTTTGCATATATTGTCAGTTATGCTAAGCAACTACAGTATACTCTGATCTAGGTTTTTTGCTTATCCAATTACCAAAAGTTTAATTTTAGTTCCAGATGCATTTTCGCAACACGTGATTGTAAAATAAATACGCTCTTTAGATTATTTTAAAATGTCAAATTAATTTAAGAAAATTGAAATTATCTTTAAAAAAATATTTGCTATTTAAAATTGAGTTTATTTCAAGCGCGGATAATCCGCATCTGGAAAATCGAGAGTACATTGTATATAATATATTATATACAAAATGTATTAAAAATAGTAATTAATGCAAAAATATAATATCTATCGCGCTGTTATAATTTGTGTGATACATTTTTTTTCTGGTGTTGGTTGAGGAATTATTGCACCAAGTCACACAATGATGTTCGTAGCCCTCGGGTTTCCAAGTGCTCATCGCCTACGATCCCTGCTGCGTTACTTACGATAACAATGCCCCCTGCCTACGTAACCCTACCATATCGACCAAATTAAATGCATAGCAGAGATTTTTAACGGTCGGTGCCTAAAGTCGAAAAAAAGCAATCCTTTCTTGTGAACAACGAGAAATTGACCGGAATATGTTAAAATAACACGTTAGGCGCGTGATATATGGATGACTGCTTTACATAAGTTACCAAAGGTGTTGTGATCATAATTCATAGATCGGTTAACGCGGTGAAAGATTTCTGATGCTTTTTTATTGTAGAATGTGATTAAAAATGCACGGGAAAGATAAATATTATATATTTTTATTAATGTGATTTTATAAAAAAAAAATACTAAATTCCTAACGCTTCTACAATTAAAACAAATAAAGGTACACACAAGTAGTATAAATTAACCAAAAATTATGATTTTATCCATGGAAACTGCTCTAAAATATAAAAAAATGCCTAGATAACACATGAGAATAGTTATTTAAAAATAAACAGAATCCACCAGCAAACACTGATTTGTCGTCAGCTTTAAATAAAACAAACTTTCTGAAAGTGCTCCGAAAAGATTTACTAGCAATAGAAAAATACATTATTTTATTAGTTTACATATATGTTGATACATGTGGAGGGCTTCAATAGTTGATAATAAGATAGTTTTAACAACGAAAGAACTTTCCATACAGAAAAAGGTTAGCGTAACATTGGTTAGCGTAACAAATCATGCTGTACAACTAATATTGCACAATTACCACAAACTTTCAAAAGCCATTATTTCGCAGCTATAAAATTTTAAATCCTTAGAAAAGGCCACGACACGCGTCGGAGACAATAAGTTTGCCCATGCATCAATCGCCACTGTTTTTTAGGCCTCTTGATTACAATCAAAGGGCTTAAAGAACAGTTGCAAGTAGTTAACTTATCACAAATATTTTGTTATCTTAGGGCAGTGGTCGGCAAACTTATTAGCCAAAGAGCCAAATATGTACATTACAAAGATTAAAGAAAATTGAGAGCCAAATCTATTTATTAATTTAGCAAACCTTTATTATAATTTTCCAAATCAACACTAAGACGTTCGAATTTAGCGCTCCATGTTTTTCCTTAATCTGGTGCGAATGCCCGTGGATATTTGTGCCAGAGCCACACTTAAGGGGCCAAAGAGCCGCATGCGGCTCCGGAGCCGCACTTTGCCGACCTCTGTCTTAGGGGATGCATTTGACCGCTATTTTGTTTACGTTTGTAAAAACTTTCAAGTAGTAAAAAAATATTAATAATGAAAATTAAAAACGGTTATCAGCAAATTTCCTTAACATATTATTCAAGGATGAGCAAACTTTTCAGCCTGCGGGCCATATTTGACTGCCTCATTTGACTAAAACATAAATTTTCCACAGATCTCGAAACTTTTATTAATGTTCCTCATAAAAGTGATATTCCGACACTTTTCTGAAAATCCAAAATTCTCTTTTGAAATATCGTCGGGGTTCATTTAGTTGCTGTGATATATAAACTAGGTATAATTTTTAAAGTATTCCGCAAACCATATCAGACTTTTTAGCCATGCGGTGACAATTTTTTGTATATTTTACATATTAACTGTTGCTTAGCATTATTTGTGAAACTGATTATATATTTAATGATATAATATATCGATTGCGTACTACGGTCCTGAAAGTTTTGGTAGGCGGACCGTACGTTTCCTATATATTAGCCATGATTATCGAGAATTAGTGATTATTATAATTACAATTTCGATCATTGTCTTCAGAATGGGGTCAGTTTATATTAAATTTGTTTAAAAAAATACAATATATTTAAAAAAATTCATCTCATCGTCGCTAGATGGCATATAATATAGTAATTGCAAAGATCCGATAAAAACACTATTTAAAAAAAATCTATTCTAATATTCGTAGAATGAAGTTGAGAAATCATTACATTGTAATAACACTACTTCTTAAGGTTACTGTGTAACTGCTAATAGTACAATGCGTCCTACATAAATTATAAAATAATATCTTATAATATTATAAAATAATATCTTATAACTACATATATTAAATAAAGATAAATAAAATAAAACAATTAATGTCTGATTAGAAAGCTCTTGATTTTGCAATATGAAAAATCGATGCAGATATAATATCATATTATATAAATCGAATTTAAAAAGAGATATAAGCGTGTATTATTTATAAGAATTACGGTTAATGTTTCCAGATATTCGTTATTTTTAACTATTCGAATATCGTATAGTAAACGTTAATTATTCGAATATATTCGTTGTAATAAATAAAAAAATATATGTTATAAAGAAAACAGTAAGAAGTTTTAAATATATATATGATATCAGTTATGGAATCACTCTCCAGGTTGAATATCTGTTTAATATAATATTTTTAAAAATACCAATAGAATTGTATATCTATGTACATACGTAGAATATTTTAACCGTGTAGACAATAATATATATTATATAAAGTAGCATTACTTTACGATCGTCTTATTTAATTTAAACTTTATGGACGCGTTAATCAAAAATAAATATATTTTTTTTAAAAACTGCAAATTTTACCTTGGTACTATGTTTAAATGTTCTAATTATTTAATTTTTATTCATTTAAAATGAAATTTTATGATTATTCACAAAAAAAGTTTTTTCTTTAAAACATTTTTTTTACTGATTTTTGCGTAAACAGATAAAAAAATACCTTATCTCTATATATTTTTTAATTATTTCTGGCAATTTATTAATTATAAGAACAATATTTTTTATAATAATTGGATGCCATGTTTATATCTAATTAAATACATACTAAAAAAATGTATTAAAATATTAATTCAAAACTGTTCAGTTTGCTAAATGCGCACACTTCCGTTTCTTCGATGCGCGGTTGCTGTGGTCGTTGGGTGAGCGCACTCGTCGCAACAATACCAGGAACCCACGTTTGAGCTAGTGAGCGTGACCCGCAAAATATCTGCGTTACTGCTTGAAGACGGGCGCGTCGGTCAAATTCGAGACAATTCGGCCGAATTCGCCCGTCGCCCGTCGGATCAGTTCGGTCAATTTCGAGTTATATCGCCTATTCGCATTGGGAGCGCACAACACAAAGCAGATAAGGGGGAATGCGAATTCGCACTCGAAGCACCGAGCGAATGCAAAGAAGCTAAAGTAACAGGAATTCATATGAACAAAATGTAACGCATAACCGAAGCGGTTACAACAAAAAACGGGCTGCTCGACGACTTTGCATCAATTAGTACTATCGACCTCTATCGCCCGCGGTATTCTTTTATATCCAAATGAAATTTACCCATCATCAATCATACGACGTATCTTATTTTGTGTCGATGTGTGAATGCTGCAGGGGTCTGCAACGTTTTATTTTGTAAGCAATATAAAATATTTATATTTTTTTTCGACGATGGGATATACCAATGAAAGGCCTTTCTCATTTACCAATATTGATGCATGCAGTTGTAACTGATTTTATTTAAAAAAAATGTTTTTCATACATTAAGGTACTTGAGAATGTTACATTCTAAGTTATTACATATTATTTTAGTCAGTTGGTATAACATATGACTACTGGATTATTTATTATGGATGTTATAATAACAAACTTGTGTGTTGCTTTTTTCAAGTTACATTCAAAAATTGTATTTAAAAAATATATATTAATAACACTTTTTTGTACAGTAATTTAAAAAACAACAAATTAAATACTATTTTTTTTAAATAAATTTAAAGTAGCAAACTATATGTTCTAATAAAGTTAACTTATATTTTAGCAGAATATAATGTAATTAAAATAGATTTTTAAGTTGATCAGTGATGTTTAAGACTAACACTAAAATTTTTGCTTAAATCACCAACTTACAAAGTATAAATTGCAGACCTTGTTTCAATATTCAATCCATTTAACAATACATATTTTTTAAGAATTCTACACATGAACATATTTTTTTGCTAGTACGAATCAGTTTTTAGTTAAATAAGTTATAATGTATATCAAAAGATTCCAAATTTCCTTTTTGATCGTTTATAAGTATTATCAGGTTATGGCAATTGTAGATATTAGCAAACTTATTTCATAAATAAAATATCTAATTAAAGAGGAGTGGGTAATCATTACATATATTGGTACTTACAATCCACGACGCTTTAGCGGCAAATAGCTAGAATATTTTTGTGAATAATACGTTGAGAGCCACTGTAAAATCCAGTCACAACAAACATAATCACACGCAGCGTCCGACAAGAATGTATTCCTTACGGAATTTATTGAATGGAATCCTTTGATCGTTAATAAATATCATTGTGAGTTACACTCGTCTGGAATCTTATTTGGTACTCAATTATTATATAAATAAACGTCAAGATAGCAACAATTACTTATCGATACAAATCGATTTACATGCCATGTCTATCCGTCTGATTTTTCCTATTCAACACTATCACCCATCAATCTGACGAGCGCGACAGGACTAACAAAAAAAATATGTATACAAAGAACTTAATTACTTACACATGTTCATATATAAAATAAGGTTTTTTCTTTAAACGCCGATTATCTTTCGATAAAATCACAATTTTCAGCCAAGTATAAGATTTAAATTGATTCGTGTAATTAACCGGAATTAATTTTATATTACTAACGATTTTGTCGATATTTGTATTTTTTCGTTTCGAGAGCGATACGCATCTTAGAAAGGGCTTAATAAAGAAATCTAAATAACGACATTCCAATGAGAAGATGGTTATAAATATGTCTTTTACGCCTTTCAAATTGAGTTGATCAATGATCTATGAAACGTATGCGGATAAAGATAAAATCAATCATGATCAACAGGTGTCTCCCGATGAATATATAGATCCAATCTAGGGTATGCCTATATACAATTTGTCTTTTTTTATACATCTCAAAAAATATAAATAAATATTTTATTTGTATCGTGTGACATTTATGCCTCATAAGACATCAAAATATAAAAATGTATAAATTTACTATTTGTATTATATTTAACGTAACATATGTGTATCACTCAATAGTCATGGTTATTTACATTTATAACTCGCGCACCAAGATCAGGTTCGTTTAATTATCTAGCCTATGCTGGAAACTGCTTGGGGAGCTTTATAGCTCCATTTTGTTAACTTAATATCCATGTAAGGACATATCACTACGGTCAATATTGGCTTAAACTGGATGAAAGAGACACTTCATTTCAGCAGATGGTAAAGGAACACATCAACATTGATGTTTTATCGTCAAATGTGTTTAAGATAATTAACTAGATTTTCTGAATATGTACCCCAATAAAATTAATAACTACCATATTATAAACGTGGCATCTTTATCTACGTATATTTATAAGCAACTAACACGACCGGTAATTTAATAATTAAAAATACGGTTAATTAACTGCCGTATTAATGCTGCATAGTTAATTTTATTGCTCGAAACGAATGTAATGCATTCTTGATATAATTTCGAGCACATTATATATTTTTCGAGCTATTTTTTATAGTATTTTTAATACATACCTTTCTGTTCGATTAACCATGGACAAATAATGCAATTTCACAGATGAACTAGCAGGCCCTTCGACAAAGGCACGCAGTGCGAATTGTATGATTGTGCTTTGGCGGTATGTTAATTGAACCCGGAGATTTTCTATACATGCTCTAAACATTGTAAAGACCACGCATTCGCTTCGAAGAAACTTCAACGTTTGCTATTTTATTCCACCAAGAAATCGTTTCATCACGCGTTATCATTAATAGAATTCCGGTTTAAATTAAAATCGTGCCGATCATGCGTTTAAAACCTTACTCGCTTCTCTGAATGCAGATTTAAGTAATCTGAGAGTCGATATGTATTCTATTTTATTAACTTAATAATTATGATATCCATATACACGGCGCCTAAACTAAGTAGGTGCATTACTTGTATAGATACATAGTTTAGGGCCTTAAGGGGGTTTGAAAATACTCTGACAACAAAATGTCAAATATGTTTTTTAAAATTTTGGAGCAAGCACTCAATTTAATTATCGTACTCTATTTGTAATTTTTGGAAGCTCATAATCTAATTACTATTTAACTGGAATTCACGCTCAATTCATCTACAACACCAAATATTATTTGGCGACTTAGGACTTAGGACTTACACTCATCACTTACATTTGAGACATCTACAAACTTGGACTTACTAAGTTCGTACGAACTTCAACCACGATGCCGACTCAACTTTAGACCATCGAGGATCAAAGAAACAACTGCTTTTCTCTTTACATCCCCTCGGTTCAGCTCGACGACCGGAATCCAGAGTTCAAAGATGACTGGATGCTTTAGACGTAGACACGGACAGAAATTCACGTATAACTAGCATATACAAACTGTATGTGAATTGAAATGAGAAACTTAATGTTTCGTTGGTCTTTAGTAGTCTTTACATTACACTGTGTATCATACATAAGACATGAAACTATACTGTGTATAATGCATAAGACTTAACAAATAATCAGATTTAAAAAAATAGGCAATTCAATATTATGGTTTGAAACTCCGACCATCTTGTCATCGCGATCCACACATTGCAGGCATTATAAACATTTTATGTAATGTTCATTATTTTCTTATTGATTATTTTTGTATTATAAAAAATCCTATCTTAAACCAACATTGTAAAAATGCATATTTTTCAATTCTCTCCAGGGTTTATTTACATCGCGTAATGGACGGTTACACACCCACCGCCCATTCTCAGCACTTTGAAACGTACGTGATGCCTTTCCATCCAGGCGCGATTGTAATCTGGACAGCTGAACAACCCCAATCACATTCAATTAACCGGCCATGTTGAACCTCCTAGCTCGGCGAGAGAGAGCCTCGGAGGAAACTCTCCAAGAGCGAGATAGTGACCAGTTCGCACGGCCCCAAAGCGCAATCATCACGTGCCCCCTTACAAACAGCACCAGTATCCATATGAGTACTACTGTACACTTCATTTCAGGTGTAAATCCATTACATCGAGACGCGAACCTTTGTCCGTCACCTTCCACGGCCGTGACTCAGAGATGCTGCATCTCGACGGTTTCTGCATTCGAATTACCATACAATCAGGTATCGAACGGTAGCGTCACCGATCTTCGTGTACGATGTCTCTTTTTTATTGGCTCTTTTCGACCGACCCTCGTCATATATCTCGACGGTGTTGTATGTTGAAATTCTGCGAATTCACGATGCGACCGCTCGAAAGATTTTATACAAATAAATGTCATACATAAATGTATTTGAGTTTTTTTTTACGCTTTTTCATTCATGTGTTACGGTTTAAAAGCAACGTTTATGTGCAGACTAATATCATCAATGATTAAATTTCAAGTGGAAAACGTTCATAAAACTTTTATTTCTAAAAAAATATTAATATTTTTATAAACTAAAATACATACTGTGTATTTAAGTTTTTAGGTACGAAGATATGGATAGGAAGTTGACTGTATATATTATTATTTTTAATGAGCTATACTCATTAACTCACAATCGACAAGAGATCGATAAATAATTAGTATAATCTGATCTACCAGACAATAGAAATTAAACATTGTAAGCCCATATGAAATTGGACCAATGAACTTGAATTATTTAACACTGGTTCACGCTAATTGAATTGGTGTTATCTAAATCTACTACTACATAGCATTTTAATTTTCCGACTCCCACTTCGCAGAACTTGTGCGCTACAAAATTAAAATAATATATTATTTAAAAAAAATCATTTATATAAATACATACATAAATAAATAATTAGGAGGAAAATGCTGTACTATAATTATGACATAATAAATAAATATTATAAAACAACTTTAGTAATAAAAGCTATTAACGTCCGTATTTACTAAATAAACTATAAAATATATTTATATTTAAATTACTATAATAATTTTCTTTATAAAAGCTCGCAACATATATTTGAGATCGAACTATTAATCTTTAAACTGAAAAAATAATATACAAAAAAGCTATCTTAGTGTGAGCTTTTTGTTGTTTTATTGTAGACTAAGTAGAAAATACACTAAAAAGTGTAATAACAATAGTTTAAATAATGATATTGAATGTTTACACGATTACCTTTACTTTTTGCACGCGGTAAAAGTATACGCATATAATATATTTGGCACAATATATGCTCCTATATAAATACAGGTTATACCAAAAAAAAGTTCACACAATTACGTCCCGTAATATAAGGCATCCAAAATATTAAGGGCTAACTCCGCAATATTTTAATATAAATTATGATTTGTAGCTATAATTTCGTAATGATAATACTTGAACTCTGAAGGATAATTCAATAAAAAGCCAATTCTAAAATGTACCTCCGCAAAAATCTTTTAATACGTTTATAAAATTAAAAAGAAAAATTGCAACCTTATAATGCTATCTTTGATTTCTCATATTTTAGCCACTCAATAGTCTGAACTTGATGTATCGAAATTAAAGAAATAAATGTAGTTGGTCCTTAATATTCTCAACGCCTCATATAATGTTTCTGGTGATTTATTAGTAGTATATTGATTAATTATCATGAGGTTGATTTTTTGTAAAAATGTTCAAAACTAACATAACTGTACAATACACGATCCGACGCAAATAATAAAAAAGTTTAATCTCTAAACGTTTACGACCAAATCGTTGTAATTGATTAGATTAAACAAACGGAGAGAGCCATAACGGGTCGCGTTTGATTCCCATGGTCGTCCTATAAAAAGCCCGGCATGGGACTGGTCATCATTTGATTAATTAAGATAAGTCGCCGAGTAAAACCGATACAATACAATCCACTCTTGGAGATCTTCTCAACGCTGTGACCTTCTGGGTGACCCCCGAGAGCTGATTACATCTGAAATGATACCCCACCAATGGACAACGGTCGGTGTTTATGGTCTGTGAAAATATTTATGGCTCATCAACTTAAGCGCGCTGATGCATACCATTTCTTATAAGAGTTTACGATAGAATACCGATTTAGAAAAAAACCACGTGCATCTGGAAAATGCAGTTACACCACACATAAAGCGCGGCAGTGATGGTTAGCTTGTGTATATGAGATACAAAAAAAATCATGCATTTTAATACTCTTATTCATAGTTATATCATGCCGTTCAAAATGACAATGTTGTTTTTTGCTGAATTATTTTCTTCTACTTCTAGGATTATGTTTTAAATACTCTTCTCATTGGGAACTGAAGCGTATTTAAGTGAAAAGATATCATATTAAGAATTAATTGAAAATAATAATATTTGCGGGAATAAATCTGCCAATCAGAGTCGTTGCCCTAATCTAGCGGTCTCCACAGTTGGGTATGAGTACAATAACATTATCGTAAATAGCAAATAAACGAGAAATTGACAACTGCGATGCAAATTTTTAAGCTAAATCCGATTATTTACAAAGGTATGTTTATATTTAGGGGTACGCACTATATTTTTGTCCTTTAAGGGGTACGCGAGTAAAATAGTTTGCGACCACTGCACTAATCAATGTCTACACAACCAACCAGGTTTTGTCAGTTTAGATTAGGTGGATCAAAATTTCTTGGTATTCTAATTAAACTCTCGATAACTCCAACTGTCAGGTTTATTGATAAACTTTATAGGCACAATATAAAATAATTTGTTATCATTACTGCGACTCGGTTGAAGATCTATATTATTACAGATCTATCTTACTGATCATTCAGTACGAAATATTATATGATTATGGTCACAGAACAAAGGAGAGTACCCTTTCTATAATGTTATACTAATTAGAATGTCTTGAAACAATTTGACGTAATTTCATCTTAAAATAACCATTGATCGCAACCCAAAAAATCTGTATCGAGCGAGTGACCTCTGAATTACCTACCCCATATATATTAATAACAATAAATAGAAACGACGCTTCGACCATTCAAAAAGTAATCGAATCTTATGAATTCTATAGACTGTGACTAACAACTCAATTCTTTAATAATTAGCTATAAATAAAAGGTTTTTAATTTTATGTCGTAAAATAATATTTGTATATTTTGGATATCTAGCAAGAGGAAAAAAATAAAGTTTTGAGAAACTACTTGTTGCCGGTCGTGTTAAGGCTAAAATAACAAGAGGGTGGTTCTCTAAAAGATCAAGAAAATGACAGGATCTTCTTCGTATATTGCATTCAACATGAGCGATCAAAGATACGAGTACCAGGACGTTCAAATATGAGCACAATGAAAAGAAAATAATAATTTTCAATATGATATTTTTATTAATACTATTTTTTTTAATAAGCACTTACCTCTATAATTATTATAAACAATGCGTCAACCTACTTTTTGGACAGCTGTTGTATACAAGATACGATTTATAGGGCAGATTTCCGTAATTAAATTTTCCATTCGACACGAAAGCTGCTTGACTTTGTATGAAAACAGATTACACCGTTCGGTTTTCGTTATTTCCTTAAAAAATATGTTCTTGTAATTAATCCACGATGCGTGTAATAGAGTTTAATTGGTTTTTAAATAGCTTATTAAATTTTATTTTCATAATATCGATTTTAAATTATTTGCACATACCATAGCGCATTGCGATCCATGTAGAGCCAACATTATGTACGTGAGTTCACTTCTTTATGGGATATCAATTTTCCAATTTAAAATCTAAGCAATAAATTGAAACGCAAATCACTCGTCACAAATGTGACTCTCGCCAACGTATAACGTATATTATATTATTTTTAATCTATAGAATTAGTTACCAAATCGATAAGAGCTAAGTTTTACTTTCATTTTTAATCTAATTCACTAATCGGACCATCACAGTGAAAAGGGAAGTGGCCCAGGTAGGATATTGAGTCGTGTAAATTCTGGTCTGGGGTCTAAAACCACGCGATGCATCCGGTCTAGATGTTCCCGATTAAATCAAGATTAGGGCAGCAACTGAAACATCACGCTCAGGACACTGACGCCACGAATCTACTTAACCTAGGTGTTTTCTAAATGGACTTTCGCGAAATAGCGAATTAAAAATCGAGGTTAATTAATGACCGAAGCATCGACCGGTGCGACTGGAATGTAAGTAAGATAATCTAGAGGCGGTTCGGCACATATTTTCACTGTTATTATAAGTCTGAAGCCAATTATCTATTGATATCTAGTTTTCACTTTTGAAAATACATGAATAATATATTGTGTATGGTAGAAAAACTTACGGACTAAAATAACTTTCGAAATAATTTATTTTTTAATTATTAACCATATACATATGAAAATTACATGTTTTTATCAAAAATTAAAAATTCCAAGATTTGGATTAGTTATCGGATGTTTCATTGATGAGTTATCCCATTTATAGATGCGATATTGAAATTCTCAATTTTCGATATTTATTTTGTTATTAAAATGTAATTAAAGAGATTTTATTAAAGTAAAAGTATCAAAAAACGAGATCCCACTGAAAAATAAAATGAACGATACAGATAACTTTTATCATTTCAGCAAAAATATTATCGTAGTTTGTGGCAAAACGTATCACACAACGCATGCAGATTTTTTTATTTATTTAAATTAAATTAAGACCATCGTTACCTAACGGGTTACCCCAATGCGTCACAATAGTGGAAAAAATAACAATACATATTAGTGCACGGTATAGATTTTATTAATTTTGCAAAATTCTGAAATTTTTAGTAATTTTAATTGCAAAAAATATGTTTTCTAAATGATAAATTAATAAAAAGGTTATTCGTTTTTTTAATAATATATCAAACTTAATTGTGAAAATTAAAAATAAAGCAATTTTATAGAAAAAATAAAAAAGTTGAAATCATATTGTTGTTTTGAGAGAATGCTATTGTACGATTTATTATTAGTCTTTGGTCAAAATGGAACATCAACGAAAGTATTACAATTATAACAAACAATGACGGATAAAAAATAGAAATTTTAAAATTATCGAAGCTTATACCTTTATGAATATCGCTTTTGAAATACAATGGCGCGTCCAAACAAATAGTTGTTAATGGTTGACACGTAGAGTATGTACGCATCAAAAATGAGTCTGCCTATTGACTTAACAATTAGTGGAAATTGTACGTAGCGGGAATCGAACTAGTACAAATGGCGAAAACGACACTAATTCATTGAGTCAGTGTTGGTTGACCTCTCCGAATGTGTGTCGCTCAGGCCACTCTTTGTTGGCTCATTCAAAAAATTAATTTCAAGACTTGCGATCTACATATCGACTGCAAGAATACAGCTAGGACAAAAACCACAATAACGAGCAATTACACTGAAGAGGGCATTTCTTTTCAAACCTGTCGGACTGGTTTTTTTGTATTATTAAACGTACACCGAAATGTTTATGAAAAACAGGATTTCATACGTGTTCGGTTACACAGATATTGACCCCATTAGGTCGTGTGGGCATGTTTCTCCTCCTGCCAGTCGGAAAGAAGTGAGATAAGCGTTTAAAGACATCACTGCCAGCAACGGAGCCGCCAGTTTATTTGCTTGCACCAACCACTTAGAAGCAAGCGACGAGGATCTGCCCAGTGTTATCTGCGGTCCTGCATCGGCAGCTCGGCGACAGAACCGAACTCATTTAAATTCCTTCAATTGAGGGGACAAAAGATGAACCGCTTCCTCTGAGGGTAACGAGCGAGGAACCCGCCGCCATGACACCGAGTAAGGTCAGGGGTGTGTACCTGTTATTGTGCTTTTCGGTGCTGTTCGTGAAGTGCCCTTCGATGCCAGTGGACAATGGCTCAAATTTTGTGAAATATTGTGATAAGTGCGACGAGGATAAACCGATGATTGATGAGGTTAATAAAGACGCCGCAGACGACGTGCTAGAGGATGAAGACTTCGGCGAAGAGGGGGAGTTCTTTGAAGGAGATATCGTTCTTGGAGATGAATACGCACTCAGCCCGACGGTGAGACGAATTTACGTTCATTAATCTTCGACACCTTTGTCTACACGAGAGGACGGAGAGGTGTTCGAATACTCTGGTTATCTTGAAGTATTTGTAGTCGATACAAAAACCAAATTAATAATCATTAAACGTATATAGAAGAACCCTTACCATATTTTTCAAGATTTACTTTTATATACACAATCATATACATATGTTGCATTCATATAATAAAGCATTATGCTTAAGTTATTTACATTTTTAATTAAATTGAAGAATTTTAACAAAATATCGGGTTTGGGATGATATTTTTACGACAATTTTACACAAGTATTACACAGTTAAATAATAATAAATTTTTATATTAGGGTTTTAATATTAAGATACCGTCATTTATTTTCTCAGAGAAAATACTAATATATTTATGATTACTATGATATGTTTTACATATTGAATAAATACAAATAAAGCTGAATTGAGCTATAGAATTCATTATTTTTAAAAGGGAAATTTTTTGGTATAGTATAGTTTTAATAAAATTAAAATTATTATTATTAAATATAGAGTTGTTATAATTATAGGTGTATCTATATCCATTACATTGCTGAAATTAAAACTCTGATTTATAAAGAAATATTTTTTTAATGCATAGTTTTCTATACAGTAGGCAATTTTATACGGCTGGTAAATAATATTATCCATTTTTGATACATAGCTACCAATGCAGGAGTGGTAAATCAGCACATCATTTTACATATAAATCAGATTATTAAATCTTTGTAGCAAAAATTGTTATCGGGTGTAAACAAATGTGTTAAAAAATAATAAAAGGCAAAATCAATTATATCTTTATGAAAATAAAAGTAATAAGTGCAATTTTTTTGTAGTGTTATTTAGAAAATTAATAATATTAACAAACGCCTACAATAGTATCATTGTTGTTGCAATTTAACATATAGTTTTTGATGCAATTTAACATATAGTTCCATAAAATTAAGAACAATTATTTTAGATATACGTCTTACATTTTAGTTTTTAAAAATTAATATCATAATAGTAAGGAATGTATATTAAATATACACGTATTATTTATAAAAAAAATACAAAAAACACATATTATTTATAAAAACGAAAAAAATATAATATTTCCCTAATTAAAATATACGTTTTGAATTTTATATAAGAATATGTATTGGTAGTGAGAAAATGCATTTTAAAATGTCAGGTTTAAAGTAACGGTACATTATGTATGTTTGTATAGCATAATTAGTATTCGTAATAATGACAACGAATCCTATTAAGTTATTATCGTGAACGAGTTTTCAATAGGTCAGTCTATCAACACATGATATGGTAACGTGTTCTTGCGAAATAGCTTTTTTAATTATGCACCTCCTTTTTATCATATTTTTTAGAATTACAGTGAAGAAAACGAGGAGTTTAGAAACCTAGTGCTAAAGGACAGTCTCACATGGCCAAACAAGGTGATTCATTACAATTTCAGCTCAGAATTTAGCGACTCTCAAAGGCAAGTAGTCATGGATGCTATCGAGGACTTTCACAACGTGAGCTGCGTCAAGTTCTTACCAAGGGTGGACCAGTCGACTTACTTATACTTCAGAAACAAGAAGAAATCGTAAGTTATTTTAAATAAAAATGTTCACAAATCGAATCACATACCGACACTTTTTTATTGCCATTAAAGTTATTGTGTTTTATGGGTTGCAGTAACATTCATATATTAGCAATTGTAGAATTTAATCTTTTACAACCGAATATATACCATAAAAATCGTAATGGTCAGATCGTAAAAAAGTCAATTCCGAAAGGTGGTTTTTGAAATGTGCTGCAGATTTTTTGTGTTTGTGGCTCGCGTCGAGTAGTTCATTGTGCTAAAAGTTAAGCATTGGCGGAAATACAAGGCGCAAACGCAGTCTCGATTTATATATTTATTTCTTTAAGTAAAATTAAGTGAGTTATATCTACTTTATACTGTAATTATTTGAAACGTGTATTTTTAATTTTAAATACATACAAGAAATATATTATTGTTACGTACAGTATAAACTTTTTGGGATAACAAAAGCCTCAGCAGGTTGTAAGGACTAATGCAATTTTTGTATATTGCGATTTTAACGCATAGTATGCGACAATGTTTTTCTCATAGTCAATACATGAATATCAATAAAAAAAATTGTACCTTTTGATGGTTAACCCCACAAAATATTACTGAAAAGCTTTAAAACAACACGCAACAATCCAATTAGCATTAAATTATTCTGTTTTTTTTTTAAATATAAATGTTTTTTATTAAAGAAATATCAGAAATACATATGACATAAATCTTACAATATAAATAAAAAAATTATAACTTCATTAGAAGCTTTATAAGAAGTTTTAAATTATTTAAAGGATGTTAAAATAATATAATGTATATTGAAGAAAGTTGAGATAGCGTTTATGTAAAATTATGGAACTACGGTTTATATTTGATTACTGTTTTAACACCAGTAAAGACAACTACCGTATGAATTTCAACAACTACACAAACATTAGCTTAATAAAAATAAATGTAATTTTCACATATTCTATTAGCAAACTTTTATAAATATATAATCGCAATAATAATTAGGGTAATCCATTAAAACCTTTACCGAACAATACATTAATTCTTCATTTATAATTAAAATTTAAAAAATACCTTGAACTCACTTAAGACAATACCAATTCGTAAAAATTTGCGACTCATTAATCGATTGCATTTTCTTAAGAAAAAAGAAAATATTTATTAGTAATCTAATTAAGATGCTGTAAAACTTTGAATAAATCTTGAATAGTATATTAATTATAGTGTATTACAAATGGTACTGATTTATTATCAATGAAAATTGGAAAAATCTTTATTTTTAACAATACTATTTACAATTGTATTTATCTTGATGTCTGATTTCAGAGAGTCAATTTTGATGTCCTGCCACTGTAGTTAAAGCATCTTATTTGATTATTTTAAAAGCCATGTTCAAAGATCGAGTGTTTTTGACGTCGACTTGACTAATTGTCCGACAGATATTATTTCGAGATAAAAACGACCAGGCCCTTGGGTATCTGAAGTGGTGTAACAGATAATTAATATTCCTCGACATATACACTCAAAATCCATAGTCGATGAAAGATAACAGGCTAACGATTTCTCGGTCGTGCAGCATCATCGGCGCATTAAAATCGCCGATAATGACTGCACCAGATTTCTTCTTCTTACTTAACCCACGTTTCTTCTCGGGGCTGATCTTCCACCCACATTGGCTTTATCACTGTCGCCGACAGAGGGGAGCATTTTTCTTGTCGATAATAAAGGCTATGGTCTCAAACCAGGCATCCGTGTGGTTCTTGGCAATAGTGGGCGTAAGAACAGTCAAAGTGAATATGCTACATAACATTTACGGTCGCCAGTTGTGTTGAACCTTTTGACCGATTATGGCGTGCAGGGTTATCCGTGACGCTACATTTGTCAATGGGCTAACTGTTATCGGTAATGCGATTATTGGTTGCTATACAATGCGAACCGTAACGCAAATCGAATAAAATCGTACAACTATCGAATCATATTTATGTTCCTCTTTGTACATTTTAGTGGAAAATTGCAGTATTTTAGGAATAGTATTAAAATACATTGAAAACTACCTTACACTTTTTGTCCAAGCATTATATAAATATGTAATAAATATTGCTTATGTATTGGATTTGCAATAATAATAAATTATACTGTTAAAAATAGCATAATATGTGGGGACCACAATACTAAAATATCTTAACTGAAATTAAATTTGCAAGTTTACCTGTATTATTCTAATTTATAACAAAAAACTTTTATCTTGAGAATAATGATAAAAATTATGAAACGCCATCCACTTTCTCGAAAAGATTACAATTTAAGTAGCATGTATTTAATTTTTTTTGCACAATGCAACTAGTTATATCAGAATATTTGTTGGAATACATAGTAGTTAATGGTATTAATTATATTTTCAACCGTCTGCTTTTTAGTGTCGGCAAATACCATATTATGTCATTTACTCGATCTCATTCACGATAAAAATATTCCTATGTTTTCGGTGCTTACGTTTTGGCTAGAGAAACTTTCACGAAAGATCTCGGAATAACTTTTGAGAGCACGTTGAGGTTTTCTCTATGCGTAAACGACGTCTGAGAAAAATCTTTCCAGCTGCTCAACTTTGTTATGAGAAACGCGTTTCACTTTGACGATCCGTCAGTAATTGTATCCGGTGAGACTTAAGTTGAAAGTGTTTATAAATCAGGATCTATAATTTTTTAAATCACTGAGTACCAAATACTTTCTCTTAATCAAAAAATTCAAAAATGGTTCTTAAGATTCCTTTATATGGGTCTATTCGGTTATTATCCTTTTTGGGTCCCAGCGCCTTTTATTAGGAGCGTTGGATATTATTCGCTGAATTCTCGCAGAAAGTTATATTTCGCTAAGTATTTCTTAAAACTACTTAGGAGAGCTGTTGATAATCCAACTATTGTCAAGGAATTCCGGCATTGCACATTGATATACATACATATGTAATATTAGCTACGAGAACTTTATTTAAATATTTTGTGATTTTTCCATATTTATGTATATATTATATATGATACTATGTAATATTTTTCACTATCGAGTCTAAAAGGTTTGTAACTGAGCCAATTTTGACAAAAATGTCTAGGCCGATATTCAATATTAATCTGCCCGCGCAGATAGCACTGCACTCTTAACTAGGTATTGATTAAGTGACTAAGAAAATTTAGTAAATATACATTATGAGCTTAGGCAGGAGAACAAAGAATAGTTCTTTAGTATTAATTCGTATTTTTTTACTTGGATATCATTTGAGCTTTGCGTCGTTGTTCTTCGTCCATAAAAAAAGATGTAATGATCAACCATAAACAAATTCGAAAATAATCAGTCACGATCTTTTCAACAAAGAATGCCCCATCAGATATAGTGTTTAACCCAATAAGTTTAATGCGTTTAATTCAATACATTATTAAAATTCCCTAAACACGATTTGGTGCTGTAATTTTAACAGACGTACTGCGCTTTTATGGTTTGTGCATTAAAAAACGAAAACGAGGCGTGCAGTGGTGTTAAATGTAAATCAGTTAAAAATGTGCACTAACATTTTATTAAATTGAATATATGAGTCTCTATTTTCTGTTTTTAACAATTTTTACCGAGTGAGTAGAGTGGTTTGTTCGTATTTACCACGCCAACAGGAACTGCACTTTTAACTTTCGCGTTGCTGTTTGTTTAAACAATAACGCAATTTAAACACCAAACACTCCAAAGGATGTTTATCTTCGGCAAACAGTCGGAAAGGTGTGAGAAGTTGTTTAGTTTTTAGGGAGGCGATAATTTACGACGATCAAATATTTGATTTGGTATATTATATTTATAGCGCGCACAATCAAATTGAAAAATTACAATCGTGCATATTTGATACACGCACATTGTGCGGTTTGAAAGATGAATGTCTATGGTGTGTGATGAATTGAAGTCGTAATGAGCGAATGTGATTTATAACAGGCGATAGATTTGACTAAATGGGCTTCATCGATCAAATCGGGATTTGATAAATAAAGGTGATGTAGATTCAGCGAGTCAGATATACTTGAGATGTGGCAATAAAGGTACATATTAAGAATAGTATGACAGCATGGATTAATTGCAAAATAATTAAGGGTTACTCAAAATGCGAAATAATTAAGACAAATAATTTCACAGATTAATTTAATGAATAGAAATACAATTTATGCATCACTAAGATTGTTTTATATTAATCAAATTAATCTACATACTTTGTTTATTCTTCGGCTGTAAAATGAATGGAGTTTAGTACAATGCAATTTGAATTTAGACATTGAAATCGAACTCCGTAAATCAGTGACATATGTATTATTAAATATAAAACATTATCAAAGATTTCAATCAATGTATAGCACTATGCACGAACTAATTTATTATATTTTATATAATAATTTATCACGATATTTGTCATTTAAATTATAAAATCTAATTTGTTATGATCGATCCAAATAATAATTATTTAATACTTACTAATTCTGATCTCATAGATATAATAGAAATTAACTAGTAAAACAATAGGATTCGAACCTTTCAGAAAGTCTTTCAGACTATACCACTGATTTATCGTGCTGGTTGCACCGCTTAATTCATTTTAACCGGTTTTCTTTTAGAAAATGACAGTCCATGAATAAAATATTTAAAATAATAAAATTAAATCTTAAAACTGTTTTGAATGATATGGCAGTTTATTATTAAAACATTCCAAATATTTTGACTACACAATCAATTAAATTTCAGAATTTTTCTAAAGAAAGCTTATACGAAAATTATGGTTTCTAAAGAGAATATATTATCTTAAAACCAATAACCACTCATTCACACTCATCAAAAACGAAAAGACATGCCTTAAAGCAAGTTATAAAACATTGCAGCTTAATCTGCGATATATTTCAATGCTAATACAAATAAAGAAGGGAATGTTTTTTATTCAATTCATAAAAGAAAATCACTTCATCGACTCTAAATATAAAAAAATTACCTATGATTATCATAAATAACTTTTGTTTTAAATGCACAATTATTTTATTACAGGTGTTCAGCACCAGTGGGATGGAAACCAAAACGAGGCCGTGTTGACGTTTCTCTCGGAGGAAGAAACTGTTTGGCCAGACGTGGGACTGTACAACATGAACTTTTGCACGCACTAGGATTTTGGCATGAACATTCCCGCACTGACAGAGACAAGAATATAGTCATTCAATGGGACAATATTTTAGAAGGTAAGTAAATTAATTTACTAGAATGGCGTAGTGATACCGTGACGAGACAATCTCACCAGTGTGAACCACCTTAGTCAAACCACAATTTTTAATCTGAAGAATCGTAACTTTTGCGGATCACATTTTAATTTAATTTAAAATTTGAGACCTCACAGAAAGTCAGCGTATATTCGTAAAGTAAAGATACAAGGCTAGTGAAAATGGAAACGATTTTTTAATCAATTAAAAAAGTTTTTCGATAGAGTCCGCGTGACGTGGCGGAGTTTACCAGGCCTAGGTAGACAATACCTAATTCTACCTTGAGGAAAGTTCGTTCAGTGAACCATTTTTGATGTTGAAAAACTGCTGCTAAATTTATTAACAATTTCTTAATGTTCAAATCAATGGCGTTATAAACAGACAAATGTTAAAATTAGTTTGTAAATTTAAAACTTTCATTATAAAAAAGGAGGGAACTGCATTAGCTGTGAAAAACGTTTACCGATTCATCATTAATTATAATATATAAATAATGTGAAAAAGTATACAGAACTGTTGAAAATGATTTAAAAATATTTTCTAGACGCTGTATCTTTAGTTTCCAAATATCCCTCGTAAATTTAATATGGTCATTAATGGGGTTAAGCATTTTTATAAAGCGTTTTCTTTCCATATAAATTTCCCATTCAACTATGCAAATAGCCAACAATGGTGATCTCTACATCATCATGAGTTGAACCGTCGATGGGCGCAGCAAGCCGTCAACGATGCAAATTGCATTTCAATGCAACAATCGCTAATGCGATTTCCAATGCGGCCTATCGGTGCTCTCTAGCCCTGTCAATGGCATATAAATCACATGGCCGTTCCTTATGATCCTTGCATTGTGACAAACCAGAATGAATTCTGAACGAGATTTATTGTCGGCCAAATCGTCGGTTGACCAACCTACGTTGTCGTCGTTGTTATAGAATCTGCGAGGAAATCATATTGGAAAATGTCTATTCTGTTCACAATACTTGAAAGGCTATTATCATAACGACAATGCATGATTTGATTTTATTCAGATAAGAAAAGACATTATACATTTATTGAGGCAGAGATTAGCAATAAAATAGTTTCAGAATTAATAAGAACTCACACCTTATGATTAAATCCACGCATAGTGAAGCTCTTAAACATGTGTCGGTTTTATTGAGTCCATTTGAGGCACACAGGTCGATAACAATCGTCGATATTTCATAAGAACGAAAGAGGTTATATACCAATCTCATATAGCTTCGGTGTCATTGTTGCGAATTTCTTGTAGGACGGATAAAAGACACCTATTGAGAAATCAAAGATATGATCGAAGCCATTTGACACTTTGGATGTATACGAAGATGTGATTGTGAAACGATAACCATGAACATATACTCGTATTGTATTGTATGGTACGAAAAATGTCAAATTAAAACTGAAACGCTTATAAATAACTTATAGTTGGAGTGATTTGTGTAAATCGTAGTTTGCGTGGATTTCGCCCTCGCGGAAATAATGCTCTTCCACAATATCCGCTTAGTTTTAAATGGTTATGAATTAATAGTATAGCATTGTTTTAAAGCGAATTAAATACAATACATTTTGTATAGTGAAATAAATCATTGTAAATATATAGTATATACAAAGAATTAAAAGATTCACAATAAAAAAATATTTAAACAATTAGATAATTAGATTAGAATGCTGCAAAAGATTTGACGATTTGTTTAATTTTAAAGTAATTATATATTTTACAACAGTTGATATGCTAGTGCCCCATCGACCTGCGAGTTTATATTTTTTATCTTTAAAATTTTGGATGCTGTGATGCAAAATATATTTAAGTAAAGTGTTAATTTTCGTTATTTATTTTTGATTTATAAAATTGTGTAATTATCTGAATAATGGAAAGTTTGAGGTAGTAATGCCTGTAGGTTATTGTGGATGATATATTAAATCCCAGACATTTAAAAAAATGTAATATTATCACTACAAGATAGGAGTTATTTTTTTGAATTTTTAACAAAAATGTTCCCCTAAAATTGTTTACTCGGATTACAGAAGTTCATAATATACGACCACAAATCATTACCTTTTTTAGTAGATTTTGATTTTGAAACGTTTTTTTAATTTCCCGAAGACTACTAACGTTTCATCGCCAGACACCAATCAATGCAAAAAGTGTTTATATTTTTATCTTACACTAAAAAACACACTTAAAAATTATATCTATTAAATGCAATTAATGGGAACCAAAACTGTGTATCTAAAAAACCATCGCCATATACATATAGTATATATATATATATATAATTGATTTATTATCATAAGCTTTAAAAATTTACCCAATCCTTTAATTAGGATTTAAAATCAATTTATAACTTACAAAAAAACACTGAATTGATGCAGTAAGGAATATCTTCATATGATATTATAATTAAAAATGTACGTTAATCGTACGAAAAAAAGTCATAATCAATTATAATATTATATAATATATACCTACTTAAAAGAATATGTTAAAAACATACAGACTTGTTGGTAATATACAGGATATATAAAAAATGTAAACTGCTTTAATTTGATAACAAGAAACAAGACATACAGGTAACATATCCTCAAGATTAAAATCGAGACAACGTTGAGAATACCTCAATGATGTTGCAAATTTATCTCAATGAGTTCAATATAACATAATAAACTCTTTATTATAGAAATATTTTTCGATTTCTTCATTCGAATCTCTAAATCGGTACATTTAGATTCCACTATCAAATGGTGTGTAATTATTGTTTTTTATAAAATTTATTACACGTACTAAATTTCGGTACGGACTGTAGTAGGCGCGCGCTTCAATACACATTTTCTATCTTATACATACCTTCCGGATACACCGGTCGTAATTACATAATGAAGAAACGGCCATTATGTAAGCCGGAGATCTGATACGATTCCACAGTTTTTTATTACAGCATCCATCTATCCATATTGCGCTCTATCTCGTGAACGATCTTCACGATTATGAGAAGTTCAATAGTGTAACAAACCGCCCTGGGAGACCTCCGGGCGACCTTTTTCCCCCACAAACCGACCCACGGCGTTGTCGAACCTGACCTCAAGGGTCAATTATTAAAATTATAAGATATGTACTCATGTATCAAATCTGCACGACTTTGCTGCATTGTCACACACACTAGAGTCCTAAATAGGCATGGGTAAGACAGAGTAATAGGTGTACCGGAAAGGAATGTCATTTTCATGTATCGCTTTGGTTCTAAAGCCTGTGGCGGAACAATGGCTCAATTTTTATTTTAAAATTAAGCTCAAATTAAAATTAAAATTTAAGCTCAAACTTTATTTTTTTAATGAAGTAAATTCTACGCAATTTTTCCTATCACATATTGTCCAAACTAATATTGAATGTTACTCAAATGTGTTACTCAAATATTTACGAATTTTAAGTTATAACATTAGGGTAATTTAATAATGTGAAGCTGTATATTTTGAAGAATATCGTTCTTTCTACTCAGCTTCTATTAGATTGCAAAGTATCTAGACTAGAACATATGTTTACCAGCTTTCCATAATGGTTGCCGTCTTTTAACGCAAATTTTGTCATAGCGTCAGACGTGATAGAAATGAAGATCTATATCTATTGGAAGCAAAAAGAAAATACGTAAAAAAAGACTAGCAGTTTCAGCGGCATGCGAAAGAAGTCGCCGACTTGTCACATTGACTTTTAAATCGAGCTGCAACCGTCGATAGACATTGTATGTTAAAAGAGAGCGCCTCTACCTCATTACTTCTTCAAAGCGAGCCCGTTGATTCGATTTTGGTCACCGGTTTCATCAGATATCTTCACAAGAGGAGTCACCTAGGCTCGGATGCCGTCATAGATCACGACATCGTGTCCCAAGCGATTGTTCTGGAATAACAGTTTTTCCGTATCGATGTACACAATGGAGGCTGCACGTGATCCTCTGGCATTGTGTTTTTACCAGTTGCGACTCTCTATCGACTCTATGCTATAAAAATACTGGTCGATTTTGCGACCGGTTGGATGCTAGCGTTTCTCCCATATAAGATGTAATATACGATAGAATAAAAAAGTGAAACAAAAAATAACATGGCCTTGTTAAGGTCATACAACCAATTCTCTGTAATAGGACGTGTATGAAATGAGAAATTTCAGAATCGACTGTCCATAAAATAATGACGTTGCACAACACCTCATTATGTGGGAAGACGACATGGTTAATCGTTCCGCTAATTTTGTAACACTATCTTTATAAATCGTTAATTACTAATCCACCCACTTCATAAAATGACCGAACGAATTTTGTTTTTTTACTATTTTGGAATATTTTATGACGAAGTTATAGCTAAGCATCTATTTGTATACGACTGTGCAATATCATATCGTATATATAATACATACATTTACATATTTAAATAATATACAAAATTGAAATTTGTAATTATTGTGAATATCTAATGAAATACATATTGTACTTGCTTAAATTCTGAAATAAAACTAAGATTTTACCAACGTGTTCGCTTAAAACACAAGATATCGATTTATACATATATAATTAAACACTGATTAAATTTAGTAAATTTTTTTTTAATTTTATGAAATATTGATAAATTATTCAAAACCATTACTAATGGCGTTTATGAGTTTTGGGTATTAAAACTTTCAAAATGAAATATTAAATGTTTTATTTGAACAGTCAATAATTATATATTAGATCCCAGAGCTAGATTTTATTTTGTCAATGTAAAGAAGTTGAAAAAATCAATTAAAAAAAATTTCACAAGAAAAAAATAACGACACAACTGTACTTTTCAATATAAATGGTGTTTATCCTTGTGAAAAAAATATTGTACAGTGCTATTGAAGTTAAGTAATAATAACCAAAAATGAGTGGCGAACAAAGCCCCGCTTTCTATGACAATTTTACCGTCAATACTGCGAGGGTCCCTCTACATCAATCTCGAAAAGAGCTCATTGTGTTCACCGCGGTCATGAGCGGGTACTCTAACAACACATGTTTAGAATTCTATCTTCTCTAATCTTAAAATCTGACAAAATACGTCCAAAATGCCGCATTTTCTAAAATTGCAAAAAAATCTCGAAGAAAAATGTTTCATAGAAATTTAATACATCCTTTATTACTAAAAGCATCTCTGCAAAATGTCCACCATTTGCTCGTGAAAAGTATACAGAGATGGAATAAACTTATTATACATACATACTACATAGATAGATTTTTCATTACTGTAACTAATTTATCGTTAATCAACAACATGGATTTAGACACCAACCTTTTGCCATTCACGAAAGCGGTAGTGGAACGAACTTAATACTCAAATAGATGTAATAGATTAGATTTTAAAGTAAAAAGGACATCTACAGTCACTTCTATGAACTTTTCGAAACTCTGTATATTTAATAGTTATATAAAAAAGATTAAATCACTTCTGTTTCAGGTCGCGAAGTTTTTAACCTACTCTAATGAATCTAATGTATGAGATGTCCAAGTGAGAATAATATTAAGTTACTAGGAAAAATATTGCATTTTTTTGTTAACATCGAATTCGGTTTAATAATTAATTTTGCTTTAAATTGAATAATCTACAAATTACAGGGTTAAAGTACATCGATAAGTTGCTGCATAAGGTTCATTTCAAAATTTTATCAACTCCAAATCCCTAGAATTTCACATAATCAGAGTAAATAGATACTTCACAAAAATATTCTTAATATTCTTAATTTATGATTCTAATGGTGACCATTTCTATTAATAAAGTTAATTTTTAGCTGATGTAAGTGTATTTGAATTTGAAGGTCACGTGTCGCAATTATCTTCATAGCAACTAAATAATTAATTATAATTTAAGAATTTTAGAAAAAAAACGTACGATCAAGATCATAAGGGCGTCTCTGAGGCTACATACACTAATAAAATTCAGCATATCGCGCAACTATCACACAACAAATGATCGCACTCGCGCATGCGCCATGGTGTGTTTTTGTCGGCTTGCATCGGTCGTCGCCAGAGGGCACACGCGGCAGCCGTGTCGGTCGTAAAAGTCGGTCGAAAAATTTACGTAATTTGCATTTTCGCATTCAAAGTATCGAAATGAATTTCCTTGTGTCGCACGAGTCGCATGTCTCTCAGGAGGTACAGAAAGCCAACGAGTGCAAGAACAGCCGCGAGCGCGGCTGCGACGGCGTCGCGAGTCGACGCACTCGGCTATTGGGAGTAGGAACGCACGGAAGCGAGGAGGTCGCAGACGACGAACGCCGCGATAGCTTCGCTGAACGAACGTACACACACCACACACACATGCACGCGCGTGCGCGCGCGCGAACACACACTCCAACATGCGGCTTCTAACCATGCGCGGAAGCTCGACCCGCGAATTTTGTGCGCTCCGTGCACGTTTGCACCGCAAAGGTTCATGAGCACGTTTCGCGTTCGTTTGGTGCGTGCGTTGCTTCTTGCCAATAAAAAATATTTTATATACCAAATTTAATTTAGTTTAATTCGACAATTATTACAAAAATATTTTAGGTCGTGATATAAAAATATGTACATATAAGCCAGGGGTCGGAAAAGTGCGGCTATATAAATACACGAACTATAGAAATTAGGGGGAGAGGGTTAAATTGAACTAATTAGTAGTTATATTTATGCGAAACACGAATTAGTCTATAGGACTCTAGTTTGACGATATCTTTTCCTGCTTTTGGAATCATTATAATTTCCGCAACCATCCATTGATCAGGGTAGTATGCTACTCTTAATATTGCATTAAATATATATGTAATGGATTTCATGCCTCTCTCTGGCAATTCCATTGATAATTTTCCTTTAGTTTGGTCATATCCATTATTGGTCATATTTTATTTTTATTATTAATACAAATAATATATTCTCCATGGCAACGTCACAAATAAGCGCAGACAAATGAGCGTGTGTCAAAAGAGCGCTCCATTATAAGCGCTGCGTCATAAAAGCGCTTACCAAAGTAGCGCTGTAACAAAATAGCGCGCGTCAAATGCGCAGACAGTCATATGAGCGTTTGACAAAAGAAAGCACATCATAAGAGCGCAAAAATACTTGAAGAAAATTAAATAATATATATTTTAGGAATGAGGTATACAAAATATAGGTAAATTGTGAAAAATTTACAAGGAATAAAAATTCACGAAACATAGGCGGTAAAATTAATATTTTATGTGCCAGAGCGTATTAACGATTAAAATGATTTGTCAATGAAAACATTATTATTTATGAATTATTACGTACATACGAAAGTATGACTCCCCATTCCCATACGTACGATATACTTATATATTTTGTACTAAAATGAAACGCTGATTTAAAATTTATCATTACGTTTGTTTTATAATGTTTCATTAAATTGACAAATATTAATATTATTAATTAAATAATAAATTATAAATATTTTTTTAAAATTATTAATAAAATATTATTATTTATCGACTTGACTTTCAATGAATGCGTATAATAGCGCAGGTATACGGCCCCTCAGTAGTTAGATATAATTCCTACTACTATTACTATCACAGTAATAATCACACAGTTAATATCAAATTCATCGTCACTTTCTTAAACGTTCATTATTATATCGCCATTCGTAATTATATGGATAATTTGTAAAAATAAATCAATATATGTATTTATAAATAATTAAAACACAGATTACTAATTCTGTTTTACGCGACTTAGTAATTTAATAGCTCGAAAAGACTAATATTATTATTTGAGTTGCCACTAAAAATGTCGATACCCAGATCAATAGTTGTCAATCACTCATTTTAATAGTGCGAGCGAAATATATTTTTTCTAATCCTTTTATTTCATAACAGACACACAATATTAAGTAACAATTATGCACAATTAGAGCATATAATCCCGTTTCATCCCATATCATAAAAATATAGATACCTTTGAAGGAAAAAATCAGTTTAAGAGGAATAATTAATAACTTAAAAATTGTCAAGTAAGCGTTATGCGGTCTTAACACAGCTCGATTCGGCCATATTCCGATGAAAAATTTTACAATAAACTTACACTCGTAAATTTAAGATTATTGACTTATTTCCATGAGTTTAGAATTCAATATTACTTAACTGTGTCTACCAGAAGCTTTTTTACCATTAATAAATTGAAATTGGCTAAATTAGCTCGAGCACAAAGCCAATAAATGCATTGAAAGTTGAGTGCGACGCTTGGAATACGATGTTGAGTTACTAGCACAAAGGGTTAACTATATGACACAGAAAATTCCAAAGACATTACCTTGTCAACCGCATGATGCCTAGAACTGTAAATATCGCGCTTTCGGCGTCAATCGGCGCGGCGTCCCTTCCCCCGCGAGGCCGGCGGGGGAAGGGACGCGTCGCATCGCGTCGGTTGCCTTGCATAGTAACAAATTACACTAATTTGAATTATACACTGCTTAATTCTAACACATACACTAAATTACACTATCACTTTATAATTAAAAACATCGAAACGGATATTATTATAAAAAAATATGAACGAGAACACTTATTCGAGAAAAATGTAGCAAAATAATTTATTCGGCCGTTTACGACCGTGGTCGCATAGCTACTGGTATTTTTTTTTAAATATTTCTAGATGCATCCAGACAATTCAAGGTTATGCTTCATTAAAAATAACAAATGTCATTCACCTCAGATTGCATTTGTCTAGTTTTAAAATATTTATCTCTAATTCGAATTATTTTAATGCAAGTTGTTTGTTTATATTTAAATATGTATCTCTCGTTCGATTTATTTTAATGCGAGAGTGACACGAAGGTCACCTTTGTTGTTGACTTGTTGACCTTCTAAAAGTATAATGTCGATGATTTCAAGTTTTATATTATTTAAATCTAATTTATATGTGCCAAATTTACGACATTTTCAAATGACGTTCTATCGTTGAAAATAGTGAAACATATATACTTTTATTACATATTGATAATATGGGGGTTAGGGGGGGCTGAACAAAACTATATTTTGAAACTTATTTTCTTTATTTTAAAAACATATTATGTATTTATTTTTATTGAAAATTAATTTTATTCGACGCTCCTTCTTACAAAAGTCAGCAATAACCGCATTATATAATCAGTATATTGTCTTTCTTTAATTTGTCTAAGTGTTTTTTTTTCGATTGATATTAATGCAAGAGCTGACAATCTATTCTCACTTTTTTAATAATGTGTCTGATTCGCTTAGAAAATACAATAATTCAACATAGTTGCCTTCATTTACGGTATTATTATTTTCAGAGTGTCCCCGAAAAGAAAGTTCTTGTTTAGATAAAAAGCAAATCACGTCAATTAATTTGGAAATAATATATCTGTTTGCAGTAACTTTCTTATTATTTAATTCAACATTTGCCTTAAATTGAGCACTGAAGAAATCATCGATACGATTTTCTTTACTAATTTTTTTTAATTGTATAGTAGCGCATATGTGAGGTTGAGAGCATTCGTACTTTTTACGAGCTTCACTTAAATTGTAATAAATTTAAAAATATAGTGTTTATTCCCATTCCCCCTATTTTACGAGTTTCACCTATATTGTAATAAATTTAAAAATATAGTTTTTGTTCCTATCCCCCCTAGCCGCATTCCCTGTTTCAAAGTTATCGCACGACACTGATATGCATATATCGCATGTATGGGGATGGGGAGCTATACTTTCGTATGTACGTAAAAATTAATAAATAATAATATTTTTATTGTCTAATCATTTTAATCGTCATTGCGCTCTGGCACATAAAATACTAAGTTTACCGCCTATATCTCGTGAATTTTAATTCTTAGTAAATTTCTCACAATTACTTATATTTTGTATACATAATTCCTAAAATATTCGTTACTTGATATATATCAAGTTGTTTTTGCGCTCTTATGACGTGCTCTCTTTTTTTAAGCGCTCATATGACTCTCTGCGCATTTGATGTACGCTATTTTGTGATAGCGCTACTTTGGTAAACGCTCTTATGACGCAGCGCTTATAATGCAGCGCTTATATGACGGCGCTTATTTGACGCACGCTCTTTTGACCGGCTGCCATTCTCTATGAACTGAATTAGCTCATTATTAGAGAAGTTTCAATACCAGAAATGTACTACCTAACTCGATTTTAATTAATCACCACAATATTGATCCGTGAGATTAGGAAATCTAGGTAAACCTAATCTGTGACGATCGATCAGAATTATAATTATATAATAATCACTACTTTCAATCTCCCAGACACGAAAGAAATTTATAAACACTAAGATTCGTATGGGATTCGAACCCAGGTCTTTTAGGTCAATAGTAAGGAGACTTATACCACTCGTTTATCGTGCTGGTCATTGCCATTGCCATTTTATACAATTTGTATAAAATGACGATTGCTTGAATGCAAAGTTGTATACTAACTAGATCCTAGTATCCTATAAAAAATCTAAGAAAGTGTTTCTCTGAGTCTAATTTTTTTTCGATTGTCGCTTTCTACTGTGTTCTAATTATGTAGGATCCTTTGCAACGTAAAGTTTATTTGATTTAATTAGGATTATAAGTTTAAAAACATCCGCAATTTTCACCCGATATTGCACTTTCAGATTATCATCTTAATCAATCATTAAAGAATTTGAAATAAAAAATACATCAATCGAACATGTCTGAATTCACTTTGATACATTATCGAGTTTTAGAGAAGAATTGAAAACCTTTTCTGTGGAGAATCGAATATCATTTATTTTTTATTTATTTTTGGTTTACCCGATATATAAAACCATAAGCGTTTGTCAGGTATTATTGGTATTCTTTTAATACAACATATTTTGAAATCGCCTCAGATATAAGCTAATTTATTATATTACAGTTGAAGTTCACCAATTTAAGTAATACGTTCAACACATAAAATTTAAAGTGATGAGACAAGTATGTTAACCAATTTGCTATATTTGTAAAATCAGCAAATAAATCTAGCTTCAAAATCAGGAAAATATTGCTTAAAATGTATTCAAATTCTTGTATGAAAACAGACTATCATGATGAATAAATCGGAGAAACTATTAATCAGGACAATGATTTATAATAAATCCCGAAAAAAATAATTAATATGCTTCTTGTAAAACATGAAGAAATAATATCAAATTGGTAATATTTAAAGTAGCCATTAAAATAACAAGAAAAATGATTTTTATACGATAAAAATTTAGTAGGCAGTGGTAAGATATTTTCTATTTCAGTTAATTTTATATTTAGATATAGTAATAAAATATTAATATTAAGTAGTCGTTCAGTGGTAATTTTATTTATTTTTTTAAATCATATTTCCGGAAAGTAAATACTAATATATATATTTTTTTATGATTTAGTTTTTAATTATTTTATTCATATTCATATACTAAAAATTATAATAAAATCAATATTTTTCTACTATTTTTGTAAAAAATTATGGTGCTCGAATTTTTCCGGACACGAATTTTCTGGACAGATATTTACGGACACTGATTATTTCGGACATAGATTATTCCAAACAAAACATATTTTTAATATTATATATTAAAAATATGTTTTGTAGCAATGTAGCAATCAAATTGAATAGAAACCAAGGAATCATTTTTTTTACTTAATGATAAAAAACGTTCCATTAGTTTTTTAAAATAACCGTTGTTGTTATTTTGATTATTTTTGTAACATTTTTGATTAGTTGATATCTTTAAAAACGGACATATAACGTAAATAAATATTGATTAGGACTTTTTTGGCGGTGGCCTTGATGAAAATGAATAGGAAATTTCGGACGTGATCAACAAATAAAAATAGTACACTCTTATATTAACTAGAAAAAAGCAATTCCTATTTAGCCCATTTGCGCGATTAAAAAAAAATTAAACTGCTATTTTTAATATAAAAAATATCGAGATACAACTAACGGTATAACGTGAAAATTTTACTCATAAATTTCTTATAAAAAATGCTGAAGCTTAAATGTTCACGAAGCGTGACAATTTGAGATATTTTTAAATAGACAGTTATTTTATTATATTATTTTCTTCGGTACTCGAGATTGAGTTGAACAGACAAAAAATTAAATGCAATTCTGCCATTCTGCCCATAATGGTCTCTTGCTCAGGCATTTCCGTGCTTAGCCAAAGTTGAATCCTTCTAGATCGGGAAAACGGTAGAAAAATAATCTTACTGTCGATATTCAATTTATGCCTTAGCTGAATGCATTCAAGAATTGCGCTAGCCAGACGAATGATAAATCAAAACTTGTAATCTCCGCATCCTCGGCTCGTAAGAGCGGCGTTCAATAAACCAGGATAACAGTCATGAATTTACAATATCCAGACGGCGTCGACGTATAAATCTTGGCTTCGCACTCGCGTTACTTAATACCGTATAATATTGCATGAGTGTACAAAATAAATAATATCTATTAACAGTCCAGAGGCGGAACGTAATTTACACTCGACGAAGCCTCGCTATCTCTCACTAACGAAGGGTACGCGGATTAAACTAGCCACAATATATTTTCATATAAGGGGATGTTATCTGCGTACGCTTTGCGGAATTCTCTTGCATGGAGATGGAGAAAAATACACAGCGTTTCTGCGTTTGCACAAAACTATCGCTGATTTACGATAGTGTGAAGTTGTTTGTTTAACAAGCCTTCTTCAATGAGTGGTAAGAATTTTCAAAAATTCAATAAGCTTCTCCAGGATATTAAGTGGGTTTTGAGTTGATTACAAATATTTCAACATTTTAAAAATAAAATGTTAATGAATGGTAAGAAAATAAAAAAAATCTTAAAAATATAACTAAAAGTGTCAAAGAATCTCATTTTAATGTTTAGAGCATATATTCTATAAGATTAAACGATAGGATTTAGAAATAATCTTTGATTACAAGTTTAATTTAATATTACACGAATTTATGACCAGAATACAAACGAAAATTTGTATATAATATACTTCGGCATACACGAAATAATGGAAGAATTAAGGAGAATTTTTAATGGGTAAATATTCATTTTGAGTTTTTTGGAATATACCTCTTTAAAAAGTAGTAAAGAAGTATATCTTGCCAAACATATTTATAAATGTACTGACCTATGAATACATGCTCAATCACGAAATCGGTCGTAGCTAGTTGTTACTCGTTGCGATGGCTTCGTTATGGTGAGCGGCGTATGTCAGCTGTCCATGTGAGCTATGGTCCATTTAGTTGAAGCGGGATCAGCTGACTGAGGTCAGCCGACAAGAATTTGATTATCCTCTCGCCGACCGGCCACTTGTGAATCCTCGCATTGGTCCAAATCGAATAGTATACGTGTAGTCCGTGAATTGCAGATGTGATAATCACAGTTCATCAACCAAATGAGTGTTTTTGTATGAGAAATACTACCCCTAATATAGTAGACTTAAACGGCGTGATTTCTGTAGTAAAATCTTTACTTCATTGACTCAGCAAGGATATCGCGAAAGAAAACTCACCAAGTAGTCGTTAATGAAATAACATTACTTCTGAAGATGAATCATGAATCAGCACACCGCATGGTCTATGACGCTACACAGTTCCACATAGTGTCTGTAAGGTGGATACTATATCCACTAGCTTCGGAATTGAAAGAACGACGAATCGATGCATGACATGTACTTTAGCTGCTCTCTGGAGTAGAATGATGATTTTCTAGGGATAAAACTCGGATTCAATATCACCAGCTAGGAACTATACAGGAACTTTCTAAGCACGGGTAAATTTGTATTGAATGCCATGGAGATTATATGGAAGAATTTTCTTTTTGCAGCTTTTCGGTTTAATAAATTACTATCAAAATATATTTTAAGTTTCCATTTGATTAACCCTTGTATGAGAATTTTCGAAAATTCTTAATGCCCCTCGATGGTTTGAGTTGTCAATGACAATTCATAATATTGTAGATACCTGTATATAGCCCGTATGTATTTTTTTATAATTTTAAATCAATTTATTAATTTAATTTAATTCCAGGTCGCGAAAAAAACTTCAGAGTGCGAATGGCCAATGAGTCCACGACCCTAGGAATACCATATGATTTTGAAAGTGTAATGCACTACAAAAACAATTCATTCTCAAGGGACAAGAAAAGGAGACCAACTATTTTACCTCGGTTCGCAGGACAACAAATTCTAATGGGTCAAAGGATAAGGGTTTCTAAATCGGACATTGCCAAATTGAACAGATTGTACAGGTGTAATGCGAATGTGTACGATGTAGGAAATACTATTCCAGGAGCCATAAACTGGGACACGTTTAAAGAACTATTCTTCAACGAGAAGCCAGTATATTTCAATAAATTGCCAGAGCCGGAACCTTTGGAGTTTGAGGAAAATAAGTTCTTGTTTAATTCAACATTGGGATGACATGAAAAATAAAATAAATGAAATGCAATTGTGACTGATTTAATTTGTGTAATTCCATTTTTAAAATTAACTTACACTAGCATGTTTTTTTTTTAAATAAAATAATAATTAAAAAATGTTTTTTCATCATTGTATAAAGCGTTTGACGGATACGTCAATAAAGAATTCGAAAAGTTACTTTCATTAAAAAAGGCGATATTTTTCAAAATACGAGTACACATCTATAAAAAAATAATACATATTTGTTCGATAGTATAATCTTATACATTTAATGAGAATTGATTCGATAGAGTGCTTCGTATTCAATATATCCTAATAATAAACATACCCAACATTGCAAGAAAAAACATTTGCTAAATATGAGATTTTTATGTTAAATATTTCGTTAGTTCGTAATAATTCATAATATCAACAAGTACTTGTATACCTTTAATATAAACAATTAGATTTAAATAATATAAAAAAATTAAAACAATTTTTAGTATCAGGAAATTTAAAATTTTTAACAATGAATAATAGAAATTTTTAAATATAAACAATTTTATACACATATATCTAATGTGTTTTAATAATTAAAAAATATTTTTAATTACAAGTGTCGAATAGATATGCTTCCAAATGTGTTATAAAAAATATTTAAATTACAAAAATAAAAATTAATACAGTTGTTCTGACTAGCAAGCAATTTCAAAACATATTTTACTGTCATATTTATTATTAAAAACGCGTCTATTTTAACACTTGCAATAATAAAAAACAACATTCATTCATTTGGGGGAAAAAAATAAAAAAATAATGCAATACAAATAGAAAATATAAATGAAATAATTACATTATTATGCATAGTGAGATATTCATTTAATAATATATAAACGAAAATGTTAGTAATTGACTATGTATTGTACAATATTAAAATGGATACAATAGTACTTTTCTTATTTAAAATCAGATCCAAATTTCAACCAAATATTAAAAAATGTAGACATTAGAAGTTTATTAAATTATTGCTTGGCAAAATACATACGGTATAAAAATACCCTGCATGTGGAATTTAATATATTTAAGAAAATCATCTTAAATATAACATAGACATAATTGAACAGTAAAAGCCTGACAATCGTGCAAATATTTTTGATATCCCTCACAGTAAAAAAAAATATTTGTAAAAAAATACAAACCACATTGACAGGCAAATATTGTCAGATGATTTTATTACGTTAATAAATGCACCAGAAATTCCTTAGAATCTATATCAAAAATCAGTCTATTTGCACCAGATAAAAAAGAAGTGCACATTCATGACGAGGAAATAGAAAATTACGACTATATTGAGACACGCCTAAAAATATGGGCATGACATTAAATTTTTTAAATGCTTGTCTAAATGTAACAGGGAAAATTGCATTATAATCTAACTTTCAAATCCTCCATTCGTTGTTTGATTTTATGTGACATTTCAGCATACCTGAAAAATAAATCAAACATTATATTTTCACTAAAGTTTAATTGTAAATTAAAACAAGAATTACAAGTACCTTTCTTTGATCATATTAGCCTGTCGTTGTTCTTCTTTGTGATACATTTGTAATATTGCTTCACATTCGTAAATTGTCAAATTAAGAAACTGTGCAACTTCCGATGAAATCTAAATTCAAACAAGAATCATGTCAATATGTTACAGTTTTTATAATCTTTAAAAATACAATTCTTACTTCTCCAGTTTTGTCAGCATCCATCAAAAATAACTGAGATATTTCTTCATGTGGACCTAAATTCACACGAACTAATAAAGGATACTCTTCATCACGTAGTTTGCGTTGTTCTATAAAAAATTATCATTTTTACACAACAAAGTTTTATTTAAAATAATAACATCATAATATACATACCACCATTGTCCCTAACCACGAATAGTGCAAATCGTTGTGCGTTTGAATCAACTTTGTATTTATCTAACATAAGATTGATAACTTCTTGAGTCGATACTAAAGAAGTTACCCAAACAGACATGAGACTTCCGTACGGAGGTGTGAAAAAGGAAGTTTCACGATTATAGAAATGTCCGTTAATAGAACAGCGACGACGTAGGGCAGCAGCTCTTTGTCTGTAATCATAATAAAACGGTAAATATAGGGCATTTATAAATAAAAAATAAATACATACCTGCGTTTACCAGTTCTTCGTTTGATGGCAGTCGATCCGCATCTAGAATTTGGACCCCTTCTTATTGCAACTTTACCTTCATTCGGGATGATAATATAATCATCGACAGGATGAGCGTAATTTATTGTCTCATTATCAGAAGCGCTATCCTATTATTAATGTAATGGATCAGTAAATAATATAGATATGATATAACAGCAATATTTATTAACCAACCTCGACGTGAGTCGTATTGTTAAAATGCTCCGGTCCAGATATGGATCGACTTAATTCGTAATTTTCACTATTCGATTCATCAAAATTACCAATCCAACTGTTGTCCATAGAAATAGCTCGGTTATAGGCACTTGAATTCAATTTCGGCGATTGATTTTCTGGAGTGTCCATTTTGGATATCTTCTCTTCGTATTTTTTAATCCTTCTGAACGTATCCCTTGGAAAATCTTCGTTAAAATAACTAGTGTTCGATACTTCTTCCAATTTATTCTCACAGTTGACGCTAAAGTTATCAGATTCGGGTATGCGTTCAGTGATGTTCTTAACAATATCACCATAAAGCTTTAAAGAGTCATTAATTTTTTTGGGGTCTATAGGCGAGTTAGCTTTTAATGTGTCGTCGTTGAAAGATCTAGACATGACTTCCTTATCTAGTGGCATCAGATCGTTTCTATTCAACAGTTTAAGCAAATCTACGTCGGATGAAGGTCGTAGTGTTTTTTCTTCATCTTCATCCGCAAAGTCTAAAATGTATTTACTGTTTGATTGCAATTTTTTCGGAGAAGGTTTTATCGTCGGGTATTCGTTGTCTGAAGAAACGTCGCTTTCAGGCAATAGTGCTACTTTCGATTCGGAGATTGAATCGTTACTGGATTGACTCAGTGTGGTAATTGAACTAGATACGCTTTCGGAATTCGGTAACGATATGGAATCTGTAGATTCGACACTGGACTGCGACGGTAAATGATTAGGTAACGTATGAAACGGTTTGTCAGAATCGCCGACATTTCGTTCTACTTGCAGTAGTTGATCGAGTTCGTCCCAATCCATTTGATTAAAATTTAATTTGATTGGAAGGGTTGAAGATATTATATCTGGTACGATAGCCGGAGACGGAGGCGGCGTAGGTGTGATCGATACGCTTCCGGAAGACTGATTACCACTGTCCGCACTATTGCTAGAAATGGAAACATCGGCAAGACTAATCTTTTCCATTTTGTCTATATAAATACTGGTATCTGATTTGCTACTAGTAATGTTGGATTTATTTTTATTTTTAATTGGAGGCTACAAAAATTAACATTCATTAGAAAAAAATTGTTAATTTTAACACATTATATATTACTGTAAACTTACACGTTCTTCGCATAGTATTTCATAAACATCTTCAACATTTCCTCTGTTGACGGAATATCTGCATGAGTTTCTCTTTCGAACCGTGACAACTGTCCTTTGATCGTCATTTTCTTTTAAATGTATGACTCCTTTGACTCCCCAGTGTATTCTTAAGGCACCTTCTAATACAAGTCTTCCGTTGACTTCTCTGGATCTGATTTCACCGCTTCGTCCATCGTGGAATTGATTATAAGCCTGAGCATAAAAAAATATTGAAGTAAATTTATTTTTAAAAACATGCAAAAGTTATTTTTATTTCTATCTTTGTTCCAAAATATAGATATTTTAAGTCTAATAAAAACTTAATTTGTATGTGTGAAATTTTAAGCTTTCTATAAAGTCAATAGAAAATAAATTGACTAATTGTTGTGTGTAATGTATTTGAAAGAAATATCAGTACAGAAATATAATTTGTAACAAAAGTTGTTATTTGGTATACATATAATTGAGTTTACCTTAAGTTTAGTCTCTAACTGTTTACTTGTCTGTGCTAAATTACTATTAACGACTTTGACGGGTGTTCCTTTTTGTCCGAAGCTCTTGTGAGATTCTACTCTAGTTCCGTGTCCAAAGAGTTGAGGTCCGAACAGCGCTCCGTAGCACGGGACGTGACAATAAGGCACGCCCTTGTGCTAAAAGTACACAGAATATAGTGAATTTATTTTTGAATAATTAATGAAATGAAAAATGGATCAATAAATACCTCGGCATGCTGTCCGGGGTTCAGTCTTTTCCCGCATTCCTCACATCGTAAGCATTCGGGATGCCAATCGTAGCCCAGCGATTGTTTTCTCTCAGCTGGGAAAAAGAAAAGAAAGAAGTGCGAGTTTGAGAATAAACACAAAATAGGGGCGACGTAGTGACGGTGTGCGGATAAAAACGCGGTCGAAGTGTCATTTTAGGGTTCCTTACCGAAATAGACTGGCTTTCCACATTTGTGGCAGCGCCACATCCCGACACCGCCCCAATTTTGCGGCCACCAGGACTCGACACCTCCGGTCTTTGCTTTTCACGGTGACTCGATGTAACGAGGGTTCGTTTGACACATTACTAACGAGCGATTTGCGTATATCCGATAAATAAAAATACAATATTTAAATAATTAAATAAATAATTATCAACTGTTGTTGATAATTATAACTATAACTAAATTAATACTAATTTGTCAAATTTACATGAGGAAATTATATTATAATATTAATATTAATTTAAAATTATAACTTTGTACAGAATTAAAATAATAACAACTTGATTTTGAACAAAAAAATGTATTCCTAAACTACAATCAATATTTTCACGTTTGATACATCTGGAGCAGGGACAAATCTGCTGGTAAAACCTATGCGAAATCATGATTGAATAAGCATTTTATCGCATATATAACCACGTAACGTTAAATCATGATAATAATCCACATTGCTTTATAAATTTTTCTTCATACAACTGAAACGGACAAACACTATAACTTTTTCAGAGAACGCTCAACGCCCCAGGCTCTAAAAACCCAAGGTCATTTAAATTTTTTTCTAAAAAAATTTTGTCTAAAAATCATCTCCAAAATTTGTTTTGAGGAATCGAGGAGATATCAATACCGTGTTAAATAAAATCAATTGCCGCCTTGGGCAAACGCTCGTATAGTTCGCCCCTCATGCCAGCCCTAATCGACATAGCCGCTTCATATTATGGCTGTGGGGGACAATTTATTTAATTAGCGACGAGCTAGATGGCACACTGGCAGCACTACTTCACATAACGGCGGCAAGAGCAAAACACTCGTTTAGCAACTTCGACGAAAGTACGACGGCCGGCGGCTCTTTGTCCGTCGGCCTCATAACATTAAATTTATTTAATGTTATGAGGCCGACTCAAGCGTAAGCACAATGCGTTACAACAAGTAAGTATGGGGGCCTATTTATATTTATATATAGATAGGTATTATGGCCAAAACTTGGCGGCACTCTAGTAGCACTGGCTTGACGGTTTTTCTCTCGCCTGGCGACCGTCGTATATTATATTTTACTATGTAAACAACTTATTATCGCAATAAAACATTACTGCAGCGACTTAATCTGTGTCTAATTGTCACCCGTCACCATCCCCTCGCCAAATAAGTATTAACCACCAGACTGAAAGTCTGGGAATCAGTGACATCTACATTTTTTAATAATTATAAATTATTACTTGTAATATAATTTATAACCAATAGATGTCACTGCAGCTGGAACTGTTTTTTTTTAATAAGATTGCATTTTTTATAATAAATTAAAATTTGAGTGACGCTACGGGGCTCGAAGCCGCAACCTCAGAGTTACTAGTCTGAGATCTATTCCGTTCTTAAAATAACAACCACGTAATCATAATCAATTTTAACAAAATCTTTTGCAGTATCCAATTTGTGTATAATTTTAAACTCATTTTTATGAGAATAAATGTTTTGCTTTAAAGTTCGTATTGCATTATCGAACTAATATATTATATATACCAACTTACCAACCTATAGTGATTTTGTTAGTGTTATTTTATGTGTATTTACTAAATTTATACCAATGTCGAAGATGTGTGGGGGGGGGGGCAGTGGCGTAGCTAGATTATGTAGTGCCCAGGACGATTCTTAAAATTGCCCCCCCCATACATTTTTTGCAGGGTCATAAAATCAGCATTTCCTAAAATAATAAATTGGTTAAAATTAAGTTTTTGTTATTCGTGGATTTATATATGTTTTAGTGCATTCAGGGTTAAGAACCACACTAGACGATCCCATCGCGAATATGCCGCCCCCAAGCAAGTGCCGCCCGGGGCGGCCAGCCCCCTCCGCCCCCCATAGCTACGCCACTGGGGGGGGGGTTGTTTGGTGATCATTTGTGCTTGTAGCATTGGCTGTTTAAAATGTATATATTTTTTAAATGGAAAGATGACATCACTAAGTCCGATAGGGATGGCTAATGATGTGAATTACTACTTGTGCATGAGCCATGTTGTGTATTTTTGATATTGTCATATCAATTATTGCCAGATAGTGCATAAAAGATGTTGTTTAAGATTTTTGTGGCGTATTATTTTTAGTTTTCAATGATCTGTGGCTGATGAAAGGTAACGTATTGTATATTTTAGTGCTGCTAATAATAAGAAAAAGGTAAGTCAACGGTTTGTAGCCCCATGACTGACAAATTGAATCGCAACGCCATGCATCACGTACGATTCAATAAAAGCTGATAAATAAATAGCAAGCGTGAATTGTGAAGCCACATGCTCTACAGGTTAAATTTAATAATGTACATTTACCTTTTTGAAAATTTTGTGTAAATTAGTTGATCACCTAAAATGTGAACAATGTTCTATTGAGTTTTTAGTGTCTCGTGCAAGGATTTCACTGACAGCTGCATTGACTGGTTATTCAAAATTGTTTATTTTTTAAAAAGTAAGAATGGGCTTTCAGTTAGTGGCAAAAAGTTACTTTAAAGTTTTACATTGTAGCTTATAAAATTAGCTTCAAAAGTTCTGATTGCTTTTATAAAATAATATTGAGGGTTTTTAAATTGGAGTTTTTAAACGTTAAAAAACAAATTTAAACTCTTACATCAAGCACTTTTTAAAGAAAATAAATAAAAATGTGCTGAAACCTTATTTCAAAAGAAATTGAAGATAAGCTTAAGGAGCTTGGAGTAAAAATATTTTGCCAGTCATAAAAAAATATCGGGATTTTGCAACAATAATTTTAGAGATGTAAAGCGCAAATAATTTAACATCATGTACTTGGATTTAAAAATATATTTGCGAATAAATGTTGTAAGTATGAGATGTAATGCATACATCATTCATAACTACTTCCAAATCAAGGCTAAATTTTTCTCTATAGACAATATAATATCCAAATATTTTAAGTTATTCTAAAAATTAAGATACAATGGTTAAATCAAGAATAAAAAGGTTATTATTGTGGAAAAGGGGGGGGGGGGTAAAAGTTTAATGTTATTAAAATATGAATACCAAAGATTTTGTGTGGATATAAAACGACGAAAACAGATAAAAATATGCAAAATAATGTGACATTATTTATAAGTAAAAAATAAAATATTACATTTTTACAAATAAAAATTTGCCTAATTATTTTAGTTCTTTATAAGAGAAAATTTACCATAGTATTTTCTAGCCAGTTATTACAGAGGAGTTGAAGAAATAACTATCTTGTGTTCGAGAAGCAAAACAAAGGACTAGCAAAATATGAAAGTAACTAATAATTAGGTGTTGGCCTTAAAAATTATAAAATGTTGCAATTTTTTTTAAAACATAACTCACTTTTAAATATTACATCAATTATATTTTTGTCTTTCTTTTGGTAAATTTTACTTTTGAAATTTAATTATTGCATATTAGTATCAAAATTATTTTTTTGTTAAATCTATTTAATTAGTTATATTTAATGTGGGGTAATACCGAACAAAGTAAAATATTTGAAATATATCCATTCATTGTAACGAAGATAATTAAGATTATATAGAATTTTGATTGTCATAATGTCTAATTTGCAATTTGTGTTTCTCACTAGTTAAATTCAAATTACTCGTTAACCTTGATTCGAATCGTATTTGTCATGTGGGGCGTGCCATAGACAAAAGTTGTTTTCAAACGGGTCACCGTTGACATTTACTTCAAACAGTCGACACAAGTGCGTTTCTTAGATTTTCCGTCGCGTAGATGTCAGTGAATTTGTCGTATTCAACGTTTTAGTCTACGTTCAAGTCGTTTTAATACATCGTTTTGCATTTTGTGCCGTTAATGTTTCGCTGTCAACTTTGCTTTCAACAAAACTTTGGTTAGACAACAGTTCAAGAAGGGTAAGTTGCTTAGTATAAATTTGTATGGTTATTGCGTTTTAGAGGATATGTTGAATTTCGTTCATTCGTCATCTTTTTGTCAATTAATTTAGGTCATACACTTATACATTTGATGTTTTTATTCATTTCAAGTTCATATAAAAATTCAACTGTCATTTTTTATTTTTGTTTTTGAGGACATATTCATATTGTAGTGTATGTAAATAGTTGATTTTATACTTTTGTTTGTGCTCTGCATTATACATTTTTGATGTATTATGATCTTAAAATATCAGAAAGTATTTTTTATTATGTTTTACAAAAAAATGTATGAATGAAATGATGTCAGTGAATGTTGTAAGTAGCAATATGTTTTGGTATAATGTAAAAGTAACAGTACTGGTATTAATTATGGACACTAAATGTATTATATGCCTCGTTCATTTGTAAATTTTACGTGTAATTTACTACTACTATAATGTTTACTGTTGCATCGGACACCAAAAAGTGTTTGAATTATACATTATGTGCATGAGTTAATTTTGAACCTTTTGCTATTCAATTTAATTATCCAATCACAGCCCCCATGGTTCATATTATGTTTAGGCTCAAATAGTTATTCTTAACTAATATTTAAGTACTAGCAAGTAGCAAGTATACCCGATGTTTCTCAGATTCTTTGTAATTGGTAACTAGGATCTAAAAAGTCTACAGTGTTTTTAAATAGTATAAATATTGTTTTTATTGTATATCAGTACGTTTCACCCATTACTATTGTAATGCTTTATTATAAACAACTATTTTGCTTTGTTGTCTAAGGTAAAAATGTCAGTGCCTATTATAATTGGCTATGGGACAAGCAATATAATCCAAACTTACCGTAAAAATGTTCCTGAGATTTTTTCGTCTTACTTGATATTGCAATCCTTTAAAGTTAAATTGAACGTCAGTCGGTTTTTTCGCTTTTTAAAATTGTTATCTCAATCAAATTTAATAGCAATGTTTTGCCGCACAACCTAGTTCCAATAATCTAGAATTTAAATGTATCCATATCATATTTTATTAAATGACATAATTTTTCTGGTCAAATTCTAGGGAAGAAAATTCCTCCACCTGCCACATCCAAATGTCATCCCTGTTTAGAATTCACGTCAAAAGCATCGTACAGCAGCAGTGGAAACGCTCGGTTATCTAGCGTGCATATTAAGAATTTATAATATTACGACTAACAATAAGTGAGAATTGAGTGATTGCTCCATAATTGTTCCGCACTTCGATATTACAATATGTTTTAAAAATATAATAGCTATCCTTATCCCTACGGACTTCTGATATGAGAATATTGGTCAAAGTATAATATTGGTCAATATGAGGGTGCAAAAACAATTATCATTTCTCAGACGTCAAAAATTCATATCAAAAGCAATAAAATCGTGTCGGCACCGTTACGGTGGGAATGCTCGGTACCGAGTATTCCCACTGCAACTCACTCATTTTCTTTGAGGGATTACCTGATGATTTCTGGTTTAGAATAAGGGATGTCATTACAGCTTTAAACATACGACGAATACAGTTCGGATCGAGGGTGCTTTCTATTGAAATGCTAATGCTTTTTAATGGTAACGGTGCATAGACGGCGTTAATTATTTATTCACTACATTGTAATTCTAGTACATGTATAGGTCTGTGCACTGTTGACTTAATCATGAATCTACCAGTAATATCAACAATTATGTCGTATGAAATCGAACATGTGAGATTTGGTTTTGTCTCTGGTTAAAAACAAGAATTATAAAAAATTAAATCATGCTAAATATTAAATAGGAACATCATTAATATATAAAAGGCGTAAAACAGTAGTTTGGATACAAAAAAAATGTGTTTTTGGCAGCAATTAAAACTAATCAAAAATATACCAGAAGTGTCCATAATTAATACCACTAGTGTATGCCGTTTTATACTATAAAACGTTAAAGTAATGATACGATTAACCCTTATGAATAAATGTTATTTACAATATTGTAGTATGTTTTAGTTTCATTATTTATTTTTGTTTTGTTATTTAGTTTTACAATCCCACGGAATGAGTAATGGAACAATATTACTTTTTTGCATGATTATATATAATTCATATTATGAAAAAAATATGCAATAAATAGTGTGTTTTATTAGAAATTAGTGAATAGTGCAAGTAGTATTTCGTTGTTGATGTAACACAAAAGTAGTTAGAAGTATTTTTTTTCGTTGTCTGCTGTTATGTATTTATTTTTAAACTATAATACTTATGCTGAGATTAACTGAATTAATATTACTATTATTAATGTACCTATCAGCCATCAAAATAGTAATGTGCATATATTGATCAATACTTCATTCATCGTTTTTTTGTATTTTGATTTATTCCAAGGATTACTAACTTTTATTATAGAATAACTTATGTATATGTGACAGAAAAGGAACTTATTTGCTCCAACTAACTACTTCGTACAAACTATACATTAACATATGATATAATATAATTTTGGTATTTTTTATTGTTTAAAAATATTCATGATTCATAAACATTAAATTTATAATATAAAATATAGGTACATAGATGGTAAAAACGATATCATAATATTTATTTAGTTTATTGTGATGTATTTATTAATTAAATAATAAATTAACAATTTTTTAACACATAATATTATGTTGGCAGATGATCTTTTGTGGAAAGGTGTAATTGCTGCAATGTTAAGAAGGTACAATATTCAATTTATAGCATGATGGTGTTTAAGGTTTTTTATTGTATGTACATTTGGGATTAGAATATGGATTTTCGTGTTTCGATAAACAGTATTCATTGTTATTCATCAAATGCTCATTCTCGCAAGCTTCGAACAATGAATATTCTGGTGCATACGTGTTTCTTTTTCTACTAAAAGTATATTCGTCCGTATTAATATTAACATCATATAATGTTTTTAATTCATTATTTTCTATAGGTGGTTGTGGTGTTGGTTCGTTATTAAAGTTTAAATTACTGTTTTTCTCAAACTCTGTTTCTAAATAACTGACAAACTCCTTTCTGAAGTATTCGTTGATCAGCTTCCACACTCCGGAGCTGTACCAAAAGATAATCGCAAGGAACAAGAAGCTTCTCAATATCCCGAAGAACATTTTGGTAGAGTTTTAATAGTCGTCTTCGCCGAATATAATCTCTTTTACGATTCCAAACGTTTTTTTAAGATGCGGCCATGTCATTGTCAAGAATACTGCTATACTGTTACCGATAACAAATATTCTCATCCATTCAATTCCATCACCCGATTTTAGCCAATTTCCAAACCCAGTTTCCTCGTCGTCACAATCCACAAAATCTTTCTTATTAGTGTTTGTTATTTCAGTAGTTTTGTTAGATATTGTAACCCTCTTTTTAGATACTGCACCCTTTGACTTTCCTCCTCTTGAATGAGATTTTTTCATTATTATATCTGAAAACATACAAATAAATCAGATTGTTGTAATATACATTTTATTTATAAATTATGTTTGATTTAAAAATAAGATTTTAACACTACATTTCAAAAATTATATTAACTTAAAATAATATGATTTGTATAGAAATTATATAATTTAAATTTGCGTTATACTTTATATGTATATCAATGTACTATTATTGAATATATGTACTTCTTTACTGATAATCACTATTTTTCATTATTTAATTAACCCAATCTTTTTTTGCACTTTTGTAGAATGTATATATTGTATCATACGTAGTGTGTGAGATTATCATCTTTGGTTAAATTTACTGCTAAATTATATAATTTAAATAAAAATGCGTTTCTACTAATATACGTATTAAAATAACTGCTAAATTAACTAAATAATACCATTTAAAAAGTGAAATAAAAGAAGTAGATTTTTCATCGCTTCTATAGTTTCACTGCAATTGATATGTATTTGTTTCAGAATAACTATTGCATGCTTATATTAAAAACATTTTTATATCTTAAAAGATATACTAACTCACATACTATAAATATTTATGTTATGTTCAATAAATAAGTAAGTACAATAAATGCAATTATGGAATATCTTTTTACTGTGATTTTTATAGTCATGGAAGTCTTTTATATTTTATACAACAGAACCACATAAATATTTTATGCCTAGAACAAAAACAAATACATACATTTTTATTGATGTAAGCAATTGCTTCATGTGTGGTCATGTCTCCATATATATTATAATATATATAATAATATTTTTTCAAGTTTTAAAAGAATACTTGTCGGGATTCGGAATATTTTTTTTGTTGAATACATACAAGATATTCTCCACGAGCTGAAGCAGGGCTGGCCTGAGAGGCGTGCTATATGAGCGGTCCCTCGGGGCGCCAGCCCCAAAAGGGGCTCTAATTACTTAAAATGGGGGCGCCATTTACTCCGAACGAGGGCGCAATTTAATTATATTTAACACGGTATCGATAAAAATTCAGAGATTGCATTTGAACAAAATTGTCTAATTGCTCTTTTTTTAGCTTCTGCGGCAATTTATTCTCATTAAACAAAAACCCCGAGATGATTTTTAAACAATATTTTCCATGACGATATTTTTTTAGCTTTCGCGGTAATCTGTCCTTTGTTAACCTTCTCGGAGAAAAAACTACGAGATGGATTTTAAACAAAAATTTCCGTGATAACTTTTTTTTTTAGCTCTTCCAGGAAAAAAATACCAAATTAATTTGTTTTAGAGCCCAGGGCGCTGAATATTTTTGGCTGGCCCTCAGCTGTAGTAGCTCATTATAAGAGAACTTTAAATACCTAATATATACGAACTAGCTTGATATTAATTAATCATCTCGATATTCATCCGTGAGATAAGGATAATCTAGGTAAAACAAATCTGTGATGATCGATCAGAATCATCATTATATAATAATCCATAATTCTGATATCTCAGACACGATAGAAATTAAAATAAGCCATCAAGGTCATTAGGGATTTAAACCCAGGTCTTTCGGGTGAATAGTCAGACTTATACCACTCAACTATTGTGCTGGCTAAATAAAATATGTACCATGCTTCAAAAGTAACGTGCTTAAAACGGTTAATTTGTAAAAAATATTTTTCGTAGAATACATTTAGAATTATTTTATATATGTTGTATTTATTTAACTTTTTTTTTATCTAAAATTTATTAGTACATAATCTTAGGTGGTGACTTAAATGGCTTGCATTAGTCATCACGATAGATCAGCTGTATAAGTTGGCGACTAATACGTGAAAGTCCTAGGTTCAAATCCCATATCGTGTCTGTGAGATCGAAATTAGTGATTATTATATTACTATAATCCCAATAAATTATCACAAATTTGGTTTTCTTATACCTTCCTTATCTTACCAATGAATATCGAGATAAATAATTTAAATAAAATTGAGTTAGATCGTGTGTTTTAAATATTAAAATATTGTAAGTTTGTACATATACACATTATAATTACCTACTTTTATGTTTTTATTAACTAGTTGTAAAGCAATTTAGCATTCACCATTTATGCGAATGAGAATTTATTGATATGTTAAAAAAATGAGAATTTAATGAATATGTGCTTTTGCAAATAGCCGTATTTTCCTCATGGTTGCCTTTGAATACCGTCGATTTAACGGACTCATACCGACTTCCTTGAAAGTCTGATGCTTGCCGTACGCGAAATGCCTCCGCCAAAGTACACATTCATTACGCAGGGCAAATCCGGGGATTCCGCCCCACCAGCCCAAGTAATTAAAACGTTCGCTTGCATTATTGCAAATAGGACTTACATAGTTTCATAACACGTGTATTCAGTCAGACCACATGTACATAGAAATGTACACATGTACATTTTTACCGATAATTGTTTTTAACTTGACATATAATTGATTAAACACTGCATGTGAAAAGAACAGCATGTAGGAAAAACTGACTACTCTAGGGATCTTACTATATTACTGTATCAATGAACTATAATAAAACACAAAGTTCTTTGTTCTTCTTATACTGTTGATAATTATGGATTTAGACATTTTAAACATTTTTGGCCATTGTTGCTCAATAGCTAAATGTGAATCTTCTAATTGCTCTCTAAGTATTTTAAAAATATATTATTTAACAAAGAAAACACTAAAAGTGGATATATATTTTACAATTATATTGTTATATAATACACATTTTAAAATTATCTAAGAATATATTTAGGGTCGTCAAGAGATTTATAAATTGTAATGTAAAAATTTAATATTTTTGATGTAAAAATTCAATATTTTTAAACTTAATTAAGGTATTTATTAAGTATAGTTTTAGTAAAATTATTAACTTATATGAATGATAAACAAGTTTTTAAAGAGTGTTCTAAATACTAAGCTTCTGCTCCCACCACTATCAGTACCAATTTTTTCATTTACACTAAAGCGTTTTGATACTTGCAGTCCGATATAATTCGTGACCATGAACACATACTCTTTAGAAGGAAAATAAATATTAATACTAAACCCAGCAGAAAAGTAAGATCGTTTAAATTAAGTAAGTACAGCCATAGATACTAATAAAACATATTTTTTTTACAAAGAAACAATACTGTATTTCACCTTTGGTTTCTAATATATTATTAGTGACCATGACAACGCGCTCAACTGTGCGAGCTGCGTTACAATATTTATTTATATCACAACCGTCCGCAATGCTGCTCGCGATATAATATAGCGGTGCGTATAGTTGCAGTTACTGTAATATACGATCTTTTATGACATAAGAGTTGAAATGTAAACGAATATTTTTGCTATTTTTGAAAGTTTTAATATTTTTTATTATTGTTTTAGATGTCTTTGTGAAAAATGCACTTTATCAAGGAATTAAGGAATATTAGCAAAATATACTGATCATCTAAGTCATTAAGTACCTAATATGGCTATATGTACTATAAAGTAAATGTCGTTTTTCCATTTTAAAATCAAGGTTCCTCTACATAACATTTTCTATAACAGTGGTACAAATGATTGAGTTTATTTTTGAATGGTCCAGGGCATATTAATAAACATTCTGGTCGACTAGGTAACCATAACGTAAGACTAATTTAAATATATTTTAATTATTCGTTCTCGAGGAAAAAGTCAAAATTGGTTTAAAAACTACCATGTTGATAAAATAATAGTTTTTGCCTTATGCGTTGCTTTCCTGATTATACGATAACTATTCATTTACTACCTTAAAATTGTAATTAACCTAGTTACTACTGATTCCAGTTATAATTGTCCCATGTATCCCCCATTATATTTAAGTTACAGGATATTCAATACCGTTCGCCCGTGGTCATCTCCCGCAAGTCAAACAGCGCCCTTTTAATATCCGCCGGATGCTGCTCGCGAGTTTTTCATTTCGACATGGTTTTCGCGCGTCGTTTTTCCGCAACGGCGATCCGTGCCTGGCTGCGATCCACCCGCAATGAAAATTCCGACGAAAATTGCAACGCGCCATGTGATGAATACCTATCTATCTGTGTGCGCTATTTCTTTTTTACAATTTTTATTTATTTTTAACAAGCGTCGACTCAATGCGCGAGCATGCAAACGTCGGAAAATTACCGTTCAATATCCGTAAAACAAATGTGTGTGTGTATGTGAACGTTTTAATTTTGTTTCATCTTGTCTGGCGGTAGGCACCGATGGTTTGAACAAAAAGACTATTATTTTTTACTACTGCAATATTGCATTGGATCTTGTGGGAGATTTTTACGAAAGAAACGATTCGTTTTCCAATAATATCAAGGAAAATCCTGAAAATATAGTTTAATTTTGAAATGTTTACTAAAAAATCAGTGACCTAATTCTCTTATTAAATGTTTATAAGATAATTTTAATATTCGTCACCAATAATTAAATTGCAATTTTATTAAAAAAACTGTGATGTTCAATTGGTCGCACAGAGTTAATATTATTGTAAATTACTTATAAATGTAAATTTAATCCAGTGGTTTCCAAATGTCCCCTCAATTATTTTTGTGTTCAATTCGCCCGCAGGCTCCAACTGCATCATTCCTGATTAGTTAAAATGTTAATTATCTAATAGCTCAAACATTGCCATGATATAGACGCCTATATTATATATGCTTCAACATTTTCCGATACATACATGTTTCTATGTATGTATATATGTTGAAATTATTTCTCGCTATTCTGTTTTGACATAAGGTGACAGTTTTTTCACGCTACCAAAATAATTATAAAAAATTTAAATCTTCATTACGTTCGCACGATATTTTTACAAACTTACTTTACATTATTTTTAACCCTCGAACACGCTTAAATGGACTAACCGCAAAGTTTCGCCATCACGCGTAAACGCGTGGACGGACCGTAATATGTTAATGATTAGTTTAATTATTTAGTAAGTGTATAGAACTTTCGGTTGATTTGTACTATTTTTATGTTTTTATTGTTGATTTGTTCAACAAGTACAATACTTATTAACATATTTATGTACAAAAAATACTCTAAATTAAAATATTTCTTATTATTTTTTTACAAGAAATCGTATTAATAAAACTTGTGTAGAAGGTAACGAAAAAATAATTCGTTTTATCCGTGCCCTTAGAAAGCTTTGAATACGATTACTTCCAATAATAATCTTGTTCATTTTTCAATAAAAAAATAATTGTTAAATATTTTTACATCGCTGTAAAAACTCGAAAAATGTTACTTTAAAATGAATGAAAAATATTATGTAACATATTATGTAGCCTGTGCATTTAAAAGTAGCCGAACGACATGCATCCTAGGACTACCACTACTTTCATAAAAAATTCCAGGTCGTAAAGTGTCAAGTGTGGTTACTGTTTATGACCCTTGCATAAAATATCGTAGGTGATATCATATGATGCATAATAAATATTTTTATCTGAAATTCTACACACTAACCTACTACGCATTTTTATCACGAGTAATGATAATAAAATATTTTTATATCCGATGTACATTATTTCGTATCAGAGGTCTAGGTCGTGTTTTCGATAAATAAACAACACCGTATATTTTTCTCTTTATTTTCTTGATTCCCGGAAGGCTTTTCCCTACTGACACGGAATCTTTCAACGCGATGATGAATACTATATTTTATATATCATAGTAGCGAGTTATGATTTACACTGGAGAAATAGTTCTTGTATGCATGTTTTTTATGTGAAAAATCTTATTTGAATAAAAATAACACAATTGTACCAAGTTTCTGTTATGATATCATAGTTAAAATGCAAACAAATCTCTGTGCTCTGTATAAGAACATCGATGTATCGAATGTTTTGACTTTTAGAATATGCGATTATTTGTTTGTATAATTTTCTTTTGTATTGCAGTTCATATTTTTTACGAGAGAGATAGATTAGAATGAGAGAGCATCTCGCAAAAAATATTGACCATATTAATCGAAAATTAAGTATATTTAAGTACAGCTATGGAACTTTTTGTATAGGGCAAACAGTATTTTTTTACTTTAAAGTCACCGACTTTTTTCATGATTACATCCTGCTTGATTTTTTTTCTAAATGCTCCTAGGCTTATTTACATACACACGGTCGTCCTTTAGGCAAACAAAGAAAAAGTGCTATAAAATTTGTCAAAAGGAAAATTAATTCGTTCAAAATTTTTTTTCCAAAATGTTTATTTTACATTGCAGCACGAAATATTCTAAAAAAATTATTTTAGAATATTTTATATTAATTTCTGAAAACCAATATAAAAATCGATTAATAAGCCTCATAGATTTTTTCTGAATAAAACGGCGGTTTTAATTTTTTTAGTATTATAATGAATCGATTTTCTTTTTTACCTTTCCAAAATCGTGTACGTATTTAGATTCTTGAAATTATGGTAAGCCTATGTAAAATTGTCGCTCCGACCTCATTTTATTCATTGTTTTATTCATTTATGGGAGAAATACAAAATCGAAGACCAAACTAAGCCGGGATTTAAACCCTGTTTTAGGGACTGTCGCTGGAAATCAAAGACGAATGGTCACCCTAATTAATGACATGAAAACGCATGAATGCTTTGCTTTAAAGCAATCAAGCGTTAAGCGTTGCTTTAAAAATAAAATGAAATATACAATGAATAGACTTTTACAACAATTTTTAACTTCTTAAATGGATTTATACTTAAAATTATACTCAGGTTTAAAATACGCCTCTTATATAAATATATTTTTATTGCACATAACAGTGCGTATTATATATTTATCAAAATTCTCGTTAGGAGAATTTTGATAAATATATAATATGCGCCGAATATAGCGATTTATTGAATACGGTGCCACGACAAAGTGTACACGGCAGAAAGCCCATGCGACAGAACTTTTACAGACAAAACGTTTACACAACCGAACGTTTACGCGACAATGTTCATCCTCAAAGCGTTTACGTGACAGAATGTTGACTTTTAGAGGTGTGGTCAGACACTATTGCGATTGTTTTTCAGTTGTTCTCATCTGCTATTCGTCCAAGTTTCCTAGAAGGACCTGAATAAAACGTGTGACACTTGCTCACATCATCAATCACTACCGATTACGTTGCAGAAGGCAGGCGACAAACATCAATCACTGTAGAGATTATCATTGGCAAACACTCGCCAATCACAAAGTTTATATTCTACTGTATATATTCCGAAAATTATATATTTATGAATTTCACTGTTACAAGGTTTCCGGTGTCTATCTGGTTGCAAAGTCGCTCGATTCGACACCAATCCTGGAAGGACATGGATTATATATTGATGGCATTTAACTGGAAAATGTCTAACCTTAAATGCGAACTTAACAGAAAGGGCCAAAACTGTTTAAAATAAATCAGAAAGTAAAAGTTTCTTTAGGCAGCGTTTTATGATTACTTGTTATTTCGACGATTTCATATTTAGTTAAAATATATATCAGAATGCTGTTAGCGAAGTGGCATTATTAATCATTTCCACATAAAAATATAGTCAACCAATTATCACGTATGCCCATCGATATATTATATAATTTAATCTGAATAGTCAAAAAAATCTTCCGTTTACGTGACTTATATCGCAAAGATGAACTTACATGAAACCTAATATCGCTGTTTGTTGTCCCTATGCAAAATCGCTGGTCTAGACTGTACGTTTGGGAGTTTCAATTTTTATTTGTCTAGACTTGTCGAATATGTGGCAAATGCAAACACAGTCTAAAGCTGGCTTTATGTCATTCGGGATTTTGGTCCAAGTCGGGGGCGCGCATTATTATTAAATCACTTTTCCTGTTTGTATTATCCTGTGTGTGTATATTATATAGTTGTTCGATATCGGGCATAAGTTTAAAATTTACGCCCGGCGTCTGTCGATGACAGGATATTATTCGCGTTACACTCGCTCCATTTAAGGATTTTGTACCGTCGAATCGCGCGTATCCGACGCCAAACACGACGCCGTTTTCCCCACATAATCCCGGAAAATATTTTCTTTTTTCCCCTCTTTATTTTTTCTTCTTCTTCAAACACCCTCCTACCCGCGCGCGTCGAATGCTATGTGTTATTTTTTCTTCAGATGCCACATACAATTGTGGATTGTATTCCACTCGACCGCCGCGGGTTCCTCATTCGCGTCGCTTTTCGCATTCTTCATATCGTTCTTGTTTACGTACGTGTTGTGTTATTGCGTGTGGGCAATACACATTAGAGAATGCGGTTTCTATAGTATTTATATGATACTAAAAGCGAGCTAGGTCGAAAATTTGTATGTTCCTCTGACTGAAGAAAATCTATAAAAAATATGAAAAATGTAAAGTAGCAACAACTGTTTTTGAAAATTTTCTATACGATTTGGGTATAAATACGGGAGTCCGAACTTCCATTGTAACTTGACGGGTTGTAATAAATCGAAGTAGATCGATCCTCTTCGATTATTCGCGTCCATTATAGAAAATAATCATCGTAATGAAGTTTGTTTTCTTCAACAATCATCTAGTTCTCTGTTGATTAATAATATAAAGATATCTACAATAAGACACTGTATTAATATAATCACATACTATATATTAGATATATTTTTTTATGTATATTAAAATTTCTTATTTCTCTAGAAATGAAAGACATCGAGAAACCAGAATGCATAAACAGTATAAATATTTGTTTTGGATGCTTCACTTGTAGCTACGACATAAAATTGATCATAAAAGAAGCATACATATCTAAAGCCAATTTCTGTCACAACGAGTTAATAACACTGTGAATTATTTATTTAAGAAAGTGTAAATCTCTGGGATTATAGAATCACAAACATTCTCACATTTGGATGTACCAATCGAGATTTTTTATTTTAATCACATAATATATATTCAACACGTTCACTATCAATAATGTATAGTGTATTCAAATTCTTCACCGTTTATTATTTTTTATTTATTTTGTGTTGTGTAATCAGCCGTTGGAAAAATTACAGCCTTTTCTTTTACTATTATCATGGCAATTATGCAAGACTATCTAGCGGACTTGCGTTGACTTAAAATTCCGTTCCATTCACGATAGTAAGAATTATAGTATACGTATGCTAGAAGCTTATTGTTCAGTTTATTATTTATTAGGCCATAGTAGGATTTGTTAGTATTATAAATATGTACGTATTTTTCTACATTATTTGTTGATATTAATACGTTAATTCCCATCGAAACTTCCATGTATATATGTATATGGTTTTCTTTTTATTGATTCCTAAACCAAATCAGCTCGCAACATCGTCTCAGACCTTATTGTAATTAAATCTTCTTGCTTGGCGAAATTCGTTTAATTCGAAAATAATTCACTCCTTTCAAAGTGTTAAAATTGTTTGAATAGGTTCCTCATTTTATGTAAAACTGGATTTGTGCCTTTTATGTATTAATAAATACGATTACTTCTTCAATTATAGAATAAATTTAATGTAAAATATTTCAAAAATAGTTTCGGATATATTTCTGTACCACTTTTTAAAAGTTCTAAACTGTTTTTCGTCATAAAACATTTTATAGTTTGCGCGCTGTGTTTAGCTTAAAAGCAAATCAGGAATATTAATCCAAGCAATCGCCGATGGACTTAAATTCTTCTAGAAATCTTATATAAAAAGATTTTTGCAAGTTTCCAACGAATCTGCCCGTGTATTATAGATACATAAATGTATTTAGAAAAACGATGGAAACTTTGTCCCTTGTTTCATTAGCGAGTTGTGGAGACTCATTATAATTTAAACCCGTGACCTCCGTCTGATGTTCGAAATTTCAATTTAAAGTGACGTAAATAATTTATCGGAAAATGTCCAAACTATTCAAAAAAGCTACATACATAGTTTAATCAAATATCTGAATATTTAATTATTGCAGCGGTTGAAAATTAGACATGTACTGCATATTAATTTAAATGGAGTAAATTTTTTATATTACGTAATGAAATGTTCCATATAATTCTTAACGCATTTTGCCTCCAAAGTTTAAAAGCTTAAATTAAAATTTATTTATCGTAACTGTACCATAAACTTATTAATTTACGTTTCGGCATAAAACGTCGCGAAACAACGCCAACGGTTACCGTCGAAAGCTACCGAGAATCGTTCGCGCTGCGTATTTCATTTCGATTCCAAATTTGTTTGGATTGCTGTTATTGTTAGGAATGAAAATTGCGAAAATCTTATTATATATACCTACACATAAAAAACGCGTCTCGGGGCTTCTTTTATACGTCGAATTGAAATTGGTTGTGTGACCGATTCGTTTCGAAGATTGTGTGGGTTTTGGGGCTTATGCATCGTTTAGCTCTTATATATTACCTCAGCTGCATTCTATTGGCTTCGTACACAGCCGGGTTTAATGGAAAACGTGTTATAAATATGTATATTGAAACTTTATTATGCACGTGCTTACTTAAAGTCTCTGAAATCTGAGATCTACGTAAATTAAAGTATGCTTCAACATATTTTATAAACACGAGTAAAACTGTTTACGATAAAATAATATACTTTATATTTTATAAGTTATATATACACGAGTAGTTTAAAACAAATAATATTATTTAGATCGCTAGTATAATATCCATAAACACTATATAAAAGTAATTAACTTTTTAACAATTGATCTTATATTTGTCGACCGATAATGTTAGATCAACTTCTTTTAATTATAAAAGTCTAAATAAAAGTAAATTATACATAATTAATATTAAAATGAATTGTCGTAAATTTTCTGTCCGAGTTCTGCTCTCGATCATTGAGCGAGGTCGTTCACTCGCGCTATCGCATGTGATTAAAGTGAAAGAGTTTTATGGTAAATAACACGTTATTACGTTAAACTATAAAATAAACTAGGGAAAGTAGTAGTTTCATTGCATATATAGAAGTACCACCATTACTGTGCTTGTATTATATATACGTAACCCTTTTGGTTTTTATAGTTATTAGATAAAATGTAACTGACATAAGCTTACCACGTAAATTTGTTGATTTTTAATGATCGATACTAAGATTTGAATATTCCCGACCATAATAACCAACCTTCCTTACCATCCTTGTCATTATGTCAGATTAATAAGTTGGTTCGTATGTAAACGTATTTAATATTAATACAAACATGTTTAACTACGTGTTTATGCATAATACATATGACACATTATTAAATCACTGATGTTAAGCGAATTCAGAATTGCACGTCTAGTAAAGATGAGTCGTTAAGTTCGAATTCCTCAAATTACTTACTACCTTGCATCAGTCAATTTCCAAGCTATCGCATGTGTGTTTCCTGACGATAAAAGCATACTGTAGCTATATGTACATACATACGTTTCCTTTACACACTTGTCATCTCGTAAACCTTCAAACACAATATGATCTTCGCACGTATGTACGTACTGCGCGGTCCTCTCTCACACTCCTCCAAGTTAGTTTATTAGTTGGTGCTCGGCACCACCTAGTTTGTTACTAATACGACTTATTTGTGACTGTTAATTGGATTCCAGCGACGAATTTAGGTCTGAACCGACGACAATAGAGTATTATCATAAGTCACAAACACCGTTTTAATAATCGAAATTTAAGCGAACTGGATATATTATTGCTATCAAATTCTCTGCTCTAACCTATATTAAGGTTGCTCCAAAGTTTTGAATTTAATCCTTTCCACCACAATTATTCCAATTAGAATAATACATTTTTTACTTGAGGCATTAATAAATATTAGATAGAACTGTCTGTATCATAATGGTAAAACTCCCAGTTTGTTAATGCAATAACAATTAAATATAATATATATATATATATATATATATATATATATATATATATATATATATATATATATATATATATATATATATATATATATATATATATATATATATATATATATATATATATATATATATATATATATATATAAAACGCATGAAATTTCTCGCAAGTGAAAAAATACATATTTCTATGTGCATTTACTATTATATGCGTAAATTTAATAAAACATATACTTTTATAATTTAATAATAGATTCATATGTAATAACATTATATATTATAAATCAATAATATTTTAAAAGTAATATATGTAGATTGATCCAACTTGCTTTATCATGCGCCTATAGCGTTCACCTTTAAGTGTTACAGTCAAATCTTCGTTTTCAAAAATGTAAGGCCCAATGATGCCGCCTGACCACAGTGCGCACAAAGTCACTTATTGTGCATGTAATGGCCTCTCGTGAATCACATAAAGATTTTCCTCACCCTATACGCGGCTATTTTGCTTATTAACATACCCAGATAGGTAAAAACATGCCTCATCACAGAAAAAGATTTTCTTTGAAAAATCAGCATCAACTTCCTGCTACTCTAACACCCAATCTGCGCAAATTCTTCGCTGTCTATGGTCGCTAGGCTTATGTGTTATCTGAATACGGGTGTATGTAGGTGCAAGTCCAGATGCAAAATGCACCAAAGGGAGCCATAAGAAAAGCCCGAAAACAGCGAATGCCGACAAATCGACAATTCCGGGTTTTCGGCCACACTTTTACTTACAGAAACAATATTTTCGGCTGAACGGGCCAGTCTCTTCAAATTTTTTCACTACCTTGCGAATTGTTCGCGGAGTTGAACGATGAAATTGATCATAATCTTCCCGTAGCATTTAAATAAATACTCTTAGAACCTGAATCCTATATTGATTCTAGAGACAATGGCGAGAATTTCATTATAAAGATAAAAACTAAGTTTTATAATTTCTAGTTTAGAAGGTGAATGAAAATGTAGTTTCACCAGTGAAAATGTAGTTTCACCAGTGAAGAAAAAACACAGCTCCAAGAATTATAAAATCAACTAGCAATGAAAAAATAACTAATTTCTGGTCTAGCACTTGTACACTAGGTACTAGTATTTTTTAATTTTTTTGTTGCGAGAGGGGGGCAGAATTGAGGTTGCCACTGGTGGACCGCCATCACTAATTTCAAAAGCGGGTCGCCCGCGGGGTATGAAAGTTTGTCTACCCCTGTTATAGAGAGTGTTGATATACATATAGGTGGTTGATTGAACTATTTCATATTTGAAATTACAAGTCATATTACCTCCCTCGAACGAAGTTTAAGCAGGTATTGAATTCGTCGAATTATTGACACTAACAAATATTTGCAAAACCCCATCTCGTATCATCTTAAGTAAGTATGTGCTAAATATTTAGTGCGTTGATAATATAATTATTTGTTTCACATGTCGTACATTAAAATAAATATTCTGATATTTCATATTGAAATATGAAAATATCTTTTAGTGCCGTTTTTTTGGGTATAACTTATTATAATCACATTCCTCGGAAAAAAGTATCGTAGAATCCAAATACATACTAAAACACTTTACACACATAAACATGTTACATTTGCCTACATACATACATACATATGTATGTAGATTATATATTCAATGTTCGTTGAATAAATAATTTCACATAATATCCTTCGCGCCGACATAATGTTCGTATCTACATTTCGCATATAAGTTTAGATAGCAAAGCAATATTCGGAGACCCAGCGTTCAAACAACAATAGTTTGCAGATTAATTAGCAAGTCGGAAATCGCGTTTTAGCACACTTCCGATATTTGGCATTCCATTAAGTCGAACAATGCTGTCACTTGTTTCGATATGTGCCAACTTTGAACACTTGTTAATAAAACGAGGCTGAGATCAACTTGATTATATAATAGTACGCGGCAATATATTAGGCGAGGAAAAAAATACGGCTATATTTCTATGCTCCTATATAACACCGTTTTAACAAGGTCCATAGATCCGAAGTTCTTTTTTTAGAAACTTTTACCGACTGCGATACATGCTTCAACTTTTACTGGGTAACCGTCTGGAGAATTCTTTATTGGCTGAATTCGTGCAGAAATAATATGATAATATTACAGGAGAGTTTATTCATGTCTGTGTGTGATATTTGTATTTTTATTTATTTATAAAATATCTTAAATTCACTAACCATCTTTCTCTCGGTGCTTGGCTGTGTGTTCACATGTGTGGTGAAAATGAAAGTCTAAATATTGTCTTCAGACTGGGACGTACACTCCATTACGGCAATTAGTACTGAAACCGAATGGCGCTGAAGCATACCACAAACCCGTAATACCTTTGGCCTGATTCTAAAACTTTTGTTTTAAAAAGTAGACGGAATAAAGAATATTTTTGAGAATTTAATTACAAAATACTCTTATATCGAAAATATTTAATATGTATAGAAAAAACAAATGAAAAAAATTATTCAAAAATAATTAAATCAAATAAATTTATTGCTAAGCATACAATTGAGAACATTACTACGCTTGTTCCGTATTAACTACGTCGTAAGGTTTCGTTGAACTTTGACACTATTGATTATCTAATGTCTTAACGTGTTATTATATTTATTTTAATTCATACATATATGTACTACATACATACGTAGAAATATATACGTATTCAAGTTACAAAAGTAATGAATAATCGATTAGGTTTATGTTTGTGGACAAATTTCAAACAATTGCCGTAAATTTATTTCCACTGCCATAATAATATCAACCGTTTGAGATTAATAATATCTTAACTAGGTCTCTTTAAAAGTTTTCATAGGTTTCGCAACGTATTCACATTATAAATAAAACAACTTCTTGAAAAATATTTTGATTTACGGTTACTTTATACATTTTTGTTTTATAATTTAATTACTTGAATTGATATTTGCTAATAAAATTTACCATTGGATCAAAGCTACTTGTAAATTTAACTGTATATTAATCAGTGGCGTACGGTGGGTGCTAATATTGGGTGTGCTATAAAAAATAAAAAAAAAAAAAGTACATTTTTTCATTTTTATTAGCCGAGGTTTTGGCATGCCTAAACTGCCTTACAGCTTTATCCCATATATTAATAAATAAATAAACATCAAACCTAATCTAAAATATTATTATATAAAAGTATCAAATTTCCAATAAACATAAAATTATAATTATTAATATATAAAATCTAATCTTCTTTCTTTGATCATAAATTTTTCTATCACGCTGTCATAAAAAGTGCTCTTCTTTTTAATATACATAAGGATCCCTTTTTCTTTTGAAATCAAGCTAAGGCCACATGGCTTTCTTGGCCTTGGGTACTTCGATAACAATTATTAATTCGTTTCAGAGCAGAAAATGAACGTTCTGCTGAAGCAGTACTGCTTGGAAGAGTTAATATTAGTTTGCCTAATTTATCTATTTCCTGAAAACCTGACTCAAGATTATTTGTGTTCATAAATTGTACAAGCTCATGAACAGATTTCTCTGCAAATTCAGGCAAATGATAAAGAACAACAAGCTCATTTTTTAAACTTATATAATCAAATAATAGCACACCCTGAATATACGCCCCTGATATTAATATTTAAAGAGTACTTACAATTTATTTAGACTAGAAATTAACCATAATATATAAATTAACGAATGCTAATCAATCGTAAATTGTGATAATGGTAATTAACCAGCAACCAATGAAATGTAAATATATATGTTTATAAAAATGTATTATTTAATTATGTAATAAACAAAAATTAAAAAAAAAAAAAAACGAATACTTTTATATTTTAAATTGTATTGTAAAATAAATTGTTAAAATTGCACAATTTAATTTAAAAATTCTAATTCTAATCCTAAATTTTATATATTTGTAAATCTACAATCGACAACAACTAAGTAATGAAACACCAGACTAAAATCAAAGTCTAAAATCAAATACGATCCCGAAGTAAAATTTCGGGATCACAAATTTACGATCCCGGGATCTGATTTTTTAAAAATTAAAAATAAAAATTAATAAAACTGATAAAAAACTACTAATACAATTTATTATATAATATGAGACATTTATTTTTTATTGTATATTATACGTATATGTGAGTACATGTATGCGTGTACCGAACGTGACAATTTTGTTACAAGCAAATTCAAATTTTGTTGATAAAAAAATCAATCCCGAAAGTTTCGGTGTTATATTTTCTAATCCCAGGATTCATAGATATCGAAAATCGATTGAATTCACTATCTGTAAGTCAGTGATATCTATTTTATTAGCTATAAATTAGTATTGCACTGACAATCATTATATGTACTATGCAAAAGATAGATATTTTTTTACACGCGTGTGCCTTGTCTGTTGACTTGTGATGGCCTAGCTTAATCTTATTTAATAACTATTAATGATATTAATTCGTGAGATTAGGAAAATCTAAGAAAATGTAATATGTGATGATCGATCAAAATTATATTTATGTAACAATCACTAATTCTGATCTCCCAGACACGATATAAATTGAAAAATACTAGGGTCTTAGTAACCGAATAAACCATTGGTATATCATGCTGGTCAATATATTTATGAACCGATCGATAATATGGTTTATTTTATAAAATCAGATGGTATAATATATACAATAGTATCTATTTTTTTATCTTTTTATATATAATTGTTTTAAGCCGCTTCCGTCGGACGGCCTTGCTTAAAAATAGAAGCGCTCTATATTCAAATTATTACTTATAAAATCGTATCGCCGAGATATTGAATTCTTTTGTTTTACATTGGAGGCTCTTGATGTCGACCAATGAAAAAGCAGCGTTTAAATATAAAACAAGATTGCCACAGCAACGTGACAGTTGTTTATAAAAATAATTTTCATTAATTTTACACGTGAGTTTTTTCGATTTGACTAAAAAGAAATATTTGGATTGCAAATTAACTAGATACTGTTTAACTATGAAAATGTAATATTATTTATACATAACGTGTGTTAATTTTGTTTTGTAGCAAATATTTTTTTGATAAATAAATAATTCCATTAACGATCAGTTGAAATATAAAAAAATATCAGTATTAAATAATACATTTTTGATCAGTAAATAATTCAGGCATTGATAAGTGATGGTCATGTGATCAGTTATTATTAAATTATTTACACCGCTAACGAATTTTGATTTTAAAAATATTGTAGGGCGACACATCAACTGTTAATGCCAAAATGTTCCAAACATATGTACGTGTAACATATCATTCGCATATAAATATGAATTATTATAGTTTCACTGATATTGATTAGTGGAATTTTAAATCAATTGTTTGATACATTTAAACTGGCTTATATATAGTTTTTGAACTTCCATTAGATTTTTTCGTTTAGGTTAGGTTTGTGTTTGAACATCAAATGGACGTTTCGCAACTGTTTATAATTTTAAAACCTACCATTTATTGTAATTATCGATCGTCATATATTAAATGCTGAATATTTTATATTAAATGTTATTATTTTGTTCTAATTTCTGATCATTTTATTTAAATACTGATTATTTATTTAAATAATTGTTCACATTGCAATTTATCAATGTATACAAATCATTTAGTTAAATTTACGGACCGTTTATTTTATTGTACTGATCAAAAGCTAAATTATTTACTGATTTATTAATTATTATTAAAATCTATCTAACATCTAGCATTATTAGTTACACACGTTATTTATTGTATTTCTTGGGTACCGCAATAAATTTACGCTATAAAAATAATGGTTACACAGTAAACTGACTAAGAAATGGGTTTTAGTGCATTGTTTTGGTTTCTACGAGATGACTCATAGATATTGAATTATGATATTTTTGATAATGGTTTTACTGGAAAATCTTTGTTCTATAGAATTTTGTTTTTAGATGTTACGATAGCGATTCGTTGTTTTTTTATGATGTTATTTCTTATCTTGACGGCCAATTAGGCCAACTAAATGACGTTTTAACTCGATTATTATTCGACAACTAACTACTAAACCAATTGGTATAAATCTTACCTAGAAAAAAAATGTATTCAAAATCTCACCCCTCCCTTAACACAATTTTAGTTAATTAACTTCGATTTTCATATGTAAAATACAAGTGTTCGATATGAACTGTAATCATAAATTATAATATAAAATATAAATTAATCCGATCTCACAGATACATATAGATATAGTTAAAAGTAGTAAAAGTATATTTATTAATAAAATTATGATGATTTATAGTAATTCGCAGGGATATTTAATCAAAAGCCAATTTTCCGACCCAATAAAATCGAAGCGTTTCTGTTTTATAAACAACCCGCTAAACGAAAAAAAACGAAGCCAATATCAAGAGCGATTACATTCAGGAATGGGATTTTCGAAAGGCATTCGGATAAACCTGCAATTTGTATTTACTATCCTCTATATTAAACCTTATTTTTTAACGTTGAATTCAGACATTTCCAAATGTAGGCGAAATTAATTAAATATCAATAGAGCCGCCGCGATGGGATTCTGATTAATGATTAAGACACCGTCGAGACCTGAAAACTATATGTTTCAGACGGAGCACGCACAAAACGGTATATTCCCCCGGCGAACGAGAAGACCTATCAGAAACTTGCTACCGATATCCTCAGTTAAACTTCATAAATTTCTTACAGTCCGATCCCCACGATGACGACATACCCTCGAAAAGGATCAACCCCTCGAGATGAACTCTGAGGGTAGTATACGCGCTGACCCTGAAAAACATTGCTCACTACTTCAGCGGCTAAATTGAATCTGAATATGAAAACGGCACAACAATAATTAGATTGGAACGTCAAGCGTTTCAGAGAATACCGTAGACTGCTGTAGGAGACAACGCTCGTGTGTTAAATGGATTATTGCGTGCTAGACGCGATACAAGCTTAAACAAGTATATATTTACCATACAAGTTGTATGGTAAACGTATGCGCTGAAGTTGTATATGTAGAATTATATTAGTAGACCCATCATAAAAAACTCAACTAATGAGTATGTACGTAATAATTAATAAATAATAATGTTTTCATTGACTAATCATTTTAATCGTCATTACGCTCTGGCACATAAAATACTAATTTTACCGCCTATATCTCGTGAATTTTTATTTTTTGAAATTTCTCACAATTTACATATATTTTGTATACCTAATTCGTAAAATATTCATTACTTGATTTTTTCCAAGTATTTTTGCGCTCTTATGACGTGCTCTCTTTTGTCAAACGCTCATATGGCTGTCTGCGCATTTGACCTACGCTATTTTGTTACAGCGCTACTTTGTAAACGCTCTTATGACGCAGCGCTTATAAGGCAGTGCTCTTTTGACACACGCCCATTTGTCCGCGCTCATTTGTGACGTTGCCTTTTTGTATGTATGTACATATATATACAAATCTTAAATGACCATCTTCTTGTTGACCCCACAATATAATAGAATTGGGGCATTTTATCGCCTGTGTCAACACCTTATTTTGTTGTAATGGTAAATCGCTTTCGGTCTTTTTCTTCTTCATCTGGGTTATAATCGTGAAATTGTGTTACATCTATATTTGTAACAGGTGATATTACCTGTTACAAATATTCTTCAAATTTATTCTAAAAAGTCATATTCATTATTTCAACATTAAGCAAAACTTGATTATTTCAAAATATTTTTTAATTATTTCTGTTTTATTAAACACAGCCATACTACTTTACGCCATATAACTATCTATAATAATATATGTGTGCATTTGTAAAATCTTCAATATACGTATATTGCGGCAAGCTGTAAAATAAATATACATATAGTATACAAATTAAATATGCCCTCGTTGAGGAATTTTAGTAGATAGTAATTGATTAAATATAAAGAACATCAATTGCTATTTGATCCAATCAGATATTTTTGTGGTTAAATTTAAGCACAGCAGCAACCCGATTATTCAATATGCACTGAGCTATGCCAATTTAGCAAATCTATGTTGTATTATTACGCTATTCTATCAATGGGCTCTTGCATTCTGGTTGCGGGCTCCAGTTACTCAGCCATTATCGAATTTGTGCACTGAGTTATGCGCAGAACACTAATCCTCTGCAATATTTCAATTGCAAGGAAGCTTATTTATTTCTCGTTTTTTTTTTTATTAAAATATGTATATAATAAATACGTATATATTTTATCAATATATCATCATTATTGCAACAGGAAAGTGTGCCTATTCATGCGTTCACTTTTGCAATATCCGCTTTGCGTAGCTGCATCTCTCGCGTTGCATAAGCGATGGTGTATTTATTTTATCGTTCTGAAACGTAAATCTAGCGAAAGAAGTAATCGGAAAAATGAATCTGACGTTATCTCGCGATGCGCGACGTAACTAGAGCAGAATCACAAAAAATATAGATCTTATTTTATTTTCTGATGAACGTAACGGAGGGACGATATTTGCTCAATTTCTTTAATTTATTTGTTTTCTTTGATTATACTTTTCTGCTATAGTATGTTACATAGTGAGACGAAAGTGTATACTTTTCTACTAGCATTACAATAATGTACCGGAATAACAGAAATAACTGCCATACAAAAAATGATTAGCGTATTTTAACCAAGCATCCAACACAACGCAATTTTAATAACGAGCTTAGAGAAAAGCCGCTTCGTTACATTGTTATATATTCGCAATACACTAGATTTAGTGACACTGCTTTCATGTATCATAATATACGGTATTTTTCATTAACACATTATCGGCAAAGATATATAAGTTGGAACTCTTAAACTATTTTATACTCTTCTAATCTTTTGAAGAAAAAAGTTTTCTTTAGCATCTTCTCAGCACATATGTGCGCTTTTTGAGATACATACAATATTACATTTTATTATTATAAATATTAATTCTTTATCAAATATTTTTTTTAATATCAAACATATATCATATGAAATTTAATTTTGTCATACACGAAACTTTTATATTTCAAGTGTGAAAGCGAATGCATTTCAATGAAACAATAATTTAATATATCGCACCACCGAACATCCCAAAAAACAATAGGTTCGTTTCGAATTGAAAACTACTATTCAATTACGATTTAATTGGTTTATTAATTTGTGCGTTGTATGGAGTTGCTATATTATATTAAAATGTACATTTTTGACAAGCACCCAACCCAAAAGCTAATTGAAAATATATATTCCGCCTCTTGATTAATTTTGAATGCTTTCGAAACACTTTTGATTATGTCAATACAATATCACGCACACCACAAAGGGTGAACGGTAAACCTCGGAATAATTGAGACTTTACGGCAACAATTGGGAGTTTATGGAAGAAGTACCCACTCGAGAATTCGGGCTTCAAAGAAGATATGCCCAGATGAATGCGATATCTTAGCATTCCTTATATAAGAGAGATCACTCAAAGAAACAATTGAGAGAATCTACTGTTGTACTGTGTTGTATTATGTCAGCATAGGTGTGTTTGGAAACGGCGTTAGTGTTATAAATGGAAATTTTCGCGGCAAACAATCGCTCGTGTAATTGCTAAATTATTATAAGATGTGTAATTTTGCGCGAGTGGGTGGAAATTATTTTAGAGAAATAGCTTTGTTGTAATATATTTGTAGTACAAGGCGAGTGAACAAGACGATTTAAAAATACGACAAATAACATAGTGGAATATACAAAGTGAACGATTGTTAGTATATAAAATTAGTTTATTATATTTTAGGGCTTTTAGTGTTAAATCTCTAACTCTATAATTGTCAACTTTACAGGAAAAACAGTTTATTGTATTAATAAATTAGATAATCTTTATCTAGTTCCTTCTGTCTCGTTCTTTTTGCAAGAAAAATATTTATTATGTCATACTTTTAATTAATTTTTTGATGGATTCGTCAAAAAGTGATTTTAATTTTAGACATGTTGTAGTGTTTTATCCAGCAGTTATATCTGAAGGATGCTATACGTCTCGCTCATTATTTAAGGAATGACCCGCTCCGTGGATACAGCGTGCACAGTACAGTTTCAGAGGGTTTCGATGGGTTGCCAACGGTTGTCAAATTGCGGCCTGCTGCAGTACTGGTCAGCTATAAGGCCTACCTTAGCGGCCTGAAAAGCCAAGAGTTTAAGAAAAAAAGTGGGCTGTCCTCTCTGTTCTATAAGCATATTATTCTTAATGTGAACAGTGCACTTGTGATATCAGTGCATCAATATCTGGTTTAATAATAGAAAACATACAAATTAATCGTCAGTAAATGGATTTTCTTTGTTTATAAATTAAATTTGCTACCACATAACTTGCCTTTACTAATGAACAAGAAGTCATTTTTCTAAATAGTTTTCGTTGAGTCGTAAGCCTTTTTACAGATCTTTATTTTTTGTTTATCCCACATTCCTTGCAGTTTTGAAAGAAATTAAATATAATGCCTTTAAAACTTCAGTCTTATTATATTGCAAAAAAATGTATTATTTTTTATGTCAGTCTTTTTTTTCATTAAATGCTCCTTTTTCGTATATTTTGCATTTTCATTCCACCAGTTTTATTAAAATATGAGGTAAAAGCCGTGGTAAAAAAACGAAGTATCTGCAGGTTGGACAAGTTTATAATTTTTTTGCCTACTGAATTTTGATCAACCATTTGCCATACTCTAAGGTTCTTAGCTTATTATTAAGTCTCTGTTACACTATTTAATATGTTGCTCATTTAGATTTGAGGAGTAATATTATAAAATAAAGAAACTGAAACCTTATTGAGTTTAAATTTAATATTCTGTATACGTTTTATATTGGGTAACAAGATAACAATGTGCGGAAGGACAAATAATCCGTTTGTAATACATTCTCTACCTGTAATATTTCATTGCGCCTTGAGCCATTCCATAAAAATCTTATTCGAATGAAACTATTATATTATACGTTCGTATTATGTCGAGTGATAGAAAAACGTATAATAAAAATAAATCAATTGTAAGCATTTTTATCTCAATGTAACACTTTGTCAAAATATATAAATTTAAAACGTACAATGTTAATGTTATACTATGTAACCTATCCTTTTAGAGAATGCTTCCTATATTTTATTACTAGCAGAAACGCGATGACCTTTCGATCTGAAACGGACCAAATCCGGTACGGGTGTCAAAGTTCTCCATCACTCTTACTTCTCTTCTCTCTTTCGTCATTCACAGCACAGAATAAAAACTGTATACTTGACCAGGGCGATCGTGTTTTATTTGATTCCAACGAGAAAGAGCGAACGTCTTGGATCGAGTCGCAATATCTCTTATAGTCTTATGTTTGGATATTTTTTAAGCTTTAAAGCAAGCTTTTATTAGGATTTTCCCCCACGTCCCATTGTTCCGACATGTCACTTTTGTTCCGAGAGGAAACTCGCATTATCGGCTATTGTGTAAAAAGCAATTAGACCACTTCATGGATCGATAGACATTTGCCGTTTGCGGATTCTACTCTGCTAATGAATAATATAACGTAGTACGTTCGTTGGAGCTTTTACGTAGGTGCGTGTTGTTATCGATGTACTCACTCTAGTTGGCGGTATTATTAATATATAAATATTTACACGTGACGGATTTTTACGCTAAAACGCATTAGAGACTGGTTACATACGCTTACGCGAACATTAGAGATACGCAAATTTCGCGTAAATTTTTAATTATGAATATAGAGATGAGTTTATGGAATCTTAATTTATTTTATTAAAATATTAATTAAAATAAGCACATACATGATGAATAAAATAAACCGATATTTCTGAAGACGTTGATGTTACAAATAATAATAATACAATTCTAGAGACCGAGCAAATTCGCTTTCACCCAGAAAATACTTACGTTTTTGACTACTATTAAGCTATCATATATGTATGTATGTCATCTCAGTTTGTAACCATTGTATTTATCGGTCAGACGACTGACCGTATGGTTTAAAGTTATTTGTCGGAATGCTGACGAACTAAGGAGATTCCCCTTTGTTATTTATATAATTATACTAATTAGAAGTTAGAAAAGGGGTAACTGAAAATAAGCATTCTGTGTCAAAACTAGTTCGAAGCGCTTTGATCTAATATAAAATATTATAATATTTTACACCTTATTTATTAAACCGTGTAAAATAAGTTGTATTGATATTTAAAATATTGTTTGATTTCTTGAACCAACCTATATATAATTTTAAAGCTAGATTTAGATATCATACCAAATCCGGGTAAGCACTTATTAAGATTTATGTACTTTGAAATTGTTCTACGAAACTATCGGTTGTCAAATAAGAGTTAGCCATTTCGTGTAAACGATGACATATCGACTGGCTTGGGTCAGTTAGGTGGATTGATCCATGTAAAATATGTGCCTAATTTATGAGAAAGCGTCTCGTTTACGTCCTTGGAGCTATCCAAGCTTAATTTATGGCGACGGCGATTCGCTTTGCGAGATGAATGTGCCGGCGTGGGATGTTGGTATTCTGTACAATTTACACACTACATTGCGATGGACTAGGAAAGGCGTGGATTTTGAACTTAATGACCGAAACTTGTGCGAATTTTGCAGAGCGGTCTATTTTAAAGTGAGATTTGCTAGGTCGATTTTGGAATAGCTTTAGCTTGCCAAATGGTCTCGTGCGGACTGGAGTTGATTTGTTCATATAAATTAATGGTAAAGTAATACGAACTCTGTAAGCGTTTTTAAATTGTATAATAACGCTTAGATTTATTTTATTATAACGCCTGCTGGTGACCTGTTGGTTGACAAAGCATGAGCACAATACATATCGGGGTTAATGCATTGCAAATAATGCTGCACAAAATAAATGTTAAATAATAATAATAAACTAGCACAGTTAATAATATGGTTAAAATTACATATTATAAATTTCCAACTACACGTATAATTTTACGGAAGTTATTTGAGACGTTAACTTTTGCCTAGGAGGTTTTAACGGGATCGATAAAATTTGCAATTTGAATAAAATGGCAAATGTTTGAATGCAAAGTTGTGTATTAGATTGAGTTCTATAAAAAGTTAGAAGCAAGTGTTTATCTCAATTAATTATTTCGGAAGTTATTTGAGACGTTAACTTTTGCCTAGGAGGTTTTAACTGGATCGATAAAATTTGCAATTTGAATAAAATGGCAAATGTTTGAATGCAAAGTTGTGTATTAGATTGAGTTCTATAAAAAGTTAGAAGCAAGTGTTTATCTCAATTAATTATTTTGGAAGTTATTTGAGACGTTAACTTTTGCCTAGGAGGTTTTAACGGGATCGATAAAATTTGCAATTTGAATAAAATGGCAAATGTTTGAATGCAAAGTTGTGTATTAGATTGAGTTCTATAAAAAGTTAGAAACAAGTGTTTATCTCAATTTATTATTTTGGAAGTTATTTGAGACGTTAACTTTTGCCTAGGAGGTTTTAACGGGATCGATAAAATTTGCAATTTGAATAAAATGGCAAATGTTTGAATGCAAAGTTGTGTATTAGATTGAGTTCTATAAAAAGTTAGAAACAAGTGTTTATCTCAATTTATTATTTTGGACGTTATTTGAGACGTTAACTTTTGCCTAGGAGGTTTTAACTCGATCGATAAAATTTGCAATTTAAATAAAATGGCAAATGTTTGAATGCAAAGTTGTGTATTAGATTGAGTTCTATAAAAAGTTAGAAGCAAGTGTTTATCTCAATTAATTATTTCGGAAGTTATTTGAGACGTTAACTTTTGCCTAGGAGGTTTTAACTGGATCGATAAAATTTGCAATTTGAATAAAATGGCAAATGTTTGAATGCAAAGTTGTGTATTAGATTGAGTTCTATAAAAAGTTAGAAGCAAGTGTTTATCTCAATTAATTATTTCGGAAGTTATTTGAGACGTTAACTTTTGCCTAGGAGGTTTTAACTGGATCGATAAAATTTGCAATTTGAATAAAATGGCAAATGTTTGAATGCAAAGTTGTGTATTAGATTGAGTTCTATAAAAAGTTAGAAGCAAGTGTTTATCTCAATTAATTATTTCGGAAGTTATTTGAGACGTTAACTTTTGCCTAGGAGGTTTTAACTGGATCGATAAAATTTGCAATTTGAATAAAATGGCAAATGTTTGAATGCAAAGTTGTGTATTAGATTGAGTTCTATAAAAAGTTAGAAGCAAGTGTTTATCTCAATTAATTATTTCGGAAGTTATTTGAGACGTTAACTTTTGCCTAGGAGGTTTTAACTGGATCGATAAAATTTGCAATTTGAATAAAATGGCAAATGTTTGAATGCAAAGTTGTGTATTAGATTGAGTTCTATAAAAAGTTAGAAGCAAGTGTTTATCTCAATTAATTATTTCGGAAGTTATTTGAGACGTTAACTTTTGCCTAGGAGGTTTTAACTGGATCGATAAAATTTGCAATTTGAATAAAATGGCAAATGTTTGAATGCAAAGTTGTGTATTAGATTGAGTTCTATAAAAAGTTAGTATCAAGTGTTTATCTTAATTAATTATTTCGGAAGTTATTTGACACGTTAACTTTTGCCTTGGAGGTTTTAACTGGATCGCCTGGCATCCTTCGCCGCGATCGCGCGCGTCGTGCGTTTCCGTAACCATGTAAACAACTTTGAAATTTAACTAAATATTACTGCAGCGTCTCAATATGTATGTAATTTTTACCCGTCACCTCTCATTCAAAAAAATTTTTTGAAAAAAAATTCAAATTTATTTTATAAAAATTCATTTGTTTGAAATTCAAATTTATTTATTAAAAATTCATTTGTTTGAAATTTTATTATTAAAAATTTATGCATTCAAAATTTATTTAATAAAAATTAAAAATAAGAATTTAATTTATTATTATTTAATTTAATTTATGTATTTAAAATTCATTAGAAAAAAAATCATTTTGAAATTAATTTATTTAAAAAAAATTGTTTGAAAAAAAAAATCAAATTTATTTATTAAGAATTCATTTGTTGGAAATTTTAATATTTAAAATTAATTTATTAAAAATTTTATAGAAGCCTAGATTTGTTATGGCTAAAATTAAGTGGTACTTGGGTAACACTTGCGTGACTGTTTTTATTTCGCCTGGCATCCCTCGCCCTGTTCGCGCTCGTCGCGGGCTCCCGTAACCACGTAAACAACTTTGTAATTCAATAAAATATTACTGCAGCGTCTCAATCTGTGTGTAATTGCCACCCGTTATTTATTTAAAATTTACAAATTTAAAATTAATTTATTTAAAAAAAAATTGTTTGAAAAAAATATTCAAATTTATTTATTAAAATCTCATTTGTTTGAAATTTTATTATTTAAAATTTATGCATTCAAAATTTATTTATTAAAAATTAAAAATTTAAATTTAATTAATTATTATTTAATTTAATTTATGTATTTAAAATTCATTTAAAAAAAAATCATTTTAAAATAAATTTATATAAAAAAAAATTATTTAAAAAAAAAATTCAAATTTATTTCTTAAAAATTCATTTGTTTAAAATTTTATTATATAAAATTTATTCATTCAAAATTTATTTAATAAAAATTTATAATTAAATTTTATTTTATTATTGTTTAATTTAATTTATGTATGTAAAATTCATTTGATAAAAATTCATTTAAAATTTTATGTACTTTATATATTAAAATTTATTTATTTAAAATTTTATAAGAGCTCAGATTTTCTATGGCTAAAAATTTAGTAGTACATAGGTAACACTTGCGTGACTGTTTTTATTTACATCCTGGCATCCCTCGCCCCGCTCCCGTAACCATGTCAACAACTTAAATAACAACTATAAAATATTACTGCAGCGGCTCTTTGAGACGTTAACTTTAGCCTAGAAGGTTTTAACTCGATCGATAAAATTTGCAATTTAAATAAAATGGCAAATGTTTGAATGCAAAGTTGTGTATTAGATTGAGTTCTATAAAAAGTTAGAAGCAAGTGTTTATCTCAATTAATTATTTCGGAAGTTATTTGAGACGTTAACTTTTGCCTAGGAGGTTTTAACTGGATCGATAAAATTTGCAATTTGAATAAAATGGCAAATGTTTGAATGCAAAGTTGTGTATTAGATTGAGTTCTATAAAAAGTTAGAAGCAAGTGTTTATCTCAATTAATTATTTCGGAAGTTATTTGAGACGTTAACTTTTGCCTAGGAGGTTTTAACTGGATCGATAAAATTTGCAATTTGAATAAAATGGCAAATGTTTGAATGCAAAGTTGTGTATTAGATTGAGTTCTATAAAAAGTTAGAAGCAAGTGTTTATCTCAATTAATTATTTCGGAAGTTATTTGAGACGTTAACTTTTGCCTAGGAGGTTTTAACTGGATCGATAAAATTTGCAATTTGAATAAAATGGCAAATGTTTGAATGCAAAGTTGTGTATTAGATTGAGTTCTATAAAAAGTTAGAAGCAAGTGTTTATCTCAATTAATTATTTCGGAAGTTATTTGAGACGTTAACTTTTGCCTAGGAGGTTTTAACTGGATCGATAAAATTTGCAATTTGAATAAAATGGCAAATGTTTGAATGCAAAGTTGTGTATTAGATTGAGTTCTATAAAAAGTTAGAAGCAAGTGTTTATCTCAATTAATTATTTCGGAAGTTATTTGAGACGTTAACTTTTGCCTAGGAGGTTTTAACTGGATCGATAAAATTTGCAATTTGAATAAAATGGCAAATGTTTGAATGCAAAGTTGTGTATTAGATTGAGTTCTATAAAAAGTTAGAAGCAAGTGTTTATCTCAATTAATTATTTCGGAAGTTATTTGAGACGTTAACTTTTGCCTAGGAGGTTTTAACTGGATCGATAAAATTTGCAATTTGAATAAAATGGCAAATGTTTGAATGCAAAGTTGTGTATTAGATTGAGTTCTATAAAAAGTTAGAAGCAAGTGTTTATCTCAATTAATTATTTCGGAAGTTATTTGAGACGTTAACTTTTGCCTAGGAGGTTTTAACTGGAGCGATAAAATTTGCAATTTAAATAAAATGGCAAATGTTTGAATGAAAAGTTGTGTATTAGATTGAGTTCTATAAAAAGTTAGAAGCAAGTGTTTATCTCAATTAATTATTTTGGAAGTTATTTGAGACGTTAACTTTTGCCTAGGAGGTTTTAACTGGATCGATAAAATTTGCAATTTGAATAAAATGGCAAATGTTTGAATGCAAAGTTGTGTATTAGATTGAGTTCTATAAAAAGTTAGAAGCAAGTGTTTATCTCAATTAATTATTTCGGAAGTTATTTGAGACGTTAACTTTTGCCTAGGAGGTTTTAACTGGATCGATAAAATTTGCAATTTGAATAAAATGGCAAATGTTTGAATGCAAAGTTGTGTATTAGATTGAGTTCTATAAAAAGTTAGAAGCAAGTGTTTATCTCAATTAATTATTTCGGAAGTTATTTGAGACGTTAACTTTTGCCTAGGAGGTTTTAACTGGATCGATAAAATTTGCAATTTGAATAAAATGGCAAATGTTTGAATGCAAAGTTGTGTATTAGATTGAGTTCTATAAAAAGTTAGAAGCAAGTGTTTATCTCAATTAATTATTTCGGAAGTTATTTGAGACGTTAACTTTTGCCTAGGAGGTTTTAACTGGATCGATAAAATTTGCAATTTGAATAAAATGGCAAATGTTTGAATGCAAAGTTGTGTATTAGAATGAGTTCTATAAAAAGTTAGAAGCAAGTGTTTATCTCAATTAATTATTTCGGAAGTTATTTGAGACGTTAACTTTTGCCTAGGAGGTTTTAACTATATCGATAAAATTTGCAATTTGAATAAAATGGCAAATGTTTGAATGCAAAGTTGTGTATTAGATTGAGTTCTATAAAAAGTTAGAAGCAAGTGTTTATCTCAATTAATTATTTCGGAAGTTATTTGAGACGTTAACTTTTGCCTAGGAGGTTTTAACTGGATCGATAAAATTTGCAATTTGAATAAAATGGCAAATGTTTGAATGCAAAGTTGTGTATTAGATTGAGTTCTATAAAAAGTTAGTATCAAGTGTTTATCTTAATTAATTATTTCGGAAGTTATTTGACACGTTAACTTTTGCCTTGGAGGTTTTAACTGGATCGCCTGGCATCCTTCGCCGCGATCGCGCGCGTCGTGCGTTTCCGTAACCATGTAAACAACTTTGAAATTTAACTAAATATTACTGCAGCGTCTCAATATGTATGTAATTTTTACCCGTCACCTCTCATTCAAAAAAATTTTTTGAAAAAAAATTCAAATTTATTTTATAAAAATTCATTTGTTTGAAATTCAAATTTATTTATTAAAAATTCATTTGTTTGAAATTTTATTATTAAAAATTTATGCATTCAAAATTTATTTAATAAAAATTAAAAATAAGAATTTAATTTATTATTATTTAATTTAATTTATGTATTTAAAATTCATTAGAAAAAAAATCATTTTGAAATTAATTTATTTAAAAAAAATTGTTTGAAAAAAAAAATCAAATTTATTTATTAAGAATTCATTTGTTGGAAATTTTAATATTTAAAATTAATTTATTAAAAATTTTATAGAAGCCTAGATTTGTTATGGCTAAAATTAAGTGGTACTTGGGTAACACTTGCGTGACTGTTTTTATTTCGCCTGGCATCCCTCGCCCTGTTCGCGCTCGTCGCGGGCTCCCGTAACCACGTAAACAACTTTGTAATTCAATAAAATATTACTGCAGCGTCTCAATCTGTGTGTAATTGCCACCCGTTATTTATTTAAAATTTACAAATTTAAAATTAATTTATTTAAAAAAAAATTGTTTGAAAAAAATATTCAAATTTATTTATTAAAATCTCATTTGTTTGAAATTTTATTATTTAAAATTTATGCATTCAAAATTTATTTATTAAAAATTAAAAATTTAAATTTAATTAATTATTATTTAATTTAATTTATGTATTTAAAATTCATTTAAAAAAAAATCATTTTAAAATAAATTTATATAAAAAAAAATTATTTAAAAAAAAAATTCAAATTTATTTCTTAAAAATTCATTTGTTTAAAATTTTATTATATAAAATTTATTCATTCAAAATTTATTTAATAAAAATTTATAATTAAATTTTATTTTATTATTGTTTAATTTAATTTATGTATGTAAAATTCATTTGATAAAAATTCATTTAAAATTTTATGTACTTTATATATTAAAATTTATTTATTTAAAATTTTATAAGAGCTCAGATTTTCTATGGCTAAAAATTTAGTAGTACATAGGTAACACTTGCGTGACTGTTTTTATTTACATCCTGGCATCCCTCGCCCCGCTCCCGTAACCATGTCAACAACTTAAATAACAACTATAAAATATTACTGCAGCGGCTCTTTGAGACGTTAACTTTAGCCTAGAAGGTTTTAACTCGATCGATAAAATTTGCAATTTAAATAAAATGGCAAATGTTTGAATGCAAAGTTGTGTATTAGATTGAGTTCTATAAAAAGTTAGAAGCAAGTGTTTATCTCAATTAATTATTTCGGAAGTTATTTGAGACGTTAACTTTTGCCTAGGAGGTTTTAACTGGATCGATAAAATTTGCAATTTGAATAAAATGGCAAATGTTTGAATGCAAAGTTGTGTATTAGATTGAGTTCTATAAAAAGTTAGAAGCAAGTGTTTATCTCAATTAATTATTTCGGAAGTTATTTGAGACGTTAACTTTTGCCTAGGAGGTTTTAACTGGATCGATAAAATTTGCAATTTGAATAAAATGGCAAATGTTTGAATGCAAAGTTGTGTATTAGATTGAGTTCTATAAAAAGTTAGAAGCAAGTGTTTATCTCAATTAATTATTTCGGAAGTTATTTGAGACGTTAACTTTTGCCTAGGAGGTTTTAACTGGATCGATAAAATTTGCAATTTGAATAAAATGGCAAATGTTTAAATGCAAAGTTGTGTATTAGATTGAGTTCTATAAAAAGTTAGAAGCAAGTGTTTATCTCAATTAATTATTTCGGAAGTTATTTGAGACGTTAACTTTTGCCTAGGAGGTTTTAACTCGATCGATAAAATTTGCAATTTAAATAAAAAGGCAAATGTTTGAATGCAAAGTTGTGTATTAGATTGAGTTCTATAAATAGTTAGAAGCAAGTGTTTATCTCAATTTATTATTTCGGAAGTTATTTGAGACGTTTACTTTTGCCTAGGAGATTTTAACTGGAGCGATAAAATTTGCAATTTAAATAAAATGGCAAATGTTTGAATGAAAAGTTGTGTATTAGATTGAGTTCTATAAAAAGTTAGAAGCAAGTGTTTATCTCAATTAATTATTTCGGAAGTTATTTGAGACGTTAACTTTTGCCTAGGAGGTTTTAACTGGATCGATAAAATTTGCAATTTGAATAAAATGGCAAATGTTTGAATGCAAAGTTGTGTACTAGAATGAGTTCTATAAAAAGTTAGAAGCAAGTGTTTATCTCAATTAATTATTTCGGAAGTTATTTGAGACGTTAACTTTTGCCTAGGAGGTTTTAACTGGATCGATAAAATTTGCAATTTGAATAAAATGGCAAATGTTTGAATGCAAAGTTGTGTATTAGATTGAGTTCTATAAAAAGTTAGAAGCAAGTGTTTATCTCAATTAATTATTTCGGAAGTTATTTGAGACGTTAACTTTTGCCTAGGAGGTTTTAACTGGATCGATAAAATTTGCAATTTGAATAAAATGGCAAATGTTTGAATGCAAAGTTGTGTATTAGATTGAGTTCTATAAAAAGTTAGAAGCAAGTGTTTATCTCAATTAATTATTTCGGAAGTTATTTGAGACGTTAACTTTTGCCTAGGAGGTTTTAACTGGATCGATAAAATTTGCAATTTGAATAAAATGGCAAATGTTTGAATGCAAAGTTGTGTATTAGATTGAGTTCTATAAAAAGTTAGAAGCAAGTGTTTATCTCAATTAATTATTTCGGAAGTTATTTGAGACGTTAACTTTTGCCTAGGAGGTTTTAACTGGATCGATAAAATTTGCAATTTAAATAAAATGGCAAATGTTTGAATGCAAAGTTGTGTATTAGATTGAGTTCTATAAAAAGTTAGAAGCAAGTGTTTATCTCAATTAATTATTTCGGAAGTTATTTGAGACGTTAACTTTTGCCTAGGAGGTTTTAACTCGATCGATAAAATTTGCAATTTAAATAAAAAGGCAAATGTTTGAATGCAAAGTTGTGTATTAGATTGAGTTCTATAAATAGTTAGAAGCAAGTGTTTATCTCAATTTATTATTTCGGAAGTTATTTGAGACGTTTACTTTTGCCTAGGAGATTTTAACTGGAGCGATAAAATTTGCAATTTAAATAAAATGGCAAATGTTCGAATGAAAACTTGTGTATTAGATTGAGTTCTATAAAAAGTTAGAAGCAAGTGTTTATCTCAATTAATTATTTCGGAAGTTATTTGAGACGTTAACTTTTGCCTAGGAGGTTTTAACTGGATCGATAAAATTTGCAATTTGAATAAAATGGCAAATGTTTGAATGCAAAGTTGTGTATTAGAATGAGTTCTATAAAAAGTTAGAAGCAAGTGTTTATCTCAATTAATTATTTCGGAAGTTATTTGAGACGTTAACTTTTGCCTAGGAGGTTTTAACTGGATCGATAAAATTTGCAATTTGAATAAAATGGCAAATGTTTGAATGCAAAGTTGTGTATTAGATTGAGTTCTATAAAAAGTTAGAAGCAAGTGTTTATCTCAATTAATTATTTCGAAAGTTATTTGAGACGTTAACTTTTGCCTAGGAGGTTTTAACTGGATCGATAAAATTTGCAATTTGAATAAAATGGCAAATGTTTGAATGCAAAGTTGTGTATTAGATTGAGTTCTATAAAAAGTTAGAAGCAAGTGTTTATCTCAATTAATTATTTCGGAAGTTATTTGAGACGTTAACTTTTGCCTAGGAGGTTTTAACTGGATCGATAAAATTTGCAATTTGAATAAAATGGCAAATGTTTGAATGCAAAGTTGTGTATTAGATTGAGTTCTATAAAAAGTTAGAAGCAAGTGTTTATCTCAATTAATTATTTCGGAAGTTATTTGAGACGTTAACTTTGCCTAGGAGGTTTTAACTGGATCGATAAAATTTGCAATTTGAATAAAATGGCAAATGTTTGAATGCAAAGTTGTGTATTAGATTGAGTTCTATAAAAAGTTAGAAGCAAGTGTTTATCTCAATTAATTATTTCGGAAGTTATTTGAGACGTTAACTTTTGCCTAGGAGGTTTTAACTGGATCGATAAAATTTGCAATTTGAATAAAATGGCAAATGTTTGAATGCAAAGTTGTGTATTAGATTGAGTTCTATAAAAAGTTAGAAGCAAGTGTTTATCTCAATTAATTATTTCGGAAGTTATTTGAGACGTTAACTTTTGCCTAGGAGGTTTTAACTGGATCGATAAAATTTGCAATTTGAATAAAATGGCAAATGTTTGAATGCAAAGTTGTGTATTAGATTGAGTTCTATAAAAAGTTAGAAGCAAGTGTTTATCTCAATTAATTATTTCGGAAGTTATTTGAGACGTTAACTTTTGCCTAGGAGGTTTTAACTGGATCGATAAAATTTGCAATTTGAATAAAATGGCAAATGTTTGAATGCAAAGTTGTGTATTAGATTGAGTTCTATAAAAAGTTAGTATCAAGTGTTTATCTTAATTAATTATTTCGGAAGTTATTTGACACGTTAACTTTTGCCTTGGAGGTTTTAACTGGATCGCCTGGCATCCTTCGCCGCGATCGCGCGCGTCGTGCGTTTCCGTAACCATGTAAACAACTTTGAAATTTAACTAAATATTACTGCAGCGTCTCAATATGTATGTAATTTTTACCCGTCACCTCTCATTCAAAAAAATTGTTTGAAAAAAAATTCAAATTTATTTTATAAAAATTCATTTGTTTGAAATTCAAATTTATTTATTAAAAATTCATTTGTTTGAAATTTTATTATTAAAAATTTATGCATTCAAAATTTATTTAATAAAAATTAAAAATAAGAATTTAATTTATTATTATTTAATTTAATTTATGTATTTAAAATTCATTAGAAAAAAAATCATTTTGAAATTAATTTATTTAAAAAAAATTGTTTGAAAAAAAAAATCAAATTTATTTATTAAGAATTCATTTGTTGGAAATTTTAATATTTAAAATTAATTTATTAAAAATTTTATAGAAGCCTAGATTTGTTATGGCTAAAATTAAGTGGTACTTGGGTAACACTTGCGTGACTGTTTTTATTTCGCCTGGCATCCCTCGCCCTGTTCGCGCTCGTCGCGGGCTCCCGTAACCACGTAAACAACTTTGTAATTCAATAAAATATTACTGCAGCGTCTCAATCTGTGTGTAATTGCCACCCGTTATTTATTTAAAATTTACAAATTTAAAATTAATTTATTTAAAAAAAAATTGTTTGAAAAAAATATTCAAATTTATTTATTAAAATCTCATTTGTTTGAAATTTTATTATTTAAAATTTATGCATTCAAAATTTATTTATTAAAAATTAAAAATTTAAATTTAATTAATTATTATTTAATTTAATTTATGTATTTAAAATTCATTTAAAAAAAAATCATTTTAAAATAAATTTATATAAAAAAAAATTATTTAAAAAAAAAATTCAAATTTATTTCTTAAAAATTCATTTGTTTAAAATTTTATTATATAAAATTTATTCATTCAAAATTTATTTAATAAAAATTTATAATTAAATTTTATTTTATTATTGTTTAATTTAATTTATGTATGTAAAATTCATTTGATAAAAATTCATTTAAAATTTTATGTACTTTATATATTAAAATTTATTTATTTAAAATTTTATAAGAGCTCAGATTTTCTATGGCTAAAAATTTAGTAGTACATAGGTAACACTTGCGTGACTGTTTTTATTTACATCCTGGCATCCCTCGCCCCGCTCCCGTAACCATGTCAACAACTTAAATAACAACTATAAAATATTACTGCAGCGGCTCTTTGAGACGTTAACTTTAGCCTAGAAGGTTTTAACTCGATCGATAAAATTTGCAATTTAAATAAAATGGCAAATGTTTGAATGCAAAGTTGTGTATTAGATTGAGTTCTATAAAAAGTTAGAAGCAAGTGTTTATCTCAATTAATTATTTCGGAAGTTATTTGAGACGTTAACTTTTGCCTAGGAGGTTTTAACTGGATCGATAAAATTTGCAATTTGAATAAAATGGCAAATGTTTGAATGCAAAGTTGTGTATTAGATTGAGTTCTATAAAAAGTTAGAAGCAAGTGTTTATCTCAATTAATTATTTCGGAAGTTATTTGAGACGTTAACTTTTGCCTAGGAGGTTTTAACTGGATCGATAAAATTTGCAATTTGAATAAAATGGCAAATGTTTGAATGCAAAGTTGTGTATTAGATTGAGTTCTATAAAAAGTTAGAAGCAAGTGTTTATCTCAATTAATTATTTCGGAAGTTATTTGAGACGTTAACTTTTGCCTAGGAGGTTTTAACTGGATCGATAAAATTTGCAATTTGAATAAAATGGCAAATGTTTAAATGCAAAGTTGTGTATTAGATTGAGTTCTATAAAAAGTTAGAAGCAAGTGTTTATCTCAATTAATTATTTCGGAAGTTATTTGAGACGTTAACTTTTGCCTAGGAGGTTTTAACTCGATCGATAAAATTTGCAATTTAAATAAAAAGGCAAATGTTTGAATGCAAAGTTGTGTATTAGATTGAGTTCTATAAATAGTTAGAAGCAAGTGTTTATCTCAATTTATTATTTCGGAAGTTATTTGAGACGTTTACTTTTGCCTAGGAGGTTTTAACTGGATCGATAAAATTTGCAATTTGAATAAAATGGCAAATGTTTGAATGCAAAGTTGTGTATTAGATTGAGTTCTATAAAAAGTTAGAAGCAAGTGTTTATCTCAATTAATTATTTCGAAAGTTATTTGAGACGTTAACTTTTGCCTAGGAGGTTTTAACTGGATCGATAAAATTTGCAATTTGAATAAAATGGCAAATGTTTGAATGCAAAGTTGTGTATTAGATTGAGTTCTATAAAAAGTTAGAAGCAAGTGTTTATCTCAATTAATTATTTCGGAAGTTATTTGAGACGTTAACTTTTGCCTAGGAGGTTTTAACTGGATCGATAAAATTTGCAATTTGAATAAAATGGCAAATGTTTGAATGCAAAGTTGTGTATTAGATTGAGTTCTATAAAAAGTTAGAAGCAAGTGTTTATCTCAATTAATTATTTCGGAAGTTATTTGAGACGTTAACTTTTGCCTAGGAGGTTTTAACTGGATCGATAAAATTTGCAATTTGAATAAAATGGCAAATGTTTGAATGCAAAGTTGTGTATTAGATTGAGTTCTATAAAAAGTTAGAAGCAAGTGTTTATCTCAATTAATTATTTCGGAAGTTATTTGAGACGTTAACTTTTGCCTAGGAGGTTTTAACTGGATCGATAAAATTTGCAATTTGAATAAAATGGCAAATGTTTGAATGCAAAGTTGTGTATTAGATTGAGTTCTATAAAAAGTTAGAAGCAAGTGTTTATCTCAATTAATTATTTCGGAAGTTATTTGAGACGTTAACTTTTGCCTAGGAGGTTTTAACTGGATCGATAAAATTTGCAATTTGAATAAAATGGCAAATGTTTGAATGCAAAGTTGTGTATTAGATTGAGTTCTATAAAAAGTTAGAAGCAAGTGTTTATCTCAATTAATTATTTCGGAAGTTATTTGAGACGTTAACTTTTGCCTAGGAGGTTTTAACTGGATCGATAAAATTTGCAATTTGAATAAAATGGCAAATGTTTGAATGCAAAGTTGTGTATTAGATTGAGTTCTATAAAAAGTTAGTATCAAGTGTTTATCTTAATTAATTATTTCGGAAGTTATTTGACACGTTAACTTTTGCCTTGGAGGTTTTAACTGGATCGCCTGGCATCCTTCGCCGCGATCGCGCGCGTCGTGCGTTTCCGTAACCATGTAAACAACTTTGAAATTTAACTAAATATTACTGCAGCGTCTCAATATGTATGTAATTTTTACCCGTCACCTCTCATTCAAAAAAATTGTTTGAAAAAAAATTCAAATTTATTTTATAAAAATTCATTTGTTTGAAATTCAAATTTATTTATTAAAAATTCATTTGTTTGAAATTTTATTATTAAAAATTTATGCATTCAAAATTTATTTAATAAAAATTAAAAATAAGAATTTAATTTATTATTATTTAATTTAATTTATGTATTTAAAATTCATTAGAAAAAAAATCATTTTGAAATTAATTTATTTAAAAAAAATTGTTTGAAAAAAAAAATCAAATTTATTTATTAAGAATTCATTTGTTGGAAATTTTAATATTTAAAATTAATTTATTAAAAATTTTATAGAAGCCTAGATTTGTTATGGCTAAAATTAAGTGGTACTTGGGTAACACTTGCGTGACTGTTTTTATTTCGCCTGGCATCCCTCGCCCTGTTCGCGCTCGTCGCGGGCTCCCGTAACCACGTAAACAACTTTGTAATTCAATAAAATATTACTGCAGCGTCTCAATCTGTGTGTAATTGCCACCCGTTATTTATTTAAAATTTACAAATTTAAAATTAATTTATTTAAAAAAAAATTGTTTGAAAAAAATATTCAAATTTATTTATTAAAATCTCATTTGTTTGAAATTTTATTATTTAAAATTTATGCATTCAAAATTTATTTATTAAAAATTAAAAATTTAAATTTAATTAATTATTATTTAATTTAATTTATGTATTTAAAATTCATTTAAAAAAAAATCATTTTAAAATAAATTTATATAAAAAAAAATTATTTAAAAAAAAAATTCAAATTTATTTCTTAAAAATTCATTTGTTTAAAATTTTATTATATAAAATTTATTCATTCAAAATTTATTTAATAAAAATTTATAATTAAATTTTATTTTATTATTGTTTAATTTAATTTATGTATGTAAAATTCATTTGATAAAAATTCATTTAAAATTTTATGTACTTTATATATTAAAATTTATTTATTTAAAATTTTATAAGAGCTCAGATTTTCTATGGCTAAAAATTTAGTAGTACATAGGTAACACTTGCGTGACTGTTTTTATTTACATCCTGGCATCCCTCGCCCCGCTCCCGTAACCATGTCAACAACTTAAATAACAACTATAAAATATTACTGCAGCGGCTCTTTGAGACGTTAACTTTAGCCTAGAAGGTTTTAACTCGATCGATAAAATTTGCAATTTAAATAAAATGGCAAATGTTTGAATGCAAAGTTGTGTATTAGATTGAGTTCTATAAAAAGTTAGAAGCAAGTGTTTATCTCAATTAATTATTTCGGAAGTTATTTGAGACGTTAACTTTTGCCTAGGAGGTTTTAACTGGATCGATAAAATTTGCAATTTGAATAAAATGGCAAATGTTTGAATGCAAAGTTGTGTATTAGATTGAGTTCTATAAAAAGTTAGAAGCAAGTGTTTATCTCAATTAATTATTTCGGAAGTTATTTGAGACGTTAACTTTTGCCTAGGAGGTTTTAACTGGATCGATAAAATTTGCAATTTGAATAAAATGGCAAATGTTTGAATGCAAAGTTGTGTATTAGATTGAGTTCTATAAAAAGTTAGAAGCAAGTGTTTATCTCAATTAATTATTTCGGAAGTTATTTGAGACGTTAACTTTTGCCTAGGAGGTTTTAACTGGATCGATAAAATTTGCAATTTGAATAAAATGGCAAATGTTTAAATGCAAAGTTGTGTATTAGATTGAGTTCTATAAAAAGTTAGAAGCAAGTGTTTATCTCAATTAATTATTTCGGAAGTTATTTGAGACGTTAACTTTTGCCTAGGAGGTTTTAACTCGATCGATAAAATTTGCAATTTAAATAAAAAGGCAAATGTTTGAATGCAAAGTTGTGTATTAGATTGAGTTCTATAAATAGTTAGAAGCAAGTGTTTATCTCAATTTATTATTTCGGAAGTTATTTGAGACGTTTACTTTTGCCTAGGAGATTTTAACTGGAGCGATAAAATTTGCAATTTAAATAAAATGGCAAATGTTCGAATGAAAACTTGTGTATTAGATTGAGTTCTATAAAAAGTTAGAAGCAAGTGTTTATCTCAATTAATTATTTCGGAAGTTATTTGAGACGTTAACTTTTGCCTAGGAGGTTTTAACTGGATCGATAAAATTTGCAATTTGAATAAAATGGCAAATGTTTGAATGCAAAGTTGTGTATTAGAATGAGTTCTATAAAAAGTTAGAAGCAAGTGTTTATCTCAATTAATTATTTCGGAAGTTATTTGAGACGTTAACTTTTGCCTAGGAGGTTTTAACTGGATCGATAAAATTTGCAATTTGAATAAAATGGCAAATGTTTGAATGCAAAGTTGTGTATTAGATTGAGTTCTATAAAAAGTTAGAAGCAAGTGTTTATCTCAATTAATTATTTCGAAAGTTATTTGAGACGTTAACTTTTGCCTAGGAGGTTTTAACTGGATCGATAAAATTTGCAATTTGAATAAAATGGCAAATGTTTGAATGCAAAGTTGTGTATTAGATTGAGTTCTATAAAAAGTTAGAAGCAAGTGTTTATCTCAATTAATTATTTCGGAAGTTATTTGAGACGTTAACTTTTGCCTAGGAGGTTTTAACTGGATCGATAAAATTTGCAATTTGAATAAAATGGCAAATGTTTGAATGCAAAGTTGTGTATTAGATTGAGTTCTATAAAAAGTTAGAAGCAAGTGTTTATCTCAATTAATTATTTCGGAAGTTATTTGAGACGTTAACTTTTGCCTAGGAGGTTTTAACTGGATCGATAAAATTTGCAATTTGAATAAAATGGCAAATGTTTGAATGCAAAGTTGTGTATTAGATTGAGTTCTATAAAAAGTTAGAAGCAAGTGTTTATCTCAATTAATTATTTCGGAAGTTATTTGAGACGTTAACTTTTGCCTAGGAGGTTTTAACTGGATCGATAAAATTTGCAATTTGAATAAAATGGCAAATGTTTGAATGCAAAGTTGTGTATTAGATTGAGTTCTATAAAAAGTTAGAAGCAAGTGTTTATCTCAATTAATTATTTCGGAAGTTATTTGAGACGTTAACTTTTGCCTAGGAGGTTTTAACTATATCGATAAAATTTGCAATTTGAATAAAATGGCAAATGTTTGAATGCAAAGTTGTGTATTAGATTGAGTTCTATAAAAAGTTAGAAGCAAGTGTTTATCTCAATTAATTATTTCGGAAGTTATTTGAGACGTTAACTTTTGCCTAGGAGGTTTTAACTGGATCGATAAAATTTGCAATTTGAATAAAATGGCAAATGTTTGAATGCAAAGTTGTGTATTAGATTGAGTTCTATAAAAAGTTAGTATCAAGTGTTTATCTTAATTAATTATTTCGGAAGTTATTTGACACGTTAACTTTTGCCTTGGAGGTTTTAACTGGATCGCCTGGCATCCTTCGCCGCGATCGCGCGCGTCGTGCGTTTCCGTAACCATGTAAACAACTTTGAAATTTAACTAAATATTACTGCAGCGTCTCAATATGTATGTAATTTTTACCCGTCACCTCTCATTCAAAAAAATTTTTTGAAAAAAAATTCAAATTTATTTTATAAAAATTCATTTGTTTGAAATTCAAATTTATTTATTAAAAATTCATTTGTTTGAAATTTTATTATTAAAAATTTATGCATTCAAAATTTATTTAATAAAAATTAAAAATAAGAATTTAATTTATTATTATTTAATTTAATTTATGTATTTAAAATTCATTAGAAAAAAAATCATTTTGAAATTAATTTATTTAAAAAAAATTGTTTGAAAAAAAAAATCAAATTTATTTATTAAGAATTCATTTGTTGGAAATTTTAATATTTAAAATTAATTTATTAAAAATTTTATAGAAGCCTAGATTTGTTATGGCTAAAATTAAGTGGTACTTGGGTAACACTTGCGTGACTGTTTTTATTTCGCCTGGCATCCCTCGCCCTGTTCGCGCTCGTCGCGGGCTCCCGTAACCACGTAAACAACTTTGTAATTCAATAAAATATTACTGCAGCGTCTCAATCTGTGTGTAATTGCCACCCGTTATTTATTTAAAATTTACAAATTTAAAATTAATTTATTTAAAAAAAAATTGTTTGAAAAAAATATTCAAATTTATTTATTAAAATCTCATTTGTTTGAAATTTTATTATTTAAAATTTATGCATTCAAAATTTATTTATTAAAAATTAAAAATTTAAATTTAATTAATTATTATTTAATTTAATTTATGTATTTAAAATTCATTTAAAAAAAAATCATTTTAAAATAAATTTATATAAAAAAAAATTATTTAAAAAAAAAATTCAAATTTATTTCTTAAAAATTCATTTGTTTAAAATTTTATTATATAAAATTTATTCATTCAAAATTTATTTAATAAAAATTTATAATTAAATTTTATTTTATTATTGTTTAATTTAATTTATGTATGTAAAATTCATTTGATAAAAATTCATTTAAAATTTTATGTACTTTATATATTAAAATTTATTTATTTAAAATTTTATAAGAGCTCAGATTTTCTATGGCTAAAAATTTAGTAGTACATAGGTAACACTTGCGTGACTGTTTTTATTTACATCCTGGCATCCCTCGCCCCGCTCCCGTAACCATGTCAACAACTTAAATAACAACTATAAAATATTACTGCAGCGGCTCTTTGAGACGTTAACTTTAGCCTAGAAGGTTTTAACTCGATCGATAAAATTTGCAATTTAAATAAAATGGCAAATGTTTGAATGCAAAGTTGTGTATTAGATTGAGTTCTATAAAAAGTTAGAAGCAAGTGTTTATCTCAATTAATTATTTCGGAAGTTATTTGAGACGTTAACTTTTGCCTAGGAGGTTTTAACTGGATCGATAAAATTTGCAATTTGAATAAAATGGCAAATGTTTGAATGCAAAGTTGTGTATTAGATTGAGTTCTATAAAAAGTTAGAAGCAAGTGTTTATCTCAATTAATTATTTCGGAAGTTATTTGAGACGTTAACTTTTGCCTAGGAGGTTTTAACTGGATCGATAAAATTTGCAATTTGAATAAAATGGCAAATGTTTGAATGCAAAGTTGTGTATTAGATTGAGTTCTATAAAAAGTTAGAAGCAAGTGTTTATCTCAATTAATTATTTCGGAAGTTATTTGAGACGTTAACTTTTGCCTAGGAGGTTTTAACTGGATCGATAAAATTTGCAATTTGAATAAAATGGCAAATGTTTAAATGCAAAGTTGTGTATTAGATTGAGTTCTATAAAAAGTTAGAAGCAAGTGTTTATCTCAATTAATTATTTCGGAAGTTATTTGAGACGTTAACTTTTGCCTAGGAGGTTTTAACTCGATCGATAAAATTTGCAATTTAAATAAAAAGGCAAATGTTTGAATGCAAAGTTGTGTATTAGATTGAGTTCTATAAATAGTTAGAAGCAAGTGTTTATCTCAATTTATTATTTCGGAAGTTATTTGAGACGTTTACTTTTGCCTAGGAGATTTTAACTGGAGCGATAAAATTTGCAATTTAAATAAAATGGCAAATGTTTGAATGAAAAGTTGTGTATTAGATTGAGTTCTATAAAAAGTTAGAAGCAAGTGTTTATCTCAATTAATTATTTCGGAAGTTATTTGAGACGTTAACTTTTGCCTAGGAGGTTTTAACTGGATCGATAAAATTTGCAATTTGAATAAAATGGCAAATGTTTGAATGCAAAGTTGTGTACTAGAATGAGTTCTATAAAAAGTTAGAAGCAAGTGTTTATCTCAATTAATTATTTCGGAAGTTATTTGAGACGTTAACTTTTGCCTAGGAGGTTTTAACTGGATCGATAAAATTTGCAATTTGAATAAAATGGCAAATGTTTGAATGCAAAGTTGTGTATTAGATTGAGTTCTATAAAAAGTTAGAAGCAAGTGTTTATCTCAATTAATTATTTCGGAAGTTATTTGAGACGTTAACTTTTGCCTAGGAGGTTTTAACTGGATCGATAAAATTTGCAATTTGAATAAAATGGCAAATGTTTGAATGCAAAGTTGTGTATTAGATTGAGTTCTATAAAAAGTTAGAAGCAAGTGTTTATCTCAATTAATTATTTCGGAAGTTATTTGAGACGTTAACTTTTGCCTAGGAGGTTTTAACTGGATCGATAAAATTTGCAATTTGAATAAAATGGCAAATGTTTGAATGCAAAGTTGTGTATTAGATTGAGTTCTATAAAAAGTTAGAAGCAAGTGTTTATCTCAATTAATTATTTCGGAAGTTATTTGAGACGTTAACTTTTGCCTAGGAGGTTTTAACTGGATCGATAAAATTTGCAATTTAAATAAAATGGCAAATGTTTGAATGCAAAGTTGTGTATTAGATTGAGTTCTATAAAAAGTTAGAAGCAAGTGTTTATCTCAATTAATTATTTCGGAAGTTATTTGAGACGTTAACTTTTGCCTAGGAGGTTTTAACTCGATCGATAAAATTTGCAATTTAAATAAAAAGGCAAATGTTTGAATGCAAAGTTGTGTATTAGATTGAGTTCTATAAATAGTTAGAAGCAAGTGTTTATCTCAATTTATTATTTCGGAAGTTATTTGAGACGTTTACTTTTGCCTAGGAGATTTTAACTGGAGCGATAAAATTTGCAATTTAAATAAAATGGCAAATGTTCGAATGAAAACTTGTGTATTAAATTGAGTTCTATAAAAAGTTAGAAGCAAGTGTTTATCTCAATTAATTATTTCGGAAGTTATTTGAGACGTTAACTTTTGCCTAGGAGGTTTTAACTGGATCGATAAAATTTGCAATTTGAATAAAATGGCAAATGTTTGAATGCAAAGTTGTGTATTAGAATGAGTTCTATAAAAAGTTAGAAGCAAGTGTTTATCTCAATTAATTATTTCGGAAGTTATTTGAGACGTTAACTTTTGCCTAGGAGGTTTTAACTGGATCGATAAAATTTGCAATTTGAATAAAATGGCAAATGTTTGAATGCAAAGTTGTGTATTAGATTGAGTTCTATAAAAAGTTAGAAGCAAGTGTTTATCTCAATTAATTATTTCGGAAGTTATTTGAGACGTTAACTTTTGCCTAGGAGGTTTTAACTGGATCGATAAAATTTGCAATTTGAATAAAATGGCAAATGTTTGAATGCAAAGTTGTGTATTAGATTGAGTTCTATAAAAAGTTAGAAGCAAGTGTTTATCTCAATTAATTATTTCGGAAGTTATTTGAGACGTTAACTTTTGCCTAGGAGGTTTTAACTGGATCGATAAAATTTGCAATTTGAATAAAATGGCAAATGTTTGAATGCAAAGTTGTGTATTAGATTGAGTTCTATAAAAAGTTAGAAGCAAGTGTTTATCTCAATTAATTATTTCGGAAGTTATTTGAGACGTTAACTTTTGCCTAGGAGGTTTTAACTGGATCGATAAAATTTGCAATTTGAATAAAATGGCAAATGTTTGAATGCAAAGTTGTGTATTAGATTGAGTTCTATAAAAAGTTAGAAGCAAGTGTTTATCTCAATTAATTATTTCGGAAGTTATTTGAGACGTTAACTTTTGCCTAGGAGGTTTTAACTGGATCGATAAAATTTGCAATTTGAATAAAATGGCAAATGTTTGAATGCAAAGTTGTGTATTAGATTGAGTTCTATAAAAAGTTAGTATCAAGTGTTTATCTTAATTAATTATTTCGGAAGTTATTTGACACGTTAACTTTTGCCTTGGAGGTTTTAACTGGATCGCCTGGCATCCTTCGCCGCGATCGCGCGCGTCGTGCGTTTCCGTAACCATGTAAACAACTTTGAAATTTAACTAAATATTACTGCAGCGTCTCAATATGTATGTAATTTTTACCCGTCACCTCTCATTCAAAAAAATTGTTTGAAAAAAAATTCAAATTTATTTTATAAAAATTCATTTGTTTGAAATTCAAATTTATTTATTAAAAATTCATTTGTTTGAAATTTTATTATTAAAAATTTATGCATTCAAAATTTATTTAATAAAAATTAAAAATAAGAATTTAATTTATTATTATTTAATTTAATTTATGTATTTAAAATTCATTAGAAAAAAAATCATTTTGAAATTAATTTATTTAAAAAAAATTGTTTGAAAAAAAAAATCAAATTTATTTATTAAGAATTCATTTGTTGGAAATTTTAATATTTAAAATTAATTTATTAAAAATTTTATAGAAGCCTAGATTTGTTATGGCTAAAATTAAGTGGTACTTGGGTAACACTTGCGTGACTGTTTTTATTTCGCCTGGCATCCCTCGCCCTGTTCGCGCTCGTCGCGGGCTCCCGTAACCACGTAAACAACTTTGTAATTCAATAAAATATTACTGCAGCGTCTCAATCTGTGTGTAATTGCCACCCGTTATTTATTTAAAATTTACAAATTTAAAATTAATTTATTTAAAAAAAAATTGTTTGAAAAAAATATTCAAATTTATTTATTAAAATCTCATTTGTTTGAAATTTTATTATTTAAAATTTATGCATTCAAAATTTATTTATTAAAAATTAAAAATTTAAATTTAATTAATTATTATTTAATTTAATTTATGTATTTAAAATTCATTTAAAAAAAAATCATTTTAAAATAAATTTATATAAAAAAAAATTATTTAAAAAAAAAATTCAAATTTATTTCTTAAAAATTCATTTGTTTAAAATTTTATTATATAAAATTTATTCATTCAAAATTTATTTAATAAAAATTTATAATTAAATTTTATTTTATTATTGTTTAATTTAATTTATGTATGTAAAATTCATTTGATAAAAATTCATTTAAAATTTTATGTACTTTATATATTAAAATTTATTTATTTAAAATTTTATAAGAGCTCAGATTTTCTATGGCTAAAAATTTAGTAGTACATAGGTAACACTTGCGTGACTGTTTTTATTTACATCCTGGCATCCCTCGCCCCGCTCCCGTAACCATGTCAACAACTTAAATAACAACTATAAAATATTACTGCAGCGGCTCTTTGAGACGTTAACTTTAGCCTAGAAGGTTTTAACTCGATCGATAAAATTTGCAATTTAAATAAAATGGCAAATGTTTGAATGCAAAGTTGTGTATTAGATTGAGTTCTATAAAAAGTTAGAAGCAAGTGTTTATCTCAATTAATTATTTCGGAAGTTATTTGAGACGTTAACTTTTGCCTAGGAGGTTTTAACTGGATCGATAAAATTTGCAATTTGAATAAAATGGCAAATGTTTGAATGCAAAGTTGTGTATTAGATTGAGTTCTATAAAAAGTTAGAAGCAAGTGTTTATCTCAATTAATTATTTCGGAAGTTATTTGAGACGTTAACTTTTGCCTAGGAGGTTTTAACTGGATCGATAAAATTTGCAATTTGAATAAAATGGCAAATGTTTGAATGCAAAGTTGTGTATTAGATTGAGTTCTATAAAAAGTTAGAAGCAAGTGTTTATCTCAATTAATTATTTCGGAAGTTATTTGAGACGTTAACTTTTGCCTAGGAGGTTTTAACTGGATCGATAAAATTTGCAATTTGAATAAAATGGCAAATGTTTAAATGCAAAGTTGTGTATTAGATTGAGTTCTATAAAAAGTTAGAAGCAAGTGTTTATCTCAATTAATTATTTCGGAAGTTATTTGAGACGTTAACTTTTGCCTAGGAGGTTTTAACTCGATCGATAAAATTTGCAATTTAAATAAAAAGGCAAATGTTTGAATGCAAAGTTGTGTATTAGATTGAGTTCTATAAATAGTTAGAAGCAAGTGTTTATCTCAATTTATTATTTCGGAAGTTATTTGAGACGTTTACTTTTGCCTAGGAGATTTTAACTGGAGCGATAAAATTTGCAATTTAAATAAAATGGCAAATGTTTGAATGAAAAGTTGTGTATTAGATTGAGTTCTATAAAAAGTTAGAAGCAAGTGTTTATCTCAATTAATTATTTCGGAAGTTATTTGAGACGTTAACTTTTGCCTAGGAGGTTTTAACTGGATCGATAAAATTTGCAATTTGAATAAAATGGCAAATGTTTGAATGCAAAGTTGTGTACTAGAATGAGTTCTATAAAAAGTTAGAAGCAAGTGTTTATCTCAATTAATTATTTCGGAAGTTATTTGAGACGTTAACTTTTGCCTAGGAGGTTTTAACTGGATCGATAAAATTTGCAATTTGAATAAAATGGCAAATGTTTGAATCCAAAGTTGTGTATTAGATTGAGTTCTATAAAAAGTTAGAAGCAAGTGTTTATCTCAATTAATTATTTCGGAAGTTATTTGAGACGTTAACTTTTGCCTAGGAGGTTTTAACTGGATCGATAAAATTTGCAATTTGAATAAAATGGCAAATGTTTGAATGCAAAGTTGTGTATTAGATTGAGTTCTATAAAAAGTTAGAAGCAAGTGTTTATCTCAATTAATTATTTCGGAAGTTATTTGAGACGTTAACTTTTGCCTAGGAGGTTTTAACTGGATCGATAAAATTTGCAATTTGAATAAAATGGCAAATGTTTGAATGCAAAGTTGTGTATTAGATTGAGTTCTATAAAAAGTTAGAAGCAAGTGTTTATCTCAATTAATTATTTCGGAAGTTATTTGAGACGTTAACTTTTGCCTAGGAGGTTTTAACTGGATCGATAAAATTTGCAATTTAAATAAAATGGCAAATGTTTGAATGCAAAGTTGTGTATTAGATTGAGTTCTATAAAAAGTTAGAAGCAAGTGTTTATCTCAATTAATTATTTCGGAAGTTATTTGAGACGTTAACTTTTGCCTAGGAGGTTTTAACTCGATCGATAAAATTTGCAATTTAAATAAAAAGGCAAATGTTTGAATGCAAAGTTGTGTATTAGATTGAGTTCTATAAATAGTTAGAAGCAAGTGTTTATCTCAATTTATTATTTCGGAAGTTATTTGAGACGTTTACTTTTGCCTAGGAGATTTTAACTGGAGCGATAAAATTTGCAATTTAAATAAAATGGCAAATGTTCGAATGAAAAGTTGTGTATTAGATTGAGTTCTATAAAAAGTTAGAAGCAAGTGTTTATCTCAATTAATTATTTCGGAAGTTATTTGAGACGTTAACTTTTGCCTAGGAGGTTTTAACTGGATCGATAAAATTTGCAATTTGAATAAAATGGCAAATGTTTGAATGCAAAGTTGTGTATTAGAATGAGTTCTATAAAAAGTTAGAAGCAAGTGTTTATCTCAATTAATTATTTCGGAAGTTATTTGAGACGTTAACTTTTGCCTAGGAGGTTTTAACTGGATCGATAAAATTTGCAATTTGAATAAAATGGCAAATGTTTGAATGCAAAGTTGTGTATTAGATTGAGTTCTATAAAAAGTTAGAAGCAAGTGTTTATCTCAATTAATTATTTCGGAAGTTATTTGAGACGTTAACTTTTGCCTAGGAGGTTTTAACTGGATCGATAAAATTTGCAATTTGAATAAAATGGCAAATGTTTGAATGCAAAGTTGTGTATTAGATTGAGTTCTATAAAAAGTTAGAAGCAAGTGTTTATCTCAATTAATTATTTCGGAAGTTATTTGAGACGTTAACTTTTGCCTAGGAGGTTTTAACTGGATCGATAAAATTTGCAATTTGAATAAAATGGCAAATGTTTGAATGCAAAGTTGTGTATTAGATTGAGTTCTATAAAAAGTTAGAAGCAAGTGTTTATCTCAATTAATTATTTCGGAAGTTATTTGAGACGTTAACTTTTGCCTAGGAGGTTTTAACTGGATCGATAAAATTTGCAATTTGAATAAAATGGCAAATGTTTGAATGCAAAGTTGTGTATTAGATTGAGTTCTATAAAAAGTTAGAAGCAAGTGTTTATCTCAATTAATTATTTCGGAAGTTATTTGAGACGTTAACTTTTGCCTAGGAGGTTTTAACTGGATCGATAAAATTTGCAATTTGAATAAAATGGCAAATGTTTGAATGCAAAGTTGTGTATTAGATTGAGTTCTATAAAAAGTTAGAAGCAAGTGTTTATCTCAATTAATTATTTCGGAAGTTATTTGAGACGTTAACTTTTGCCTAGGAGGTTTTAACTGGATCGATAAAATTTGCAATTTGAATAAAATGGCAAATGTTTGAATGCAAAGTTGTGTATTAGATTGAGTTCTATAAAAAGTTAGAAGCAAGTGTTTATCTCAATTAATTATTTCGGAAGTTATTTGAGACGTTAACTTTTGCCTAGGAGGTTTTAACTGGATCGATAAAATTTGCAATTTGAATAAAATGGCAAATGTTTGAATGCAAAGTTGTGTATTAGATTGAGTTCTATAAAAAGTTAGTATCAAGTGTTTATCTTAATTAATTATTTCGGAAGTTATTTGACACGTTAACTTTTGCCTTGGAGGTTTTAACTGGATCGCCTGGCATCCTTCGCCGCGATCGCGCGCGTCGTGCGTTTCCGTAACCATGTAAACAACTTTGAAATTTAACTAAATATTACTGCAGCGTCTCAATATGTATGTAATTTTTACCCGTCACCTCTCATTCAAAAAAATTGTTTGAAAAAAAATTCAAATTTATTTTATAAAAATTCATTTGTTTGAAATTCAAATTTATTTATTAAAAATTCATTTGTTTGAAATTTTATTATTAAAAATTTATGCATTCAAAATTTATTTAATAAAAATTAAAAATAAGAATTTAATTTATTATTATTTAATTTAATTTATGTATTTAAAATTCATTAGAAAAAAAATCATTTTGAAATTAATTTATTTAAAAAAAATTGTTTGAAAAAAAAAATCAAATTTATTTATTAAGAATTCATTTGTTGGAAATTTTAATATTTAAAATTAATTTATTAAAAATTTTATAGAAGCCTAGATTTGTTATGGCTAAAATTAAGTGGTACTTGGGTAACACTTGCGTGACTGTTTTTATTTCGCCTGGCATCCCTCGCCCTGTTCGCGCTCGTCGCGGGCTCCCGTAACCACGTAAACAACTTTGTAATTCAATAAAATATTACTGCAGCGTCTCAATCTGTGTGTAATTGCCACCCGTTATTTATTTAAAATTTACAAATTTAAAATTAATTTATTTAAAAAAAAATTGTTTGAAAAAAATATTCAAATTTATTTATTAAAATCTCATTTGTTTGAAATTTTATTATTTAAAATTTATGCATTCAAAATTTATTTATTAAAAATTAAAAATTTAAATTTAATTAATTATTATTTAATTTAATTTATGTATTTAAAATTCATTTAAAAAAAAATCATTTTAAAATAAATTTATATAAAAAAAAATTATTTAAAAAAAAAATTCAAATTTATTTCTTAAAAATTCATTTGTTTAAAATTTTATTATATAAAATTTATTCATTCAAAATTTATTTAATAAAAATTTATAATTAAATTTTATTTTATTATTGTTTAATTTAATTTATGTATGTAAAATTCATTTGATAAAAATTCATTTAAAATTTTATGTACTTTATATATTAAAATTTATTTATTTAAAATTTTATAAGAGCTCAGATTTTCTATGGCTAAAAATTTAGTAGTACATAGGTAACACTTGCGTGACTGTTTTTATTTACATCCTGGCATCCCTCGCCCCGCTCCCGTAACCATGTCAACAACTTAAATAACAACTATAAAATATTACTGCAGCGGCTCTTTGAGACGTTAACTTTAGCCTAGAAGGTTTTAACTCGATCGATAAAATTTGCAATTTAAATAAAATGGCAAATGTTTGAATGCAAAGTTGTGTATTAGATTGAGTTCTATAAAAAGTTAGAAGCAAGTGTTTATCTCAATTAATTATTTCGGAAGTTATTTGAGACGTTAACTTTTGCCTAGGAGGTTTTAACTGGATCGATAAAATTTGCAATTTGAATAAAATGGCAAATGTTTGAATGCAAAGTTGTGTATTAGATTGAGTTCTATAAAAAGTTAGAAGCAAGTGTTTATCTCAATTAATTATTTCGGAAGTTATTTGAGACGTTAACTTTTGCCTAGGAGGTTTTAACTGGATCGATAAAATTTGCAATTTGAATAAAATGGCAAATGTTTGAATGCAAAGTTGTGTATTAGATTGAGTTCTATAAAAAGTTAGAAGCAAGTGTTTATCTCAATTAATTATTTCGGAAGTTATTTGAGACGTTAACTTTTGCCTAGGAGGTTTTAACTGGATCGATAAAATTTGCAATTTGAATAAAATGGCAAATGTTTAAATGCAAAGTTGTGTATTAGATTGAGTTCTATAAAAAGTTAGAAGCAAGTGTTTATCTCAATTAATTATTTCGGAAGTTATTTGAGACGTTAACTTTTGCCTAGGAGGTTTTAACTCGATCGATAAAATTTGCAATTTAAATAAAAAGGCAAATGTTTGAATGCAAAGTTGTGTATTAGATTGAGTTCTATAAATAGTTAGAAGCAAGTGTTTATCTCAATTTATTATTTCGGAAGTTATTTGAGACGTTTACTTTTGCCTAGGAGATTTTAACTGGAGCGATAAAATTTGCAATTTAAATAAAATGGCAAATGTTCGAATGAAAACTTGTGTATTAGATTGAGTTCTATAAAAAGTTAGAAGCAAGTGTTTATCTCAATTAATTATTTCGGAAGTTATTTGAGACGTTAACTTTTGCCTAGGAGGTTTTAACTGGATCGATAAAATTTGCAATTTGAATAAAATGGCAAATGTTTGAATGCAAAGTTGTGTATTAGAATGAGTTCTATAAAAAGTTAGAAGCAAGTGTTTATCTCAATTAATTATTTCGGAAGTTATTTGAGACGTTAACTTTTGCCTAGGAGGTTTTAACTGGATCGATAAAATTTGCAATTTGAATAAAATGGCAAATGTTTGAATGCAAAGTTGTGTATTAGATTGAGTTCTATAAAAAGTTAGAAGCAAGTGTTTATCTCAATTAATTATTTCGAAAGTTATTTGAGACGTTAACTTTTGCCTAGGAGGTTTTAACTGGATCGATAAAATTTGCAATTTGAATAAAATGGCAAATGTTTGAATGCAAAGTTGTGTATTAGATTGAGTTCTATAAAAAGTTAGAAGCAAGTGTTTATCTCAATTAATTATTTCGGAAGTTATTTGAGACGTTAACTTTTGCCTAGGAGGTTTTAACTGGATCGATAAAATTTGCAATTTGAATAAAATGGCAAATGTTTGAATGCAAAGTTGTGTATTAGATTGAGTTCTATAAAAAGTTAGAAGCAAGTGTTTATCTCAATTAATTATTTCGGAAGTTATTTGAGACGTTAACTTTTGCCTAGGAGGTTTTAACTGGATCGATAAAATTTGCAATTTGAATAAAATGGCAAATGTTTGAATGCAAAGTTGTGTATTAGATTGAGTTCTATAAAAAGTTAGAAGCAAGTGTTTATCTCAATTAATTATTTCGGAAGTTATTTGAGACGTTAACTTTTGCCTAGGAGGTTTTAACTGGATCGATAAAATTTGCAATTTGAATAAAATGGCAAATGTTTGAATGCAAAGTTGTGTATTAGATTGAGTTCTATAAAAAGTTAGAAGCAAGTGTTTATCTCAATTAATTATTTCGGAAGTTATTTGAGACGTTAACTTTTGCCTAGGAGGTTTTAACTGGATCGATAAAATTTGCAATTTGAATAAAATGGCAAATGTTTGAATGCAAAGTTGTGTATTAGATTGAGTTCTATAAAAAGTTAGAAGCAAGTGTTTATCTCAATTAATTATTTCGGAAGTTATTTGAGACGTTAACTTTTGCCTAGGAGGTTTTAACTGGATCGATAAAATTTGCAATTTGAATAAAATGGCAAATGTTTAAATGCAAAGTTGTGTATTAGATTGAGTTCTATAAAAAGTTAGAAGCAAGTGTTTATCTCAATTAATTATTTCGGAAGTTATTTGAGACGTTAACTTTTGCCTAGGAGGTTTTAACTCGATCGATAAAATTTGCAATTTAAATAAAAAGGCAAATGTTTGAATGCAAAGTTGTGTATTAGATTGAGTTCTATAAATAGTTAGAAGCAAGTGTTTATCTCAATTTATTATTTCGGAAGTTATTTGAGACGTTTACTTTTGCCTAGGAGATTTTAACTGGAGCGATAAAATTTGCAATTTAAATAAAATGGCAAATGTTTGAATGAAAAGTTGTGTATTAGATTGAGTTCTATAAAAAGTTAGAAGCAAGTGTTTATCTCAATTAATTATTTCGGAAGTTATTTGAGACGTTAACTTTTGCCTAGGAGGTTTTAACTGGATCGATAAAATTTGCAATTTGAATAAAATGGCAAATGTTTGAATGCAAAGTTGTGTACTAGAATGAGTTCTATAAAAAGTTAGAAGCAAGTGTTTATCTCAATTAATTATTTCGGAAGTTATTTGAGACGTTAACTTTTGCCTAGGAGGTTTTAACTGGATCGATAAAATTTGCAATTTGAATAAAATGGCAAATGTTTGAATGCAAAGTTGTGTATTAGATTGAGTTCTATAAAAAGTTAGAAGCAAGTGTTTATCTCAATTAATTATTTCGGAAGTTATTTGAGACGTTAACTTTTGCCTAGGAGGTTTTAACTGGATCGATAAAATTTGCAATTTGAATAAAATGGCAAATGTTTGAATGCAAAGTTGTGTATTAGATTGAGTTCTATAAAAAGTTAGAAGCAAGTGTTTATCTCAATTAATTATTTCGGAAGTTATTTGAGACGTTAACTTTTGCCTAGGAGGTTTTAACTGGATCGATAAAATTTGCAATTTGAATAAAATGGCAAATGTTTGAATGCAAAGTTGTGTATTAGATTGAGTTCTATAAAAAGTTAGAAGCAAGTGTTTATCTCAATTAATTATTTCGGAAGTTATTTGAGACGTTAACTTTTGCCTAGGAGGTTTTAACTGGATCGATAAAATTTGCAATTTAAATAAAATGGCAAATGTTTGAATGCAAAGTTGTGTATTAGATTGAGTTCTATAAAAAGTTAGAAGCAAGTGTTTATCTCAATTAATTATTTCGGAAGTTATTTGAGACGTTAACTTTTGCCTAGGAGGTTTTAACTCGATCGATAAAATTTGCAATTTAAATAAAAAGGCAAATGTTTGAATGCAAAGTTGTGTATTAGATTGAGTTCTATAAATAGTTAGAAGCAAGTGTTTATCTCAATTTATTATTTCGGAAGTTATTTGAGACGTTTACTTTTGCCTAGGAGATTTTAACTGGAGCGATAAAATTTGCAATTTAAATAAAATGGCAAATGTTCGAATGAAAAGTTGTGTATTAGATTGAGTTCTATAAAAAGTTAGAAGCAAGTGTTTATCTCAATTAATTATTTCGGAAGTTATTTGAGACGTTAACTTTTGCCTAGGAGGTTTTAACTGGATCGATAAAATTTGCAATTTGAATAAAATGGCAAATGTTTGAATGCAAAGTTGTGTATTAGAATGAGTTCTATAAAAAGTTAGAAGCAAGTGTTTATCTCAATTAATTATTTCGGAAGTTATTTGAGACGTTAACTTTTGCCTAGGAGGTTTTAACTGGATCGATAAAATTTGCAATTTGAATAAAATGGCAAATGTTTGAATGCAAAGTTGTGTATTAGATTGAGTTCTATAAAAAGTTAGAAGCAAGTGTTTATCTCAATTAATTATTTCGGAAGTTATTTGAGACGTTAACTTTTGCCTAGGAGGTTTTAACTGGATCGATAAAATTTGCAATTTGAATAAAATGGCAAATGTTTGAATGCAAAGTTGTGTATTAGATTGAGTTCTATAAAAAGTTAGAAGCAAGTGTTTATCTCAATTAATTATTTCGGAAGTTATTTGAGACGTTAACTTTTGCCTAGGAGGTTTTAACTGGATCGATAAAATTTGCAATTTGAATAAAATGGCAAATGTTTGAATGCAAAGTTGTGTATTAGATTGAGTTCTATAAAAAGTTAGAAGCAAGTGTTTATCTCAATTAATTATTTCGGAAGTTATTTGAGACGTTAACTTTTGCCTAGGAGGTTTTAACTGGATCGATAAAATTTGCAATTTGAATAAAATGGCAAATGTTTGAATGCAAAGTTGTGTATTAGATTGAGTTCTATAAAAAGTTAGAAGCAAGTGTTTATCTCAATTAATTATTTCGGAAGTTATTTGAGACGTTAACTTTTGCCTAGGAGGTTTTAACTGGATCGATAAAATTTGCAATTTGAATAAAATGGCAAATGTTTGAATGCAAAGTTGTGTATTAGATTGAGTTCTATAAAAAGTTAGTATCAAGTGTTTATCTTAATTAATTATTTCGGAAGTTATTTGACACGTTAACTTTTGCCTTGGAGGTTTTAACTGGATCGCCTGGCATCCTTCGCCGCGATCGCGCGCGTCGTGCGTTTCCGTAACCATGTAAACAACTTTGAAATTTAACTAAATATTACTGCAGCGTCTCAATATGTATGTAATTTTTACCCGTCACCTCTCATTCAAAAAAATTGTTTGAAAAAAAATTCAAATTTATTTTATAAAAATTCATTTGTTTGAAATTCAAATTTATTTATTAAAAATTCATTTGTTTGAAATTTTATTATTAAAAATTTATGCATTCAAAATTTATTTAATAAAAATTAAAAATAAGAATTTAATTTATTATTATTTAATTTAATTTATGTATTTAAAATTCATTAGAAAAAAAATCATTTTGAAATTAATTTATTTAAAAAAAATTGTTTGAAAAAAAAAATCAAATTTATTTATTAAGAATTCATTTGTTGGAAATTTTAATATTTAAAATTAATTTATTAAAAATTTTATAGAAGCCTAGATTTGTTATGGCTAAAATTAAGTGGTACTTGGGTAACACTTGCGTGACTGTTTTTATTTCGCCTGGCATCCCTCGCCCTGTTCGCGCTCGTCGCGGGCTCCCGTAACCACGTAAACAACTTTGTAATTCAATAAAATATTACTGCAGCGTCTCAATCTGTGTGTAATTGCCACCCGTTATTTATTTAAAATTTACAAATTTAAAATTAATTTATTTAAAAAAAAATTGTTTGAAAAAAATATTCAAATTTATTTATTAAAATCTCATTTGTTTGAAATTTTATTATTTAAAATTTATGCATTCAAAATTTATTTATTAAAAATTAAAAATTTAAATTTAATTAATTATTATTTAATTTAATTTATGTATTTAAAATTCATTTAAAAAAAAATCATTTTAAAATAAATTTATATAAAAAAAAATTATTTAAAAAAAAAATTCAAATTTATTTCTTAAAAATTCATTTGTTTAAAATTTTATTATATAAAATTTATTCATTCAAAATTTATTTAATAAAAATTTATAATTAAATTTTATTTTATTATTGTTTAATTTAATTTATGTATGTAAAATTCATTTGATAAAAATTCATTTAAAATTTTATGTACTTTATATATTAAAATTTATTTATTTAAAATTTTATAAGAGCTCAGATTTTCTATGGCTAAAAATTTAGTAGTACATAGGTAACACTTGCGTGACTGTTTTTATTTACATCCTGGCATCCCTCGCCCCGCTCCCGTAACCATGTCAACAACTTAAATAACAACTATAAAATATTACTGCAGCGGCTCTTTGAGACGTTAACTTTAGCCTAGAAGGTTTTAACTCGATCGATAAAATTTGCAATTTAAATAAAATGGCAAATGTTTGAATGCAAAGTTGTGTATTAGATTGAGTTCTATAAAAAGTTAGAAGCAAGTGTTTATCTCAATTAATTATTTCGGAAGTTATTTGAGACGTTAACTTTTGCCTAGGAGGTTTTAACTGGATCGATAAAATTTGCAATTTGAATAAAATGGCAAATGTTTGAATGCAAAGTTGTGTATTAGATTGAGTTCTATAAAAAGTTAGAAGCAAGTGTTTATCTCAATTAATTATTTCGGAAGTTATTTGAGACGTTAACTTTTGCCTAGGAGGTTTTAACTGGATCGATAAAATTTGCAATTTGAATAAAATGGCAAATGTTTGAATGCAAAGTTGTGTATTAGATTGAGTTCTATAAAAAGTTAGAAGCAAGTGTTTATCTCAATTAATTATTTCGGAAGTTATTTGAGACGTTAACTTTTGCCTAGGAGGTTTTAACTGGATCGATAAAATTTGCAATTTGAATAAAATCACAAATGTTTAAATGCAAAGTTGTGTATTAGATTGAGTTCTATAAAAAGTTAGAAGCAAGTGTTTATCTCAATTAATTATTTCGGAAGTTATTTGAGACGTTAACTTTTGCCTAGGAGGTTTTAACTCGATCGATAAAATTTGCAATTTAAATAAAAAGGCAAATGTTTGAATGCAAAGTTGTGTATTAGATTGAGTTCTATAAATAGTTAGAAGCAAGTGTTTATCTCAATTTATTATTTCGGAAGTTATTTGAGACGTTTACTTTTGCCTAGGAGATTTTAACTGGAGCGATAAAATTTGCAATTTAAATAAAATGGCAAATGTTTGAATGAAAAGTTGTGTATTAGATTGAGTTCTATAAAAAGTTAGAAGCAAGTGTTTATCTCAATTAATTATTTCGGAAGTTATTTGAGACGTTAACTTTTGCCTAGGAGGTTTTAACTGGATCGATAAAATTTGCAATTTGAATAAAATGGCAAATGTTTGAATGCAAAGTTGTGTATTAGATTGAGTTCTATAAAAAGTTAGAAGCAAGTGTTTATCTCAATTAATTATTTCGGAAGTTATTTGAGACGTTAACTTTTGCCTAGGAGGTTTTAACTGGATCGATAAAATTTGCAATTTGAATAAAATGGCAAATGTTTGAATGCAAAGTTGTGTATTAGATTGAGTTCTATAAAAAGTTAGAAGCAAGTGTTTATCTCAATTAATTATTTCGGAAGTTATTTGAGACGTTAACTTTTGCCTAGGAGGTTTTAACTGGAGCGATAAAATTTGCAATTTAAATAAAATGGCAAATGTTTGAATGAAAAGTTGTGTATTAGATTGAGTTCTATAAAAAGTTAGAAGCAAGTGTTTATCTCAATTAATTATTTCGGAAGTTATTTGAGACGTTAACTTTTGCCTAGGAGGTTTTAACTGGATCGATAAAATTTGCAATTTGAATAAAATGGCAAATGTTTGAATGCAAAGTTGTGTATTAGATTGAGTTCTATAAAAAGTTAGAAGCAAGTGTTTATCTCAATTAATTATTTCGGAAGTTATTTGAGACGTTAACTTTTGCCTAGGAGGTTTTAACTGGATCGATAAAATTTGCAATTTGAATAAAATGGCAAATGTTTGAATGCAAAGTTGTGTATTAGATTGAGTTCTATAAAAAGTTAAAAGCAAGTGTTTATCTCAATTAATTATTTCGGAAGTTATTTGAGACGTTAACTTTTGCCTAGGAGGTTTTAACTGGATCGATAAAATTTGCAATTTGAATAAAATGGCAAATGTTTGAATGCAAAGTTGTGTATTAGATTGAGTTCTATAAAAAGTTAGAAGCAAGTGTTTATCTCAATTAATTATTTCGGAAGTTATTTGAGACGTTAACTTTTGCCTAGGAGGTTTTAACTGGATCGATAAAATTTGCAATTTGAATAAAATGGCAAATGTTTGAATGCAAAGTTGTGTATTAGATTGAGTTCTATAAAAAGTTAGAAGCAAGTGTTTATCTCAATTAATTATTTCGGAAGTTATTTGAGACGTTAACTTTTGCCTAGGAGGTTTTAACTGGATCGATAAAATTTGCAATTTGAATAAAATGGCAAATGTTTGAATGCAAAGTTGTGTATTAGATTGAGTTCTATAAAAAGTTAGTATCAAGTGTTTATCTTAATTAATTATTTCGGAAGTTATTTGACACGTTAACTTTTGCCTAGGAGGTTTTAACTGGATCGATAAAATTTGCAATTTGAATAAAATGGCAAATGTTTGAATGCAAAGTTGTGTATTAGAATGAGTTCTATAAAAAGTTAGAAGCAAGTGTTTATCTCAATTAATTATTTCGGAAGTTATTTGAGACGTTAACTTTTGCCTAGGAGGTTTTAACTGGATCGATAAAATTTTCAATTTGAATAAAATGGCAAATGTTTAAATGCAAAGTTGTGTATTAGATTGAGTTCTATAAAAAGTTAGAAGCAAGTGTTTATCTCAATTAATTATTTCGGAAGTTATTTGAGACGTTAACTTTTGCCTAGGAGGTTTTAACTGGATCGATAAAATTTGCAATTTGAATAAAATGGCAAATGTTTGAATGCAAAGTTGTGTATTAGATTGAGTTCTATAAAAAGTTAGAAGCAAGTGTTTATCTCAATTAATTATTTCGGAAGTTATTTGAGACGTTAACTTTTGCCTAGGAGGTTTTAACTGGATCGATAAAATTTGCAATTTGAATAAAATGGCAAATGTTTGAATGCAAAGTTGTGTATTAGATTGAGTTCTATAAAAAGTTAGAAACAAGTGTTTATCTCAATTTATTATTTCGGAAGTTATTTGAGACGTTAACTTTTGCCTAGGAGGTTTTAACTGGATCGATAAAATTTGCAATTTGAATAAAATGGCAAATGTTTGAATGCAAAGTTGTGTATTAGATTGAGTTCTATAAAAAGTTAAAAGCAAGTGTTTATCTCAATTAATTATTTCGGAAGTTATTTGAGACGTTAACTTTTGCCTAGGAGGTTTTAACTGGATCGATAAAATTTGCAATTTGAATAAAATGGCAAATGTTTGAATGCAAAGTTGTGTATTAGAATGAGTTCTATAAAAAGTTAGAAGCAAGTGTTTATCTCAATTAATTATTTCGGAAGTTATTTGAGACGTTAACTTTTGCCTAGGAGGTTTTAACTGGATCGATAAAATTTGCAATTTGAATAAAATGGCAAATGTTTGAATGCAAAGTTGTGTATTAGATTGAGTTCTATAAAAAGTTAGAAGCAAGTGTTTATCTCAATTAATTATTTCGGAAGTTATTTGAGACGTTAACTTTTGCCTAGGAGGTTTTAACTGGATCGATAAAATTTGCAATTTGAATAAAATGGCAAATGTTTGAATGCAAAGTTGTGTATTAGATTGAGTTCTATAAAAAGTTAGAAGCAAGTGTTTATCTCAATTAATTATTTCGGAAGTTATTTGAGACGTTAACTTTTGCCTAGGAGGTTTTAACTGGATCGATAAAATTTGCAATTTGAATAAAATGGCAAATGTTTGAATGCAAAGTTGTGTATTAGATTGAGTTCTATAAAAAGTTAGAAGCAAGTGTTTATCTCAATTAATTATTTCGGAAGTTATTTGAGACGTTAACTTTTGCCTAGGAGGTTTTAACTGGATCGATAAAATTTGCAATTTGAATAAAATGGCAAATGTTTGAATGCAAAGTTGTGTATTAGATTGAGTTCTATAAAAAGTTAGAAGCAAGTGTTTATCTCAATTAATTATTTCGGAAGTTATTTGAGACGTTAACTTTTGCCTAGGAGGTTTTAACTGGATCGATAAAATTTGCAATTTGAATAAAATGGCAAATGTTTGAATGCAAAGTTGTGTATTAGATTGAGTTCTATAAAAAGTTAGAAGCAAGTGTTTATCTCAATTAATTATTTCGGAAGTTATTTGAGACGTTAACTTTTGCCTAGGAGGTTTTAACTGGAGCGATAAAATTTGCAATTTAAATAAAATGGCAAATGTTTGAATGAAAAGTTGTGTATTAGATTGAGTTCTATAAAAAGTTAGAAGCAAGTGTTTATCTCAATTAATTATTTCGGAAGTTATTTGAGACGTTAACTTTTGCCTAGGAGGTTTTAACTGGATCGATAAAATTTGCAATTTGAATAAAATGGCAAATGTTTGAATGCAAAGTTGTGTATTAGATTGAGTTCTATAAAAAGTTAGAAGCAAGTGTTTATCTCAATTAATTATTTCGGAAGTTATTTGAGACGTTAACTTTTGCCTAGGAGGTTTTAACTGGATCGATAAAATTTGCAATTTGAATAAAATGGCAAATGTTTGAATGCAAAGTTGTGTATTAGATTGAGTTCTATAAAAAGTTAAAAGCAAGTGTTTATCTCAATTAATTATTTCGGAAGTTATTTGAGACGTTAACTTTTGCCTAGGAGGTTTTAACTGGATCGATAAAATTTGCAATTTGAATAAAATGGCAAATGTTTGAATGCAAAGTTGTGTATTAGATTGAGTTCTATAAAAAGTTAGAAGCAAGTGTTTATCTCAATTAATTATTTCGGAAGTTATTTGAGACGTTAACTTTTGCCTAGGAGGTTTTAACTGGATCGATAAAATTTGCAATTTGAATAAAATGGCAAATGTTTGAATGCAAAGTTGTGTATTAGATTGAGTTCTATAAAAAGTTAGAAGCAAGTGTTTATCTCAATTAATTATTTCGGAAGTTATTTGAGACGTTAACTTTTGCCTAGGAGGTTTTAACTGGATCGATAAAATTTGCAATTTGAATAAAATGGCAAATGTTTGAATGCAAAGTTGTGTATTAGATTGAGTTCTATAAAAAGTTAGTATCAAGTGTTTATCTTAATTAATTATTTCGGAAGTTATTTGACACGTTAACTTTTGCCTAGGAGGTTTTAACTGGATCGATAAAATTTGCAATTTGAATAAAATGGCAAATGTTTGAATGCAAAGTTGTGTATTAGAATGAGTTCTATAAAAAGTTAGAAGCAAGTGTTTATCTCAATTAATTATTTCGGAAGTTATTTGAGACGTTAACTTTTGCCTAGGAGGTTTTAACTGGATCGATAAAATTTGCAATTTGAATAAAATGGCAAATGTTTGAATGCAAAGTTGTGTATTAGATTGAGTTCTATAAAAAGTTAGTATCAAGTGTTTATCTTAATTAATTATTTCGGAAGTTATTTGACACGTTAACTTTTGCCTTGGAGGTTTTAACTGGATCGCCTGGCATCCTTCGCCGCGATCGCGCGCGTCGTGCGTTTCCGTAACCATGTAAACAACTTTGAAATTTAACTAAATATTACTGCAGCGTCTCAATATGTATGTAATTTTTACCCGTCACCTCTCATTCAAAAAAATTGTTTGAAAAAAAATTCAAATTTATTTTATAAAAATTCATTTGTTTGAAATTCAAATTTATTTATTAAAAATTCATTTGTTTGAAATTTTATTATTAAAAATTTATGCATTCAAAATTTATTTAATAAAAATTAAAAATAAGAATTTAATTTATTATTATTTAATTTAATTTATGTATTTAAAATTCATTAGAAAAAAAATCATTTTGAAATTAATTTATTTAAAAAAAATTGTTTGAAAAAAAAAATCAAATTTATTTATTAAGAATTCATTTGTTGGAAATTTTAATATTTAAAATTAATTTATTAAAAATTTTATAGAAGCCTAGATTTGTTATGGCTAAAATTAAGTGGTACTTGGGTAACACTTGCGTGACTGTTTTTATTTCGCCTGGCATCCCTCGCCCTGTTCGCGCTCGTCGCGGGCTTCCGTAACCACGTAAACAACTTTGTAATTCAATAAAATATTACTGCAGCGTCTCAATCTGTGTGTAATTGCCACCCGTTATTTATTTAAAATTTACAAATTTAAAATTAATTTATTTAAAAAAAAATTGTTTGAAAAAAATATTCAAATTTATTTATTAAAATCTCATTTGTTTGAAATTTTATTATTTAAAATTTATGCATTCAAAATTTATTTATTAAAAATTAAAAATTTAAATTTAATTAATTATTATTTAATTTAATTTATGTATTTAAAATTCATTTAAAAAAAAATCATTTTAAAATAAATTTATATAAAAAAAAATTATTTAAAAAAAAAATTCAAATTTATTTCTTAAAAATTCATTTGTTTAAAATTTTATTATATAAAATTTATTCATTCAAAATTTATTTAATAAAAATTTAAAATTAAATTTTATTTTATTATTGTTTAATTTAATTTATGTATGTAAAATTCATTTGATAAAAATTCATTTAAAATTTTATGTACTTTATATATTAAAATTTATTTATTTAAAATTTTATAAGAGCTCAGATTTTCTATGGCTAAAAATTTAGTAGTACATAGGTAACACTTGCGTGACTGTTTTTATTTACATCCTGGCATCCCTCGCCCCGCTCCCGTAACCATGTCAACAACTTAAATAACAACTATAAAATATTACTGCAGCGGCTCTTTGAGACGTTAACTTTAGCCTAGAAGGTTTTAACTCGATCGATAAAATTTGCAATTTAAATAAAATGGCAAATGTTTGAATGCAAAGTTGTGTATTAGATTGAGTTCTATAAAAAGTTAGAAGCAAGTGTTTATCTCAATTAATTATTTCGGAAGTTATTTGAGACGTTAACTTTTGCCTAGGAGGTTTTAACTGGATCGATAAAATTTGCAATTTGAATAAAATGGCAAATGTTTGAATGCAAAGTTGTGTATTAGATTGAGTTCTATAAAAAGTTAGAAGCAAGTGTTTATCTCAATTAATTATTTCGGAAGTTATTTGAGACGTTAACTTTTGCCTAGGAGGTTTTAACTCGATCGATAAAATTTGCAATTTAAATAAAAAGGCAAATGTTTGAATGCAAAGTTGTGTATTAGATTGAGTTCTATAAATAGTTAGAAGCAAGTGTTTATCTCAATTTATTATTTCGGAAGTTATTTGAGACGTTTACTTTTGCCTAGGAGATTTTAACTGGAGCGATAAAATTTGCAATTTAAATAAAATGGCAAATGTTCGAATGAAAAGTTGTGTATTAGATTGAGTTCTATAAAAAGTTAGAAGCAAGTGTTTATCTCAATTAATTATTTCGGAAGTTATTTGAGACGTTAACTTTTGCCTAGGAGGTTTTAACTGGATCGATAAAATTTGCAATTTGAATAAAATGGCAAATGTTTGAATGCAAAGTTGTGTATTAGAATGAGTTCTATAAAAAGTTAGAAGCAAGTGTTTATCTCAATTAATTATTTCGGAAGTTATTTGAGACGTTAACTTTTGCCTAGGAGGTTTTAACTGGATCGATAAAATTTGCAATTTGAATAAAATGGCAAATGTTTGAATGCAAAGTTGTGTATTAGATTGAGTTCTATAAAAAGTTAGAAGCAAGTGTTTATCTCAATTAATTATTTCGGAAGTTATTTGAGACGTTAACTTTTGCCTAGGAGGTTTTAACTGGATCGATAAAATTTGCAATTTGAATAAAATGGCAAATGTTTGAATGCAAAGTTGTGTATTAGATTGAGTTCTATAAAAAGTTAGAAGCAAGTGTTTATCTCAATTAATTATTTCGGAAGTTATTTGAGACGTTAACTTTTGCCTAGGAGGTTTTAACTGGATCGATAAAATTTGCAATTTGAATAAAATGGCAAATGTTTGAATGCAAAGTTGTGTATTAGATTGAGTTCTATAAAAAGTTAGTATCAAGTGTTTATCTTAATTAATTATTTCGGAAGTTATTTGACACGTTAACTTTTGCCTAGGAGGTTTTAACTGGATCGATAAAATTTGCAATTTGAATAAAATGGCAAATGTTTGAATGCAAAGTTGTGTATTAGAATGAGTTCTATAAAAAGTTAGAAGCAAGTGTTTATCTCAATTAATTATTTCGGAAGTTATTTGAGACGTTAACTTTTGCCTAGGAGGTTTTAACTGGATCGATAAAATTTTCAATTTGAATAAAATGGCAAATGTTTGAATGCAAAGTTGTGTATTAGATTGAGTTCTATAAAAAGTTAGAAGCAAGTGTTTATCTCAATTAATTATTTCGGAAGTTATTTGAGACGTTAACTTTTGCCTAGGAGGTTTTAACTGGATCGATAAAATTTGCAATTTGAATAAAATGGCAAATGTTTGAATGCAAAGTTGTGTATTAGATTGAGTTCTATAAAAAGTTAAAAACAAGTGTTTATCTCAATTAATTATTTCGGAAGTTATTTGAGACGTTAACTTTTGCCTAGGAGGTTTTAACTGGATCGATAAAATTTGCAATTTGAATAAAATGGCAAATGTTTGAATGCAAAGTTGTGTATTAGATTGAGTTCTATAAAAAGTTAGAAGCAAGTGTTTATCTCAATTAATTATTTCGGAAGTTATTTGAGACGTTAACTTTTGCCTAGGAGGTTTTAACTGGATCGATAAAATTTGCAATTTGAATAAAATGGCAAATGTTTGAATGCAAAGTTGTGTATTAGATTGAGTTCTATAAAAAGTTAGAAGCAAGTGTTTATCTCAATTAATTATTTCGGAAGTTATTTGAGACGTTAACTTTTGCCTAGGAGGTTTTAACTGGATCGATAAAATTTGCAATTTGAATAAAATGGCAAATGTTTGAATGCAAAGTTGTGTATTAGATTGAGTTCTATAAAAAGTTAGAAGCAAGTGTTTATCTCAATTTATTATTTCGGAAGTTATTTGAGACGTTAACTTTTGCCTAGGAGGTTTTAACTGGATCGATAAAATTTGCAATTTGAATAAAATGGCAAATGTTTGAATGCAAAGTTGTGTATTAGATTGAGTTCTATAAAAAGTTAGAAGCAAGTGTTTATCTCAATTAATTATTTCGGAAGTTATTTGAGACGTTAACTTTTGCCTAGGAGGTTTTAACTGGATCGATAAAATTTGCAATTTGAATAAAATGGCAAATGTTTGAATGCAAAGTTGTGTATTAGATTGAGTTCTATAAAAAGTTAGAAGCAAGTGTTTATCTCAATTAATTATTTCGGAAGTTATTTGAGACGTTAACTTTTGCCTAGGAGGTTTTAACTGGATCGATAAAATTTGCAATTTGAATAAAATGGCAAATGTTTGAATGCAAAGTTGTGTATTAGATTGAGTTCTATAAAAAGTTAGTATCAAGTGTTTATCTTAATTAATTATTTCGGAAGTTATTTGACACGTTAACTTTTGCCTTGGAGGTTTTAACTGGATCGCCTGGCATCCTTCGCCGCGATCGCGCGCGTCGTGCGTTTCCGTAACCATGTAAACAACTTTGAAATTTAACTAAATATTACTGCAGCGTCTCAATATGTATGTAATTTTTACCCGTCACCTCTCATTCAAAAAAATTGTTTGAAAAAAAATTCAAATTTATTTTATAAAAATTCATTTGTTTGAAATTCAAATTTATTTATTAAAAATTCATTTGTTTGAAATTTTATTATTAAAAATTTATGCATTCAAAATTTATTTAATAAAAATTAAAAATAAGAATTTAATTTATTATTATTTAATTTAATTTATGTATTTAAAATTCATTAGAAAAAAAATCATTTTGAAATTAATTTATTTAAAAAAAATTGTTTGAAAAAAAAAATCAAATTTATTTATTAAGAATTCATTTGTTGGAAATTTTAATATTTAAAATTAATTTATTAAAAATTTTATAGAAGCCTAGATTTGTTATGGCTAAAATTAAGTGGTACTTGGGTAACACTTGCGTGACTGTTTTTATTTCGCCTGGCATCCCTCGCCCTGTTCGCGCTCGTCGCGGGCTTCCGTAACCACGTAAACAACTTTGTAATTCAATAAAATATTACTGCAGCGTCTCAATCTGTGTGTAATTGCCACCCGTTATTTATTTAAAATTTACAAATTTAAAATTAATTTATTTAAAAAAAAATTGTTTGAAAAAAATATTCAAATTTATTTATTAAAATCTCATTTGTTTGAAATTTTATTATTTAAAATTTATGCATTCAAAATTTATTTATTAAAAATTAAAAATTTAAATTTAATTAATTATTATTTAATTTAATTTATGTATTTAAAATTCATTTAAAAAAAAATCATTTTAAAATAAATTTATATAAAAAAAAATTATTTAAAAAAAAAATTCAAATTTATTTCTTAAAAATTCATTTGTTTAAAATTTTATTATATAAAATTTATTCATTCAAAATTTATTTAATAAAAATTTAAAATTAAATTTTATTTTATTATTGTTTAATTTAATTTATGTATGTAAAATTCATTTGATAAAAATTCATTTAAAATTTTATGTACTTTATATATTAAAATTTATTTATTTAAAATTTTATAAGAGCTCAGATTTTCTATGGCTAAAAATTTAGTAGTACATAGGTAACACTTGCGTGACTGTTTTTATTTACATCCTGGCATCCCTCGCCCCGCTCCCGTAACCATGTCAACAACTTAAATAACAACTATAAAATATTACTGCAGCGGCTCTTTGAGACGTTAACTTTAGCCTAGAAGGTTTTAACTCGATCGATAAAATTTGCAATTTAAATAAAATGGCAAATGTTTGAATGCAAAGTTGTGTATTAGATTGAGTTCTATAAAAAGTTAGAAGCAAGTGTTTATCTCAATTAATTATTTCGGAAGTTATTTGAGACGTTAACTTTTGCCTAGGAGGTTTTAACTGGATCGATAAAATTTGCAATTTGAATAAAATGGCAAATGTTTGAATGCAAAGTTGTGTATTAGATTGAGTTCTATAAAAAGTTAGAAGCAAGTGTTTATCTCAATTAATTATTTCGGAAGTTATTTGAGACGTTAACTTTTGCCTAGGAGGTTTTAACTCGATCGATAAAATTTGCAATTTAAATAAAAAGGCAAATGTTTGAATGCAAAGTTGTGTATTAGATTGAGTTCTATAAATAGTTAGAAGCAAGTGTTTATCTCAATTTATTATTTCGGAAGTTATTTGAGACGTTTACTTTTGCCTAGGAGATTTTAACTGGAGCGATAAAATTTGCAATTTAAATAAAATGGCAAATGTTCGAATGAAAAGTTGTGTATTAGATTGAGTTCTATAAAAAGTTAGAAGCAAGTGTTTATCTCAATTAATTATTTCGGAAGTTATTTGAGACGTTAACTTTTGCCTAGGAGGTTTTAACTGGATCGATAAAATTTGCAATTTGAATAAAATGGCAAATGTTTGAATGCAAAGTTGTGTATTAGAATGAGTTCTATAAAAAGTTAGAAGCAAGTGTTTATCTCAATTAATTATTTCGGAAGTTATTTGAGACGTTAACTTTTGCCTAGGAGGTTTTAACTGGATCGATAAAATTTGCAATTTGAATAAAATGGCAAATGTTTGAATGCAAAGTTGTGTATTAGATTGAGTTCTATAAAAAGTTAGAAGCAAGTGTTTATCTCAATTAATTATTTCGGAAGTTATTTGAGACGTTAACTTTTGCCTAGGAGGTTTTAACTGGATCGATAAAATTTGCAATTTGAATAAAATGGCAAATGTTTGAATGCAAAGTTGTGTATTAGATTGAGTTCTATAAAAAGTTAGAAGCAAGTGTTTATCTCAATTAATTATTTCGGAAGTTATTTGAGACGTTAACTTTTGCCTAGGAGGTTTTAACTGGATCGATAAAATTTGCAATTTGAATAAAATGGCAAATGTTTGAATGCAAAGTTGTGTATTAGATTGAGTTCTATAAAAAGTTAGTATCAAGTGTTTATCTTAATTAATTATTTCGGAAGTTATTTGACACGTTAACTTTTGCCTTGGAGGTTTTAACTGGATCGCCTGGCATCCTTCGCCGCGATCGCGCGCGTCGTGCGTTTCCGTAACCATGTAAACAACTTTGAAATTTAACTAAATATTACTGCAGCGTCTCAATATGTATGTAATTTTTACCCGTCACCTCTTATTCAAAAAAATTGTTTGAAAAAAAATTCAAATTTATTTTATAAAAATTCATTTGTTTGAAATTCAAATTTATTTATTAAAAATTCATTTGTTTGAAATTTTATTATTAAAAATTTATGCATTCAAAATTTATTTAATAAAAATTAAAAATAAGAATTTAATTTATTATTATTTAATTTAATTTATGTATTTAAAATTCATTAGAAAAAAAATCATTTTGAAATTAATTTATTTAAAAAAAATTGTTTGAAAAAAAAAATCAAATTTATTTATTAAGAATTCATTTGTTGGAAATTTTAATATTTAAAATTAATTTATTAAAAATTTTATAGAAGCCTAGATTTGTTATGGCTAAAATTAAGTGGTACTTGGGTAACACTTGCGTGACTGTTTTTATTTCGCCTGGCATCCCTCGCCCTGTTCGCGCTCGTCGCGGGCTCCCGTAACCACGTAAACAACTTTGTAATTCAATAAAATATTACTGCAGCGTCTCAATCTGTGTGTAATTGCCACCCGTTATTTATTTAAAATTTACAAATTTAAAATTAATTTATTTAAAAAAAAATTGTTTGAAAAAAATATTCAAATTTATTTATTAAAATCTCATTTGTTTGAAATTTTATTATTTAAAATTTATGCATTCAAAATTTATTTATTAAAAATTAAAAATTTAAATTTAATTAATTATTATTTAATTTAATTTATGTATTTAAAATTCATTTAAAAAAAAATCATTTTAAAATAAATTTATATAAAAAAAAATTATTTAAAAAAAAAATTCAAATTTATTTCTTAAAAATTCATTTGTTTAAAATTTTATTATATAAAATTTATTCATTCAAAATTTATTTAATAAAAATTTAAAATTAAATTTTATTTTATTATTGTTTAATTTAATTTATGTATGTAAAATTCATTTGATAAAAATTCATTTAAAATTTTATGTACTTTATATATTAAAATTTATTTATTTAAAATTTTATAAGAGCTCAGATTTTCTATGGCTAAAAATTTAGTAGTACATAGGTAACACTTGCGTGACTGTTTTTATTTACATCCTGGCATCCCTCGCCCCGCTCCCGTAACCATGTCAACAACTTAAATAACAACTATAAAATATTACTGCAGCGGCTCTTTGAGACGTTAACTTTAGCCTAGAAGGTTTTAACTCGATCGATAAAATTTGCAATTTAAATAAAATGGCAAATGTTTGAATGCAAAGTTGTGTATTAGATTGAGTTCTATAAAAAGTTACAAGCAAGTGTTTATCTCAATTAATTATTTCGGAAGTTATTTGAGACGTTAACTTTTGCCTAGGAGGTTTTAACTGGATCGATAAAATTTGCAATTTGAATAAAATGGCAAATGTTTGAATGCAAAGTTGTGTATAAGATTGAGTTCTATAAAAAGTTAGAAGCAAGTGTTTATCTCAATTAATTATTTCGGAAGTTATTTGAGACGTTAACTTTTGCCTAGGAGGTTTTAACTGGATCGATAAAATTTGCAATTTGAATAAAATGGCAAATGTTTGAATGCAAAGTTGTGTATTAGATTGAGTTCTATAAAAAGTTAGAAGCAAGTGTTTATCTCAATTAATTATTTCGGAAGTTATTTGAGACGTTAACTTTTGCCTAGGAGGTTTTAACTGGATCGATAAAATTTGCAATTTGAATAAAATGGCAAATGTTTGAATGCAAAGTTGTGTATTAGATTGAGTTCTATAAAAAGTTAGAAGCAAGTGTTTATCTCAATTAATTATTTCGGAAGTTATTTGAGACGTTAACTTTTGCCTAGGAGGTTTTAACTCGATCGATAAAATTTGCAATTTAAATAAAAAGGCAAATGTTTGAATGCAAAGTTGTGTATTAGATTGAGTTCTATAAAAAGTTAGTATCAAGTGTTTATCTTAATTAATTATTTCGGAAGTTATTTGACACGTTAACTTTTGCCTAGGAGGTTTTAACTGGATCGATAAAATTTGCAATTTGAATAAAATGGCAAATGTTTGAATGCAAAGTTGTGTATTAGATTGAGTTCTATAAAAAGTTAGAAGCAAGTGTTTATCTCAATTAATTATTTCGGAAGTTATTTGAGACGTTAACTTTTGCCTAGGAGGTTTTAACTGGATCGATAAAATTTGCAATTTGAATAAAATGGCAAATGTTTGAATGCAAAGTTGTGTATTAGATTGAGTTCTATAAAAAGTTAGAAGCAAGTGTTTATCTCAATTAATTATTTCGGAAGTTATTTGAGACGTTAACTTTTGCCTAGGAGGTTTTAACTCGATCGATAAAATTTGCAATTTAAATAAAAAGGCAAATGTTTGAATGCAAAGTTGTGTATTAGATTGAGTTCTATAAATAGTTAGAAGCAAGTGTTTATCTCAATTTATTATTTCGGAAGTTATTTGAGACGTTTACTTTTGCCTAGGAGATTTTAACTGGAGCGATAAAATTTGCAATTTAAATAAAATGGCAAATGTTCGAATGAAAAGTTGTGTATTAGATTGAGTTCTATAAAAAGTTAGAAGCAAGTGTTTATCTCAATTAATTATTTCGGAAGTTATTTGAGACGTTAACTTTTGCCTAGGAGGTTTTAACTGGATCGATAAAATTTGCAATTTGAATAAAATGGCAAATGTTTGAATGCAAAGTTGTGTATTAGAATGAGTTCTATAAAAAGTTAGAAGCAAGTGTTTATCTCAATTAATTATTTCGGAAGTTATTTGAGACGTTAACTTTTGCCTAGGAGGTTTTAACTGGATCGATAAAATTTGCAATTTGAATAAAATGGCAAATGTTTGAATGCAAAGTTGTGTATTAGATTGAGTTCTATAAAAAGTTAGAAGCAAGTGTTTATCTCAATTAATTATTTCGGAAGTTATTTGAGACGTTAACTTTAGCCTAGGAGGTTTTAACTGGATCGATAAAATTTGCAATTTGAATAAAATGGCAAATGTTTGAATGCAAAGTTGTGTATTAGATTGAGTTCTATAAAAAGTTAGAAGCAAGTGTTTATCTCAATTAATTATTTCGGAAGTTATTTGAGACGTTAACTTTTGCCTAGGAGGTTTTAACTGGATCGATAAAATTTGCAATTTGAATAAAATGGCAAATGTTTGAATGCAAAGTTGTGTATTAGATTGAGTTCTATAAAAAGTTAGAAGCAAGTGTTTATCTCAATTAATTATTTCGGAAGTTATTTGAGACGTTAACTTTTGCCTAGGAGGTTTTAACTGGATCGATAAAATTTGCAATTTGAATAAAATGGCAAATGTTTGAATGCAAAGTTGTGTATTAGATTGAGTTCTATAAAAAGTTAGAAGCAAGTGTTTATCTCAATTAATTATTTCGGAAGTTATTTGAGACGTTAACTTTTGCCTAGGAGGTTTTAACTGGATCGATAAAATTTGCAATTTGAATAAAATGGCAAATGTTTGAATGCAAAGTTGTGTATTAGATTGAGTTCTATAAAAAGTTAGAAGCAAGTGTTTATCTCAATTAATTATTTCGGAAGTTATTTGAGACGTTAACTTTTGCCTAGGAGGTTTTAACTGGATCGATAAAATTTGCAATTTGAATAAAATGGCAAATGTTTGAATGCAAAGTTGTGTATTAGATTGAGTTCTATAAAAAGTTAGAAGCAAGTGTTTATCTCAATTAATTATTTCGGAAGTTATTTGAGACGTTAACTTTTGCCTAGGAGGTTTTAACTGGATCGATAAAATTTGCAATTTGAATAAAATGGCAAATGTTTGAATGCAAAGTTGTGTATTAGATTGAGTTCTATAAAAAGTTAAAAGCAAGTGTTTATCTCAATTAATTATTTCGGAAGTTATTTGAGACGTTAACTTTTGCCTAGGAGGTTTTAACTGGATCGATAAAATTTGCAATTTGAATAAAATGGCAAATGTTTGAATGCAAAGTTGTGTATTAGAATGAGTTCTATAAAAAGTTAGAAGCAAGTGTTTATCTCAATTAATTATTTCGGAAGTTATTTGAGACGTTAACTTTTGCCTAGGAGGTTTTAACTGGATCGATAAAATTTGCAATTTGAATAAAATGGCAAATGTTTGAATGCAAAGTTGTGTATTAGATTGAGTTCTATAAAAAGTTAGAAGCAAGTGTTTATCTCAATTAATTATTTCGGAAGTTATTTGAGACGTTAACTTTTGCCTAGGAGGTTTTAACTGGATCGATAAAATTTGCAATTTGAATAAAATGGCAAATGTTTGAATGCAAAGTTGTGTATTAGATTGAGTTCTATAAAAAGTTAGAAGCAAGTGTTTATCTCAATTAATTATTTCGGAAGTTATTTGAGACGTTAACTTTTGCCTAGGAGGTTTTAACTGGATCGATAAAATTTGCAATTTGAATAAAATGGCAAATGTTTGAATGCAAAGTTGTGTATTAGATTGAGTTCTATAAAAAGTTAGAAACAAGTGTTTATCTCAATTTATTATTTCGGAAGTTATTTGAGACGTTAACTTTTGCCTAGGAGGTTTTAACTGGATCGATAAAATTTGCAATTTGAATAAAATGGCAAATGTTTGAATGCAAAGTTGTGTATTAGATTGAGTTCTATAAAAAGTTAGAAGCAAGTGTTTATCTCAATTAATTATTTCGGAAGTTATTTGAGACGTTAACTTTTGCCTAGGAGGTTTTAACTGGATCGATAAAATTTGCAATTTGAATAAAATGGCAAATGTTTGAATGCTAAGTTGTGTATTAGATTGAGTTCTATAAAAAGTTAGAAGCAAGTGTTTATCTCAATTAATTATTTCGGAAGTTATTTGAGACGTTAACTTTTGCCTAGGAGGTTTTAACTGGATCGATAAAATTTGCAATTTGAATAAAATGGCAAATGTTTGAATGCAAAGTTGTGTATTAGATTGAGTTCTATAAAAAGTTAGAAGCAAGTGTTTATCTCAATTAATTATTTCGGAAGTTATTTGAGACGTTAACTTTTGCCTAGGAGGTTTTAACTGGATCGATAAAATTTGCAATTTGAATAAAATGGCAAATGTTTGAATGCAAAGTTGTGTATTAGATTGAGTTCTATAAAAAGTTAGAAGCAAGTGTTTATCTCAATTAATTATTTCGGAAGTTATTTGAGACGTTAACTTTTGCCTAGGAGGTTTTAACTGGATCGATAAAATTTGCAATTTGAATAAAATGGCAAATGTTTGAATGCAAAGTTGTGTATTAGATTGAGTTCTATAAAAAGTTAGAAGCAAGTGTTTATCTCAATTAATTATTTCGGAAGTTATTTGAGACGTTAACTTTTGCCTAGGAGGTTTTAACTGGATCGATAAAATTTGCAATTTGAATAAAATGGCAAATGTTTGAATGCAAAGTTGTGTATTAGATTGAGTTCTATAAAAAGTTAGAAGCAAGTGTTTATCTCAATTAATTATTTCGGAAGTTATTTGAGACGTTAACTTTTGCCTAGGAGGTTTTAACTGGATCGATAAAATTTGCAATTTGAATAAAATGGCAAATGTTTGAATGCAAAGTTGTGTATTAGATTGAGTTCTATAAAAAGTTAGAAGCAAGTGTTTATCTCAATTAATTATTTCGGAAGTTATTTGAGACGTTAACTTTTGCCTAGGAGGTTTTAACTGGATCGATAAAATTTGCAATTTGAATAAAATGGCAAATGTTTGAATGCAAAGTTGTGTATTAGATTGAGTTCTATAAAAAGTTAGAAGCAAGTGTTTATCTCAATTAATTATTTCGGAAGTTATTTGAGACGTTAACTTTTGCCTAGGAGGTTTTAACTGGATCGATAAAATTTGCAATTTGAATAAAATGGCAAATGTTTGAATGCAAAGTTGTGTATTAGATTGAGTTCTATAAAAAGTTAGTATCAAGTGTTTATCTTAATTAATTATTTCGGAAGTTATTTGACACGTTAACTTTTGCCTAGGAGGTTTTAACTGGATCGATAAAATTTGCAATTTGAATAAAATGGCAAATGTTTGAATGCAAAGTTGTGTATTAGAATGAGTTCTATAAAAAGTTAGAAGCAAGTGTTTATCTCAATTAATTATTTCGGAAGTTATTTGAGACGTTAACTTTTGCCTAGGAGGTTTTAACTGGATCGATAAAATTTGCAATTTGAATAAAATGGCAAATGTTTGAATGCAAAGTTGTGTATTAGATTGAGTTCTATAAAAAGTTAGAAGCAAGTGTTTATCTCAATTAATTATTTCGGAAGTTATTTGAGACGTTAACTTTTGTCTAGGAGGTTTTAACTGGATCGATAAAATTTGCAATTTGAATAAAATGGCAAATGTTTGAATGCAAAGTTGTGTATTAGATTGAGTTCTATAAAAAGTTAGAAGCAAGTGTTTATCTCAATTAATTATTTCGGAAGTTATTTGAGACGTTAACTTTTGCCTAGGAGGTTTTAACTGGATCGATAAAATTTGCAATTTGAATAAAATGGCAAATGTTTGAATGCAAAGTTGTGTATTAGATTGAGTTCTATAAAAAGTTAGAAACAAGTGTTTATCTCAATTTATTATTTCGGAAGTTATTTGAGACGTTAACTTTTGCCTAGGAGGTTTTAACTGGATCGATAAAATTTGCAATTTGAATAAAATGGCAAATGTTTGAATGCAAAGTTGTGTATTAGATTGAGTTCTATAAAAAGTTAGAAGCAAGTGTTTATCTCAATTAATTATTTCGGAAGTTATTTGAGACGTTAACTTTTGCCTAGGAGGTTTTAACTGGATCGATAAAATTTGCAATTTGAATAAAATGGCAAATGTTTGAATGCTAAGTTGTGTATTAGATTGAGTTCTATAAAAAGTTAGAAGCAAGTGTTTATCTCAATTAATTATTTCGGAAGTTATTTGAGACGTTAACTTTTGCCTAGGAGGTTTTAACTGGATCGATAAAATTTGCAATTTGAATAAAATGGCAAATGTTTGAATGCAAAGTTGTGTATTAGATTGAGTTCTATAAAAAGTTAGAAGCAAGTGTTTATCTCAATTAATTATTTCGGAAGTTATTTGAGACGTTAACTTTTGCCTAGGAGGTTTTAACTGGATCGATAAAATTTGCAATTTGAATAAAATGGCAAATGTTTGAATGCAAAGTTGTGTATTAGATTGAGTTCTATAAAAAGTTAGAAGCAAGTGTTTATCTCAATTAATTATTTCGGAAGTTATTTGAGACGTTAACTTTTGCCTAGGAGGTTTTAACTGGATCGATAAAATTTGCAATTTGAATAAAATGGCAAATGTTTGAATGCAAAGTTGTGTATTAGAATGAGTTCTATAAAAAGTTAGAAGCAAGTGTTTATCTCAATTAATTATTTCGGAAGTTATTTGAGACGTTAACTTTTGCCTAGGAGGTTTTAACTGGATCGATAAAATTTGCAATTTGAATAAAATGGCAAATGTTTGAATGCAAAGTTGTGTATTAGATTGAGTTCTATAAAAAGTTAGTATCAAGTGTTTATCTTAATTAATTATTTCGGAAGTTATTTGACACGTTAACTTTTGCCTAGGAGGTTTTAACTGGATCGATAAAATTTGCAATTTGAATAAAATGGCAAATGTTTGAATGCAAAGTTGTGTATTAGAATGAGTTCTATAAAAAGTTAGAAGCAAGTGTTTATCTCAATTAATTATTTCGGAAGTTATTTGAGACGTTAACTTTTGCCTAGGAGGTTTTAACGGGATCGATAAAATTTGCAATTTGAATAAAATGGCAAATGTTTGAATGCAAAGTTGTGTATTAGATTGAGTTCTATAAAAAGTTAGAAACAAGTGTTTATCTCAATTTATTATTTTGGACGTTATTTGAGACGTTAACTTTTGCCTAGGAGGTTTTAACTGGATCGATAAAATTTGCAATTTGAATACAATGGCAAATGTTTAAATTCAAAGTTGTGTATTAGAATGAGTTCTATAAAAAGTTAGTATCAAGTGTTTATCTTAATTAATTATTTCGGAAGTTATTTGACACGTTAACTTTTGCCTTGGAGGTTTAACTGGATCGCCTGGCATCCTTCGCCGCGATCGCGCGCGTCGTGCGTTTCCGTAACCATGTAAACAACTTTGAAATTTAACTAAATATTACTGCAGCGTCTCAATATGTATGTAATTTTTACCCGTCACCTCTCATTCAAAAAAATTGTTTGAAAAAAAATTCAAATTTATTTAATAAAAATTCATTTGTTTGAAATTCAAATTTATTTATTAAAAATTCATTTGTTTGAAATTTTATTATTAAAAATTTATGCATTCAAAATTTATTTAATAAAAATTAAAAATAAGAATTTAATTTAATATTATTTAATTTAATTTATGTATTTAAAATTCATTAGAAAAAAAATCATTTTGAAATTAATTTATTTAAAAAAAATTGTTTGAAAAAAAAAATCAAATTTATTTATTAAGAATTCATTTGTTGGAAATTTTAATATTTAAAATTAATTTATTAAAAATTTTATAGAAGCCTAGATTTGTTATGGCTAAAATTAAGTGGTACTTGGGTAACACTTGCGTGACTGTTTTTATTTCGCCTGGCATCCCTCGCCCTGTTCGCGCTCGTCGCGGGCTCCCGTAACCACGTAAACAACTTTGTAATTCAATAAAATATTACTGCAGCGTCTCAATCTGTGTGTAATTGCCACCCGTTATTTATTTAAAATTTACAAATTTAAATGTAATTTATTTAAAAAAAAATTGTTTGAAAAAAATATTCAAATTTATTTATTAAATTCTCATTTGTTTGAAATTTTATTATTTAAAATTTATGCATTCAAAATTTATTTATTAAAAATTAAAAATTTAAATTTAATTAATTATTATTTAATTTAATTTATGTATTTAAAATTCATTTAAAAAAAAATCATTTTAAAATAAATTTATATAAAAAAAAATTATTTAAAAAAAAAATTCAAATTTATTTCTTAAAAATTCATTTGTTTAAAATTTTATTATATAAAATTTATTCATTCAAAATTTATTTAATAAAAATTAAAAATTAAATTTTATTTTATTATTGTTTAATTTAATTTATGTATGTAAAATTCATTTGATAAAAATTTATTTAAAATTTTATGTATTTTATATATTAAAATTTATTTATTTAAAATTTTATAAGAGCTCAGATTTTCTAAGACTAAAAATTTAGTAGTACATAGGTAACACTTGCGTGACTGTTTTTATTTACATCCTGGCATCCCTCGCCCCGCTCCCGTAACCATGTCAACAACTTAAATAACAACTATAAAATATTACTGCAGCGGCTCTTTGAGACGTTAACTTTAGCCTAGAAGGTTTTAACTCGATCGATAAAATTTGCAATTTAAATAAAATGGCAAATGTTTGAATGCAAAGTTGTGTATTAGATTGAGTTCTATAAAAAGTTAGAAGCAAGTGTTTATCTCAATTAATTATTTCGGAAGTTATTTGAGACGTTAACTTTTGCCTAGGAGGTTTTAACTGGATCGATAAAATTTGCAATTTGAATAAAATGGCAAATGTTTGAATGCAAAGTTGTGTATTAGATTGAGTTCTATAAAAAGTTAGAAGCAAGTGTTTATCTCAATTAATTATTTCGGAAGTTATTTGAGACGTTAACTTTTGCCTAGGAGGTTTTAACTGGATCGATAAAATTTGCAATTTGAATAAAATGGCAAATGTTTGAATGCAAAGTTGTGTATTAGATTGAGTTCTATAAAAAGTTAGAAGCAAGTGTTTATCTCAATTAATTATTTCGGAAGTTATTTGAGACGTTAACTTTTGCCTAGGAGGTTTTAACTGGATCGATAAAATTTGCAATTTGAATAAAATGGCAAATGTTTAAATGCAAAGTTGTGTATTAGATTGAGTTCTATAAAAAGTTAGAAGCAAGTGTTTATCTCAATTATTTATTTCGGAAGTTATTTGAGACGTTAACTTTTGCCTAGGAGGTTTTAACTCGATCGATAAAATTTGCAATTTAAATAAAAAGGCAAATGTTTGAATGCAAAGTTGTGTATTAGATTGAGTTCTATAAATAGTTAGAAGCAAGTGTTTATCTCAATTTATTATTTCGGAAGTTATTTGAGACGTTTACTTTTGCCTAGGAGATTTTAACTGGAGCGATAAAATTTGCAATTTAAATAAAATGGCAAATGTTTGAATGAAAAGTTGTGTATTAGATTGAGTTCTATAAAAAGTTAGAAGCAAGTGTTTATCTCAATTAATTATTTCGGAAGTTATTTGAGACGTTAACTTTTGCCTAGGAGGTTTTAACTGGATCGATAAAATTTGCAATTTGAATAAAATGGCAAATGTTTGAATGCAAAGTTGTGTATTAGAATGAGTTCTATAAAAAGTTAGAAGCAAGTGTTTATCTCAATTAATTATTTCGGAAGTTATTTGAGACGTTAACTTTTGCCTAGGAGGTTTTAACTGGATCGATAAAATTTGCAATTTGAATAAAATGGCAAATGTTTGAATGCAAAGTTGTGTATTAGATTGAGTTCTATAAAAAGTTAGTATCAAGTGTTTATCTTAATTAATTATTTCGGAAGTTATTTGACACGTTAACTTTTGCCTAGGAGGTTTTAACTGGATCGATAAAATTTGCAATTTGAATAAAATGGCAAATGTTTGAATGCAAAGTTGTGTATTAGAATGAGTTCTATAAAAAGTTAGAAGCAAGTGTTTATCTCAATTAATTATTTCGGAAGTTATTTGAGACGTTAACTTTTGCCTAGGAGGTTTTAACTGGATCGATAAAATTTTCAATTTGAATAAAATGGCAAATGTTTGAATGCAAAGTTGTGTATTAGATTGAGTTCTATAAAAAGTTAGAAGCAAGTGTTTATCTCAATTAATTATTTCGGAAGTTATTTGAGACGTTAACTTTTGCCTAGGAGGTTTTAACTGGATCGATAAAATTTGCAATTTGAATAAAATGGCAAATGTTTGAATGCAAAGTTGTGTATTCGATTGAGTTCTATAAAAAGTTAGAAGCAAGTGTTTATCTCAATTAATTATTTCGGAAGTTATTTGAGACGTTAACTTTTGCCTAGGAGGTTTTAACTGGATCGATAAAATTTGCAATTTGAATAAAATGGCAAATGTTTGAATGCAAAGTTGTGTATTAGATTGAGTTCTATAAAAAGTTAGAAACAAGTGTTTATCTCAATTTATTATTTCGGAAGTTATTTGAGACGTTAACTTTTGCCTAGGAGGTTTTAACTGGATCGATAAAATTTGCAATTTGAATAAAATGGCAAATGTTTGAATGCAAAGTTGTGTATTAGATTGAGTTCTATAAAAAGTTAGAAGCAAGTGTTTATCTCAATTAATTATTTCGGAAGTTATTTGAGACGTTAACTTTTGCCTAGGAGGTTTTAACTGGATCGATAAAATTTGCAATTTGAATAAAATGGCAAATGTTTGAATGCAAAGTTGTGTATTAGATTGAGTTCTATAAAAAGTTAGAAGCAAGTGTTTATCTCAATTAATTATTTCGGAAGATATTTGAGACGTTAACTTTTGCCTAGGAGGTTTTAACTGGATCGATAAAATTTGCAATTTGAATAAAATGGCAAATGTTTGAATGCAAAGTTGTGTATTAGATTGAGTTCTATAAAAAGTTAGAAGCAAGTGTTTATCTCAATTAATTATTTCGGAAGTTATTTGAGACGTTAACTTTTGCCTAGGAGGTTTTAACTGGATCGATAAAATTTGCAATTTGAATAAAATGGCAAATGTTTGAATGCAAAGTTGTGTATTAGATTGAGTTCTATAAAAAGTTAGAAGCAAGTGTTTATCTCAATTAATTATTTCGGAAGTTATTTGAGACGTTAACTTTTGCCTAGGAGGTTTTAACTGGATCGATAAAATTTGCAATTTGAATAAAATGGCAAATGTTTGAATGCAAAGTTGTGTATTAGATTGAGTTCTATAAAAAGTTAGAAGCAAGTGTTTATCTCAATTAATTATTTCGGAAGTTATTTGAGACGTTAACTTTTGCCTAGGAGGTTTTAACTGGATCGATAAAATTTGCAATTTGAATAAAATGGCAAATGTTTGAATGCAAAGTTGTGTATTAGATTGAGTTCTATAAAAAGTTAGTATCAAGTGTTTATCTTAATTAATTATTTCGGAAGTTATTTGACACGTTAACTTTTGCCTTGGAGGTTTTAACTGGATCGCCTGGCATCCTTCGCCGCGATCGCGCGCGTCGTGCGTTTCCGTAACCATGTAAACAACTTTGAAATTTAACTAAATATTACTGCAGCGTCTCAATATGTATGTAATTTTTACCCGTCACCTCTTATTCAAAAAAATTGTTTGAAAAAAAATTCAAATTTATTTTATAAAAATTCATTTGTTTGAAATTCAAATTTATTTATTAAAAATTCATTTGTTTGAAATTTTATTATTAAAAATTTATGCATTCAAAATTTATTTAATAAAAATTAAAAATAAGAATTTAATTTATTATTATTTAATTTAATTTATGTATTTAAAATTCATTAGAAAAAAAATCATTTTGAAATTAATTTATTTAAAAAAAATTGTTTGAAAAAAAAAATCAAATTTATTTATTAAGAATTCATTTGTTGGAAATTTTAATATTTAAAATTAATTTATTAAAAATTTTATAGAAGCCTAGATTTGTTATGGCTAAAATTAAGTGGTACTTGGGTAACACTTGCGTGACTGTTTTTATTTCGCCTGGCATCCCTCGCCCTGTTCGCGCTCGTCGCGGGCTCCCGTAACCACGTAAACAACTTTGTAATTCAATAAAATATTACTGCAGCGTCTCAATCTGTGTGTAATTGCCACCCGTTATTTATTTAAAATTTACAAATTTAAAATTAATTTATTTAAAAAAAAATTGTTTGAAAAAAATATTCAAATTTATTTATTAAAATCTCATTTGTTTGAAATTTTATTATTTAAAATTTATGCATTCAAAATTTATTTATTAAAAATTAAAAATTTAAATTTAATTAATTATTATTTAATTTAATTTATGTATTTAAAATTCATTTAAAAAAAAATCATTTTAAAATAAATTTATATAAAAAAAAATTATTTAAAAAAAAAATTCAAATTTATTTCTTAAAAATTCATTTGTTTAAAATTTTATTATATAAAATTTATTCATTCAAAATTTATTTAATAAAAATTTATAATTAAATTTTATTTTATTATTGTTTAATTTAATTTATGTATGTAAAATTCATTTGATAAAAATTCATTTAAAATTTTATGTACTTTATATATTAAAATTTATTTATTTAAAATTTTATAAGAGCTCAGATTTTCTATGGCTAAAAATTTAGTAGTACATAGGTAACACTTGCGTGACTGTTTTTATTTACATCCTGGCATCCCTCGCCCCGCTCCCGTAACCATGTCAACAACTTAAATAACAACTATAAAATATTACTGCAGCGGCTCTTTGAGACGTTAACTTTAGCCTAGAAGGTTTTAACTCGATCGATAAAATTTGCAATTTAAATAAAATGGCAAATGTTTGAATGCAAAGTTGTGTATTAGATTGAGTTCTATAAAAAGTTACAAGCAAGTGTTTATCTCAATTAATTATTTCGGAAGTTATTTGAGACGTTAACTTTTGCCTAGGAGGTTTTAACTGGATCGATAAAATTTGCAATTTGAATAAAATGGCAAATGTTTGAATGCAAAGTTGTGTATAAGATTGAGTTCTATAAAAAGTTAGAAGCAAGTGTTTATCTCAATTAATTATTTCGGAAGTTATTTGAGACGTTAACTTTTGCCTAGGAGGTTTTAACTGGATCGATAAAATTTGCAATTTGAATAAAATGGCAAATGTTTGAATGCAAAGTTGTGTATTAGATTGAGTTCTATAAAAAGTTAGAAGCAAGTGTTTATCTCAATTAATTATTTCGGAAGTTATTTGAGACGTTAACTTTTGCCTAGGAGGTTTTAACTGGATCGATAAAATTTGCAATTTGAATAAAATGGCAAATGTTTGAATGCAAAGTTGTGTATTAGATTGAGTTCTATAAAAAGTTAGAAGCAAGTGTTTATCTCAATTAATTATTTCGGAAGTTATTTGAGACGTTAACTTTTGCCTAGGAGGTTTTAACTCGATCGATAAAATTTGCAATTTAAATAAAAAGGCAAATGTTTGAATGCAAAGTTGTGTATTAGATTGAGTTCTATAAATAGTTAGAAGCAAGTGTTTATCTCAATTTATTATTTCGGAAGTTATTTGAGACGTTTACTTTTGCCTAGGAGATTTTAACTGGAGCGATAAAATTTGCAATTTAAATAAAATGGCAAATGTTCGAATGAAAAGTTGTGTATTAGATTGAGTTCTATAAAAAGTTAGAAGCAAGTGTTTATCTCAATTAATTATTTCGGAAGTTATTTGAGACGTTAACTTTTGCCTAGGAGGTTTTAACTGGATCGATAAAATTTGCAATTTGAATAAAATGGCAAATGTTTGAATGCAAAGTTGTGTATTAGAATGAGTTCTATAAAAAGTTAGAAGCAAGTGTTTATCTCAATTAATTATTTCGGAAGTTATTTGAGACGTTAACTTTTGCCTAGGAGGTTTTAACTGGATCGATAAAATTTGCAATTTGAATAAAATGGCAAATGTTTGAATGCAAAGTTGTGTATTAGATTGAGTTCTATAAAAAGTTAGAAGCAAGTGTTTATCTCAATTAATTATTTCGGAAGTTATTTGAGACGTTAACTTTAGCCTAGGAGGTTTTAACTGGATCGATAAAATTTGCAATTTGAATAAAATGGCAAATGTTTGAATGCAAAGTTGTGTATTAGATTGAGTTCTATAAAAAGTTAGAAGCAAGTGTTTATCTCAATTAATTATTTCGGAAGTTATTTGAGACGTTAACTTTTGCCTAGGAGGTTTTAACTGGATCGATAAAATTTGCAATTTGAATAAAATGGCAAATGTTTGAATGCAAAGTTGTGTATTAGATTGAGTTCTATAAAAAGTTAGAAGCAAGTGTTTATCTCAATTAATTATTTCGGAAGTTATTTGAGACGTTAACTTTTGCCTAGGAGGTTTTAACTGGATCGATAAAATTTGCAATTTGAATAAAATGGCAAATGTTTGAATGCAAAGTTGTGTATTAGATTGAGTTCTATAAAAAGTTAGAAGCAAGTGTTTATCTCAATTAATTATTTCGGAAGTTATTTGAGACGTTAACTTTTGCCTAGGAGGTTTTAACTGGATCGATAAAATTTGCAATTTGAATAAAATGGCAAATGTTTGAATGCAAAGTTGTGTATTAGATTGAGTTCTATAAAAAGTTAGAAGCAAGTGTTTATCTCAATTAATTATTTCGGAAGTTATTTGAGACGTTAACTTTTGCCTAGGAGGTTTTAACTGGATCGATAAAATTTGCAATTTGAATAAAATGGCAAATGTTTGAATGCAAAGTTGTGTATTAGATTGAGTTCTATAAAAAGTTAGAAGCAAGTGTTTATCTCAATTAATTATTTCGGAAGTTATTTGAGACGTTAACTTTTGCCTAGGAGGTTTTAACTGGATCGATAAAATTTGCAATTTGAATAAAATGGCAAATGTTTGAATGCAAAGTTGTGTATTAGATTGAGTTCTATAAAAAGTTAGTATCAAGTGTTTATCTTAATTAATTATTTCGGAAGTTATTTGACACGTTAACTTTTGCCTTGGAGGTTTTAACTGAATCGCCTGGCATCCTTCGCCGCGATCGCGCGCGTCGTGCGTTTCCGTAACCATGTAAACAACTTTGAAATTTAACTAAATATTACTGCAGCGTCTCAATATGTATGTAATTTTTACCCGTCACCTCTCATTCAAAAAAATTGTTTGAAAAAAAATTCAAATTTATTTTATAAAAATTCATTTGTTTGAAATTCAAATTTATTTATTAAAAATTCATTTGTTTGAAATTTTATTATTAAAAATTTATGCATTCAAAATTTATTTAATAAAAATTAAAAATAAGAATTTAATTTATTATTATTTAATTTAATTTATGTATTTAAAATTCATTAGAAAAAAAATCATTTTGAAATTAATTTATTTAAAAAAAATTGTTTGAAAAAAAAAATCAAATTTATTTATTAAGAATTCATTTGTTGGAAATTTTAATATTTAAAATTAATTTATTAAAAATTTTATAGAAGCCTAGATTTGTTATGGCTAAAATTAAGTGGTACTTGGGTAACACTTGCGTGACTGTTTTTATTTCGCCTGGCATCCCTCGCCCTGTTCGCGCTCGTCGCGGGCTCCCGTAACCACGTAAACAACTTTGTAATTCAATAAAATATTACTGCAGCGTCTCAATCTGTGTGTAATTGCCACCCGTTATTTATTTAAAATTTACAAATTTAAAATTAATTTATTTAAAAAAAAATTGTTTGAAAAAAATATTCAAATTTATTTATTAAAATCTCATTTGTTTGAAATTTTATTATTTAAAATTTATGCATTCAAAATTTATTTATTAAAAATTAAAAATTTAAATTTAATTAATTATTATTTAATTTAATTTATGTATTTAAAATTCATTTAAAAAAAAATCATTTTAAAATAAATTTATATAAAAAAAAATTATTTAAAAAAAAAATTTAAATTTATTTCTTAAAAATTCATTTGTTTAAAATTTTATTATATAAAATTTATTCATTCAAAATTTATTTAATAAAAATTTATAATTAAATTTTATTTTATTATTGTTTAATTTAATTTATGTATGTAAAATTCATTTGATAAAAATTCATTTAAAATTTTATGTACTTTATATATTAAAATTTATTTATTTAAAATTTTATAAGAGCTCAGATTTTCTATGGCTAAAAATTTAGTAGTACATAGGTAACACTTGCGTGACTGTTTTTATTTACATCCTGGCATCCCTCGCCCCGCTCCCGTAACCATGTCAACAACTTAAATAACAACTATAAAATATTACTGCAGCGGCTCTTTGAGACGTTAACTTTAGCCTAGAAGGTTTTAACTCGATCGATAAAATTTGCAATTTAAATAAAATGGCAAATGTTTGAATGCAAAGTTGTGTATTAGATTGAGTTCTATAAAAAGTTAGAAGCAAGTGTTTATCTCAATTAATTATTTCGGAAGTTATTTGAGACGTTAACTTTTGCCTAGGAGGTTTTAACTGGATCGATAAAATTTGCAATTTGAATAAAATGGCAAATGTTTGAATGCAAAGTTGTGTATTAGATTGAGTTCTATAAAAAGTTAGAAGCAAGTGTTTATCTCAATTAATTATTTCGGAAGTTATTTGAGACGTTAACTTTTGCCTAGGAGGTTTTAACTGGATCGATAAAATTTGCAATTTGAATAAAATGGCAAATGTTTGAATGCAAAGTTGTGTATTAGATTGAGTTCTATAAAAAGTTAGAAGCAAGTGTTTATCTCAATTAATTATTTCGGAAGTTATTTGAGACGTTAACTTTTGCCTAGGAGGTTTTAACTCGATCGATAAAATTTGCAATTTAAATAAAAAGGCAAATGTTTGAATGCAAAGTTGTGTATTAGATTGAGTTCTATAAATAGTTAGAAGCAAGTGTTTATCTCAATTAATTATTTTGGAAGTTATTTGAGACGTTAACTTTTGCCTAGGAGGTTTTAACGGGATCGATAAAATTTGCAATTTGAATAAAATGGCAAATGTTTGAATGCAAAGTTGTGTATTAGATTGAGTTCTATAAAAAGTTAGAAACAAGTGTTTATCTCAATTTATTATTTTGGAAGTTATTCGAGACGTTAACTTTTGCCTAGGAGGTTTTAACTGGATCGATAAAATTTGCAATTTGAATACAATGGCAAATGTTTAAATTCAAAGTTGTGTATTAGAATGAGTTCTATAAAAAGTTAGTATCAAGTGTTTATCTTAATTAATTATTTCGGAAGTTATTTGACACGTTAACTTTTGCCTTGGAGGTTTTAACTGGATCGCCTGGCATCCTTCGCCGCGATCGCGCGCGTCGTGCGTTTCCGTAACCATGTAAACAACTTTGAAATTTAACTAAATATTACTGCAGCGTCTCAATATGTATGTAATTTTTACCCGTCACCTCTCATTCAAAAAAATTGTTTGAAAAAAAATTCAAATTTATTTATTAAAAATTCATTTGTTTGAAATTCAAATTTATTTATTAAAAATTCATTTGTTTGAAATTTTATTATTAAAAATTTATGCATTCAAAATTTATTTAATAAAAATTAAAAATAAGAATTTAATTTATTATTTTTTAATTTAATTTATGTATTTAAAATTCATTAGAAAAAAAATCATTTTGAAATTAATTTATTTAAAAAAATTGTTTGAAAAAAAAAATCAAATTTATTTAATAAGAATTCATTTGTTGGAAATTTTAATATTTAAAATTAATTTATTAAAAATTTTATAGAAGCCTAGATTTGTTATGCCTAAAATTAAGTGTTACTTGGGTAACACTTGCGTGACTGTTTTTATTTCGCCTGGCATCCCTCGCCCTGTTCGCGCTCGTCGCGGGCTCCCGTAACCACGTAAACAACTTTGTAATTCAATAAAATATTACTGCAGCGTCTCAATCTGTGTGTAATTGCCACCCGTTATTTATTTAAAATTTACAAATTTAAAATTAATTTATTTAAAAAAAAATTGTTTGAAAAAAATATTCAAATTTATTTATTAAAATCTCATTTGTTTGAAATTTTATTATTTAAAATTTATGCATTCAAAATTTATTTATTAAAAATTAAAATTTAATTAATTATTATTTAATTTAATTTATGTATTTAAAATTCATTTAAAAAAAAATCATTTTAAAATAAATTTATATAAAAAAAAATTATTTAAAAAAAAAATTCAAATTTATTTCTTAAAAATTCATTTGTTTAAAATTTTATTATATAAAATTTATTCATTCAAAATTTATTTAATAAAAATTTAAAATTAAATTTTATTTTATTATTGTTTAATTTAATTTATGTATGTAAAATTCATTTGATAAAAATTCATTTAAAATTTTATGTACCTTATATATTAAAATTTTATAAGAGCTCAGATTTTCTATGGCTAAAAATTTAGTAGTACATAGGTAACACTTGCGTGACTGTTTTTATTTACATCCTGGCATCCCTCGCCCCGCTCCCGTAACCATGTCAACAACTTAAATAACAACTATAAAATATTACTGCAGCGGCTCTTTGAGACGTTAACATTAGCCTAGAAGGTTTTAACTCGATCGATAAAATTTGCAATTTAAATAAAATGGCAAATGTTTGAATGCAAAGTTGTGTATTAGATTGAGTTCTATAAAAAGTTAGAAGCAAGTGTTTATCTCAATTAATTATTTCGGAAGTTATTTGAGACGTTAACTTTTGCCTAGGAGGTTTTAACTGGATCGATAAAATTTGCAATTTGAATAAAATGGCAAATGTTTGAATGCAAAGTTGTGTATTAGATTGAGTTCTATAAAAAGTTAGAAGCAAGTGTTTATCTCAATTAATTATTTCGGAAGTTATTTGAGACGTTAACTTTTGCCTAGGAGGTTTTAACTGGATCGATAAAATTTGCAATTTGAATAAAATGGCAAATGTTTGAATGCAAAGTTGTGTATTAGATTGAGTTCTATAAAAAGTTAGAAGCAAGTGTTTATCTCAATTAATTATTTCGGAAGTTATTTGAGACGTTAACTTTTGCCTAGGAGGTTTTAACTGGATCGATAAAATTTGCAATTTGAATAAAATGGCAAATGTTTGAATGCAAAGTTGTGTATTAGATTGAGGTCTATAAAAAGTTAGAAGCAAGTGTTTATCTCAATTAATTATTTCGGAAGTTATTTGAGACGTTAACTTTTGCCTAGGAGGTTTTAACTGGATCGATAAAATTTGCAATTTGAATAAAATGGCAAATGTTTGAATGCAAAGTTGTGTATTAGATTGAGTTCTATAAAAAGTTAGAAGCAAGTGTTTATCTCAATTAATTATTTCGGAAGTTATTTGAGACGTTAACTTTTGCCTAGGAGGTTTTAACTGGATCGATAAAATTTGCAATTTGAATAAAATGGCAAATGTTTGAATGCAAAGTTGTGTATTAGATTGAGTTCTATAAAAAGTTAGAAGCAAGTGTTTATCTCAATTAATTATTTCGGAAGTTATTTGAGACGTTAACTTTTGCCTAGGAGGTTTTAACTGGATCGATAAAATTTGCAATTTGAATAAAATGGCAAATGTTTGAATGCAAAGTTGTGTATTAGATTGAGTTCTATAAAAAGTTAGAAGCAAGTGTTTATCTCAATTAATTATTTCGGAAGTTATTTGAGACGTTAACTTTTGCCTAGGAGGTTTTAACTGGATCGATAAAATTTGCAATTTGAATAAAATGGCAAATGTTTGAATGCAAAGTTGTGTATTAGATTGAGTTCTATAAAAAGTTAAAAGCAAGTGTTTATCTCAATTAATTATTTCGGAAGTTATTTGAGACGTTAACTTTTGCCTAGGAGGTTTTAACTGGATCGATAAAATTTGCAATTTGAATAAAATGGCAAATGTTTGAATGCAAAGTTGTGTATTAGATTGAGTTCTATAAAAAGTTAGAAGCAAGTGTTTATCTCAATTAATTATTTCGGAAGTTATTTGAGACGTTAACTTTTGCCTAGGAGGTTTTAACTGGATCGATAAAATTTGCAATTTGAATAAAATGGCAAATGTTTGAATGCAAAGTTGTGTATTAGATTGAGTTCTATAAAAAGTTAGAAGCAAGTGTTTATCTCAATTAATTATTTCGGAAGTTATTTGAGACGTTAACTTATGCCTAGGAGGTTTTAACTGGATCGATAAAATTTGCAATTTGAATAAAATGGCAAATGTTTGAATGCAAAGTTGTGTATTAGATTGAGTTCTATAAAAAGTTAGAAGCAAGTGTTTATCTCAATTAATTATTTCGGAAGTTATTTGAGACGTTAACTTTTGCCTAGGAGGTTTTAACTGGATCGATAAAATTTGCAATTTGAATAAAATGGCAAATGTTTGAATGCAAAGTTGTGTATTAGATTGAGTTCTATAAAAAGTTAGAAGCAAGTGTTTATCTCAATTAATTATTTCGGAAGTTATTTGAGACGTTAACTTTTGCCTAGGAGGTTTTAACTGGATCGATAAAATTTGCAATTTGAATAAAATGGCAAATGTTTGAATGCAAAGTTGTGTATTAGATTGAGTTCTATAAAAAGTTAGAAGCAAGTGTTTATCTCAATTAATTATTTTGGAAGTTATTTGAGACGTTAACTTTTGCCTAGGAGGTTTTAACGGGATCGATAAAATTTGCAATTTGAATAAAATGGCAAATGTTTGAATGCAAAGTTGTGTATTCGATTGAGTTCTATAAAAAGTTAGAAGCAAGTGTTTATCTCAATTAATTATTTCGGAAGTTATTTGAGACGTTAACTTTTGCCTAGGAGGTTTTAACTGGATCGATAAAATTTGCAATTTGAATAAAATGGCAAATGTTTGAATGCAAAGTTGTGTATTAGATTGAGTTCTATAAAAAGTTAGAAGCAAGTGTTTATCTCAATTAATTATTTCGGAAGTTATTTGAGACGTTAACTTTTGCCTAGGAGGTTTTAACTGGATCGATAAAATTTGCAATTTGAATAAAATGGCAAATGTTTGAATGCAAAGTTGTGTATTAGATTGAGTTCTATAAAAAGTTAGAAGCAAGTGTTTATCTCAATTAATTATTTCGGAAGTTATTTGAGACGTTAACTTTTGCCTAGGAGGTTTTAACTGGATCGATAAAATTTGCAATTTGAATAAAATGGCAAATGTTTGAATGCAAAGTTGTGTATTAGATTGAGTTCTATAAAAAGTTAGAAGCAAGTGTTTATCTCAATTAATTATTTCGGAAGTTATTTGAGACGTTAACTTTTGCCTAGGAGGTTTTAACTGGATCGATAAAATTTGCAATTTGAATAAAATGGCAAATGTTTGAATGCAAAGTTGTGTATTAGATTGAGTTCTATAAAAAGTTAGAAGCAAGTGTTTATCTCAATTAATTATTTCGGAAGTTATTTGAGACGTTAACTTTTGCCTAGGAGGTTTTAACTGGATCGATAAAATTTGCAATTTGAATAAAATGGCAAATGTTTGAATGCAAAGTTGTGTATTAGATTGAGTTCTATAAAAAGTTAGAAGCAAGTGTTTATCTCAATTAATTATTTCGGAAGTTATTTGAGACGTTAACTTTTGCCTAGGAGGTTTTAACTGGATCGATAAAATTTGCAATTTGAATAAAATGGCAAATGTTTGAATGCAAAGTTGTGTATTAGATTGAGTTCTATAAAAAGTTAGAAGCAAGTGTTTATCTCAATTAATTATTTCGGAAGTTATTTGAGACGTTAACTTTTGCCTAGGAGGTTTTAACTGGATCGATAAAATTTGCAATTTGAATAAAATGGCAAATGTTTGAATGCAAAGTTGTGTATTAGATTGAGTTCTATAAAAAGTTAGAAGCAAGTGTTTATCTCAATTAATTATTTCGGAAGTTATTTGAGACGTTAACTTATGCCTAGGAGGTTTTAACTGGATCGATAAAATTTGCAATTTGAATAAAATGGCAAATGTTTGAATGCAAAGTTGTGTATTAGATTGAGTTCTATAAAAAGTTAGAAGCAAGTGTTTATCTCAATTAATTATTTCGGAAGTTATTTGAGACGTTAACTTTTGCCTAGGAGGTTTTAACTGGATCGATAAAATTTGCAATTTGAATAAAATGGCAAATGTTTGAATGCAAAGTTGTGTATTAGATTGAGTTCTATAAAAAGTTAGAAGCAAGTGTTTATCTCAATTAATTATTTCGGAAGTTATTTGAGACGTTAACTTTTGCCTAGGAGGTTTTAACTGGATCGATAAAATTTGCAATTTGAATAAAATGGCAAATGTTTGAATGCAAAGTTGTGTATTAGATTGAGTTCTATAAAAAGTTAGAAGCAAGTGTTTATCTCAATTAATTATTTTGGAAGTTATTTGAGACGTTAACTTTTGCCTAGGAGGTTTTAACGGGATCGATAAAATTTGCAATTTGAATAAAATGGCAAATGTTTGAATGCAAAGTTGTGTATTCGATTGAGTTCTATAAAAAGTTAGAAACAAGTGTTTATCTCAATTTATTATTTTGGAAGTTATTCGAGACGTTAACTTTTGCCTAGGAGGTTTTAACTGGATCGATAAAATTTGCAATTTGAATACAATGGCAAATGTTTAAATTCAAAGTTGTGTATTAGAATGAGTTCTATAAAAAGTTAGTATCAAGTGTTTATCTTAATTAATTATTTCGGAAGTTATTTGACACGTTAACTTTTGCCTTGGAGGTTTTAACTGGATCGCCTGGCATCCTTCGCCGCGATCGCGCGCGTCGTGCGTTTCCGTAACCATGTAAACAACTTTGAAATTTAACTAAATATTACTGCAGCGTCTCAATATGTATTTAATTTTTACCCGTCACCTCTCATTCAAAAAAATTGTTTGAAAAAAAATTCAAATTTATTTATTAAAAATTCATTTGTTTGAAATTCAAATTTATTTATTAAAAATTCATTTGTTTGAAATTTTATTATTAAAAATTTATGCATTCAAAATTTATTTAATAAAAATTAAAAATAAGAATTTAATTTATTATTTTTTAATTTAATTTATGTATTTAAAATTCATTAGAAAAAAAATCATTTTGAAATTAATTTATTTAAAAAAATTGTTTGAAAAAAAAAATCAAATTTATTTAATAAGAATTCATTTGTTGGAAATTTTAATATTTAAAATTAATTTATTAAAAATTTTATAGAAGCCTAGATTTGTTATGCCTAAAATTAAGTGTTACTTGGGTAACACTTGCGTGACTGTTTTTATTTCGCCTGGCATCCCTCGCCCTGTTCGCGCTCGTCGCGGGCTCCCGTAACCACGTAAACAACTTTGTAATTCAATAAAATATTACTGCAGCGTCTCAATCTGTGTGTAATTGCCACTAGTTATTTATTTAAAATTTACAAATTTAAAATTAATTTATTTAAAAAAAAGTGTTTGAAAAAAATATTCAAATTTATTTATTAAAATCTCATTTGTTTGAAATTTTATTATTTAAAATTTATGCATTCAAAATTTATTTATTAAAAATTAAAATTTAATTAATTATTATTTAATTTAATTTATGTATTTAAAATTCATTTAAAAAAAAATCATTTTAAAATAAATTTATATAAAAAAAAATTATTTAAAAAAAAAATTCAAATTTATTTCTTAAAAATTCATTTGTTTAAAATTTTATTATATAAAATTTATTCATTCAAAATTTATTTAATAAAAATTTAAAATTAAATTTGATTTTATTATTGTTTAATTTAATTAATGTATGTAAAATTCATTTGATAAAAATTCATTTAAAATTTTATGTACTTTATATATTAAAATTTATTTATTTAAAATTTTATAAGAGCTCAGATTTTCTATGGCTAAAAATTTAGTAGTACATAGGTAACACTTGCGTGACTGTTTTTATTTACATCCTGGCATCCCTCGCCCCGCTCCCGTAACCATGTCAACAACTTAAATAACAACTATAAAATATTACTGCAGCGGCTCTTTGAGACGTTAACTTTAGCCCAGAAGGTTTTAACTCGATCGATAAAATTTGCAATTTAAATAAAATGGCAAATGTTTGAATTCAAAGTTGTGTATTAGATTGAGTTCTATAAAAAGTTAGAAGCAAGTGTTTATCTTAATTTATTATTTCGGAAGTTATTTGAGACGTTAACTTTTGCCTAGGAAGTTTTAACTGGAGCGATAAAATTTGCAATTTGAATAAAATGGCAAATGTTTGAATGCAAAGTTGTGTATTAGATTGAGTTCTATAAAAAGTTAGAAACAAGTGTTTATCTCAATTAATTATTTCGGAAGTTATTTGAGACGTTAACTTTCGCCTAGGAGGTTTTAACTGGATCGATAAAATTTGCAATTTGAATAAAATGGCAAATATTTAAATGCAAAGTTGTGTATTAGATTGAGTTCTATAAAAAGTTAGAAGCAAGTGTTTATCTCAATTAATTATTTCGGAAGTTATTTGAGACGTTAACTTTTGCCTAGGAGGTTTTAACTCGATCGATAAAATTTGCAATTTAAATAAAATGGCAAATGTTTGAATGCAAAGTTGTGTATTAGATTGAGTTCTATAAAAAGTTAGAAGCAAGTGTTTATCTTAATTTATTATTTCGGAAGTTATTTGAGACGTTTACTTTTGCCTAGGAGATTTTAACTGGAGCGATAAAATTTGCAATTTAAATAAAATGGCAAATGTTTGAATGAAAAGTTGTGTATTAGATTGAGTTCTATAAAAAGTTAGAAGCTAGTGTTTATCTCAATTAATTATTTCGGAAGTTATTTGAGACGTTAACTTTAGCCTAGGAGGTTTTAACTGGAGCGATAAAATTTGCAATTTGAATAAAATGGCAAATGTTTGAATGCAAAGTTGTGTATTAGATTGAGTTCTATAAAAAGTTAGAAGCAAGTGTTTATCTCAATTAATTATTTCGGAAGTTATTTGAGACATTAACTTTTGCCTAGGAGGTTTTAACTGGATCGATAAAATTTGCAATTTGAATAAAATGGCAAATGTTTGAATGCAAAGTTGTGTATTAGATTGAGTTCTATAAAAAGTTAGAAGCAAGTGTTTATCTCAATTAATTATTTCGGAAGTTATTTGAGACGTTAACTTTTGCCTAGGAGGTTTTAACTGGATCGATAAAATTTGCAATTTGAATAAACAGGCAAATGTTTGAATGCAAAGTTGTGTATTAGATTGAGTTCTATAAAAAGTTAGAAGCAAGTGTTTATCTCAATTAATTATTTCGGAAGTTATTTGAGACGTTAACTTTTGCCTAGGAGGTTTTAACTGGATCGATAAAATTTGCAATTTGAATAAAATGGCAAATGTTTGAATGCAAAGTTGTGTATTAGATTGAGTTTTATAAAAAGTTAGAAGCAAGTGTTTATCTTAATTAATTATTTCGGAAGTTATTTGAGACGTTAACTTTTGCCTAGGAGGTTTTAACTGGAGCGATAAAATTTGCAATTTGAATAAAATGGCAAATGTTTGAATGCAAAGTTGTGTATTAGATTGAGTTCTATAAAAAGTTAGAAGCAAGTGTTTATCTCAATTAATTATTTTGGAAGTTATTTAAGACGTTAACCTTTGCCTAGGAGGTTTTAACTGGATCGATAAAATTTGCAATATGAATAAAATGGCAAATGTTTGAATGCAAAGTTGTGTATAAGATTGAGTTCTATAAAAAGTTAGAAGCAAGTGTTCATCTCAATTAATTATTTTGGAAGTTATTTGAGACGTTAACTTTTGCCTAGGAGGTTTTAACTGGATCGATAAAATTTGCAATTTAAATAAAATGGCAAATGTTTGAATGCAAAGTTGTGTATTAGATTGAGTTCTAGAAAAAGTTAAAAGAAAGTGTTTTTTTCAATTAATTATTTCGGAAGTTATATGAGACGGTAACTTTTGCCTAGGAGGTTTTAACTCGATCGATAAAATTTGTAATTTGTATAAAATGGCAAATCTTTAAATGCAAAGTTGTGTATTAGATTGAGTTTTATAAAAAGTTAGAAGAAAGTGTTTATTTCAAAAAAATATTTCGGAAGCTATTTGAGGCGTTAACTTTTGTCTAGGAACTTTTTAGTGGATCGATAAAATTTGCAATTTGTATAAAATGGCAAATGATTGAATGAAAATTATTTTATTGAATTACAAAGTTGTTTACATGGTTACGGGAGCTTGCGACGCGCGCGAACAGGGCGAAGGTTGCCAGGCAAATGAAAAACCGTCACGATAGTGTTACCAAAGTGCCGGCAAGTTTTGTATATAACAAATCTAGATTAGCACAAAATGTTTAATAAATAAATTTTAAATAAATACAAAAAAATTGCAATACACAAAATTTAAAATAAATTATTAAATATTTTATTTAAAATAAATAAATGAAAATAAATAAATTTTTAATAAATAAATAATAAATAAATAAATGTTGGCGACGGGATGATGATGGGTGGCAATTTGACACAGATGGAGCCGCTGCAGTAACATTTTATTAAATAACGAAGTTGTTAACATGATTACAGGAGCCCATGACGTGCGTGAACGGGGCGAGGGTTGTCAGGCGAATGAAAAACCATCACGCTAGTGTTACCCAATTGCCGCTATGTTAAAACCATAACAAATCTAGGCTTCCACAAAATTTAAAATAAATACATTTATAATTAAATTTAAAAAAACTTAAATACATAAAATTTTAAATAAATTTTAAATAATTAAATTAAAATTAATTATTTTTAAATAAATCTAAATTATAATATTTGAAAACAAAAAAATTAATTTAAAATAAATAAATTTTAAATAAGAAAAAATTATATTAATAAATCTTAAATAAATAAATTTAGCATGAAATTTTTTTTAAGTATATAAATTTTAAATAAAAATATTTTTAATAAATAAATTGAGCCACTGCAGAAATATTTTATTGAATTACAAAGTTGTTTATATCGTTACGGGATCTTGTGACGCGCGCGAGCGGGGCGAGGATTGCCAGGCGAGAGAAAAACCGTTACGCTAGTGTTATCCAAGTGCCGCCAAGTTTGAGCCATAACAAATCTAAGGTCCCACAAAATGTTTAATACAATTTAAATAAAATAGCAGTTGATAAATTTCAAATAAAACTAAATTATAAAATTAAAAAAAATATATTTTTAATAATTTTTTAATTTTTAAATTAACCCTTTGGATGCCGGGCATTTTTGGAAAAATGTTCCAGAACTGCCGGGACTTTTTATTAAATAATTAAAAAGTCAAAATGTGTATTTTAGTTTGTAAACATGCTGTCGCGGCGTGCGACGCTGTCTGCAGTGAACTTGACCTAATTAATGATGAATATGCGATTGTGTGTTATTTTAGTTCTTATTTGCGCTGTAATAAGAGTCATTATCGCATGACGTATTAAAAAATACGAGATCTGAGCGGCCGAACTCCAACCAGGAATCAATAACAATGGTATATAATATGTTATTTATTTTTATAATGTAAATAAAACTTTTCGTAAATTAATAAAATATAATATTTTTAAATAATGGTTTAAGTAAAAATACCCTACAGACTGTTGAATATATATATATATATATATATATATATATATATATATATATATATATATATATATATATATATATATATATATATATAAATATATATATATATATATACATATATATATATACATATATATATATACATATATATATATATATATATATATATATATACATATATATATATATATATATATATATATATATATACATATATATATATATATATACATATATATATATACATATATATATATATATATATACATATATATATATATATATATATATATATATATATATATATATATATATATATATATATATTTTTTTTTTTTTTTTTTTTTTGTTGTGAGGAGAGGAAATCTTCTAAAGACTTCACCAGCGTCCAGATTGCTAGTGATTGTGCCGGATTCCGCTGCAAGCAGCGACCTACCGGCTAAAACCTCTCCCCAGCCCTCTCCTGGACGGCCGGTACTATCTTCCGATATTGCACTTCGGCTCGTCCAGTTTAGAGACTCTGTCCCGTTAGGGCCGCTGTCTTGAACTGTCTTTCAGCTCTTTTTTTTTCCGCATCACGGCCGACACGAAGTTCGTCCATGCCTCGTAGCAGCTTCGGTTCAATAACATAGATTGGACCATAGTGTCTACTGTGGCAGACCTTCCTATGATCCTTTCTAGCGCGATCCTGTCCGCTGCCCACGCC